>NC_000083.6:46602642-47212642 GCF_000001635.26 Mus musculus | reverse complement strand
GTGTGTGTGCTGACTCAGTTCACATCTGGTGCCTCGGGTGAGATATGAACCTTACCCCCAGACAGGGAGAGGGGTAAGAGGGCTGTGAGAGCCCACCAGGCTTCTCTGGAACCCAGCTTCTACCACAGAGCTGCATCAAGGTGGGGACTTCCAATGTCTGCCTCTGGTTGGTGGCTTCATCATGAGCTGCCCTTCAGACCAGACAGTACAGCCCACACAGAGAGCAGTGGCCCTTTCATCTAGGACTGGGTCTTCTAAACGTTCACTCTCAGTCTCCACTTCTCCTAAACCGGGGCTTGGGGAAAGCCTTGGAGATTTCTGCTGCTTCCTACCGACAACCCAGGTTGAATGCGGAACCAGACCTTCCCTCGCCGTCTAGAGGGCTTGGGAGATTGTACAGCTGAGCCTCAGCTAGAGACCAGCAGGGTTCCACTGCACCCAGGAGCTTGGGCACCTGTGGGCTGAGGAGACAGCTCAGGGGGTAAAGACATTTGCTGTTCTTGTAGAAAAGTTAGGTTTGACTCCCAGCACGCTCATGGTAGCTCACGGTTTTCTTTAACTCCAGTTCCAGGGGGTACCAAACCCTCTTCTGGCTTCTGAGGACTAGGCACACGTGTGGTGCACTTATATACACGAAGCCAAGGTACCCATATGCATTAAGTAAAGACAATTAAAAGAAAAAAGGTACTCTCTTGGATATGAAGTATCCTTAGGGAAAGGCTGGCCCTGAAACTCTGACCAAAGATGTGAAACCAAAAGAAACCCAACAAGGACGCAGGAGTACGAAGAACAGACAACAACTGACAGGGTTGGGCCACCACTGTGCACAGAGTGAAGACGCAGAGCACAGACTACTCCTTCAACAGGGAGTTGGAGATGAGTTCAGACTTCCCACGGCTTCTTCTACCTCCACACCTGACACCGAGCCACAGGGAAGTCAACTGATCCCCGTGGGACGCCAAAGACTGCTTATCCAAAATGTCTGGCAATGCAAAGCAGCTGCGGCTTCATGAACCAGGCATGTATTGAGCCCTGGGCATCTCAGGTGTGGTACCGTTGTTCGGGCTCACTCTTGTATCTAAGAGTATTTGGCAGCACCGGCCTCCACTCATTTAACCCCAATAGCATTTCTCCCTGCTCCCCCAGAGGTGACAGTCAAGGGGACTGTACCAAATGCCACCCCTCCGAGGTTCAAGAAGACTCCTGGTTGAGAACCACTGCTTAAAGTTTAGATATCTGAGGAGACAGGTTAAAAATAATAACTGACAGCCGGGCGTGATGGCTCACGCCTTTAATGCCAGCACTTGGGAGGCAGAGGCAGGGGGATTTCTGAGTTCGAGGCCAGCCTGGTCTACACAGTGAGTTCCAGGACAGCCAGGGCTACACAGAGAAACCCTGTCTCGAAAAAAAAAAAAAAATAACAACTGACATAGTGTTTAAAAATATGAGCATCTAATTCCTCCTGACTTTTTGGACGCCACGATTTTGCAAACTCAGCGTGTAGCTGCCACACTTTGGCTTCTTCATCTGCCTAAACGCAAATGCTAAGTGCCCGGAGTCCTTCAGTTCTTCCCCACACTTTCCCAGGCTCACTGTAGCCCACGCTCTGAAGTGGCCATCTGCGCATGCGCCACACACCTCTAGGTATTGGCTGCCTGAGTCAAGGAGCTTCCAGCCCTGAAGAAGTGCATGCTAGGATGAGGCAGCAATGGCTACACCAGGAGAGCCGGTCCATTCTCATTACCAGCATGGTGGGGCCGTTAGACACGCCATAACACTTCTCAGAATGAACTGTGCTTTCAAGTACATTGTACCAAACACAGAAAAAAGGGTCAGAGATACCGAATCTAAAAGTCTTGGAAAGATCCATGACCCAGTAGAAGAAGGAGCAGAATAGGAACTCCAAGATAAGAAACTCTTCACAGCCGACCCCTCCACGAAAGAAATGCAAATGAGAACAGACACCAGCGCCTATCCCGCAGGGTGGCAGAGATCAAAGGGTATGATAAGCCCAAGTTAGTGAGGCTGCCTCATTCATTGATAGAACTCACTACTACGGGCTACTTAAAAGGCTCTTTGCAAAGTCTGCCAACATCCCAAACGTGGATGTGTGTCTGCCAGCGATTCCACATCTAGAAACGTATCCTGCAGAAACAGCCCCACCTCTGAAAAACGATGCAATACAAGGTTTAATGCTGGCCGAAGCTAGATGCTCACCAGTGGGGAAAGGCTTCATCAACTGTCTTTACTCTACAGGAGGGGATGGGAGGCACAGGATGGAGCCAAACGGGTGCGATCAGTTGAAAAGCCCTGTGTATTTATACATGCATGTATACCCATAAGTTACCATTCCAAAGACACACAAATAGGTTCACAATAGTGGTTGCTTCTTGAGAGAAGGGCTGGGTAGCAAGAGTTATATACCTCACTTTAGATACATGCACACTTTATGCTACCAAGAATCGCTGGTCAAACAATCGGTCCGTAACAAGGGATCTTAGACTAAAAGACAGTCTTCAACCTTGCCAGATGTGTGCAGGCATGCACCAGATGCTACAGGCCCGTTTCCATTAAATCCTTTATTCCCATGAGTATTCCCACCTGCCGGAGTTCAAACGGTTCAGGTGGCCTGTGCCTGTGTCCAGATGTTTATGTGTATGCAAAGGTGTACACACTAGGTGTGTCTGTCATCGTTTTTGTTTTTAGAACAGAGTCTCTCAAATGGCCTGGAGCTTGCCAAGTAGGCTAGGCTGGCTCGCCATTGAGCCTCAGGGATCCTCCTGCCTCTGTCTCCTCAGAACTGGGATGACAAATGTGTCCCACCAACCACTGCTTTTGTACATAGGGTCTGGGGATCAAATGCAGGTCCTTTTACTAACTGAGATATCTCCCCAAATCCTAATGTCCCTGGCCTGTTTGTTTTGTTTTTTAATTCAAAAGCAGGAAGTATTTGCCACATCCAAAGCATAAAAGAGGTTCACCAGCTCCCTTCTTCAACAGTGTTTTAAAGGCATTCAAACCTCAACACTATGTTACCTTCATTCTGAAAGCATACAGTCGCCTAGATGGCCGGCAACCATCACCCTGCAGCTACAAGGACAGACAGGCAAAAATCCTTTTGAAGTTATTCTCAGGATCAACTGCCAGGGACCCAGGGACACCAGAGCTCTTAATAATGCCTCAGAGCACTAGGGTGACGCATCATACAATGGCCTAGACCCCAAAACTTCTCAGGAGCGGTGAGAACCTGGAGTAGTCACCCAAGGGAACTCCCTGCGGCGCTGCCTGCAGCAACGTTTTAATGGCTTATTACCCAAGGGTGCCACCGACATCGCTTTCAACCCCACCCCACCGCCCCTGCCACTTCGTCATAAAATAACCCTCATATTTCCAGCTGTAAATCAGCATCTGTCAAGCTCTAAATTGGGCCAAGGCAATATTTATTCATCAAAAGATAAATCTTCCGTGCCCAGTCATAAATCTGCTTCGAAATGTATTATGCCATCACTCTTACCTGAAACCTTGTCAAAAAGTGGCCTGGAAGAGTCAGGCAGTGTGCAGTTGGCTACGGCTAAGGGTACAGTCATAGCTCATCTGTTTAGTTCTCTCTGTGGGGGAGTGGGGAGGTGGGGCCCTTCCAATGAGGCCTACCTAGGCTAGCAATTCAAACGCTCGTTAACATCAGGTTGGGGATTGAGGGGAGCTGATTCACCCAGAGAAGCAAAGACCCCTCTGGTAGGAAAAATAGAGAGGCAAGAAAGATGGTAATAGAAGCAGGTGTGGCGGGTGGGGGGGGGGGGTGAATGAGGAGCGACAGGTCCGTGGAGAGCCCGTCCAAGAGAGGAGGTGACAAACGTGATAATCAATAAATAAAAATAAAAGGGGCAGGAGATATGACTCGGCTGGTAAAAGTTCTTTCTGCCAAGCCTGGCCAACCAAAGCTGCCTCGAAGTTGCCAGATATCACTGGAAGCAGCGCTGCCAGGATTAATGTTCAGATTGATATCGGATTTGGAATTAATTCTTGGTTGCTGCACACTGAGAACCCTTTCGCGGTGGTGGAAGTGTTCCCCGACCCCTCCCACACTCAGCCTACAGGCCTCCACATGGGACCACCAGGGGGGATAGAGACAGCTTTGCTCTAGAACGGGTGAGACCCCTAAAAGGTAAACCCATCCCCAACAGGCATAATCTCTTCCCTTTGTGCTCCTTTCTCTGGGCATGCCAATCTGGGGAGGGGCAGAAAGCGGCCCTCACTCAGTGTGGGCTGCTGGCTGCTGCTTCTCCCGGGCGGGGTGGGGTCATCTGCTGAGGGGTGGCCTCTGCCTCATTCCTCCACTCACCCTTACACACCCCCACCCAGCCAGCATCACCTTTTACTACCATGTCACCCCAATCCCACTTCCTCTACACTGCTCCACAACCTCACGGCTTGATCTGGCACAAGAACACACTCGGGACTGCCATGCGTGCACTGGTGGTTAATGGCAAGGTGGGTTTCTAAGCCACACACATACTATTAATTTCATATTCAAACGCATGCTCCTTGTACGTGGGCGAGTACGGGAGGAAACCCCTCCCCAGTGCCAAACACTGAAGTCTTTATGGGACTTAACTAAACAAAGATGGAACGGACGGAACTTATTTATTTATTTATTTATTTATTTATTTATTTATTTATTTATTTATTTTAAAGGCCAACTTCACATGTTCATGCTAGGTGCTGAATTTCTCACAAGAAATTTTACAACCAACAGATCAAGCCACTACCGCAGAACCTTGTGAATGTACCTTGTAAGCTGCTGGTTATCTGAGCATTAAAGCCAAGGAGGGCCAGTGAGGGCCAGCTATAGCTCAGTTAATACGGCGCTTGCTCTGAGTTCAGTTCCCACCGTGGTGCAAACCAGGCATGGTTGTGCACACTTGTAATCCTAGCACTTGGGAGGTGGAGGCAGGAGGATCAGAAGTTCAAGGTCATCGCTGGATTCATAGGGAGTTCAAGGACAGTCTGGGCTATGTGAGACTTTGTCAAAAAAAAAAAGGAGGAGGAGAAGTGAGAGGAGGAAGAGGAGGAGGTGGAAGAGGAAGAGGAGGAGGTGAAGGAGGAAGAGGAGGAGGTGGAGGAGGAAGAGGAGGAGGTGGAGAAGGAAGAGGAGGAGGTGGAGGAGGAAGAGGAGGAGGTGGAAGAGGAAGAGGAGGAGGTGGAAGAGGAAGAGGAAGAGGAGAAGGTGGAGGAGAAAGAGGAGGAGGTGGAGCAGGAAGAGGAGGAGGTGGAGGAGGAAGAGGAGGAGGTGGAAGAGGAAGAGGAGGAGGAGGAGGTGGAGGAGGAAGAGGAGGAGGTAGAGGAAGAAGAGGAGGAGGAGGAGGTGGAAGAGGAAGAGGAGGAGATGGAGGAGGAAGAGGAGGAGGTAGAGAAGAAAGAGGAGGAGGTAGAAGAGGAAGAGGAGGAGGTGGAGGAGGAAGAGGAGGAAAGAAAAAGAAGAAGAAGAAAAAGAAAAAAAGAAAAGGCCACACCACTGGGGGGTAACACGCCCTAGGCCAGAGGCAAAGGTAGTTAAAGGCTTGAGCTTTAAACTTTGGCTTTGTCATGGAGTGTTTAAACATTATTGTCATTACATTTGTGTGTGCACATATGTGGGTGGGCATGCATGAGTGTGTGTGTGTGTGTGTGTGTGTGTGTGTGCATGTGTGTGTGTGTATGTGTGTGTGAGTGTGTGTATGTGTGTGTGTGTGAGTGTGTGTGTGTGTGTAATAATACATCTGGAGATCAAAGTACGACTTTTGGGAGTCAGCTCTCTCCTTCCAGTCTGTGGGACCCTGAGGTTGGAACTCAGGTGATCAGGCTTGGTGACAAGTGTCTTTATGTGCACAGCTATCTCTCCAGCCCATCACTGTGGATTTGGAAAATAAATAAGCAGATGACTGTATTAAGATAGCATCAGAAGAAGGTGGGAAATAATAAACAAAGCCAGACCAGACCATTTTCCATCTTTCTGTACTTGTCTATCAAGTGGTTAGGTGGTGCCCAAACCCCAAAATAGGAGAGCAAGAGTAATCTCTCCCTTGGCCACCTAGACAGCCTCACTGCAGTACTGAGAGGCCTTTTATCAAGTGTGTGCACACTGACCATTGACCACAGCCAAGCGCAGCTTCCAGTCACGCAAGCCAACTTCTCTGTAGCCTCGGTTCACTGAAACAGAACAAAACTTGAAAAGCACACTCTACCTAGCCTCCCCCGAGTTTCACGAACTTTAGAATGCCAAAAACAGATACGGAGGCTCACGTCTGTAACCCCAGTGCTCAGAAGGCAAGAGGACGGTCTTGAGTTCAAGGTCAGTTCGAGCTACACCGTTGAGTTCTTGGATAGCCTGAACTGTGGTATGAGAATCTGTCTGCAAACAACAAGAACACTTCTAAACAGTCACCACTGTTTAGACATTGCCAAAAGCTCCCCAAATTAGCTCCGGGACGTTACATAGCAACTGAGAGCATGTTTTTCAGTAGTGGGCACTGAACCCCAAGTTCCAGGCAAGGGCTCTGCTGAATGGGCTGTAGCCTCAGCCCCCTGACTTGGTTTTAAAAACGCGTCTTGTAGCTTTCCCACAGAAACAGGTTGACCAATCCAACTAAGAGTATCTCTTAAACCTTCCATGTCACCACTAAACAAAATTAGAGGAAAAAAACTAATAGTCTTGGGGAAACAGAATGGTTTTATTTTTAGTGAAAACCTTACATTTTTCTTTAAAATAGCCTGCCTGGGTTCATTTGCTAGAACAAAAGACAGTTAACATGAACACCTTCAAAGCTGGGGCATGATAAAGGCAAGGCAGGAACCAGACTGCCCACCCAGGAATAAAATTAACGAGACAAGGTCAGACTGCTGTGGGCTAACCAGCTGGACCTATCACCTGGAGGCAGGATCCCCCCACCCCTCCCCAAATTAAGACACCTCAGAAACATACACTGGTGGACACAGAAGGCCATGTGGAAAGGAAGGGCTACAACCAGAAGTGAACCACCAGGATGGCCACCCCATCCATCGTTCCATACCACCGAACTCCAAGCTTCACTGAGCTACACTGCCTGTTCTGTACCGTCACCCCCGTCACATCTGTGACTTAGTCCTGGGCCACTGGACCCATAGAACGTGCCCAGCGACTGTGTTATTTCCCAACCATTGCTTAAACAGCATCAACAGCTTGAAGGCAAGCTACAAGGAGACACTCTGGGTGAGTCTACACTTGGTTTTATCCCGGTTATGACCACATAGCAAAACCACTCATGGCCCCTGGACACCGAACTCAACGTAAGCTAATCCATACTCTAATCAAATGCTTAATTTCTCCACTAATTGCACTTTCTATCTGGCCAGCCAGCTACTCCTTCCTAGTCATGGACAGTGCAGCCCTCCCTAGCCAGCTCCCTTAAGGAGCCATAAACAGTTCTCACCGGACTTGGGGGGGGGGGCGGTCTTCAGGCTTTCCCCGGAGTCAGTAGGAAATGAGAAACTAAGGTAGAGGCAAAGAAAGTATGGGGCAGATTTCCACTTTCTCCACCTGCTTCTGCATGGCTAACCCACGGCAATTTTACACAGGAAGCCATACTGAGGCTCAACTGCACCAACTGTGCTCCCCCTACACCCAATCCTCAGATAAGAAAAAAACAGAGGGAGGGGGAGCCTGCTCACTGGGATTTGCATAACCTTTGTAGGGGTGGAGTATTTAAGACTTCCCTAAAGCCAGCTCACCCTCACTTCAGATCTTCCCATAGACCTGGAAAACAAAACCATTAGACACAAGCAAAAGCATTCATCCACTTCAACAGAGAAAGAGCACGATTTTAGAAAGAAAAATAAATTAAAAGAGGTCATTTTGCTCTCTTCTCTGAACAGACACAACCAGCTTTGCCCTGATGGCTCCCCCCACTTCCTGTTGCTTCCTCCCACCGTGCCCCCCCCAACTTTTGTATTTTTGAAGCCTGTGTGTGTCTGCCCAGGTTTCACTATAGGTTTCAGTGGGAGGCTGTTGGAGGGAGTGGGACGTGGCTGGATGTGTTCTGAGACACAGGACTGTACAAAAGACAGAAATCACTACGGCCCAACCGCCAGGAAAGTACACTCAAAATATCACAACCTCAAGTCAACAGTGGGGGGATTCTAGGAAAACACTTGTGGGTAAGGCTGACTTGGTGGGGAGCACACTGGGTGGGCGATGGCCACTTAACCACTAATACCGGGTGGCTTCAGGCTGGCAGCCTGGAGGAGCTTCCTGAACCCTCTTGAACCCTGTTCTCTAGGGAGCCTGTCCCTTAGAAGATGATGTGAGCCGCTGAAAAGCTCTGTGAGTGGGACCCCATCTAATCTCCACCTTAAAAGAAAGAGGGGAGCAAGACAGGACACAAGAGCAGATGTCTTCTGGCTGTCCTCTATTCACAGGGGAGGGTGCTGAGCCAGAGAGCCCCGTCTCAGAGTTGGCTATAGCCAGACAGCACTGGGCCCCAGCTCTCTTGTCTTGCAGGGTGGGGCTTCTTAAGATCTTATCAAATTAACAAGAAGTAGATGCTTAATAATATCAGTTCAGGAGGTTGGGGAGACGGCGTGTGCGGTGGCTGAAGTGTTTGTTACATGTACACAAGGACCTGAGCTTAGTCCCCGGCACCCCCACCAAAGCCAGCTAGAGCAGCACACATCTGCAATCCCTGGCCTGGGAAGGCAGAGGCATGCTCCTTGGGCTTGCTAGACAGCCAGTCTAGCTGCGTGGAGAACTTCCAGTTCAGGGAGACCTTGTTTCTAAAATATGAAGTGGAGACGCAACTAAAGAAGATACCAGATGTCAACCTCTAGCCTCCACAGCCGACACACACACACACACACACACACACACACACACACACACACACACACAGCACACTAATACTGACTCAGCCACACTGGTCCTTCATTGCCCGGTTCACAGAGCACGTATATGTTGCTAGGTACCAGAACATTCCATCTTCCAGATGTATGTTTTGGTGAGAGAGCCACCCACCTGGCAATCAATGCTGGTTCCTGACTATAGTTAACACAAGTGTGCTTTCCAGATGTGCACCTTAGCATGCGACCAGCATCTGCCATTATTCCCTTCCAGGAAGAGCCAACCTGGGAGAGAGGCTATGCTACTCGGGGTGCAGGCCTGAGAGGGGAAAACTATACCCGCCCTTCTGTACCCTGCATCAGCGGGAGGCTTCCACGAGCCCTCCTTGCCTTCCTGTACCCATGTGTACAACTGGAACATCCAAGACTCTTACTAGCCCTGAAGGTCTCTGATTCTAAACATGGGCGCCTCTCTCTACCCCTGGCTAGCACAGGGTTCCACTCTCTGTCCTCAGGGCCCTGCCTTTTCTGCCTGCTGCAGATGCCCTACACATCTGCCAGGCATCAGGCATTTGTTACTAAGTTATCTTGTCTCACTCACTGGAAGGAACGCTCTGTGAGGGCGAGGACATGCTGCAGACAGAGAGGCAAAACAGCACAAGGTAAGGCTTTGACATCTGCAGAATAAATAAAGGAAGGAATCAATGAACTAAGGTATCAGTGAGCCTGTGAATGAATGAACGAACGAATGAATGAATGAACGAATGAGCCATCAATGATGTTCCTTAAACCCAGGTTACTAAATTAGATCGTTAAGTTTCACGTTCTCTTCATTTATTAGAAGGGGGGAGGGGCTAAGCGAATAATGCATCTTTATACAAATGGAATGAGGAATAAGGAAGGAAATGACTGTAAACCATCTCAGAGGCTGGTGAGCTGGCTCCACGGTTGAAGAGCTGAGTTTAATCCCTAGAATCCCCATGGTAGAAGAAGAGAACCAACTCCCTTAGGTTGTCCTCTGACCTCAACAGGCCTGCCGTGGTGTCTCACGTGTCCACACCCAAATGCCTGGAATTCTCTCTCTCTCTCTCTCTCCCTCTTTCTCTCTCTCTCTCTCTCTCTCTCTCTCTCTCTCTCCCCCCCCCTCTCTCTCTCTCACACACACACAATGAATAAATGTTTTCTTAAGTACTCAGAATGTATCTAGGGCCAAGCATTCAATAACTGTTAGATTACAAACATTATTATAGTCACTGACAGAAGCATAAGGACCTACAGCTCCTTGTCAATGCCCTGGGCAGTTTCAGGCGAATCACTAGACTTCGGCATGTGTCTCGGTCAGGGAGATGGTAGCAGTATGGCTGCTTGGTGCATTTTTCCTGTGAAATCTTGAGCTCACTCATCCAAGTGCTACTTTGTGGGCCTCCAACAAAACCAGCAGACAAGCAATTAACCCTTCAAATTCCTAGCTCCTGCCCTGAGAGCTTACTGTCCAGTTGGGGAACGTGACATATTGATATATAAAAAGAAAAGCTATACATTCCAACTCACAGCCATGAGTTGTGGGTAAAGCGTTTGGCACACGGCACGAAGGAGACCTGAGCCCATTCATGTGCCGTCAACATCTGCGTTTCTCGTTACACTGAGGTCGAATCCTCGCTTCTCCTTCACCTCATGGTGGTCAGTGGGTCTGACATAGGGAAACTGGTTGTCAACAAAGTGGAAAAAAATTTGTTTTGTTTTGTTTTTTTCTCATTCTTCCTCCTCTCCAGAGTGCCACTGTGACCTCTCCTGATATCTACAGCCCTTGAGAAGGAACAGACCTGAAGGCCTGGGTGAGGGACGGAAAGCAGAGTGGAAAGGCAGGACAGGAAGACAGAAGACAGAAAAGGTGCAGAGCTCACTCCAACTGCCAGCTCACTGCAGAGGACTAAGGTCCGGGGGACTTGAAGAGCCAGGCACGTGTAGGGTTATGGTAAACTCTGAAACCCACAAACCATTTAGTTCAGAGGACCCCGCTAGAGAATCTTCAATTTATTTTATTTTATGTATATGTATTTTGCCTATGTGTATGTCTCTATACCATGTGTGTATCTGCTGCCCATGGATGTCAAGAGAGGATTGAGGGCTCCCTGGAAGTGGGGAGCTGACATGTGGGTGCTGAGACTCAAACCCAGGTCCTTTAGACGAGAAGTGTCTTAGGGTTTTACTGCTGTGAACAGACACCATGACCAAGGCAATGCTTTTTTTTTTTTTTTTTTTTTGGTTTTTCAAGACAGGGTTTCTCTGTATAGCCCTGACTGTCCTGGAACTAACTTTGTAGACCAGGCTGGCTTCAAACTCAGAAATCCGCCTGTCCCTGCCTCCCGAGTGCCTGGATTAAAGGTGTGTGCCAACATCGCCCGGTGGCAATTCTTATAAAGAACAACATTTAATTTTTACAGGTTTAGTCCATTATCACCAAGGCAGGAACATGGCAGCTTCCAGGCATGTATGATGCAGAAAGAACTGAGAGTTCTACATCTTCATCTGAAGGCTGCTAGCAGAATACTGGCTTCCAAGCAGCTAGGATGAGGGTCTTAAAGCCCACAACCACAGTGACACATCTACTCCAACAGGGCCACACCTTCTAATAGAGCCACTCCCTGCGCCAAGCATGTACAATCACCACAAGGAGTCAGTGCTCTTAACCACTGAGCCATCTCTCCGGCTCCCAGAAAATCTCTACCTAGTTACGAAAATTCCCAGCTCCACAGAAGCACTCACCAAAGGAGGCCTAGAAAAGAGCTGCCTGACCTAAGAGATGCTGCTTAGACAGGCTACAGCCGTCCAAACTACTAAAGACTGCCTAGACTAGAAAAGCTTGACTATACAGTATTCCAGGAACACATCACATAACAACATACATGATCTGGCTCCAGTTCTGTAAGAAAACAACAAGCAGGCAAGCAGAGTGATGCACGCATGCGTGGGAAAAATCACTGGGCCAAAAAAATCCAAGATCCTGAAAATGTCAGAGTCTGAAGAGTAGTGACGGACATCTGTGCTTTCTTCCCATTCTCTTCAAATATGCCCCAACTTTTATCTAACTTATTATTATTATTAATATTATTAAACAGTAAATATTGGGTCTGTTTGTTTGGTTTTGGTTTGCAGTGTTAAGGAACAAGCCTTGCACATGTCAGCTATAGCCCTAGGCCAGACTTTTTTCTTTTTTACATTTTTTAATTAACAGAGCACACACATAGAGGTCAGAGGACCCCATGTACAAGTTGCTTCTCTCCTGTCACTGTGTGTCCCAGGGATTGAACTAAGGTCAGCAGGTTTGGTGACAAGTACCTTTATCCATGGAGCTATCTCTTTAGCCCTAGGCAAGATGATTTTTTAAGGCAAGGTTTGTAGTTCTGGCTGGCTTAGAACTCACTATGTAGACCGGGTACTTGAACTCAGAAATCTACCTGCCTCCCAAGTACTGGGATTAATCTGGGCATTTAAAGGCCAAGAGGACTAACTAGGAAGACTCAATGGGGTAAAATCTTGGAAAAATGCCCTTTGGGAGGGACAGTGTAGATACTCAGATCTCTACAATGTCCAATGTCCCCAAAGAGATAAGTCAGGCCTGTTTCCGAGCCTGTGTGTGTGTGTGTGTGTGTGTGTGTGTGTGTGTGTGTGTGTGTGTGTGTATGTATGTATGTATGCATAAGGATGTGTGCCTGTACACACATGTGCAACACACACACACACACTTGCCTCATGCCATCCTCAGCAGGCTAGCCCTCCAATCTCCTATCCCACTTCGCCCCATCCAATGGAGCACAGAGCCAAGTAAGGTCAGTCAAGGAGGCATGGATACCCTCCATGTGTACACAGCCCGTCAAGGACTTCACAAACGTGAAGCCACACACCCAGTGATTCTAAAACACAGATACTGCTAACACCATTTTATCGAGAGGAAACTGAGGTTCAGGGTCCCCCAGCGACCCTGGGGCCCGGAGCTGGGAGTGCAGCTCCAAGTGTCAGCACATCTGTCTGCAGATGTTTTGTAGGCCTGGAGTAGCCCCCTCGTCAGCTGCAACCACGACTGTAACAACGTAAAATAACAAGTTCTCGGCAGCTTTCACTTAGATTTAGGTTGAAAGTGAAATGCTCCGCCAGTCCCAATTTGAGAACATATAAATATGAATATTTAATCACTAAAAAAAAAAAAGTAAGAAAAGGAAAGGGGGAGGGGAGGCAAAATGCTCAGCTCTTAGCTCAACCCTCATTCAGTGAGGCAGAAATAAAAAGTGAGCCAGCCCCCAACACATTGTGCTTTAATGAAAGCACCGAGCCGATCTTCACTCCCACCCACCCCAGCCCACTTCGTTTAAATTTAGGCCGCCACCAGGCACACTGTACCCAACCGCATTGTCGCAGATGAAGTCATGAAGTCCTCAGCTGGCGCGCCCACACCTGTGTGAAGGAAACCGGGGCAGGCCGGGCACATGGGGCCAGCCTCCCTGGGCTAAAGGGAGGTCTTTATGGGAGAGGGGACACAGTCAAGTCTGTGACCTGGTTCAGCCTTGTGGAGCAGTGACCTTGGGATAGCCAGCTTTGCCTCTCTGGGTCCCAACCAGTGTTCTATAAAGTCAGGGTGACTACAGGGATGGCCAAGTCCATCACAGCTCAAGGGGACTCCAGCCATCTGATGGAAGGATACCGTTACTCCACACTACAGAACGATAGCAGCCCACGAGCTGCCAGCTGCGGCTGCATGCGACGGCATGACTGCAGGGCTGTCCTCCTTCAGCTCCGGACTTCCATCAGTGTTGGGCTGACAGTCTGAGGGAGAGGCTTGGGAAAGGGGATTTCACAGCCAGGTCCAGCTCAACCAGCCTTGAGTCCTTGATCCTTCCCTTCTGAGGAATGAAACCCGAGGTTGTCCTCTGGCCTCCACACACATAAGCACAGCACACACACACACACACACACACACACACACACACGCACACACGCACATTCATACGTGTATTTATTATTTTCTGTCATTTTTCCCTCTTGGAGATTTAGTATATCTAGTCTTTCACTTTTTCTTCTTTAGAGCAGCACCTTAGCCCAGGCTGAACTTAAAACTTACAATCCTCCTGTCTCTGCCTTCCTCCTTGCATTTCACTTCATTTGCTTATTTAGTTTTTGGGGTTTGTTTTGTTTTGTCTGGACAGACGGGTATAGCCCAGGTCAGCCTTGAATTCACTGTGCAGTCACGGCTGGTCTTAAACTCCTACTAATCTCCCTGCCTCTCCGGCAAAGTGCTATCATTACAGCTATGCCCCCAACACTCTCAGCTCCTGATGTGTTAAGTGTGATCTCATTAGAGAGAAGGGACAGGAAACTCTCCCCAGTCTTCTGGGCAAAGCTGAGGCACGACAGGCAAACAAGCTAGCTGGACTTCCCCGAAACCTAGGTGACATGGCCCTTGCTAGTACCCATCCTCTCACACAGAGGCACTGAACACCCTGGCAGAGGAGGATAAAATTAATATGGAAAATGCACAGAGAAACCCCACTTCACGGTAGAGGGCCAGGAAGCTACTCAATGCTCTGTGCTGTTTGGCCAGTGTGTAGTTCCGATCCTCTGCAGCCGATGGACACTTTCCAAGCAGGCTGCTCCCAGAACTATGTACTGAGGACTCCACGGGTATCCAACAGCCAGGTCCCAGAGAGCCAGAGAAAGCAGGTTTTTCAGGACAGAAGGAAGCCAAGCCCCTTGCACGCCCTGGGGTGCCAACACAGAAGATGGGATTACTCAGACCATGCAGACGTCCCGCACACTGACCCCAAATGGATAACTAGAACCTGAGAACATGCAAATGCATCCACATGCCCCACCCCCCACGCCCCACGCATGGCCATCAAAGCCCCAAACGCTGACCCTCAAGAGGCACACTGTTTAAAGTGAATAAAAACGAGATACAAAGACCACACTAAATTATCCAGGCTACAGCCCAAAGAGGAGAAAATGACACAAAGACAGAAAATACTGTTTACTACTTATTAATGTTTGTGTTCGTGTGTTTGTGTGTGTTTGTGTGTGTGTGTGTGTGTGTGTGTGTGTGTGTGTGTGTGTGTGTGTGTACGCCACCCCAAGGGCAGTCTCAGATACCTCTCCTGGCTGTTGTGATTTCTGAGATGGGATCTCTCACTGGCCTGGGCTTGGCTGATTAGGCTAAGCTGGTGACCGCCCCAGGGGTCCTTCTGGCTTTACTCTCCTAGTGCTCACATTACAAGCATGCACCACCATACCTGGCTTTTTACACGGGTACGGGGACTCAAACTCACATCTTCATGCCTGCACAGTAAAGACAGGCACTTAGCCACCAGAGTCACACACCCCCGCCCCCCAGCACTTAGCCACCAGAGTCACCCCTCACACCCCCTAGCACTCAGCCACCCGAGTCACACACCCCCGCCCCCCCCAGTCCCCAAAAATAATAAATACTTTTGACAGAAGGCCAAAGGACAGCTGACATACATAGTAACTAAAATAATGAACACTGGGTCCCGTCCCTTAATAGCACTGTGACCTCAGCCCCTCTGAGCTTCCTCACCACCCCCCCAAATGAGTGTCACCGAGAGTCTATAATTTGAAATCTCCTCATTACGTTTCATAAGAAAACCCACAAACTGATTTCCTCAGAAGCCAAGGATGACAGGAGGAGAATTTTTAAGTCCCCTGAGCACTGGAGCGACCCAGACCTGGGAAGAAGAAGCCAGCAACAGCACAGGCACAGCATGGGTCTCCCTGTTCTTCTCTGGGCCCCTGAAGCAAGAGAGAGGTCCTGGAGCCCCTCTGGGCCACCTCAGAGACAGTGAGAGCTACTGAAAAGCTCCAGGCACCTGGCTTTCTCTTTTCTTTTTTGTGTTAGAATCACAGACCCCAATATAGCCAACAGAGATAGAAGAGCTCCCTGCTCTTGGAGTCTAAGATTAACCAAACTGCAGGAGAGGCTGCAAACTAAATTTACATGGGATGGGGGAGGGGAGAGGAAGGAGCAGAGGACATCTTTGGGGAAGAAATGATGACTAGAAATTAGGCCTGAGACCTCCTGAGGACAACACCTCATTGTGGTGAGAAAGTGTTGTGATATAGCCTGGGTGGCATCCCTAGACGGGCGTTCTGTAGGATGGCCCTTATCAGGGTCGAAAGACAGGACAGAGGTACTACGCAGCCAGACCCTAGAATTACAACAGTTGTGCTGTAGTTATCAAATGCTTAGGAAGTTTCAAGCACGCACCACAGCTCCTTTCTGCCAGGCATTTACCTACCTGACTCAGCCCTCTGCTCCAAAGTTCTCCAGACTCAGGCTACATCCTGGGATGAGGACGCCTCTCACCTCACTCAGCAGCCAGCCACTGCTCACTCCTGGACCACGTGGACTTCCTCCCTTCCTCTGTGCTGGGAATCAAACCGGGGGCCTGCTGTGTGCTAGACCAAGTTCTTCTACCTCTGAGCTTTAGCTGCAGCCAGCCCCACGGCATTCCTTTGTCCAATGAAAATTCGGATGTGCTCAAGAGATAGTGATCTAGACAGTCCCCCAGCTCAAGAGTCTGTCTCCATGAGAAAGGAATTAGCCACCATTCAGGCAAAGCCTGTCGCTACTAGTTTGTGTAGGTCATGGGTCAAGAGACACCTGCTTCTCTGCTGAGCTCAGCGGCATGCCAGGATTGATACCTGGAGGGTCCTCCAGAAAGAGTGATGCTGACGCAACGGCAACAAAGTATCAGAATGTTTTGAGGGCTGACAATTAACTGAGAAAAAGAAACTAGAAAACAATTCCCTGTTAAGCTATATATTTTTTTAAATCCCTAGGAATAAATTTAACCACAAACATGAAAGATTTATATATGGGAAACTACAAAGCATAAACAAAAGAAATTGAAAATATAAACCAATAGAGATAGCCCATGTTCGTGGATTACAACTGCTCCGGGGCCAGTGAGTTGTCTCAGTGGGTAATGCGGAACCTGACAACCTGAGATACCCAGAACCCCCGTGGCAGGACAGAATTAACCCCAACGGGCATGCCCTTGTCCCTCAGGAAACAAAGAAATATGTTACGAAAATGTTGTAAGAATTTAATACTGTTAAAATTTCTGTACTGAGGAGTCAGCACATGGCTCAGTGGTTAAGAGCACTGGCAGCTCTCCCAGAGACCTGGGTTCAATTCCCAGCACCCACATGGCAGCTCACAACTGTCGTAACTCCAGTTCCAGAGGATCTGACAGGCTCACACAGACATGCAGGCAGGCAAAACGCCAATGCACAAAAAACCCTGCTAAATCTTTTCAAAAACTGTCCTGAGCCAGACACGGTAAGAACGCCTACCTACAGTATCAGCAGTCAGAAAGTTGAAAGGGGAAGGTGCTCCTGAGACTAAGTGTTCAAGAGCAGCCTGGGTGATAAAGTAAGGCCATCTCGAAAAACAACAAAACCAAAAACAACTCATAGTGCTCATTGTGTCCAATGCAGTCTCAAAGTCATTCTTCACAAAAATGGAAAAAAAAGAATAAATCCAAAATTTACAAAGAATTACCAAAAATACTAACCAGTCGGCATGAGCACTTATTTTCAAAATATACTATAAAGCCATAGCAATCAAAACAGCATGGTACCAACATCGAAATGGACACACCGCCTGAAGCCCAGAGATAAAGCCAGCATCTATGGCCAATTAATTTTCCACAAAGACGCCAAAGACACACAGTGGTGAAATGATACTGTCTTTAGTAACTGTTCTCAGAAAGACGGGGAACACATATAGACAAAACGAACCTTTCTCTTAAAAATACATACATACATACATACATACATAAATGGAGAGGAGGACGAGAAATGAGAAAGAGCAGAGCAGGAAGAGGAAGAGGAAAAGGAAGAAGAGGAAGGGGGAGGAGGCAGCGGAAGGAGGAAGTGGAGAGCAAGGACTAGAAAGAGAAGTATGAGGAGCGGTGGCCCCACCCCTGTTCCCATGTGGATGTCAATCAACTCCGCCCCCTCCCCCGCCCCAATCCCATGAGCCTCAGCGTCTCCCTCCATTCCGGCTGCCCTGTTAGAATCTCAGAAGCTCCACCTTTGAGCAAAGAGGGCTCCTCATAGAAAAACTGCTGTGTTTCCCGAGGCCCAGTTATTTTCCTGGGGGTTCTGTTTTTTTTATGGTGGGTTGTCTTTTTTTTTTTTTTTTTTTTCAATCCAGAGGAAGAGAAATGAAACGGAATCTGTAGAATTTTTAAACATAAAACGCAAATGAAGAGGAAGTGTGTCCCTCTCACGGGTTTCTTCATTAAAGCGACAGTTGAGTTTCAGACATCAGAAAACACTTAGACATCCATTCCCCCGGACATCAGAGATCAAGTACAGGGCCCGTCGCAGCCGACGAGCCTGGTCATCGCTCACGACCGAGGGAGCAGGGCAGCTGGGCTTGCTCATGGGCCTAATGCCACAGACTGAATGCAGAGGACACCAGCATCGACCCACACCCAGGAAGGAGGCCAGACCTTCTGAATGGCCATGACGTCAAGATTCTCCACTAATACACGGGGAGCCAGACATGGTGGTAGACAACTGTCATGCCAGCCCTCAGGAGCCAGAGGCAAGAGAATCACCACAAGTTCCAGACCAGTGGGAGAATATAGTAAGACACGGACTCAAAAATCCAAAAACAGGGCTGCGGACGTGGATCAGTGGGTAGAGTGTGCGGAGCGAGTCAGGGCTGGAGTTCTGATTCCTGGAACCCACATTAAAAAGCTGGGATGTGGGAGCCGGGCGGAGGTGGCGCACGCCTTTAATCCCAGAACTTGGGAGGCAGAGGCTGGCGGGTTTCTGAGTTCAAGGCCAGCCTGGTCGACAGAGTGAGTTCCAGGACAGCCAGGGCTACACAGAGCAACCCTGCCTCGAAAAACCAAAATAATAAATAAATATATAAATAAATAGTGGGCAAGAGAATCACCACAAGTTCCAGACCAGTGGGAGAATATAGTAAGACACGGACTCAAAAATAGTGGCCCAGCATGCCAGAGGCAGAAACAGGGTTCCCCAGAGCTGGGAGCTCAGGGTTCAGCGAGAGACCCTGCCTCAGTGTATCCAGTGGAGAGCGATAGAGAAAGTCAGCTGACTTTAACATCGGGCCTCCACTCACATGTATACAAGTGCATATGCAGCACACGTGTGTGCATACACAAACACACCTACACATGCACACATATCCCCCCACCCCACACACACATATCGCATACCCATGCATAAGCAAATCACACAACTGCACACATAAACCATGGGAACACTGGGTTTGTTGAGATGGTCTCTTCTACTAGGAACTGAATCCAGGGCCTCAAATATGAAAGACAAGCCTTCTGTCGTGAGTCCGTTGGGGGTGGGGGTCGGGAGGGGGGAGTTCTAAGTTACCCTAGCCTGGCCTCAAGCTCTCTCTGCAACCAAACAAGCCTTAAAGTCGAGAGCTTCTTGCCTCGGCTTCCGTGTAGCTCGACCGCAGAACCAGGCCCCGGGCACATTCTTCCAGCTCTGCCCCTGATGAAGCCTCGCCAGGCCAAATGATGACGTGAAGTTATAGAAGTTACCAGAAGCTGCCCTAAAGAAACGGAGGAAGAACTCCAGGGTCACTGACACTCGTGTTAAGGCACTGCAGACCCATCCGGTAGTGACAGAGGAATGTGGGGACAGAGGACATTTCCCTGTCCTGATGTCAAATTCTCACCCTGACATGAGAGTGAACGTTCGCCGCTGACCTTTCCATCCCTCAACGCTGGAAGAGGCTGGAGAGATAGCCTAGCGGTTAGGAGAACTGGCGACAGTTCAATTGCCAGCACCCACATGGCAGCTCACAACTGTCTCTAACTCCATTTCCAGGGTATCCACACCCTTCTGTGGGATCCCCAGACACCAGACACATGCATGGTGCATACATATATCTATAGGCAAAGCACCCATACATGTAAAATAAAACCTTTTAAAAATAATAAACTTTAAAAAGAGGCCCAAAGGCCCCATGGCGAATGGCTCCCAGGATTAGAACATTCTAAATCCCAGGAGTCTTTGGGGTGCAGTGGGAAGGACATCACCTCTGGAGTTAGTACTGCCTTAGAACCGTGATGAGTGGGTGGAGCCAGCCGCCATGGCTAGACTCCTCCCCACTCTCCCCTACATTGAAAGCATTTCCTTTTAACATAGGTCACAGGACCCACATCTGATGTGTGGCCCAAAATACTTCTGGTCCCAGAGACAGACTATACCATTCACCCAGTCGGCCACGCCCCGAACACTGCCCTATCCCTTCACTAGGAAGAACCAGGCAGAAGGACTGCACAGGTCAGTTTGCACAGCTTGTGGTGAATTCACACCCAGCACGTGAATGTGTGCACAGAAGGAAGATGAGTAGATGAGCTTGGCCTCCCTCCTGTAGGGTGCAGAGGGCTTGCACCCCACTTCATCACAGGGGCTTCATATAGCACACAGTACATGAATTCACTCTGCACTGGCTTACCGTGTGGTGTCTGTGGGCTCAGCTGCAATGGAGGCTCACAGGGGCCCATAGTAGGGGCCATACCCTTAGGAAGGTAGTGCACGGTGACACCTAGTAACTCAAGGAGAGGAGGCTGTGTTCTCACAAAATCATGTGACAACTGGGATGAGGGAAAGACAGACTTCAGAAGACCCCGACATCAAAGAGGCAGAAGCTAAGGGCATCCCATGATCTCCAGGGCCTTTAGGAAACACCATCCAGATGTGGGAACTACAGTTCTGAATGTCTCCTAAATGTGGATTTCAGACTATCATACCATCCCCATAACTACTGCCTATGTGTCAGAGTGCCAAATTCCAGAAGGCCATGGTCCCTCAATCCAAACAGTCAGACACAACGACCTCAAGAGACCTGGGTCCTAAGTGGGACCTTGGGAAACCCAGCCAGGTGGCCAGAGAGGAGGAGTGGGGACCAGGCAGCAGGGACTCTGTGGTTCATGGAACGCACCAGAAAAAAGCACGGCCAGGACAAAGTGGTTCTCAGAGAGGCACCAGAGGAGGCAGGCACAGGTCAGGAGGTAGAGGTGGGTTTTGTTTTATTTTTGAGGAGGAGCACCTGTGGGCACAGATAGGGAAGCACAAACCAGGCCAATGAACAGTAACTGGCCACAGTTTTTGAATAAATTACCACCACAAACCAGGGAGAAGACCACCAGAGAACTACCCAGCTTCTGTCATGCATGATCTCCAACCCTCAAGTCCATAGCACTTCCTGAAAATACAGCGGCTAAAAAATGTCTTGTCTGAAAAAGCCTTAAAATGGTCCTACTGAGGAAACTGTCCTTGTCCCCAGTTTACACACAAGGAAACTGGATTTGAGAGGCATATTCAGAACTGTCTTGTATGGAGTTGGAGAGATGGCGGTCGGTAAGCTCTTGCTTTACAAGGGATGGAGGGAATTAAGGAAGGAAGGGGAGGGAGGGGAGGGGAAGGAGGACAGGAGAAAGGCAGAGGAGGGGAAGGAAAAGAAAGAGAAGGGGTGAGAGGAGGGAAAGAGGAAGGAAGAGGAGGGAGGGGAGAGGGGAGGGAAGGGGAAGGGGGAAGGAGAGAGGAGGGGAGAGAAAGGGGGGAGGAAAGGAGAAAGGGGGGAAGGGAAGATGGGAGGAAGGCAGAGGAAGGGGAAGGAAGAGAGGGGAGGGGAGGAGGGGAGATGAAGAGAGGCATGGCGGAATGTCCTCATAACCCCAGCTTTTAGGGCACTAAGACAAGTGATCCCTGGGACCCAGCCTAGCCTACTTGGCAAGTTCCAGGCCAATAAGAGACCCTAATGTTTAAAAATAAAAAGAAAGAGAGAAAAGGATGGGGGTAGGGAGGGAGGGGAAAAGGGGGAGAGAGGGAAAGAGAGAGAGGAATAGACAAGAAACAAAAGGTAAAGTGTGCCTGAGGAATGACTCCAAGGTTGTGCCCCAGCCTCTACCCGCAGGCAGCATGCACACACACATACAGCCACACACACACAATCACACAGTCACACACACAGTCATATACACACAATCACACAGTCACAAATACAGTGACACAGTCACACACAAATAAATAAATACATAGAAATGTAACGAAGACACATTGAAAAGCCACACAGCACAGCATGTGAGCTTTCAGGACTCACTCGCCTCCCTCCACCACGCAGCTCATCACACAAACAAACGCTTTTACCCATTAAGCTGTCTCTCTCGATTTGAGACCTTGTGCGTTGAGACATGGTCTCTCACTGGGACCACTGACTCTCTGATTAGGCTACCTGGGGGGCCAGTGAGCAGCAGGCATCCCTGGTCTCCAGCTCCCAGCACTGAACACATGCCACCATGGCCAGCTTTTCACATGGGCTCTGGGGATTTTATTCAGGTCCCCATGTTTGTACAGAACGTACCACCTGAACCATCTCCCCAATCCAGCATGGATCTTCTTTTATTATTAATAGTGCACGCAGAAACAAAGTTAGGCACAAGAATAAACCTCTTGCAGAGCTACATGAATGTACACTTGTTGTCTGATGTTAGCATGAATCTACCACCCGATTAGTTGAAATTTCCAGCAAGCATATGGAAGCTGAAGGCAGCAGACCTTCACCTGTGACCTGCATGCTAATGGGACCACAACGCTCAATCTGTCTCTTGCTAAATGCCTGAGGCTGGGCTGTGGGTCTTGCTGAGGGCCTTAACCCCACCGATGGGCGTGTCTGCCGGGCATCTGAAAGCTTTACAGTAAATGGTGACTCATCTATAGAAGCCACCGTAGATACCACTATGTAATAAGTTGAAATTTGTTCCATCCACATGAAAGAGAATCGAGTACGGGGTTCTGAGTCTGAGTCAAACTGAGACCCCTGTGTACCACTGTGTTCATCTGAATCCAGCCAAGCCCCACACTGCAGTTCTCTGACTCCAGGGGACACAGGCAGAGGAGGGTGGGTTTCTAAGGAAGGCTCACAAACTCACAGGTGTCCTCAGGTCTCCTCAGGCTGAGTCTCTCTCTATATGTGTAAGCTTGGCCAGTCCTTAACACTGCACCAAATACCAAGGTGAGCACACAGACACAGATCCTGACCTCCTGGACACAAGAGTCCCTCAACAGCTCCCATCGGTACACTTCCTCAGTTGACACAGTAAGTTCTCATTTAACTGCCCCATCTCACAAAAAGGGAAACGGAGGCAGAGGGCAATTATACAAGATCACACATCTAGTTAAGAACTAGCACTCATGTCAACTCCTATGACACTATGAAGCTGGGGCTGCCCCTGCCACTCAGCACAAGGAAATGGGGGCAGGTGGACTCAGGTTTAAAGGAGTCCAGGGCCTAGCAAGCACATGGCCAGTAAAGACAGTATTGGGGTCCTCCCAGAAAGGGGGTGCTCATACAGTACAGTGAACTTTGGTTGGGGTATATTATGGACACCTTCCTAAAAGGAGACCATGGCAGTCTAGGGGAGGGAATAATACTAGAAACAGAAATATCTGGGTACATCCCCTAAGTTCATGGTCACACAGAGTGGAGTCCACAATGCGATCTTATTTAGAGACAAGGTCTTAGCAAAGAGAATTAGTATGTAGCTCATCTTGAATTCATTCTTTCTTAATGTTGTTTGTGCACAGGTACGTGGTGTACAAGCATGGATGTATGAATGCTTCAAATGTGTGTGGACCTGCATTGCACACTTTGGGCCGGTGCCATACTCAGTGCTGGAACCGACCCCTGTGGAGGAGGTGTGTCCCTGAGGGGTGGGCTTTGACTTTTCAAAAGCCCACACCACTCCCAGTTAGATTCACCCCCACCCACATCTCTGCCTTGTGCCCAAGAATCAGGTGTATGCTCTCAGCTACTGCTTCAGCACCAAGCCTGCCTGCCTGCCTGCTGCCATGCTTCACTCCGTGACAGTCATGGACTGCAACCCTCAGGAACCATGAACCCCTAAAGATGCATGTGTTTCTAGAGGCCAGAGGTTGACATCAGATGTCTCTGTCAATTTTTCTGCACTTTAATCTCTGAGGCAGGGTACCAAACATATGGACCGCGCCATGAACTTATGGGTCTTCCTTCACAAGGGCCATGCTGATACCCGTATTATGCCAATTTTATCATAGGAGCCACTGAAGTGAGCACAGCTGCTGTACTACACACACACACACACACACACACACACACACACACACACGCACACACTCACACACACACATGCGTGCCCGCGCACACACACACACACACTCATCACAGATACACACACCACACACAGATACATACATACAACTCATCACATATACACACACAAACACACACACATAAACACACCACACACACACACACACTCATCACAGATACACACACCACACACAGATACATACATACAACTCATCGCAGATACACACACAAACACACACACATAAACACACCACACTCACAGACATACACACAAACATACACACATACACACACCACACAAAAACTTATCACACACACACACACACACACACACACACACACACACACACATTCATAAAAGCAGCTTTCAGAGGCACACGTCCAGAGACCTGGAACCTCTAGAGACACAGTGTTTGTTCAGGCAAGAGCCCAACCAAACCTCATCCCTCCCTGATCAAGCCGCTTCCTTCCACCATGATGATCCTACCTGCTCCTCACCCTGATGCCACCTCCCTGTCCCAGCCAAGCATCCAAAGCCCGAGGCATTAGCCACCTTAGGGCTGACACTCCTGTGGCCTGGGACATTGCCACATAGAACTTTGGTATCAGCCAATGATGTGCTGGGCACAGCAGGTGGCTCACAACTGCCTGTATCTTCAGGTCCATGGTATCTGACAGCCTCTTTGAGGGCACTAAACATGTAGCATTCATTTATACACACACACACACACACACACACACACACACACACACACACACACACACACACATCATCATCATCATCATCATCATCATCATCATCCTCTGTTATATAGTGGGTTCCAGGCCAGCCTGGGTTACATAAGACTCTGTCTCAAATTAAAAAGCTTCAGCCCTGACAACACAGACAGGAACACTGAAGGGATTTACAACCATTCCTAACTAACAGAAACACATCCATTCCTAGAGGTGGACTATGCCTCAATTGCAGACTCACATTAACTGTCCCGTTCTTACCGCTGTGCTCAGAGCTTTGAGTGTCTTCTTTCTAGAAACCCTTCCAAGGGCCATCAACAGCACCATATCACAGAAAAGAGAGTGAGGCTCTGGGGACCACGTATAGTGACTGTTGGAAGAGGCAGGAATCTAGGACAACCCAAGCAGTGTCCCTGTGCTGGTTTGAATGAGAATAACAGTCATTGGCTCATATATCTGAATGCTTGATCCAAACTTAGTGGCACTGTTTGGGAGGGATTTGGAGATGTAGTCTTGTAGAGGAGGCGTATCCCTGAGGGGTGGGCTTTGAGCTTTCAAAAGCCTACACCATTCCCAGTTAAATTCACCCCACCCCCTCTATGCCTTGAGCCTAAGAATCAGATGTACTGCTTCAGCACCAAGCCTGCCTGCCTGCCTGCCATGCTTCACTCCATGATGGTCATAGGTCGCAACCCCCAGGAACCATGAGCCCCTAAATTAAATGCTTTCTTTTATAAGATGCATTGATCATGAAGTTTTGTCCTTACAATAGAAAAGCAGCTAAGACAACCAGGGACAGGGACTATGGTTCCTTCAGCCCTCAAGTACAAGGCCCAGGACATGGTGGCTCATGGCTGTGTTATCTTCCATGGAGTCAGCCTTAATCCCATCCCGTGGAAACTCTCTAAACCGTTCACTCACTTCTTCATCTGCAAAAACATGAACAATCGGCCCTGCCTTGGGAGAGTTATTAGGAAGAGCTACGTCAGTAGCACATGGTCATCTGAATCTTGCCTGTGTGTGTGTGGGGGGGTGGGGGGTGGGGGGGTCTTGGCTGGGAAATGAACCCAAGACGACCCATAGGCCAGGCCAGGCCAGGGCTACAGCACTGAACTACAGCACTGGCTCAAAGTTCCTGTCTTCTCCTCCTGGGTCCTGTCTCCTGTCTGAAATGGAAGGGCACAGACTTTGCTTCACCTTCACGGACTCCTAAGGGCATTTGTAGTGATTCTGTGGTCTGCCTTCTCTAGGGGTATGTTCACCTCCCTGTTGCCACAAAGAGAGGTGGCACTGCTTGGAACACCAGACGCTGGCACACATGAGGGCAAAATGAGAAAGCGAGGGCTTACGGTTCCCCGCAGAACTGCCTTAACGAAAGCCCACAGCCCCTCTGATCTCATTTGCGGGTACCACCGTCACCTCTTCTGGGTGGAAACAAAGGCACACAGAAGAGATATGTGATTTGCCCCAAACCACAGGGCAACACAGTGACTCAAACCCAGCTCTGTGTGGATGCCCGGTGCCAGTGTTTTCTTTCATAGTCAGGATTTTCCCCACCTTTCTGCTAAAAACCTCAAGATGGGCCAGCGAGATGGCTCAGTGGGTAAAGGTGCTTGCTGCCAAGCCTGACCACCTGAATTCCATCCCCGAGACCCATGTGGCAGGTAGTCAGAAGTCGTCCTCTGACTGTTATATAATGCTGTGCCAGGTTCTCACGCTATACACACACAAAACAACAAATAAATATAAATTTAAAAAATTTAAATAAAATTATTAAGGTAAACAAACTGCAATATATAACAGTCACGATGTCACTGAAAGGGACATTAATTAAATGATTCTTAAATTAAAACTTCATTGTAAAGAACTTGAAAAAAAAAACAAGCATTTTGCAGATAGATTATCCAGGCTCAAAGCTTATAACTAAATGAACACTGAGTTATAGTTGACAGAGCCAGCAGGTTCTGGGCTCTTTCAGATTCTCATCAATGAGTCTGCCTAACAAAGGGTCTGAACATGACAAGCTGATCTAGCGTCAGTCTTCCCTGTGTCCAGAGGGTGGGTCTGCCGTTCTGCCAAGGCAGTTACCCCATTGTGACCTAAGTCTACAAACTTAAACAACTTATGTGTTTGCTTCTGCATTTGAGAACAAGTCATTTTCCTCCTCTTCAGGGTTGACTTACCCCTCCAAAAGCAAAACCGCCCCAGCTCCATGCCTCAGCCACTGAGGAGGCACCCGATTTTCTTCCCTAGAACTGACCCAAGCCAGGTGTGGTGGCCCACACCTTTATTTCCAGCATTCCAGAGGCCTAAGCAGACAGATCTTCAGAAGTTCAAGACCAGCCTGGCCTAGATATCAAGTTCCAGGATAGCCAAGGCTACATATGAAGACCCTGTCTCAATATAACAATAACAATAATAAAAAAAAGTGACCCAGTTACAGCTAACATTACAAGCCCAATGAAACACTACTCAGTTTGTTGAATTTCTATCTTTTATAGTTAGTGACCTTAGCTTACATTTCTTCTACACATCTGTTTATTATCTAGATTTCATATGGCATATCTTTCCCTGTCTGGGCTGGCTGGGTCTGTGCCTCTGTGTCTGCCTTTGTTGTCTATTTCAGCCTGTGCCTGAGTCTCACACTGTGCCTTTCCCATGGGTTATTACAACCATGTCCCCATCCAATCCCTTCCCCCATTACCCCACTCCACTTACTTTTATTTTATTATTTATTTATTTTTTTGAAACATGATCTCATGTAGCTCAAACTGGCCTAAACTCAAAACATAGGAATGACGGCCTAGAACTCCTGATCCTCCTGCCTCCACCTCCTGTGTGTTGTGACTGCAGGCATGTCTGTACCTAGTTTTGACGTTATCATTTTGAAGAAAACTTATTCCTCTATACTTAGTACTATTTATTTATCTACTTATTTTCAATATGGTCTTCCTATATAAGCTTGGCCTAGAACTAGATATGCAGACCAGGGTAGCCTCAAATTCATATAACCACCTGCCTCAGCCTCCCAGGTGCTGGTGTCAAGGGCGTGCACCACCACACCTGGTATTAAGGATTTTTATAGCATTCAAATACAATGGCTCTTTACACCAAGGGTGAATATTCTGTGAGTTTTAAGAGTTTTTAAAACGAACTTCTCCATGAATCTACAACTTAGAATCTATGACGTAAGACACCATTTTGTCTGAACGGTCACCCGCTTTGCCCAAAGAGTCATTTGTTTTAAGGTCACCTCTTTCCCACTCTGGGCTTGCTGACACCAACTGTCCCTGGTCCTCATCGCTTCAGCTTCCCAGGTTTCACAATGGCTCTCGTTGGAGTTTCACTGTCCAGCCATGAGGCTGAAGCATATTAGCTGGCAATCCTTTAACTTCTGCGCACGCAGCCACAGGCAGGGCAGCTTGTCACATTCTTGGAATAGAAATGGTGTCATTTGTAAACAGCTGTATTTTTGTCTCTTCCTTCCCTTTGCCAATCCCTGGTATTTTTTTTTTTCTTTCTTTCTGTTTTGTTCCTATATTGTCATGGCAAGCCTCTGTTAGACTCTGTTAAACAAGAGTTAAGATAACAGGCTTTGGGCTTAGTTCCTGTTTCCTAGAAGCAACCTCTGTGGAAGGCTTGCGACCCTGCTCGCTTGCACAGACCCCTCCCTCGTGTATAGGAGGAGATTCTTTGACACTCCCATTTGAATGTTGATACGTCATACTGCAGGTATCATGGTATTTTCAGTATTCTTTGTGCATCTATTGAGACAAAATTCATCCATTCATCAAACTTTGGGTGAGTGTGAGTTACATAGCAGATCCTTTCCTTCTACCAGCACCAGTCTGTGTTGATTTGAACTTATCTGCCTGGGATAAGCCTTCTTTAGTAATTTCTCAAGACTTCAATTTTGTTTTTTTAATTTTTTAACTTCACTTTGTTGTTTGGTTCTGGGACAGAGTCTGAACTCCACAGGCAACTGAGAATAACCTTGAACTTTTGATTCTTCTGCCTATTCACTCCAAGTGCCAGGACTGCAGGCATGGTCTACCATGCTGCTTTATGTAGTACTGGGGGTAAAACCCAAAGCTTCATGCATGCTAGACAAACACTGTACCATCTGAGCTACATCCCCGGCCTTATTTTTCACTCAGGGGAGGGAGTGTGACACATGTAGCCCAGGCTGGCCTAGAACTGATCCCTCAATCTCTGTCATCCCCATGCTTGGGTGGCAGGTGCTCAGCATCACACCCAGCTAAAAGACTTTTAATGTTTTGATCTTCACCCAAAGGCTGAGAAGCTATTTAAGACTTGTCCCAGCCGGGCGTGGTGGCACATGCCTTTAATCCCAGCACTCGGGAGGCAGAGGCAGGTGGATTTCTGAGTTCGAGGCCAGCCTGGTCTACACAGTGAGTTCCAGGACAGCCAGGGCTACACAGAGAAACCCTGTCTCAAAAAAAAAAACAAAAAACAAAAAACAAAACAAAACGCAACCACACACACATCAAAGACTTGCCTCAGCTGGTTGTTGATTAATTTATTTTTTTCTTTTTTAAAGAACTTGTTAGGTGGTTTAAAATTTGCATAGAATATAACTATTGAGAAATGAACTTCAAATGTCACCTCTTCTGGGAAGGTCTTCCAACTCCCTCCTTTCTGAAGTAGACATCAAGGCTTCTTCACGAGGGTTTTTAAATAGCCACCTGACCAGATACCTGAATCCCTGAATCCCACAAGACTCGAGGGTGCCCTAAGGAATGTCAGGGATACATCGTCACAGCCAGTGGCTAGTAGTTGCTCAATAAACACTTCCTGACTCTGTCAGGTCATCCTTTCGTCCATCTCTTTAGCTCACAGATGATTTTTGAGGCTGTGTTTGTACATGAACTTAGTGTGGAATTTTCTTCTGACCTAGGTCTAAGCTTGAACAGAGAGGATCTGAGCAGCGGTGCAAGCAGACACCCTGCTGAGGTAAGGTGCCAGCAATCTCTAGATAGGGACTTTGCTTCACAATGGTTTTAGGAAAGGGGCAATAATATAGGATGAAGTTATGAATGGTCCCAGTAAGCGTCCCAAACTAGCACAGGGGACTCAGAGGTAAAGATGTCATCTGTCAAAATGGCTTCACAGCCCTTGGGAGCAGAGCTCCTAACCCACTGATTATTAGCATGTATGCTGTGCAGACCACTCTCCAAAGGGCAGTCTATTGTTCCAGCTACACACATAAGGAACCTGAGGCCCAGCTGGGGTAAATAATTTACCCAAGACCCTAGGATCAGCAAGTGGATGGACTGGCATTCAAACAAAGGCCCTCCTACCACACCCCTATGTCCCTGATAGAGGGTCAGCAGGGGGCCTGGGTCCCAGGTCAGGACCTGGATACCCAGCATGGTAGCAGAACAGGAAGCCACACAGGGCTTCTTAGTAGAACCAAAACTCAGAGAAGGAAACGGGACACAGAACAAAGCAGGAGGCTTGGCTTTGTCTGCACCAGGGCAGCAGCATCTAGGGCCAGGATCCCAGCCGGAAAGAATCGCAATCTCCCGCTTCCTCAGACTAGACTGCTAGGGCTGAGGGTCAGGCTGAGCTACAGGAAGTAATCGCTAGGGTGTCCACACCCAAGATGTTACAGGCTGGGTCTGGAAAGGGAGGCCTCTCAGATCTACAGACCCTAAGGCAGATCAACATCTAGGCAAGCAGGCCTCTCACCAACACGGGCATCCCCACTCACACTTAGAACTGGAACGTGGCCTCAATACATGGAAAATCTCAGCCCAGGATTTCCTTACCAGCTAATGGGCAGGGCTGAACCAGACAGCTGCTGCAGGCGCAACTGTCAACAGACAGGCTACATATATACATGCATGCATACATACAGACAGGCTGCATATACACATGCATGCATACAGACAGGCAGGCTACATATATACATGCATGCATACATACAGACAGGCTACATATACACATGCATGCATATAGACTGTCAGGCTACATACATACATACATACATGCATGCATGCATACATCATCCATCCATACGTACGTATGTATTCATCACATACATACATACATACATACACAAATACATACGTATGTATTCATTCCATAACCTGCTTCCTTCCTCTGAGAAGGAAGTCTAGTCTTCCTCTAGTCTTGGGCAGGTTTTAATCTAATATATCCCTTCTTAGTTTGATGCCCTGGCAAATTCAACAGATAGATTTTAGTCATCCGAATCAGGAGCTCACATAGCCCAGACTGGTCTCAAACTGGCTATACTGGCTATGTAGCCAAAAGTGAGTTTTAACTCGTGACCTTTTGCAGCTGTCTCCCAAGTGCTGGGCTTACAGGCACGCATTGCCACAGGATCATCTCAAGAAATACCATTGGGATCAGCTCCCTGCCTTGTGGGCAGGGCGGCCTTCTTGTAATCCCAGAGCTCAGGGAGGCAGAACAATCAAAATCAGAATCAAGGGATCCCCTTGAGCAAGCAAGTAGTTACACTAGGCATATCGATGAGTTCCGGGTTCAAGTAAGAGACCCTGTCTCAGTAAAATAAGGTGGTGAGCAATCCAGGAAGACACCCAATGGCAAGCTTTGGCCTCCACATTCAGGCACATACCTTCACACTCATGGGAGCACCCATATACACACACACTCAACACACACACACACAATCTTAATTAGCGAAATGCATACTGTGTGTGATCTAGTTCACACAACTGTCCAAAACAAAACAAACAAAAAGCACCAAATATTTGCATGTGTGCACTGTATATCACTGTTTTTACTTTACTGTGTGTACAATCTGCTTGGTTGATTTATTGACCCTCTCATGGTCCAGGGGGCCAGCTTTTATTAGCCCTTCTCTTGGGATGGATATTTATGTTGACGTCTTTCACTTCACAGGGTTACAGCAACATCCCCCAAACACCGCCCATGGAGGAGAATTTTCCTCCAGGGCAAGGCACCTAAGACTGGAGTGGTTAGGCACTAGAATGTAGGTGTCTATAATCTGGATAAATAGCACGGTTCCCTTCCCACGCAATGACACACATTGGCTCTCACCGGCAATGTCAAAAATGACTTTTTATCAAATCAGTGTGTTATCAAGTGTTTCATCTTTTCCTATCTGATAGGTTATGAGTGCCCTCCCGCTGCGTAGCTCAGACCAAGTTTCATGTGCCAGTTTGCACATCTTGAATCCTGAAGAAACATTTACACCGTCTTCCCTGCAGGTATATGCTCATGCCCTTCATTTAATTTTCAGTAAGATTAGTGACACGTTTATTTATTTCTAGAGCTCTTTGTATGCTAATAAATAAAAAAAAAACAAAAACAAAAACAAAACATCTTCTAGACATATTGTAATTTTTTTCTCAGATTATCATCTTTTGATTTCATTTGGGGTAGGGTTTTTTTTCCCCTATTACGGATCATTTTCATAATTAAAAATGTCTACTAATCTTTTATTCTATGACATATATCCAGTTTCAAATTTAGGAAGGTATTTCTAAAATGATAGACCATTTTTCTGATTTTTTTTCCTGAGACAGGATTTCTCTGTGTAGCCCTAGTTGTCCTGGAACTCTGTAGAACAGGCTATCCTGGAACTCAGAGACTCTCCTGCCCCGCCCCCCCCCCCCCCGCCCCGGCCCCGCCCCCTGCCTCTTGCATGCTGGGATTAAAGGCTTGCACTACCATTGCCCCACTGGTGTTTGTTTGCTTGCTTGCTTTGTTTTGTGGGTTTGATATTGTTGGGTTTTTTTCTATTTTTAAGACAAGGTCTTATGTAGCTCAGGCTACCCTGAACGTTGCTATGTAGCCAAGGAAGCTCAAGGAAGTCTGGATTTTGTCTCCATTTCCCAAGTGCTGTGATCTCCTAGGCTTGAGCCACCACTCTGCAGTTTCTGCAGTGCTAGGGTTTCATTCCTGGGAGGCAGCTCTGTCAGCTGAGCTACATCCCCAGTCTCTTCATGGGACTTTAACGGGGCACCTCCTGTCTGCCGCCTCGATACTAAGCAAAACTTTGGCTACTGGTCTGACAAAAAAAAAAATCTACCTTTCCTGTTCAGGAAATGCCTAATTATTCCCATAAGAGTTTTTATTGGAAACAGATGTTTAATTTTGTATCAACTATTTCCGTATCTTATTTTCTCCTCAGATCCTGTAATATAACAAATGCTTATTCCTATAAGTGCTAACACTATCCTATGCTGACATTCCCATCCAGGAGCCCACGTGACCGTGTGTCTCCGCCCTGGGCAGCTGGATTCTGTCTGTTCACTGTATTGTTAGGATTTTGCACCCCAGCCTACAAAACAGAAATCACCCTGTAGTGGAGTGCACACACTCGCTTCTGTCATATATTGCTACCCTGCCTTCAAACAAAGAAAGTAAGTGTCCCCTCTCTGATCTGGGACAATTTGATTGGCAGCAACATCACCTGCACTTTCAATGTCCTTCTGCTCCTGGAACTATTTAAAGGGATAGCTCTTTAAGTTTCTCCACATCTCCCACAGTAATTGGGCTGTTTACATCGTGTTCTATTTCGGTATCATTTTTAAAATTAAAGGACACGTACTTTCATAATTCATAAATGATTTCTAAACACAGCAAAGGCTTCCTCCAGGCTCCCTCGAAGAAACAAATTACAGCCTCCACCCCAGCCAGACCTTACCAGGACAACACCAACGAGCCTGGCTCTGGAATTCTGCATCCCGGTTTCCCCACCCAGCTTAGCCCCCTTCTCTCTTTTACCATGAGATTCATGTGAAAAGAGGAGGGGAGGTTTGCAACAAACCAGAAACACACTCGAGAGAAACATGAGGCCCTGCATTGCTACGCTGAATATGCAGGCTGGCTTTACATCAACTCGACATCGTTTAGGAAAGAGAGCCACCATTGAGAAATGACCCACCAGATGGGCCTGTGGGCAAGCCTGTGGTGCATTTTCTTGATTGATGACTGATGTGGGAGGGACCAGCTCACTGTGGGCAGAGCCACTCTTGGGCTGGAGGTCCTGTGCTATAAAAGGCAGGCTGAGCAAGCCATGGGAGCAAGCCAATAGGGGTCACTCCTCTGTGGTTCTACATCAGTTCCTGACTCCAGATTCCTGGCCTCGACTTCCCTTCAAGACAGACTGCCATCAACAAACAAACAAACCTGCCTCTGGCATCAAGAAAGGACGGCGCATAGCCTTTCAGGTTCTCTCTTGTTCTCAGCAGCCGCACCCCTTCCAGCTCCAGGGAGACCCTTCCAGCTGCTTCTAGGTCCCTTTCATCTCTCCTGAAAAATGTTTAAAATATCAATGTGTGTGTGTGTGTGCGTGTGTGGGAGAGAGGGAAAGAGAGAGACTGTGAGCATACACGTGCTACATACAATGCACACTCGGACGTCAGAGAACAACTTTCAGGAGTCAACTCCCTTCTCCCACTGTAATTTCTGGTGATCAAATTCATGTTATAAGGCTTGTGAGGCAAGAGCTTTTACCCGATAAGCCATCTTGGTTTTCCACGTCTCTGACACCAGCAGCCCCCCACCTCCTCTCCAAATAGATACACATGTCCAAATATACAGGACAGAAGGACGTACACGTGTTCGCTCACCATGCACCTTCCAGAAGTGAGATACTTGGTATGCATGAGGAGGGAGGACCCGCCCACCAGAAAACAAGAATGCCCCAGGCGACAGCACATAGAAGCATTTCAAGCACAATGTGCCCACAGTTAGGGAATGCTGTGCCAAGGACCTTCTAGTCAGGGGAACAGCCAGTACTGAAGGCTGCAACTGCCTGGTTAGAGAAGGCAAGGCTCCATATGAGCCAGTTACACATGCGCTCTGGAGCCAGAGCAAGGGGGACGGAGGCCACACAGAGAGCAGGCAATGGGAACCACTGTGGGCTCCTGAACAGGAAGGAACAGGAAGAAAGTGGTAATTTGGTCACACTCCCTACACCCTACGATGCCAGGCTTGTATTCAAAGAAATGACTAGCTGTGCCAAGAACTTGGGTGAGCTAGGGGTGCGTAAAACCACAGCCCTGGGCTGTTGCCGCAAGTGAACGACAAACTACACACACACACACACACACACCCCTTCTCCAAGCTTTAATGACAGGTTACAGACAGGAATCACACAGTTGTCTTCATGTTACACAACCCAAACCACACATCCTTGAAACCACACACAACTGCAGGGGGCATCTGTGCTTCGTTCGCTATGTTAAAGCGCTCTAGTCGACCCTGTCAGAGGCAGAGTCTGGCTCTGGGAGATGGCTCAATCCAGAAGCGCTTGTGTGAGCCTGAAGACCTGACTTCTCCAAAAGCCCATACAAAGAAGACTGGGGCCACAGCACTCACTGGCAACCTCACTGATGGGAGAAGCACGGACCGGAGGATTCCCGAGGGTAGATCACTTGTGGAGCTCCAGATTCGGTGAGACACCGTGTCTTAAAAACCAAGGCTGAGATGGTTCAGCGGGTAAGAGCACTGACTGCTCTTCCGAAGGTCCTGAGTTCAAATCCCAGCAACCACATGGTGGCTCATAACCACCCATAATGAGATCTGACACCCTCTTCTGGGGCTGTCTGAAGACAGCTATTTATGTATAATGATAAATAAAGTATTTATTGTATTTATGTATAATGATAAATAAATCTTTGGGCTGGAGAGAGCAGGGACTAAGTGAGTGGGGCCAACTGGAGTGAGCAGTGATCCTAAATACAATTCCCAACAACCACATGAAGGCTCACAACCATCTGTACAGCTACAGTGTACTCACATACATAAAAATAAATAAATACATCTTTAAAAAAAAAACAACAAACCTAAAAATGGCTGAAGAGTGGCAGAGAATGGCTGAAGAAGATGCCCAGCATTGGCCTCTGGCTTCTACACATGTGCACACAGGCACACATAGAGAGGAAAACTCCGAGGAGACTATTGTGGGTGAGGACCCAGGCTCTGCATTTCTTTCTAAACGCCTCCTTGTCATACCACTCTGGGGTGGCAAAGGACTATGTGAGTCTGAGTGTGATGGGTCCACAGGGCATGAGCTGAGAGAAGACCAGAGGCTGTCCCGCGTACGATGTTGGGGCAAGCGTATGGGGAGATGCTACAGCAGGAGAGCACAAATGAATCTACATATTCTGTGTTTACAGGGAGGACAGACACTATCAGACAAGACGGCTGGAATCCCCGTAGTGAAGAGGAGCCACCCCCAGGATGTCACAACTGCTTTCTGATCACTTTCACAGAGCCATTCAACCAGCCCTAAGCCAGCTCTTTCGAGAGCTGACACTACTGGATTAAGTCATGAAGCCTTAAGGTGTCACGTCATTAGTCTTGATAAGGAAGACAAACAAACCTTGAACAGCCTTCCTTCCGTCTGCCTCCCCTGCTGCCAGCTAAGGTCATGGAGGCTCACATTTACATTCAGGTTCAAAGGAAAACACACTTAACTCCTGAGACCACTACACTGGAGATGGGCCAGGCAGTCCATAGAAATCTCCAACAGTTCAAGAAGATGCAGAAAACTGATAGGAGCTGCCACAGTCTCCGGTAGCTTTTTTAAATGGGGGAGAAGCAGGTATGTACACAGAGGTGCGTGCCATGTCCATGGAGACCAGAAGAGGGTGTCAGATCCCCTAGAGATGGAGTGGCAGGCAGATGTAAGCAGCCTGGGGGTGATGCTGGGAACTTAGCTTGGGTCATAGGCAAGGGTAGCACGCGCGCTAACCTCCAGCCGTGTCTCCAGCACCACTCTGCCCGCAGCTTCTCTCCTGTCACGTCTCTCCTGTCTCATCTCCACGAGTCTTTGGAAAATAGAAAAGGCTCCTCCTACAGAGGCCCCATCCCTCAAACCACTTGCTTACACACTGTGGCTGAACTCTGAATCAGACGGCCTGTGTTTCGAACCTACGGCCATGGTGATTAATTATGCAAGTGCTAGGTCGGCAGAGATAACCATGTTCCAAGACGGACCAGACTTCACAGTTATATGACCCACAAAATGAAGCCATGCATGCCAGCGAACTGACACACAGTGAGTGGTTAATGAATGTGTGCAGATCCAACAGCCCCCTGAACTGGAGGGTCTGGGAGGAAAAGAGGTGTCTTTCCTGGGCTCATAAAGCAACCAGATATTCACTTCCCTGATGCCTGGCACCCAGCAGGATGGAGGATGTCCACATCTGTGGCCCAAAGATCTACAGAGCATAGAAGTGTTCCTCAATGGACAGCAGGCTATAGGTTCTAAAGGGACAGAAGGTCGAGGGCATGGTCTGCAGGTCACTCTCGCAGTGGGGTTGACTAAACGATACGAAGGGACAATTAATCTATCCTCCACAAGCCAGGCTAGACACTCACTCCAAATCGCCCACTTCACTTTAAAGCAGAGGCCCCTGATCTTTCCAACCAGGGGTAAATTATCTAATTCTCTGTAAAAGCCTTAACTTCACGTTGAAGGGTCTTCTGAAATTAGAATTAAACATAACACTTCAGCACTGGGGATGTGGCTCAGTTGATTGGGAGTTTTCCTGGCATGCATAAAGCCCTAGGTTCAACACCAGCACCTCTTAAAGTTGGGCGTGGTAGCGCCTTCATGTGGCGGTGTAAGGATCCGAATTCAAAGTCATCCTTGACTACATAGAGAGCTTGAGACTGGCCTGGGCTACATGCTGTCTCAACAACAACAAGAAAAAAGGGACACTTCCTTGTTCCCTAACAACTACTTCCCATAGCTCTTGACAAAGAATCAGGTCCCAGGTTTAGGCTGTAGGGGGAAAAAAAAAATGGAGCCAAGTCACGTGACCTCTTCAGGGCTCGGCTTATAGTCAAGCGAATGCGAAGGTCCCTAATATCCTTCCCACCTTGAAATACAATCAGTATGCATTTCCCTCTGCAGTGGAGAGAGAGGCCCCCAGCCACAGCCCCTGTGCGGACAGCGAGGATGGGCCAGGAAGTAGATAAGAAGTTGCAGCCCATCGACGCCCACCAATCGCCTGCGTGGACAGCCCGAGCTTTGCCCGCCCACACAGGAGGAGGAACACCAGCTCCCAGCTGTCCCTAGGATGCCTGCCAGGAAGAAGTCTACATCAAAGTTTGGTCGCTTTGCAGTACTGTTTTCTTTTTAATGACTTTTTAAAAAATGCTATAAATCACAAGATGAATTCATTATAGATAAGCAAAAGAACATTTTATTTTTAATAACTTCTTTAAATCATAGAATAAGTGCATATTTGTTACGGAGAAGTCAAGGACATCTTAAAAGAAAACCTCACTTGTAAACAAATCTAAACCTACTCTATTAACTAAGTCACATCCCAATTGAGAATCCAAGTCACATGAGAGTCAGAAGTTGACCTTCTAGACTGACTGCATTGGTTAAGACCTAGGCTGTGTCATGGGAGGCTCCAGTGACCTGGTCAAGTCTCTCACAGGGATAAGAGAAGGCATATCTCTATGTCCCTAGTAGGTGGCCGCCCACCTCCACCCCAATCCTTCCCCTTTCCAGCTCTTTTCCTAGTGGCCTGGGCCATTGCGCAGTAAATTCCATCAACTGTTTTCCCCGGTAAGTTTTGTATGAAGATGCTTTTAGAGATATTATTACTATTATTATCTTAGGGGAGACTATATATGCCACCGCAGACATGTGGAGGGCAGGGAGCAGCTTTCTGTACACGTTCTCTTTCCACTTTGTTGAGTCAGGATCTCAACTTGTCCCTGCTACTGCGTTTATTACTCTAGGCTAGCTGGCCTTGAGAGCTTTCAGCAATCCGTCTGCCTCTGCCTCCCATCTCTCAGTAGGAACACTGGGACTACACAAGTTGACCACCACATCTAGCCATTTTATGTAGGTGATGGGGACCAAACTCCTGTTGTCAGGCTTATAGGCAAAGCACTTTTTAAAAAAAGATTTATTTATTTATTATATTTATATGAGTACACTGTAGCTGTCTTCAGACACACCAGAAGAGGGCATCAGATTCTGTTACATATGGTTGTGAGCCACCATGTGGTTGCTGGGAATTGAACTCATGACCTCTGGAAGAGCAATCAGTACTCTTCATCACTGAGCCATCTTTCCAGCCCTGGCCAAGCACTTTTACCCCCTGAGCAATTTCTCCAAACTTTTGGTCTCTCACATGCTCTCTGACTCCAGGAAAACTGTTAGACTTTTTTTTTTAACTTAAACCTAAACCAACCTATCTCATCTCCAAGATGAGAACAATATTTGTTCCAAAGAGTTGTATTAAGGCGATAGTCTCTCTGTGTAGCTAGGCTAGCTAGCCTTAATCTGTCCTCCTGACTCAGAGCTACCCAAATTCTGGGATTATATATGTAATACCACTATGCCTGGCTTGTTATAAAATTTAAATGATAAAATGTATAGACAGAGCCCATGCATGTGCTTAATAAAGAGCAAATGTGATCACTAAGTGGTAGCAAGTAGTAATAGCTCTCAAATGTTCTCCGTCCTTGCTCCCACTCAGACTCGATCCTTGGGCGAGATGGCTCAGCGGTTAAGAACACTGACTCAACGGGCAGTGGTGGCATACGCCTTTAATCCCAGCATTAGGGAGGTAGAGGCAGTCAGATCTCTAGCTCGAGGGCAGCCTGGTCTAGCGTGAGTTCCAGGACAGCCAGGGCTACACAGAGAAACCCTGTCTCGAAAACAAACAAACAAACAAACAAACAAACAAAACCACTGGCTCTTCTTGCACAGGCCCAGGTTCAGTTCCCAGCAGCCTCGTGGTGGCTCACAACTTCAGTTCCAAGAGATGGGACACCTTCTTCTGGCCTCTGCGAGCACTGCATGCATGTTGTGCACGCACACACATGTAAACAAACACTCATATACATAAGTAGTAAAAATGTGGAAAGATGTTCCTTTATGTCATACAGCTACCTAAACACACACATATAAAAGGAAAGAAATAGAGTCTAGGGCCAATGCTGAGCCATTTAATCTGGTCTACTCAATGGTTTTCCTCTTCTATTTTTTTCTGTTCCAGTTCATTTCTTTTAATTACTGATTTTGATCACTAGCCTGATTATACCACCTACTGGGTGATTACAAACCGTGGTTTGAGAAGCCCTGATTTAGAGTAAATCAACTGTCTTCTACAGCTTCCTACTTTCAAACTTAGCTTTACCTTCTAGACCAGAAAGAAGAGCTGCAGGGCGAGACTCCTCGGTGAGGAAAGGCGCTTGTGGCGGAGCCTGAGGCCCGGAGTTCAGTCCCCGGGATACAGAACATGGAAGGAGAGAACTGACTCCTGGGAGATTTCTTCTGGTCGCCACACACTTACATCGCGGTATATATTTGCATGCACATTCACACATACAAAACAAACACACATGATAACATTAACAACAATAAGAACAGCAACACTGCTCCTTCAGGCACCGGCACCGATGTGACCCGGCTTGCCACACACACACACACACACACACACACACACACACACACACACACACTGTTCATAGTCTTTGCGTGTAGATGGATAGGTGTGACTTGTAAGTTCAGCACAAACATGCACCCGTGCACACGTGAAGTTCCGATAACAACTTTCTCGCCGACACCATCCACTCTGTCTTGAGTCAGGATCTCGTGTTTTTCTGACCTTGCCACTTAGTCCAGGCTAGCTGCTTAGAAACAATGCCCCTGGCCCTGCCCCTGCCCCTGCCCCTGCTTCCCATCTCACAGCAGGAGTACTGGGATCGCAGATGCACAATATGGCAACCACCTTTGGTTTGGGATTCAAACCCAGGCCACCAGGCTTGTGCTGCAAGCAGGTTTACTCAGTGAGCCATCTCCTGCAGCTCCGCCCCCTTCTCTTCTGAACTCCTTGCTTCCCCCAAATGCCTTCCCTTTCAACACTGAAACCAGTAGGACCCTGCTCATTGGTTGTCATGCCCTCTGGCGGGGTCCTATGCCAGCAGCCTAACCATGAGCTCCACTTTGGATGCTCAGACTGGAAAAGCTCTTCGGGATTCTTCCCGTTCATCCCAGACTCCTCTCTCAAAGTTAAATATGTCCAAAAAACAAACAAACAAACAAAAAAACCAAAAATCTCTACATCAGGCTGGAGAGACAGCTCAGCAATTAAGATGCTCTTCCAAAGGTCCTAAGTTCAAATCCCAGCAACCACATGGTGGCTCACAACCATCAGTACAGTTACAATGTACTCATATACATTAAATAAATAAATAAATCTAAAAACAACAACAACAAACAACGACCTAAAACAACCTACATCGTCTGTCCTTGTACAATTAAGCTAGAATTAATCAGGCTCATCAAACGAGAAAAGTAAAAGTGGAGGCCGGTTTCGCTATGCAAATATGAGCCCGAATCTACAAGCAGCAAGCGCCCCTTCTTACTCATTCCCCAACCAGCTCTGCCTGCTGACTCTCAGTCCACATCAAGAGGGCCTCCTGGCTCAGCCACATCTGCCTCCCTTCAGAGGAAGAGCCACCAGCCCAGCAACAGGGAATCTCACACCTGGCTGCAAGCACAGCCCTTCTGAGCTGAGATGCCCCAGCACCACCTTGCACGGGCAGGAAGAGATAGACATCAAACACAGCCACAGTTTCCCATATCCTATCTGCGTTTGTGGTTATCAAGAATGCACTCATGGTAATACAAAAAAAAAAAAATTAAATGCGCACACACACACACACACACACACACACACCTATCATTACTCGGATGGGTAACGTTTTGTAATTTGGGTTTAAAAAAAAAATTTCCAAAGCAATGAAAAAAAAAATTCTACTCTGCCATCAAACCCTGAGTAGGCCTGTCAGGGCTCGCTTCGTACTGCAGAACTCACAGAACTCATTCAGAAGGGGACAAACCCAGGGGTGCAACCTTGCCTGCCATCCCTCAATCTGTGTCCCTCAGCTAGGTATGTGAGGTGGGTTTTACACTGTAATAAAAAAAGTCCCAGCCGGTCGTGGTGGCGCACACCTTTAATCCCAGCACTTGGGAAGCAGAGGCAGGTGGATTTCTGAGTTCGAGGCCAGCCTGGTCTACAGAGTGAGTTCCAGGACAGCCAGGGCTATACAAAGAAACCCTGTCTCAAAACAACAACAAGAACAACAACAACAAAAAGTCCCATGCAGTAGCGACTAGCCATAGCCCTGGCTTTCTTAGAGTCAACAAAATGACTGAGATCCTACGAGCCCTTCGTGTGCCTGCTGCTTTCGCATCCTGCGTCCATTAATTAGCCACGTGCATGACGGGACCACCGGCTGCCTGAGAGTCTCTGCTCACAGACAGTTTCGTTCCCAGTGCTCTGCTCTATGGACAACACTTTCCCTGAATCATTCTCGGTCTACAACTTCTCCCATGCACGTGGACAAGTTTCTCCAGGCCGTTACAAATCCAGAAGTTTAAAACAAACAAAACAAAAACAAAAAAAGCCAAGACACACAATATGTGAACATACCACTTCATAAAGTAACAACATCTTCCTTCCCCAGCAGCCCAGACGCCACAGCTATCCTCCAGTGTCTGCCGTAACACCACTTCTCAGAGTACGCCCATCAAATGGGCGCACACAGAATCTTTGTGAATTGTACCCCTCATGAACAGTCTGGCCTCCCTGATGAAAGTGATGGCATCTCCATACCTGAGTTGAAGAGAAGGCATGAGCACCTAAATCCCTGTCTTGGACAGGGCAGGTGATGAAGCACTGTAACACCAATGATAGGAAGGAGGCAGCTTTTGTGAATCACACTCCATCTGCGAACCTTCCCCATCACTAACCAGCAGCCAGGGCCGCTTACAAAAGTCTCTCATTTGCTGCTTGTTCGTCGGATCCTTGCCCACGCCCTCATTTTGTGGCAAGGAAAACAAGAGGTTCAGTCCAGGGAGATGGCTCAGTTGGCAAAGGACTCCACACACAAGCATGAGCCCCTGAGTTCAATGCCCAGAACCCACGTGAAATGGCAGGGTGTGCAGGCACAAGTTTGTAATCACAGCACTGCGAAAGTGGAGGTTGGTAGAGCCTGCAGCCCTCTGGCCGGCCAGCCACACAAGAGGCTCAAACAACAGAGTGGGTACTCCAAGGCTGATCTCCGGCCTACACTCACTCACACGTAAAACAGATGCTCAGATCTAATCCACAGTAAGAGTCAGGTCCAGGTCTAGACCCAGATCCTTTCCACTCTCTCTCCTGCAACATGGCCCCCGCCTGGAGCCTCTCCCCTTTCCTGCTTTTGCTCCCAGCCTGTCCACATTGCTCCTCAGGCTCCACACTTTGCTCCAGAAATTCTCCCCTTCGACTTGGGGAGCAGAACTTCAGAGTACAAAGTCACCCCACTGTCTATCCCCTACTTGCAGTGACAACAGACTCACCTCGGAGTGGCTGGCTGGTGACACCCGATAGGTTGACAGGGGGCACCACCATGTTCTGCCTGCCTAGATTCACCCAGCCAGTGTGCGCACACATCAGCATACATGTGTGACACGTGTGTGACACAGACCACACAGCCTCCTGACATCCTTCTGGACCTGCTCCCACGGTGTGGATAGCTCGTACCCGGTCGCACAGACTCTAGAACAGCGCAGCATCCTGCACGCACTGGCTTGCAGTGGGAGACAGCTGGTAAGGGCTTGCTGTGTCACTTGGGACCAGAAACACAAATGGAAGCCAGGGTAGCTTGTGAAGATGCTGTTATGATAACAAACTGCTGGGCCTCAAAGCAGGACTTGGGGCTTCTATTCTGATCAACTAAGAAAGCTACACGCCCCAAACTACAGGTCATGTCAATCTGCTTCCAATGCCAACCACTCCTGATATCAGTAAGCAACCCGGGAATGCGTCACTCACCCCTGTGTTTATCAATAAGACAGCCTCATCCCACAACTGTGTTTTTCCTTCTGCACACTGGACTACTACGCTCATTCAGTTGGTCTTTTTCTGAAACCGTTATGGTCCCAGGAGAGAAGGGATAAGAAGGATGGCGCTGCTACTCCACCTGCAGATGGGATGCTGAGCCTAGGTGGGGCCTTCCAGTGGACGCTCTCCTCGAGCATCCACTAGCTATCGGAGTCCCGCATCTCATAGTGCATATATTAAGGGTGCAGCAGTTATTGCGTTCCACAGCCTCTCCCTGCAAATGATCTGAGAATATCACTCGACTCCCTTCCACAATTCAGAGGGAAGCAAGAGCTGCGGTCCTAAAGCGTAAAATCAAACAAACAAACTAACCCGGACCTGCTGAAGTCAAGCACTCATCTGCCTCAACACATGAAAACCGAAGGCGCCGGGTGTCCCAGAGGATCCGTAGTCCAAAGTCATCCAATGCGACGTGGTGAGTTGGAGGCTAGCCTGAGCTACATCAGATCATGTCGTCTCAAAAAATAACACAAGGATGAATTCACTTAGGGAATGTTTAGAAAAGAAATCCAGGAGGCCCCTCCACTTCCTCCTCAGCCTACCTCCCCTCTACACATTAATTATTCCCAGCCTGCTGACTACTTCCCAGGAACCCACGGGCTGAGATAAGTCCAACACACTGGCTCGGAGCCAAAGGGTCACACCCAGTTCCTCTGAAAGAGTCCCTTCTGCTGCCAGCCATACAGTGGTTGGAGGGAGACCTAACTCCATCCCGGCCCAGGCCCAATAGGCTCTACAAACTCATCTGTACACAGCAGGCGCAGGATAAATGCTGTTGAACCAACGGATGAAAACACTCGTTATTCCGAGGTAAAGCCATGTCATTCCTGAGAAAGACGACTTGCCACCTTTCTCCGGTGACTTAAAGGACGGTGCTTATCAGCATCCCCCCCTCAGCTCCTCCCCCCCCCCACTTCTCTCTCCACCAGCTTTCTTCCTTTATGCTCCCACCCTGAACACTGTGACGGAGAAACCCTCCATGGTTGTTCCTCCCTCTCTCACACTGATGGGTCCCATGAAGTCTGAGAGTCCCTGCTCACCTCAACAGTGAGGGCTGTAGGCCATCCTAAATGAACCAAAGCACTGGGCAAAAACAAGACAGGGGCGATGGTGGAAGCTCCCGAAGCCGCCTCCACCTCCTCTCTCCCTCCCCGGGGCCTCAGCTCTGTCAGATTCTGAAACATAATGAGTTTTGTTTCATAACAGTCTTAAATGAACTGGAAGGGGGAAGGGAGTGGCAACGATAAAAATCTTAATTAAAAAAAAAAATTCCTACAGGCAGATATTTTTTTCCAAATCCTAAGATGTAATGAAAATGCTAGGAGCCGGGGGCCCCAGCAAAACCCCAAGGACAGAGCATCCAGCATGCACGTATGGAGTGCCTATGACATACTTGCCAGGCGCAGGAAGCTGCCCTGGACACCCTCTTGTTCTGAGAGAAAGCAGATAGGCTATAAAAGATCATGACCATGGAAAGAAGGCAGCCGAGGCTGAGGGATAGCTCTTAGTAACAAACGTGCTTAAAGGTCTTAGTTTGTTCCGCAAAAAAATGCGCGGAGAGGTAAAAGAGAATAGCTGGCTTGTAGTCCCAGGGTCGGGAAGCTGGAGATGGGCAAATAGAAGCCTGCGCCTCACTGGTCTACAGCCTGCTAGTGGGGGTTCCAGGTCAGTGCTCGACCCTCTACCAAAAAATAAAATCAGGTGGACGGTGTCCACGTAACAAGGGCTGATCTGCGCACATCTTCGCACACAGGGGCTGTGGGTAGATGGGGAAACCAGGCAGAGGGCGAATGCAGGAAGAAGCCCCTTCAGAAAGAGACGCACCTAAACAAAGGCCTGTGAGAGAGCCAGGCAGATCAGAACGTGCAGGCGCAGAGGCTGCAACTAAGGCGGAGAAGGATTCGGGGATCAGACAGCCCTCGGGACCGCAGCAGGTCCCAACTCAGACTGTGCAAAGGCCCTGAGGAGAACACGCAGGAACAGCCAGGAGACCAGAGTTGGGGTTGGGGGGTTGTGGGGACAGCAGAAGATAGTGACACAAAAGCAAAGGGGGAGAGGGAGGTGCGGGGAGGGAGCAAAGGGGGGAGGGGTAGACTCAAGCCACTGTGGAGGCTTGGATTTCCTCTGCCTCAGGTGAGAGAGAGAGGGCAGGCTCCCTTCAATTTCCTGCCACCTCGCCCTCACTCCTCCCAGCTATCTCCCTTGCTACCATTTAATAAACACAGCTTAAAGCTATCTCGTCATCTGTAAAGCCCTCTGTCACAACCCCGGGGATCAGACAGCCACCAAGGACAGCGGCAGGTCCCACTCAGATTGCATTCCCAGATCCACAGGAACCACCTTCGCTCACCCACCCCAAGCTCACAACAAGCAGCAAGGGACAGAGGTTGGTGCTGCCGACCCAAAGAGAACATTACCAACTAACAGCCATTTTTCTAAGACATAAGAACTTTTAAATAGCATTTTTAGACTAAAAGCAAAAGACAATCTTTTATTTAATCAATAGAATATTTTGGTTTTTGGTTTTTGTTTGTTTGTTTGTTTGTTTTGGTTTTTCGAGACAGGGTTTCTCTGTGTAGTCTTGGCTGTCCTGGAACTCACTCTGTAGACCAGGCTGTCCTCAAACTCAGAAAACCGCCTGCCTCTGCCTCCCAAGTGCTGGGATTAAAGGCGTGCGCCACCACGCCCGGCTATTTTGTTTTTTGACTTTGTCTTTGAGACCAAGTCTCACAATGTAGCCAGTTTAGTCCTGAACTCGTCATCCTCCTGCGTCCAACCTCCCAAGTGATTTCAGGCATGTGCCACCCTGTCTATCAGAGCACGTATCTTCAAGTAAGCTGGACATGGTCGTGTAGGTCTGGAATCCCAGCACTTGGAAAGTAGAAGCAGGAAGATCATCCTCAGATACATAGTGAGTTCCAGGATAGCCTGGGATATGACCCTACCTCACAGCAAGCTAACACACACACAACCAAAAACAAACAAACAAAACGAGATAATTAAGATCTGTAAAATTCACAGTCAATACAAAGGAAGAGAGGGAGGAAGGAAAGGGAAGCCGAATTAATAGTAAGAACATGAGGATGTGGTACCCAGGAACTAGAGTAAGCAGACGAGAAACAGGGAGACAGCCAGTTCACAGAATCAAAGCTTAACGGCTTCAACCTGCTGTTCGAGGGCTGCCAGGTAATCAATCCAACTGGGGTGAGCCCTATATGTCAACCTCGTTATCCTGACCTGAGGCAGACAGGAGGAAAGAACGCTGGAATTCTCCTTTCTCACTAAACTGCAACGGCAAGGGCCCAGCCAGCACGTGCCAGTCAGACCCAGGGAAGGGAGCTGAAATTCCCCCGTCACTTAATCATGCCAGAACCCCCAAAACAGACACGCGACAAGCTACCAGGCAGCCAAATGTGGTCAGGGTTAATGCCAACAACAACTCCTGTGCTGGAACCTTCTAGAAACTCCTTTCCCAAATTGTCTCCACTTTCGTCTCCATCTACCATCTACTCTGTGTGTGTGTGTGGGGGGGGGGGGGGTGCCCAAATAAGGGAATTAGTAGAGAGCAAACGGGATGGGATGTAGCTTAGTTGGTGGTGCTTGTCTGGCATCACCAGTGAAATCCTGGGTTTTGCCCCAGAACCACATAACCAGATGTGGCTGCACACACCTGTGGAGGCAGGGAAAGAGATCAGAGCAAGGCCAGCTTGGAATGCGTGGGATCCTGTTTGCAGAGAGACAGCAAGAACGATCAGGAGCCCAAGAAATAATGGGGAAGCCCTCCAATAAGCTAGAAGCGGCAGCAAGGAAGCAATGTCAAATGAGAACATGGAGTTTCAAATGACAGAGAATGAGAGTTCGCAGTAAGACTCCAGACCCAGCTCAGCTCAGCTCAGCTCAGCTCAGCTCAGCTCACACTCATCTGTGTGACTTAAGACAGCAAGGGTTAAGCAGGTAACTTAACCCCTCCTGCTTCCAGTCGCCCCTCTTCAAAACAACCCTAGAACTCTTAGGAGAATGTAAAGCCTAGAGCATTCACCGTGGAAAGGATGTCTGGCAAGCAGGAAATATTATGACCATTTTCAAATATATTAAGGCGGAGAGGATGTACGTGTGAGCTGCATCAGTATGGGTGTGCCTGTCTGTGTGCTGGCAAGCGCAGTATGCAGAAGCCAGAGAAAGACTTCAGGCTCCCACCAAGGTCAATCTCCACCTTACTCCTTTAGGACAGGGTCTATCACAGAACCCTAGGCTTGTGTTTTGTTAGCTGACTGGCTGGCCAGGAAACTCCCAGGACCCACCTGTCTCCCTTCCCAACACTGGGATTACAGTCATGACCACTCATGCCTAGCTTTGCTCCTGGATGTTGGGGATTTGAACTTTGAGATCCACAGGCTTGTGTAGTGAGTGCTCCTACCCACTGAGCCAGCTCTCCAACCCGTAATGAAGGACTAATTTTAACATTTTTTTTAGTTTGTATGTGAGAGCATAATTATGCAGATGCTAAAATGCATGTTTGGGAATCAGTCCCCCCCCCCTCCCCGCCCCCACTTCCACTGTGTGGGTCCCAGGGATCAAACTCCAGTTGTCAGGCTTGGTGACAAGGGACAGGCACTTTTCACCTGCTGAGCCATCTTGCTGGTCCCCTAATGAAGAACTTCTGGAAACCTGGCAAATGCCCCTAAATATCAAAGTTAAAGGGCATAAAAGCACTTCCGGCTCTTACGATGCAGCTTGTATTACACTAACCATCCTATAAGAGGGATGAAATGTGCATTGCTGGTAGCTTTGTGAGGTATACAAGGACTCAGGTGTCTGGAGGAGACAGCGCAGCATGCGAGGCACATCTCAGTACTACTGTTTCCTCCCTCGGGATTGCAGGATGTGGTGTGTGCGGGGGGGGGGGGGGGGGGGGTGGGGGGGGGGGACACAACGACAGGAAGCACACAGGTAACGGGAAACCAGCAAAGTAAGCCTTGAGAAGCACAGACGTAGACACCTGACTAGAGCTCAGGGCTGGAGTGGTGGCTTAGTGGTCAAGAGCACTGGCTGCTCCTGTAGAGCTCCAGATTCCATTCCCAGTAGTCACAGGGCAGCTCACGACCATCCATAACTCCAGTTCTGAAGGATACTGCACCCTCTTCTGACCTGTGTACATGCACATGATGCACATATATACATGCAGGCCAAACACACACATATATTAAAAAGAAATAAATCTAAAAAAAAAATTTCATTTAGTTTAGTGCTATGGGGGTCTCCGAGACATGAAAAAGAAAGAAAGCAGGCGCAGAGACTGCTCTTTTCTTTCCCTGGCACTCGGTGTGCAGAGTTGGCACGGAGGGGGTCTAAGCAGAAAGAAGCTATCAAAACACTAGAGAGACTAGATAAGGTGACCCAGGGCTGTAATCCCAGCATGAGGGAAGCTAAATCAGGGAGTTAAAGGGGTTCCGGGGTGCTCTTACCTACACAGAAAATTTGAGGGCAGCCTTGGCTACATAAGATCCTATTTCAAACAAAAAACTAAAACTAAAGTGTTGGGCTGGAGAGATGGCTCAGCAGGTTAAGAGCACTGATTGCTCTTTCAAAGGTTCGGAGTTCAATTCCTAGCAACCACATGGTGGCTCACAACCATCTGTAAAGAGCTCTGATGCCCTCTTCTTGGTGTGTCTGAAGACAGGGACAGTGTACTCACTCACATACATAAAATAAATGAATCATTAAAAAAAAAAGATACTAAATCTAAAGTGTTAAGCCAAGATTTTGGTATCTCCACGAGACAGGAATGAACCTATCAAGGAAGGACCCTAAGAAGTATTCCCGAAACGAAAGCAAATCAGAAATAGATCAAGCTTTCCTGAACCTAACAGAGCCAACAGCCAGGGCCTCTAAATTGTCTATGTGAAATGTCCAGCATTCAAACAATTACCAGGCAATGCCATGGAAAAGGATCAGATTGTTGGAGAAATCAATCCAAAATCAATCCATAAAGATAAATGTGAGAGAGAGAGGGTCCAAATCCTGGACTTGCCAAACAGAACTCTAAGAAAGAAAATGGGTAAAGTCCAGAAAAACGAAGGCTTACATTTCAACCAAAAAACAAAACAAAACACACAAAAAAAAGCATAATGTTTTTAAAAATGTAAACAGCATCCCCATTACTGAAGTAACTAAAATTAAGAACTGAATAGAAGGGCTTGGGAGTAAAGAGGAGAAAGAGAAGAAATGACTACCAGCCAGGAAGACAGGCCAGTCAAGAACCAGTCATACTGAAACACAGAACACTCGGAGAGAGTCAGAGGCTCAGCAGGTGCCATCAAGGCAGCTCCCATACACACCGGCATCTGAGAAGGGAAGGAGAAAATTAACAGGGCAAAGGCAAGATCTGAAGAGAACAACCCAAGAATTTTCTAAAGCTGACCCCAAACCTTATGCCATGATTCTTAGAAGGGTCTCCAAACTCCACAGAACACACAGAAGAAAATCGGTGCCGTGCATCACAGCAGAGCTAGCCTGAGCAACACGGGCAGAGCTTTTCTTAAAACAGAAACGAGAAAGCCAGAAGAAATGGAATCTCATCCGTGAAGGGCTGAAAGTAAATTCGGCTAGAATTTTATGGCCAGTAAAAATAGCCTCCCAATGTTAAAAGTAAGTGAGTGACATTTTCCAGGAAAATATTGAAAGAACTGTGACACCAACAGACGCTAACACAGACACACAAACACAGACTCACAGACACACACACTCTCACAAATAGATATACAGAGACACACACACAGAGACTCACAAATACACACACACAGACACCACACACACAGACTCACAAATATACACACACAAATTCATAAATACACACACAGACACACAGACTCACAGATAGACACACTCACAGAGACACACACAGAGACACACATAAACACCACACACACAGACTCACAAATACACACACATACAAATTCATAAATACAGACACACATAGACTCACAGATAGACACACACTCACAGAGACACACACAGTGACACACACAAACACTACACACACAGACTCACAAATACACACACACAAATTCATAAATACACACACAGAGACACACACAGACTCACAGATAGACACATACACTCACAGAGACACACACAGAGACACACACAAACACACAAATACACACTCACAAATACACACACACAGACACACACAAAGATCAGACACACACACACACAGACTCACAAATACACAACAGACACACAGACTCACAGAACACACATGCAGACACACAACAGGCACACACAAACACCACACACACACACCAGACACACATACTCACAGACACACACACATACTGCACTCCAGAGAGAAAAAAAGTGAATCTGAGAAAGAAAAGAAGAACATCAAAACCTTAATATACAGGGGCTAGAGAGACGGCTAAGCAGTTAAAAGAACCAGAGGACCCAAGTTTCACTTCCAGGACCCACATCAGGCAGCTCACAACTGCCTGTAACTCTGGTTCCAAGGATTCTGCCGCTCTCTGGCCTCTGGCAGCACCAGGCATGCACACAGCAGACACATAAACTCACATAGGCGCACACACACATGAATAAATTACAACAAATAACTTTAACCTTAAATCTGGAGATCTGTCTACATTATTATCTATGTAAAGCCGTGTCTTTTTAAAAATAATTTATTTTTATTTCATGTGTATTGGTGTTTTGCCTGCACAAGTGTCTGTGTGAGGCCGTCAGATCACGGAGGTGGAGACAGTTGTGAGCGGCCATGTGAGTGCTGGGAACTGAACTCTGGTCCTCTGGAAGGATAATCAGTGCTCTTAACCGATGCGCCATCTCTCCGGTCCCCATAAAGCAATGTCTTAACATCCAGGGAGACACTCAAAGGTTAAGATATCACACAGTTCACAAAATACTTAAAACATTTATTGTTTTGCATGTCTGTATGGTTTGGGGAGGAGGCGTGCTAAAGGGTGGCGTTTGGAGGATGACTTCCTGGGGTCACTTCTTTCTCTTTGCAGCTTTACCTGGGTCCTGGGGGAATCGAACTCAGGTCACTGAGCTCCTGCAGCAAGACCCTGCCTACTGCAACATCTCCCAGAGTATTTACGACACGAACACAAGGTGAAGTCTAAGGCAAAAGATGCAAAACCAAATACACACCAAGCCTCCACTGTGCCAAGCCAGGGCAACCAAGAAGTTCTTACTAAAAATACACTAAGAGGAGCCACCTCATGTCATAGAGTTCCAACACAGTCGTGGCCAGTTTTCATTATCTCTGTTGGTAGAAATATTTTCTTTTTCTTTCCTTTTTTTTTTGTTTTTTGTTTTTCAAGACAGGGTTTCTCTGTGTAGCCCTGGCTGTCCTGGAACTCACTTTGTAGATCAGGCTGGCCTCGAACTCAGAAATCTGCCTGTCTCTGCCTCCTAAGTGCTGGGATTAAAGGCGTGCACCACCACTGCCTGGCGAAATATTTTTCAATATTTTATTTCATATAAAACAAATCTAGTATTTCTTACACTGTAAGGAATGACTGTATTTTTTGCCTTCTTACAGAAGGAAGGAAGGAAGGAAGGAAGGAAGGAAGGAAGGAAGGAAGGAAGGAAGGAGGAAGAGGAGGAGGAGGAGAAGGAGAAGACGACGACAACAATGACGACGACGACATTTTTAAAAAATTGAGCCCTGGCTCTATAATCCCTCTATTAGGTATTAATAACACTAACTCTTAAGAGTCAAAAATGATGTGACAGGGACATGGTTGAGAGATGGCTCAATGGTTAACAGCACTCCTTGCAGTTGCTGGACCCAAGTTTGATTCCCAGCACCCGTAAGACAGCTCACCTGCAACATCAGCTCCAGGAGGGCTGGAGAACCAGTGCCCTCCTCTGCCCTCCAAGAGCACTACATACATGTGGTGCTCATACATGCAGGCAAAATATTCATACACATTAAATAAAAATAAAATAAACCAGTGTCCACCCATATGTACATTTACACACATACGCACCTTGTCTCAAAAACAAAAAACAAAAAAAAAAAACCAAAGAGTAAATCTTGGAAATGTTTACTCTCTTTAGTTCTAGCAATTTATCAAGAATAATAGTAATAATAATAATAATAATAATAATAATAATCTGAGATGTGTTCAAAGATTTGTGTGTTTTACATTCATTAAAGTATTTGCAATAGTTAGAAATAAGTAAGCAATATTTTAATAACCAGAGATAAACTAATAATGCTAACTGATTAAATTGTACCCAGTACATAATAAGTATATCTGAAAAGATATTAAGTATTTAAGAGAAAAAGTTTCAAAGAAGACTTTCTGAGAAAGATGGTAAATCACCTGCACAGTAGCCCAGTTCTAGTGCTGACCTCAGGGTCAGGCAGTCATGCGCACGGCAGGTGTTGAACAAGCATTTTCTCTGTTCGTCTCACAAGCCTAAAGGTCAGCGTTATTTCCAGCGGCTAAAGGAGTTTGGGTTCAAGTGGTAGTGTTGCTCTCCATGCCTGAGGATAGGCATTGCCAAAACATACGTATTATACAAAACAACTATAGGGTTGGTCTCCAGATGTGTGTGTGTGTGTGTGTACATATACATGTTTATGTTCGTATTTATATATGTGTATATGTACAACATGTTAATACATGTTACTATATATGTGTATATACATGTATATATGTGTATGTTTACATATATGTATTATGTGTATATATACACCATATTACATATACATATATGTGTATATATTTATGCGTGTGTATACACATATATGTATATATACCTTATATACATGTGTGTGTATATGTGCATATATAAATACACACACACACAGAGTTTTGTGTGTACAGAGTTTTTTATATTCCAGCCTGGCCCGAAGCTGAATGTGTAGCTCAGGATGACCTTGACCTTCCAAGGGCTGGGAATATGGGCCTCATGACCGTGTGCTGCTGGGCTGGAACTCAGGCTGTCCTGCTTGCTGTAAGCCCTCTACTCCCTGAGCTGCAGCCCCAGCCCCAGATTTAAAATCTCAGTCATCAGCCGGTCAGACTGCATGATCTGTCAGGAAATGCTGAAAGACGTGAGCCCACAAAAATGAGTCGCTGCTCCATCAGACTCTTGAAAATCGCCATATGCGGTTTACAGACTCCTACTACCAAAAAACGGTCTATGAAGTACTTTTACTTATCATTACATAAATTCAGCCACAAAAACAACTTTACTGAAGCTTTAAATTGTCTCCTCTGGCCTTTAAAAACAACAGGCAAAAAATAAAAAACGAGGAAAATGGGAAGATGGGGAGGAGACTTGCTGGGAAGAAGAGGAGGATGCGAAGGAGAAAGAATTTAGGAGAGAAGGGAATGGGGTAAAATGGTAGAAATATAGTATACACGTGTGTGAAATGGTCAAAGGTAGCCTTTACTTTTTTAAGAGAGCTAGCTGAGCAGGTAAACACACGGCCCAGACAGAACACAATCGCCGTTTGATCCCCAGGACCCGCGTGGTGGAAAAAGAGAATGAAGTGGGCTGTCCTCTGCCCTCCATACATTCATGGCAGCACCCCCACACACACACACACACGTACACACAAATAAAATAAATATTAAAAAAAATTAGTTACTAGCTCACACCAGAAACAAGGTCACCTTGAGTTAAGAGCTCCTGGGAGGTTTAGGCAGGTGGACCTCAGAGAACTCAAGGCAGCCTGGACTCCACTCCAAGGCAAGGTCCCCACTCACAATACCGAAAGAAGAGCGATGGAGAGACTGCAGGCCCATTAGATCAGAGCACTGGACACTCCTACAGAGGACAGGGTTTCCAGTACCCATGTCAGAGGGCTCAAGACTATTTGTAACTCTAGTTCCAGGGGATCCAGACACACCTTTTTGGCCTCTGTGGACACGTGAGAAACATATGCATGCAGGCAAAGGCATTCATAGCCACAAAACAAAAAAAAAAAAAAAAGAAACAAATCTCTTTTTTTAAAAAATGAAAAGCAGTAAGAAGTCATTATATAATAAATCTTAATTACAACATTCTGGGCAAAAGAGCAAGACGGGCCTACAGCTTAATCTAGAATTACCCAAGACTTTCAGTGTTTGGGTCCATTTCCACAGATTGGCTCATACAGTCCCAATTTCATCTTGAGCCATCAGCTAATCTTCAAGCCCCACCAGAGAGAACGTGATCATTTCAGGGAAACCAGAAGTTTACAAAGTCAAAGTGAATTCCCCAAGTCCTTTATTTCCTGGGAATGTCTTTCTACCTCCAACCTAGACATCCAATATCGTCGCCCCCCCCCCCCCAATCCTACAACTAATCAGGACAGACCCACGAGCATGCTCAGATCCAAACAGTTTTTGGAAGTTAGCAGATTTTTAACATCCCCACGCCATGCCCACAGCCTAGGCCCAGCCCTGAGCGTCAACACAGAGCCTTGTGAAAGCAGAGAATGTTTATGCAAAGGGAAAAGTTCTTTAGAATTCTTGGAGCATTTTTGCATCTTTTCTCTCATCTTATTCTCAAAAAGAGACTGGGGATGTAGCTCAGTTGGTCCGCTTGCCTGACATGCACAAGACCCTGGGTTTGATCCCCCAGCTCCACATAACCAGGGTGTGGTGGTGCACCTCTATTATCCTAGCCTGGGGGAGGATGAGGACAGCGACCAGAAGCTCAAGGTCACCTTTGTCCACATAGCATCAAGGCTAGCCTGGGCTTCAAGGCTAGCCTGGAGACCCTGTCTCCAAACAAAGAAATAACAAATTCATTCAGGAAATCTGAGGCTGAGGAAAAGAAGGTTCAGAGGTGTCAAACTGCCCAAGAACAGTATTGAGGGCCAGTATGGTACCCTATCCATCCGTGTCCGTCACATGCCAGGATTTATATTAACAAACCTGAGGCCTCGCTGACTTACAGGCTAGTCAGAGGCAACATGAAAAAGTGGGGAAAGCACCTGTTTGTACAGTCAAGTCTGGGTTTCTGGATTTGAATCTCTGCCCTACTATTCACCAGCCAGGAGGCCTAAAGCAATCTCCTAAACCCCTTTGTGTCCCCATTTCCCCATCTGTGTAATGGGTAGAGGAACACCGCCATACTTGTGGTCAAATGAGGATGATGAGCTTGTGAGTGGTCCTTGCATTTTCAAGTGACTCCTGTCTCCAAACGCTCACAAGTGAGGCTGATGTGGCCTAGTGAGCTGCCTTGTCTTCTAAAGAAGGAAAGGACCCTCTTGTGCCAACTCAGCCTCTACATCTGGCACCCTGGGTCCTCTTAATAGCTCCCGAGAGCCGCCTGCATGGGATCTCTTTCTTCTCAGGCTCTCTTTTAACACTGTGCACAGGCTTTTAAATTCAAGTCCCCTAAAGTGTCCTCTGGAAGGACGCCGAGAGGGTTGAAGAGCCCTGGGGTGGCTGGGTGCCCAGCACTGCCTCCTCGGCCGCTGCTCACACTCCATCCAGCACGGGGTTTCAGTCTGTGATGTCAGAGTTCGAGGCACACCCAGAGGGGAAGCAGGAATGAGCTGAACACAGAAGGAACCGCAGGGGACAGAGGCCTGCCGCCCACGGAGCAAGGGCAAGAGACTGGGGCCTCAGAGAGAATGGGAGTAAGGGGAAGAAGCGGAAAGGGGAAGCCCCTCAGCAGCACCTCTCTTCAGCCTCCGCCATGGTAAGGAGGGGCAGTGATATCTCACCTACTGTGGCCAAGGCCCTGGGCTCTTGCTCCTCCTCAGCTCCTGCTGGGACACCAGGTGGGATCATTTCCCCACGGCCAAAGCCTCATGTGATAGAGGTTTGTTCGCATTGAGAGATGGGGCCTGGTGGAAGATCTCTGTCTTTGGGAGTGTGCAAGGGGTTGGGGGGAAGTGGGACTCTCTTTTGCCTCAAATCATGAAGCAAGTGGCTATTGCAGGATGTTCGATCACCTTGTGAACCCAGAGATTGTGTTATTTACTGAAAAGTCCTGTGTCTAGTTGTGCTGAGGCTGGGCCCTTAGCACACACCTTTAATCCCTGTGGCTGGAATACAGACCCACTCGTAGTACACACTCTTAATCCCAAACAAGGAAGGTAAAGCTACTTTGTAGAAAGAAGCAGCCATGTTTGAAAGTGATGCCTAAACGAGTGGCAGACAAAGTGATGAATCAAAGGAAGATTTGACAGGATAGGATACGCCCAACTCTCATGAGAGGAGAGAGAGAGGAGAGGGAAGCTGCTTAAGGAAGCAGTGAGGAGAGCTGGAGAGATGGCTCAGCAGTTAAGAGCTCTTCCAGAGGTCCTGAGTTCAAATCCCAGCAACCACATGGTGGCTCACAACCATTTTGTATTGGGATCTGATGCCCTCTTCTGGTGTGTCTGAAGACAGCTATAGTGTACTCATATAAATAAATAAATCAATCTAAAAAAAAAAAAAAAAGCAGTGAGGAGATAAGGGGCAAAAGAAGGAGGCAGGTTGACCAGACAGTTATAGAGAGACAGATTGCAGAGAGAGAACAAGCTAGACCCAGGTGAAGACAGAGAGTGAGAAGGAGCCAGAAGATGAGAACATAACTGTCAGAGTTAGTCTGAGGCTAAGCAGAGCAATTCAGGAGAAGCTGAGAGAAGCCAGACAGAATCAGTCAGCCTGGAGAGGAGTTTGAGCCAGAACAGCTCAGCCAGCAGAGCTCAGAAAGCCCTGGAAAGGGTAAGCTTACTCAGCAGTCAGTCTCAGAGGCTGAAGACACTCTAGGTTTAGATAATATTTTACAGAGGCTAGAAGCTTCCAGAGCTAGGCCTGGGTTAGCAGACCGAGGCAGTGAGCCTCTGGGATGACAATTACTCAAGAAAAAAAAAATACAGTGACAAGTGGCTTTGTTCCACACCTATCTGGCTACATGTTGTCTCACCAGAGGCCCAATCAAATATCCCAATCACCAACAGGGCCAGTCATGAACCTACAAAATGTCAACCAGGCTGGGGATACAGCTCAGGGACAGGACACCCAATTTGATGTAGAAGTCCTAGGCTTAATCTCCGGCACCAAAAACTACCCAAAGTGTGAATGAAAAGAAATCTGTCCTCTTTTTACACAGAAAGCTGAGTGGCTTGGCCCTTCTGACCCTCGCCCCTCGCTTCACCATAGGGAATTCCCTAAACACAGGCACACGACTCGACTCCATTTCCCCACAGACCCTCCAAACTTCAAACCTCTTAGTAACACCCTTGTAGCCAACGGGGCTAAGACCAACGTCCTGCCATAGCTTCAGGTCCTCCCAGCCCAATCCCAATAAAAAGCCCAGCCAATAAAAAGAAGGATTTTATTTTAATTATATTTGTAGACACCTGACCGAAGGTGTCCAAAAAGGCCAGAGGATGGTTTCACATCCCCTGAAGCTGGAGTTACAGGTGGTTGGTGAACCAGCCAATGTGAGTGCTGGAAACCAAACCCAGGCCAGCCCTCTGAAAGGGCAGAACACACTCTCGACCCCCTGAACTATTTTTCCGGCCCCCTTGCTCTTGCCACGGAGACTTTATATGTACCAGGACTCAAGCTGTGTGCTGGAACACAGGGATAAGACATCGCTTGTGTCCTTCTGAAGCTAAGAGTCCTATAGCAAAGACAGACCCAACAAGGGATGACTTATCTAGCCAGACAGAAGAAACCCACCTGCCCTCCAGGGAAGGCGTCTGAAATACTGGAGGGTGAAATAGGCCTGTCGGGAAGTGAGAAGCCCCTGGGCAGACAAGGCCAGGTCCCATAAGTCCCAGCACCACCATCACCACCGAGACATTCTTGCAAATATGAACACGTTCTGTCCCCACGTTCTGTCCCCACATTCTGTCCCCACGTTCTGTCCCCGGCTATCTGAATAGCCACCAGCTCCATGGCACCTGACTTGTGGCTAATGAACCTGGAGGGCTGGATTCTTTTTTTTTTTTTTTAAGATTTTATTTATTGGTTATATGTAAGTACACTGTAACTGTCTTCAGACACTCCAGAAGAGGGAGTCAGATCTCGTTACGGATGGTTGTGAGCCACCATGTGGTTGCTGGGATTTGAACTCCGGACCTTTGGAAGAGCAGTCGGGTGCTCTTACCCACTGAGCCATCTCACCAGCCCTGGATTCTTAACTTTATTCAACTTTTCATGAATTTAAATGTAAACAGCCATGCAAAGTTAGTGGTTAGTGGCAAAGCTAGTGGCCCTATGTTGTGCTAGATAGCATAGGACATTAAAGTGCAGGCGATGGAAAATGAAGACAAAACAATGTCCCCAAATTCAGAGCTTGACATTTTAACCCCCAATATGATGGCGTCAGAAGGTGGGGCCTGCAGCGGGGAGGGGCTGGTGGTCATCAGAATAGGATCTCATATACACAATTCTTGATTTCGTACACACACACAAAACTTCAAAAAGGCTGCCTCGCCTCCACCCCACCATGCATGGACCCAGAGAGAAGACAGCCATTCACGATCCTGAAACAGGCTGTTGCTAGATACTGGATCTGGCTACCCCTACCCACTGACGTTGGCCTTTCTACCCTCGAACTGAGAGAAATAAGTATTTGTCATCAGAGCCACTTGGCGTGGGGTGCTTTTGCTCGAGTGGTCTACAAGGACTGAGATGAACAGGTAACTCTTGAAGTTGTACAGGGGATTCCTCAAAGCCTGGTCTATATGGAGGCCCACAGTCATGTGACCTGCCCCGGCCTTCTCCGTATCCACGGAAACAAGCCCTTTCACATACCACCTCCACAGCTGTGCTAGACAGTTTTCCTACTACTCAAGTTTCCAGGCAGGCTCAACTAGAATCATGTCCCTTCACTAGACCCTAGGCTCCTCCGTTTCATCCAGATGGTTCAAGCTGTTGGTCCGATTCTGGTACCCAGCAACATTTGATGAACAAGTAGTGGAGAGAGTACTGATTAACATCCTCTCTCTATCAAGGATCAGAAACCCTTCGACTCTCCAATGAAAGACTTTGGTCGGCAAGCATCCCCAACGTCTACCTACAGCTCTCTGCCAGCATCCAGGGTATCTGCGGGTGTTCTCCTCCGTTCTCAGAATCTATGGTCAGCTCAGAACAAGTGACTCCTAAAATCCAGTCTCTGGGCCAGTCCTCGGCTTGGGCGCCAACTCTAATATGTAGCATGCACATGATCCCTAGCAAGCTACTGCAGAGGGCTTGCCTCAGTTTCCTCAATGGGAAGAAGTGAAGCTCTGCATCAGCCCTTATAGTGAATGGTAAGGTACGAAATGACTAAGCTGCACAAGGCCCGGCACACAGTAAGCACTAGACAAGCGTGCAGTATTAAAGAGGCCTGCACCACCTGAGTCCAACATTGCAGGGAGTATGCAAATTCCTGAACCCCTATACAGGCCATCCTCCTGTTCTCTGGAATGCAAAAGATAAAATCCAGCCTCTTACTCACAAAGTGTTACCAAAACGCTCTTCTTGTTCCCAAGAGAAAAAATTTATTTTAATTCCTTCTAACTTCAAAATGACACGGTCCCCACTGCATTCGGGGTGGCAGGGGCGAGGAAGGAAGCAACGGAACCCGGGCCAGCAGCTTTCCAAAGGTTATAAAGCGACTGGGGGGGAAAAGAAAAGAGTGAAGGCAGCTGGGGGGTGGGAGTGGGGGGGGCGCACAGGGGAGGTGGAGAGAATTCCCTTGAGTTTCTGCTATTATTGAATACCCCAACTCTCAAGGCAGCTCGGCCGCCCCCTCCTCCACGTGGGCTGAGCTCTGCTAATGAGAACGCGAAGCCCCTGCCTGCATTACCGCAATAATGATTTCCCTGTTGCATTTTTACATGCCTGCTGCTTTATCATAGCCGAAGTAGACATATATTTTCAATAAATCCCTTCCCTCACTCGCCCCTCCCAAACTCTGAGCTCTCCCCGGAAATGTTGCTCGGTGCCGTGCGCCCCTCCTCCCTCTGCACAAACCCTACCCCACAGCCCGGTGAGATCCACTAATCAAAACAGAGAGGAAAGGGGTGGGGGGGGGGGGAAGAAAAATGGAAAAAAAATCACAGCTGCTAAAAAGCACCAGTCGCTGTAAGCCCAAGCCCTCTCCATTTTTCTGCAGGAAGCATTTGCAGCTTCAAGGACGTGACGCCCCTCCCCTAGCCGAGAGCTTCAGCGGAGTTGCTCAAAGGGGAAGGAGGAGGGGGCGGGTGAAGAAATCTAATATTCCCTCTTTCCTATTTTGACTAAGCCAGCACAGACAGAAATATAGATAAGGCCTTGAATAACTGATTTAACAAAATGTCACTTATCAAAAGGGGTGGGGGAAGGGACGGGATTTGCATTCAAGGGCTCTAGTTAAGCCATGCTGCAAGGCCATAGAATAGCAAGGAAAAGAACCCTGCTCTGGTCTCCCTCACAGGCTCAAGACACTGGGCCTGGCTTTCTCCCCACATCAAGAACCAATGGGAAGAAAAACCAGAGATTAAAAAAAAAATTTTTTTTAAACGGAAAAAAAAATCTGATTCTTACATAAGCGTGTCTACAGTACCAACCAGTGGCTGGCTGTGTGCAAGAAGCTGGGATGCAGAGCGGAGAGGTGACCCAGTTCTGCCCTCCCCAAACTCCCAGTCCAGAGAAGATAAACTCATACACAGTGATTCTGCACACCGAGGGCAGCAGGGGTCCCAGGACCATGGCCTGTACGCCCCAACAGTCCCTCCCTAAGACCAGGCAAAGCACACACAGACACCCAGATACCTAAGGAATGGGCATTTATGAGACATATCATCAGATCCCAGAGTGGCTTGTAATGAGTTAAAAGCTATTCAAAAGGAAGGACGGGCGTCCTGGGGTCTTCACGGTTCAAACTCTGACAACCACATACTCACCCAGCTAAAAAAAGCACAGGGAAGCCAGCTGAGAGGTCTGTGAAGCAGCCTCTAGTTTCATTTTAAGGGTGGGCTGCATTTCCTAAGGTTATGAACCTTGGGGGACACTCAATTAACACTCAAATTCCCTTGGATATCAACTCTTACCTTCTTCTGTTAAAAAAAATGGCCTTGACCATGTTATGGTGACACGCCCACCTTACGCTGAATGGTAAGGGTATGATATGACTAAGCTATCTGCACAAGGGAAATTAGTGTTTCAGGGGGAGCCCTGCTATGTCTCAAGGTCAGAGCCCAAAGACTTGAGGCCGCCCAGGAACTAACTGCCACAAGTCAAGTTTAAAGGAAAGAAACCAGAAAGCTGTGTGCTCCAGAACGACAGAACCAACCAATCTGAGTTTCAAAAATTTAACTTTCTGCCAGGCAGCAGTGGCGCACGCCTTTAATCCCAGCACTTGGGAGGCAGAGGCAGATGGGTTTCTAAGTTGGAGGCCAGCCTGGTCTACAGAGTGAGTTCCAGGACAGCTAGGGCTACACAGAGAAACCCTGTCTTGAAACAAACAACAACAACAAAAAAAAAGTAACTTTCTGTCCTGGGTGGGGCTGGAAAGGTGGCCCAGCAGTTAAGCACAATGGCTGCTCTTCCAGAGTTCAATTCCCACAGTCATCTGTAGCTCCCGTTCTAGGATACCCAACACCCTCTTCTGCCCTCCAAGGGGGCACTGATTGTATGTGGTTCACAGACATACACCTGGGCAAACACCCATACACATAAAAAACAAATAGATAAATACACACTGTTCACAGGTGCTTAAATCTTTGGAGGACTAGGGTCACTGCAGTGGTAAGTCCTAACACCCACACCGCCCTCTCAGCTTTCTCACTGAATTCTCACTGAATGTCACAGGGCTCCGAGGTCTCAGCTGTGAGTTGGTGAGGTACCAAGAGGCCATTCACGGTCTGGCATCAAAGTGAGCCCTGGTTGCCAGTTACACGTGAGGCTCTCAATCCTTCTGTCTCCATTCTGGAGTTACAGGTTTGAATCAACATGTGCAGCTGTTTTGGGCTACTGAGAATCTAAACACTCTCCCCTGTCGCTGGGAGATACCAATAAGACAAGCCAAAGAACATCCAGAACTTCAAAATCCTAGGAACTTTACGTCAGTGCGGCGTGCACGACCACGTGAGTGCTCAGGCTTCCCCACGCATCTCCCTCTCCGGTCCTGTTAAACCACACCCTGCCGTTTCAAACAACATGCATTTCCCACATAAATACAGGAAGACGCTTCATCCATAGCGTGACAAAATCTCTCCGGCAATTCGTAGCAGTGAGATCAGTGTAGTCCTATCTCATCTTCTGGGTGTGGTTAAAGTTTTTCATCATGAAAATAAATTTCACATAAATAATTCAAGTCTCACCCTCTAAGGTGGACAACAGAATTCCACATGCACCGGACGGAGTTTAAAAACTGGGAATGACTTTCCAGTCAGTATACACAGCAAGGCCGAAGGCCTGTTTTATGCTAGATTCAGCTTTGTAGCGCTAACGTTGCTAACTACACACAGCTAAGATGTGGAGGGCAAAGAGAAGGCTCCGCAGGTGAAAGAATTGCCACGCTCAGAGTTCTGTCCTCTTTGGGACCCGCGTGGTGGAAGAAGAGAACCAACCAAGTCCTGCAGTTTGTCTTCTGACCCGCCCAGGTGTGTGTGACTCACACATATACCTGTACATACACACACTAAATAAATGTAAATACAGATATATGCGTAGCTTGAGCCACAGCCAACCTTCCTGAGTAAGTTCAAGGTTCCCCTGCATCTGACGCACAGGGTCCTTTGAGGAACAAACCAACCTTGCTTGTCCCTTTGGGAAGACTGTCTCACATTCTGCCTACAAAGTCAAGAGTTTGAATCTGTCTCCATTGGCATTTTGTCAGCCAGCATTTCTGATGCCCGACTTGGGGGCCACGAGACAAAACCCCAAACTGAAAGCGACTACAGGGAGGGAGCAAGAGTGGGAGGAGACTCACAGTGCTTTTAGGAGAGGCTCTGGGAACTAAGGAAAGAGTTTCAGGTTTCACATCAGAAACTAAAGATGAGCTGCAGATGAGTGGCCACCTCCTGACTGCTTGCGAAGCCTCTCAGAGTCCACACTTTGCAGACCTTGTCTGATCCCTCCATGCACAACTGTAGGAGGGGAGGAGGAGACAGGTGTTGTCATCCTCCTGTTAGAGACCAGAAGCAGCTGGGAGCACAACTGGACATCAGATCTTTGAACTCCCTCCTCACCCACCCACTTGCCACATAAGCCCCACTGTCAAGTAGAGGTCACAGCATATGATAAGGAGATGCGTTTACAAACAGCAGAACAAATGAGAGGCACCTATTCACGCAGGGTTTTGTGCATCCCAGATGGGCCTCGAACTCCTGGACTTTGGGTCCTCCTGCCTCTACCTCCCTGGCTAGGATTTGAGGTGTGTGTAGCACGGCACTTGACTGATACAGCGGTAGAGACTGAACCCAGGGCGTCATGCAGTCCCCGCAAGCACTTGACCAAATGTTCAGTATGTTTTGTAGTTGTTTGTTCGTTCGTTCGTTCATTTGTTTTTGGTTTTAAGCTTCCGGTTCAAAACATACAGCACCATGCCTCACCTCTTGAACAGGGCTAAGGTCTTTTTTCTAGTCGTAGCTGGCTAATAAATCAAACGGAAGGCCCCCCAAAAACTGAAGATTGTTTTTCCTTAAGCAAAAGTAATCTGTTCTTTCTCTATGCTGCTCAGTAATGCGGTCAAATGATCAGGAAAAAAAAATGCAGTGTAATTTCTGATGCAGTTTTAACCCTTGGAGTATCTGGTCAGGGTTCTGAGTCTCGACCCTTCCCAAGGACAATGCAGCCTTGGCCTGGGGTACAGGAAAGGGGAGCAGTGTATCGTAGCATCATAGAACTCCTGTCTGGCCACTCATATCCTCACTCTAGCTGTACCCTCAGTACAGGATGGAGGACACATCACTCCCCACTGCAAAAGACAGAGCCTCCCCCTCAGACCTGCTGGACAGCTTCTCTCAGTTGATCCAGCCCATTTCTCGAAATCAATCAGCCCTCTCCTCTGATCACTCCCATCAGGGGGAGAGGGGGTGGTGTTGGGATGGGGAAGGGGGGGGATGGGCTCCGGCCATGCTGTGCGTGTAGATGTCAAAGAACAATTTGAAGAAGTCAGTTCTCATCAGGTTTTTTTCATTCCACAGTGTGGTCCCTCTCAACCATCACACTGACCCTTCATGAGCATCACACACACACACACACACACACACACACACACACACACACACTCACACTCATACACATTCATACACTTATACACATACTCACAATCATACACACTCATACACACTTACACTCACACACATTCACACACACACATACACATATCGAAATGTAATTTTTAAAAAATCCAAATATTTAAGCAGAGTCCAAGGCTATAGGCCTTGTAATCCTAGCTACTCAGAGGATAAAGCAAGAAGATTGAAACTAGTTCAAGGCCAGCCTGGGGTAGGGAATGAGTTTAAGAGCAGTCACAGTCTACACAGGCAGACAGACAGACACACACAAAATAAGAATCTCTTTAGCAATTGACAGGGAGAAGGAAGGAAAGAAAGAAAAGAGAAAGAAAGAAAGAGAGAGAGGGGAGGGGGAGGGGAGGGAAGGGGGAAAGGGAGGGGAGGGGAGGGAAGAGGGGAGGGGAGGGGAGGAGCTAGAGGCATAGCTCAGTGGCACAGCACTTGCTTGACATGTGTAAAGAGTTATTTAGATTTAGCACTAAAAATAAGAGATGGAAATCCAACCCTTCCCAAGGCCCACAGGGCTCTGAATGGCCATTCAAGGCTCCCTCCCCCATACCTAGACCTCCCCTAGCTTCCTACAGATCTAAAGCTAGCCACACATGCTCTCTGCTGCATGGCCACTCTGTCTTCTCCACCCTACTCCTCAAGGAGGCTGCATTAGATCTTCTGCCTGGTCCCTACTTCACAAGAGCATGTATGTATCCCAGTTTGCAGCATCCACCTCTGCCCACATCCACCCGTGGTGGCCAGAGAGAGAAGCATGTCTTATAATCTCCAAGATTCCCAGTACCTTAATGCGACCGGCAAATAGCACGTGCTCATGAAAGAATAAGCTAACTGGGCTGGAGCAACAGCTCAGGACCCAGGTTCAATCCCAGCACCCACATGGTGACTCACACCCCCCATAACTCCAGTTCTAGAGGATCCAATGCCCTCTTGTGGCCACTGGGGGCACTGAGCATGCACAAGATAATACACAGACATACAAGGCAAAAAAAGGCTTCTGCACATAATAAATAAATAAATCTAAAAAAAATAAAATAAAATGAAAGTGGCTGCTAAATGTATAAATGAAAATCAGGGCTTCTCAAGTCAGAAATTAAAATAATAATGATAACCCCACACTATGTGATCCCAAAATTCTCATAGCCATTTAGACCCTAAGTTTTATTTTTCCTTCTCTTCTTCCTCTAAAAGTATTTTCAATGTCAGTAGATCAGTAGCCAGCATGACCCACACCGCTCCTAGCTTCTTGTCCTCTAGGCGGAAACAAACAACCTAAATATTCATTTCCTCGGCCCGAATTCCTCTAAGTGGCTACTCTGGGAATTTCAAATTCTTAGAAAACATCCCAGAGGGGTTTTTGGTGGTTGTGTCTGTCCTTTAACTCAGAAGAGCTTTTCTAAAAGACTCATGGAGCAATTCACATAGAAAGACTTTAATAGTTCTTTAAAATGCAGCCCCGGGGAGGATGGCACAGTGGGTAAAGTGGCAGCTGCAGAGGCAGAAGGACCCCGAGTTCAGATCTCCATCACCCACCTAAGACAAGCGAAACAATAAACACGATGGCATGGGGCTATAGTGGAGCACAAGGAGGCAGAGACAGGAGGATGGGGTCCCGGAGTTCACTGGCCAGCCACTGAATGAATGAGCTCCGGATTCAGTGAGAAATTCCGTTTCAAAATTTAAAGTGAAAAGGGCCGGACCGAGGCCTGGGACAGGTGGGGACACATGGTAAGGGCATATGCCACAGAGACTGTCAACCTAAGTTTGACCTCCAGAACCCACAAAGTGGAAGCAGAGAATCAGCTCCCACAAGCTACCCTAGACCGCCACGCATGCGCAGGGGTACACATATACACAAATAAAAGTCAAATGAATAAATAAGTTAAATAAGGTGACAGGGCACCTGAGGAGGAAACAGGCAACACTGACATCTGGCTTGCGTATGCACACACGCATGCGCGCAAGCACGCACGCATATACGCAGGCACGCACGCCCATATCCATCAGTGGATAAGCATACCAGTAACTGCAATCCGGCGGGTTTTAGTCCCTTTCCGGACAGGGTGGGGATAAAGAGAAAAATCTCAACTATATTTTAACCTCACCAGTTACTCTCCAATATGAAAATCTAAAAATACGGTTAACCCACAAGATCCTTTAAGATTGTAGCCTTCCCACAAGATCTCTGAGGACTCCAGCCCTCTTCCCTGTTTCAGCCACACAGTTTCGTGAGTTCAGAAATGTGTGGCTCCAGGGCAGGTCTGGAGCACCTGTCTGGATCCTTATTTTTTCTGGGTCAATATCCAAAGTCAATAAAACCATCTAGAGCTTTCTCCCGAAAAGCCCAGAGTGGCAGTCCAGGTCCCGGAAGTCACCATACACCGTCAGTCAGTAAGGACCCTATCACCACTCGCACGAATTGCAATAGCCCACATGTGAGCTCATCAGGCAAGTTCACACTAAGCTTTGAGGGTCCACTTCGCCTCCCCAAAGCTACCTGCTGCCCGGGAACAACAGCTTAACTAACCTCAAGCTTGACTCAGCATTAGATCATCCAGCCAGCTGGCTGGAGAGGAAACTTCGAAGATGAACTGAAATTATTTTGGGTGCCTGAAAGTACAAGCTCCCTCTACAGCAGCACGTATAATTAGGATTTTTTTTTTTAATAAATCTACAACAGGGCTGGAGAGGTGGCTCAGCAGTAGTGAAGGGCACTTAACTGCTTGCTCCTGGCAGACTACCGGAACTTCATTCCCAGCACCCACTAGGAGGGTCACCACTGCCTATAACTGCAGCTCCAGGAGACCCCACGCCTCTGGCCTCAGCAGGAATCTGCACTCACATGTGTACATACCCACATGCAGACTCACGAACAAAAACACAATTAAAAGTATTTTTAAAAAAATCCATAAGATGTAAATGAATGAGGGACTCTACACCAACAGCAGGCTTTCCTAAGTAATGGCTTTTACATGTTGGCACAGTTGCCAGGCCGCTCAAGCGCCTTTGTGGAATGCCAACGTACAAATCCATTTCTCCAGGAGAAGACAAAAAACAGAAGTTAATCAACTCGCCCTGAGTCCATGAAGCAATTTGGCCGTTGGCCCAGGAAGACAGTGTCAAGAGCTCTGGGTTCTCACTCCACGTGACTCTAGAATAAAGCTGGAACCCAAAGAGCTATCCTTTAAAAAAAAAATAATAACAATAACCCCCATATGCAGAACCGGCTAAAAATTGGTACCCTATCCATTTTCAGATTCACCTTGGCCTGCCTTGAGCATACAGCCACCTTAGAAGTTCTGTCACGTTACAAATGCCCACAAACTCAAACCAACTACTAAATATAAACAATTTTAGCTCTTCTCACCCTATCAGCCTCTTGGCAAATTCTTCTATGCACCACCCCACCCTGCCTAGGGAGAGAAAAACAATACTTTGTGTTCTTACGATAAACCCATACATCAAAAAAGAAAGAGAAAATTCTAAATAAGCTTTGTTTTCCGTGTCTGCACATTTTAATATACGAGGCACGGAACACAACACCCTCTCCTCTCTCCCCTCTTTATAATTTAAACTCTGAACTCAACAAATAGCACAGGCACAGGCCGGTTAACAGAGTGCTCTCTGCACAGCTGCTAGACTGACTATTTCCACAGTAAGCTTCTGTCAATGCTCTCTGATATTAGCACATGCCTGCTACGTGGATGCCTGCTTACCAAGCTGTGAAAAGACCCACGTTCATTCTGGAACCTACAAAATTAATCTTCTCTGTGCCTATAATGCATAAGGCAAAGGCGCCTTCCCTCCCTCCTCCTCTCCCCCCCCCCCAACATGTCAGGCTAGCTTCTAAACAATCAGTTGGCGAAAATGGACATGCCTGAAAGGGCGGGGCCCAAAGGGGTGTGTCACTCCGGGTATCAATTCCTGTAAATCAAATCCTGACAATTGTCACAATATTATAAAAAGAATGAATTATGATTCTTGGGCCTTCAAGCCTTTATTACCACGAGAACATTCTCAGTTGAATGGCGGAGGGGGGGGGCGCTACTGTGACTTGATTAATGGCCAAAAGCGAGACAATAAAATAAATGTTAAGAGGGGGAAAAAAAACCCATTCTTGGCTCCCAGGTTAGACATGTAAATAATTCCACCCTGGAATAAACACACATGAGGAATTCTTATTTACTCTCTGAGCGTATACACCCAATCAGACTCAGCCAATAGCCCAGTTAAAGATAACAGCTAATTTGTTTAGCTAATGCCTAGTTGGGAACATGTGATAGGTGGCACTAAGATTTCGAACTAACTCAACTCTCAATCTGCCAAATATTAATCCCTTGATCCTGAAGCCTGATGGGAGGAAGGAGAGAAGGAAAAACGGACTGTTTATCAGTAACATAAGGGGGTGGTGGTGGTGGTGGTGGTGTTATTATTTTGTTTTGTTTTTTAACCCATTTTCCCTTTCTAAACTCAAAACCTGTTTACAGAACTCAGGAAAGCTTAACCGACTTTAGTTAACCTCGGTGTTGGGTGGTTATGCCATATCCCTACTAACCAGTTCCTGGCCAGACCCCCTGGTGCTCAAATTCTCCTGGCCAAGTTCAACTCCCCACACCAGCACCCATCAAAGTTAAAGGATCTGCAGAACCCAGTAGGCTGCGAGCCAAGAAAGCGAGCAAGGAGAGGCAAAGACTGCTGGTTTAACTAGCTAAGTGCTGGCTCCTCCAAGCATCTTGTCGGAGTGGGCTACAAAGCACACTTCCCCACAGAACTCCTTGAATGAGAAGTACCGAGGGTGCAAGCAAACGATTGTCACTGCCTGGGACAATGTAAAACTCCTTTCTTTCTTTCTTTCTTTCTTTCTTTCTTTCTTTCTTTCTTTCTTTCTTTCTATTTTTCTTCTTCTTCTTCTTTTTTTTTTTTAAATCACCTCGGCTGCCTGAGGAAAAGGCCAAGGAAACTGCTTCTCCCAGGCATGCTCTGCTGACGTCTTGGGCCATGCCTGAACTGGTCATGTTGAAGCATGACTTCCACACACTTAGCAAGACAGTCCAGGACCACGAAAGACCAAGCACTGACTACAACACAAACACTTCACTTACCAAAGCAACATTTGTCTGAGGAGTTTGACAGCAAGCTGACTCTAACCTGCCCGGAACCCCAAGGCATATTTTTTTTTCTTCTTTAACCCAAGGATGGCGGGCTGCAAGCTCCAGCCAGGCGCTGGCCAGAGGCTGCCTACCAGGTGCTGTCAGCCTGCCTCCGTGGGTAAAACCGTGCTTTGGTTTGTAATTTCTGCTTCTTCAGCCCACCAGCAGTAACTTCCCAGACTCACAGACTGAAGTTGGGGAGTGAAGAGGCAAGTTCGCCTGCTTATACACTTCTCCCACCTGGGTGGCCACACTTACTTCTGGGGACTACCCAGCCCCCACAGAGCCCGCAGACTCCCATATATACACATATGTATCATGTCAAAAACCCCAAAAGACACATCCCTAGGGTCCTGCGGTTTCTTGGCTGGAAGAATGGAGGCTTTATAATATACCAACCTTCAATTTCAAACCCACCACCGACACCCTTTAAGCTGGGGTTTGCCAGTTACACCGCCCACCTCACCCCTCCCCCTTTGCTGGGATGCTATGAGCCCGGAGAGGGAACAGGGAAGAAGGCGAGCAGGGAAAAGGCCCTGCTAACGTACTGAAAGTAAAGAGGCCTCGGGAGACTTGTCTTTCTGTGTCCCCCGCAGGCTTCCCTCCACACTCCACCCCCATCTTCTTACGGAGCATCCCTCCTCCCAACTATTTTTTTTTAAATGAAACTTAATAAGCTTTTCGCCTACCTTGGCTGTTTCGGCAACAAGTGCCTGGGCAATCCGACAAGACGACCAATCTCCACTTGGGGGGGTGAGATGGGGGGCGAGCCGAGCTGATGGAATAATTTCAATATTAATTTATGTCAGCCGCCTTCTCGCAGCTACTCATTTACAGTACTGCCCTCAGCCTGTAAACAAATATCGCTCCGCCAGGAAACATACTCCCCAGATGCAAGCCCCTCTCCCCAAGCAGGGAACCTGGCCCCTCGCCCCTCCCTCCCACAGCACGGCCCCCTCCCCCCTGAGTCCCGGGTGGGAAGCTCAGGGCTTTCTAAAGCACCAACTCACCACCTTCAGCCACCACCCCAGCAAGAAACTTACTCGGTCCGGTCTACGCCTCAACCCTCCCTCCAGGAAATCTCCTCTCCATATGTATTCAACCTCCCCGCAGGAAATCTGCTCCCCCCTCCCCCCTTCTATATACATGCACACCCCCCTCCTCCTCACGCGCCCTCCCCGGCCAGAAACTTACTAGCTAGCAAGCAAGCGTGCAGGCTCTCTCGTCCTTGGAAACTTACTCCCAGATACAGCACCAATAGCACCCCTCTTTCCCCCCTCCCCCAGGCCCTGCTCCCTTCCTTGCCCTCCAACTCCAAACTCTCCGCATCCAGCCACTCTCTCCCTCCCCGGTGGAAATTTGCAGCGCCGGGCTGCGCGCGTGCATCCACCCTCCTCCCCTCCAGGAAACTTACTCCCCATCTGCATGCACCGCCTCTCAGCCATCGCATAGAGGGAAGGGGGTGTGCTGGGGAGACAGAAATACATATGTATCTCTCGCCCCTCCCCCGGCCGCAGCCCACTCAGGGCCGAGCAGCGCTAACCTGGCCTTACCTTTTTGCATGGCCCCCTCCCCGAGCCCTCCGGATCCGCTCCCCAGCACCCCAACCCACCCCTTTTCACCCATCACCCACCCCTAGCAACCGTTCCTAAGCTCCTCTCGGCCTTTTTTTTTTTTTTTTTTTAAATCCAGGATGCAAATTCCTCCCCTGTCAGCAAATCGACTGTCAAATTATTTTCTTGCAAAAGGAGAAAGGCGGGGTGGAGTGGGGGGGGGGGTCAGAAAAGGGGGGCAGACAGGCGGGTAAAAGAGGGAGAGGGACAGAGGAGGGGAGAGATATCCCTCCGCAGAGCTGGGGCTGGCGGCGGGCGGGGAAGCAGGAAGTAAGGTGTCCAGCGCGGCGGGTTCTCCGCCGCGGCCCCCGCCCGCCGCCCCTGTCCCCCGGGGCGCCGCGCTCCGGCAGGCGCGGGCCGCCCGGTGCATTGTTCGCAGCCTTCCCCTAGCCGGTGCACGGACGACTTTTTTTTTTTCTTCTTTTCCGCGCTCCGCGTAGTGTATACGTGAGCTTGCACCTTTTGTAAGCTGGCGAGTCTCTGAACTGGAGAGGATGGGACCACGAGCCTAGGACCTGTCAGTCCCCGGAGTGTAGCAGAGACTCGGATCCCCGGAGGGGGTGGGGGACTCGAGGCCCCCTTGGAGTGGGAGGGGTGGGAGAGCAGCTTGGTGGCCGGGAAGCTGCCGCCTTCCCACTCCGGACCCATTGCAGGATTGCTTCCTGCGTCGCAGTCGCGGTTATTGTAAAAGGCGCGTTGCAAATCTAACGACTCGGGCTGGGAGATTTTTATTGTTGTTTATTTAAGGATTTGCAAAGATACCAAGATCCAGGCAGGCTGCAAAAAGGACTGTGCCTCGAACCCTCACCAACACCACCGCATCCCCCGGTCTTTCTAGGGCCTGGGGGTGCTCCCAGGAAGGGATCTGAGGGTTCTGGAGAAGCTCGCGCCTCCATCCTCTGCCCCTTGGGGGCGGGGAGCGGTCTCCATCTCCGCTGGGTCTGGGAGGGATGTTGCCTAGGAGAGAGGCGGGCAGGAGGGAGGGAGGAGAGGAGGGGGCGCGGGTGCGGCCCTGCGTCCGCCCCTCGCCGTGCGCCATGACTGTGGAACGTGGTGCCGGGGAGGAGGGCCCGCCGCCGGGGGGCCGCCCGGGGCTGCTCGGCATTGGTTGCAGAAACCCGAGCCCTGAAGTCGCTCCCCCTCCTTGGGTTTGTCTCCTCCTCCTGCTCTGCGGGGGAAAACCGCTGCACCCAAACGGAGAGCAGCTGCGAGCAAGGGGGCAGGGCGCCGGCTGGCAGGCTAGCCAAGGGTTCGATCCCCCCTGGGGCGGGGGGGGGGGGGGGGGCCGCTGGCTGGCCTCGGAAATGGAAAGGGATCTGAACAAGACCTCGTCCTGGGACTGCAGATCAGTCCAGGTGCCACGACCTTAGGCCAACATCCCCGGCATCTCCAACCATCTCCGTACTTCTTTTCTAGTCTGAGGAAACGTGCACCAAAGATAGTTCAACTAAAACAGCCACCCGGCGCGGAGATCTAGACTTCAGTGTTGGAGGATCTGTAGGACAACGAGGGTTTTTTTTTTCCCCACGAGGAAAAGTTACACCATCCTTTCCCTCCCCTGTGTGGAGGAATCGTGTGCCCTTTTCTCCTCAAATCTGGCGCGAGATAAGCCACTGTCCCTGACCCATCCCACCCCCACTTGGGCTCCGGGTGTGGACAGGGCGGGAGAAAAACTATATGGAAGCTTAAAGCATGAGGTCATGGGTTGAAGAGGCTGCTGCCAAAAGCCGCGGAGGTGGTGTGTATACGCGTGTGTGTGTGTGTGTGTGTGTGTGTGCGCGCGCGCGCGCGCGCGTGCGTGGGTGGGTAGGTGGGTGGGTGTGTTTGGAGGGGTAACGGTTCTCCATCTTCAGCACTGGAAAGCCCTCTCATCTAATCCTATAAATTCTAAAACACCTGAACCAGGAAGACCCTCTGAAAGAAACAGAAAGAGGCTTGGGTCTATTTTCTCTCAGTGACCCTCTGGCCCGGGACCCGGTCCTTTCGACTAAGCAAAGAGCCAAGGACAGCGAAGAGGAGCAAAGCTTGCTCACCCTTACCTTGCCAATCCTCTGCTTCCATTAAGACTGCCGCCCTTACTAAGACACTAGTGTCCCACACTGCAGCTTACCGTAACCTTTTAAACCCTGCAAGTCCCTCCTGGTTCTGAAGCAACCCCACCCGCCTTGCGCGGGGAGTGGGGTGGGGTGGGGGGCGTAGTTCATCTCTGCAGCCCTCTCTTCCTTCAGTCAGAGCCTTGCCACTGCTCTGTTCCAGAGGGGGGTGGCCTCCCTAACCATTCACCTACCTGATTTTACTAGACCTTCAGTGTTCCAGTCCACTTCCCCTATCTCCAAGAACCCTTCTAGAAGTTACACCTTCATCTCTGACTCCCTGGGATTGGCGGGCCTTTCTCCAGACCTTCTAGCAGCCAGGCTATCACGGAACTGGCCCTAAGGAAGGCCCTTTGCTAAGCTTGAGAGCCACCACTGCCCCAGGGCCTGACGGTTCCCTGAGCGAGTTGGCTTGGATTCCTCTAGAGACCATGGAGAAAGCATCGCCCTGCCTTTCCTACAAACCTGAGTCTCTCCACCTCCAAAGGTCAACACTCACACCCACAGAGCACCAAGAGACAAAAGGTCTCCAAACAAAAGCTCCTCCCTGGGGCAGATAAGAAACCCTAACAGATAAGGAGTTCCAGGCTGCAGAGTTAAGTAACTGGCCCCGGGTCATAATACAGACCTTTACCACCCAGGTTTGCCGGGGCTCCTAGACCACAGGCTGCAGAAGGCTGTGGATTTGCTTCATGCAACTACACAGCCACCTTAAAAGACCACGCTTTCAACACACCACGCTTTCTTACTTGGTCCACAAGTTCACCGGGAGCAGAGAGTGTCCCTGAAGAGAGTTAGCCCAGAAGATCTAGAGCAAACTCAATCTCTCTCTCTCTCTCTCTCTCTCTCTCTCTCTCTCTCTCTCTCTCTCTCTCTCTGTCTCTCTCTCTCTCCCTCCCTCACACACACACACATACACACACACAGGAGAAAATTATGTTCCCAGAATCTGAAATTATTTAAGCAAAATTATCTTTGGCCCAAATGATTGGAAAACACCAATAAAGATAATAGAAAGACCACAATGAAATCATTTTTAAAAAAAAAAGACTTTTATTTGTTTTATGTGTGTATGGTTGGAACATGGAGGTCAGAGGACCACTTGTTTGCAAATGGTTCTCATCTTCCACCAAGTGGGATCCAGGGACTGAACTCGAGTCATGAGTCTTGGTGGAAGGTACCTTTACTGACTGAGCCAGCTCACTGGTCTTGATCAAGGAAATCAACTTTTAAAGGCGATCTGCTGAGTGACATACCTGACCCCCTACAAGCACTGTGACTTTCTGACGGTTTCGGCACAGCTCTGCAATGAAACTCAATCTGTATTACCATATACTCAAGTTGTGGTTGGTTGGTTGGTTGGTTGGTTGGTTGGTTGGTGACAGGGTAATACTATGTAACCCTGGCTAGCCTGAAATTTTCTGTGCAGCCCAGACTGTCCTGGAATTCACAGAAATCCACTTCCTATGCCTCTCAAGTGCTGGGATTAAAAGCATATGCCACCACACCCTGATAGGATTTTTTTTTTTAATGACTCAAAGGGTGGGAGAGATGGCTCATGGGTTAAGAGCATTGATGCCCTTTCAGAGACCTGGGCTCAATTCCCAGCACCCAGGTGGTGTTCTAGAACCATCTGTAACTCCTGTCCCGGGTACCCAACACCCTCTTCTGATCTCCACGGCTCTGCCCACGTGTGGTGCACTGACATGCATGGAGGCAAAACATCCATACATATAAAATAAAAACAAAATGAAAAGACAGAGAGAGTCAGAGAGAAGATGGCTACTATCAAAATATCAGGTCTTTAAACTGAATTGAGCTGGGTACAGCCTGCCCTCTGGAGATTGAAGCCGTTGACCACTGTACATTAGTGGAAGTTTTGTCAAAGCTGTTAGGTCTTGATTGTCAATTCTCAGCACTAGTCCTCATGGTAAAACTTGCTTAAATGTAATTATTTCTCCTCTTCCTCTTCCTCTTCCTCCCCCTTCTCCTCCTCCTTCTCTTCCTCCTCTTTCTTAGGCTTAATTCATTTCCATGGTGCCAAGTTCAAATGAACAACCAGAAAGTCTCTTCCTCACACTGTCCCCATCCACTCTGTTTTCCCTGAGCAGAAGCAAGAAAATTCACAGGTGGAAGATATGCCTAGCTGTCTTCCAGCGGAGGCCGTGCAACACTCTTTGGACACCTATTTCAGTCTTTATAACCAGTGCTCCTTTTCCAGCCTTGGCAGAGCCACCACCCTACATACCCACACACAGACACCACACACACACACACACACACACACACACACACACACACACACACATACACACACACCATACACACACACACACACACACACACACCACACACACACATACACACCACACACTACAGACATACAAACACACACCATAGACACACACACAAAGTCCTATTCTTCTCAAATGTTTAGCCTCATACAGGTTAAATGGTTGCCTGAGCATCTTACATTTGAAAATGATTAACCAGTTGTGGACTTTTTTTTTCCTCTGCACTAATAACCACTAACACACACACACACTCTCTCTCTCTCTCTCTCTCTCTCTCTCTCTCTCTCTCTCTCTCTCTCTCTCTGTGTGTGTGTGTGTGTGTGTGTGTGTGTGTGTGTGTGTGTGTGTGTATACACATGTCCTTCTGGATGTGTGCTGGTTGTACAAACATGTGCAAACACATCCATATGAATGTTAGGGATTTGTAACAATCTCTCTTCGCCTTATTTTTGGGGACAGAGTCACCCAGTGAACCTAGAGCTCACAGATGAGTTAAATGAGATGATCAGCAAACCCCAGGGCCCCTCCCATCTTCACCTCCCCGGGCTGGCATTACAGGCGCACACCACCAGACTCAGAACTTCAGGTGGGTACTGGGATCTGAACTCAGGTCCTCATGCTTGCACACAACTGCTTCACCAACTCACCCACCTCCCCAGATCCCTTGGCCAGCTCTGCCTGTGTGCTAAGTACTAAATACAGACTATTTACTCTGCCCTTAGAATTACTGCCACCCTCAGCTGACAGATGCAAACTGAAATGGAAGCTGAGAGAGCTTTATGAGACGTTCACCGATTTCCCGCCAGATCAACCTGAACACCAGTCCTTTTCCCTGAACTCCACCCTTGTCAATTCTTTGCAAAGTGGGGAAAATTCTAGAAGCCTGAGAAGGAACACCACGTCCACAGATGCAGCCAATGTCCTGGTCTCCTCCACACAGCTTCTCCCCTCTCCCCAGCCTGGGATGGAAGAAGACACACAGTGTCCCGAGAGTTGGCTTTCCAAAGGGAAAGTTCACTTCTGAGGCCACTCGGGCTCTTTGCCTATCTCAGAGACAGATCGGAACTGCATGAAAAATAGAAGTGCAGCCAATTTGTAACCAAAGGAAATGTTTTAGACCCGGTCATCTTTGGTGGATTGTACTGGGAGACATTTTTTTGTGTTCTGAAGTTAAACAGCTGGAATTATTTTTTAATTAAGTTTAATTAAAAAAAATATATGTGCATTGGTGGTTTGCCTGCATATGTGTGTGTGCATTATAGACATTCCTGGTGTGTGCGCATTATAGACATTCCTGGTACCCATGGAGGCCGGATCCCGAAGGGGCTGGAGATACAGATGATTGTGAGCCGTCATGTGGGTGCTGGGACCTGAACTGGGATCCTCTGGAAGAGCAACCAGTGCTTTTAACCATGGAGCCAACTCTTTGGCCCCTTTGGTTTGTTTGTTTTCCTGAGACAGGGTTTCTCTGTCTAGCCCTGGCTGTCCTGGAACTCACTCTGTAGACCAGGCTGGCCTCAAACTCAGAAATCCGCCTGCCTCTGCCTCCCGAGTGCTGGGATTAAAGGCATGCGCCACCACCGCCCGGGTCACATAATGCTTTTCTTTGGTTGTCTCCATGCTTGTGCGTGTTTGTGTGTGCAGGTATGTATGTATGTATGAGTGGTGCATACATGCACAGATCCACGTGGAGGGCAGAAAATAGCCTCAAAGTGGCTGGCTTCAGGCACCATCCCTCTTGGGTTTTGAGACAGTCTTCCACTGATCTAGAGTACGGCTCAGTGGTACTGTACAACTGCCTCAGCCTCCTCAGCTCTGGGGTTCCAAGCATGCCTCCACTTTTGGGGCACTACAGTGGGGTTTGGGGATCACACACAGATTCCCCCTTGTACTTACAAGGTGACCTCTGACCTCATGCTGTGTGTGTGCTAAAGGTGGAGCCTCTCAAGTGCTGGAAAAATAGGAGGAGAACATGTCTTGAAATACCAACCTAGCAGGTGGAGGGATGGGTCAGTGGTTAGAGTACTTGCTGTGCTTGCACAAGGCCAGAGTTCAATTCCCAGCACCTACATTGGGCAGCTTACAACCTCTTGCAAATTCCAGGTCTCACAGATCTCATACCCTCTTCTGACCTCCTTGGGCTCCTACAGCCACATACACATGCACACATAATTAAAAATAATTTGGTTTCGGGGGGGGAGGGGTTTTTCAAGACAGTGTTTCTTTGTGTAGCCTGGAACTAACTCTGTAGACCAGATTGACTTCAAACTCAAAAGTTTCATCTCCAAGGGCTGGGGTTAAAAGCATATACCATCACCATCCAACTAAAAATAATTTCTTAACTGAAAAGAATGTCTCTGTCTGTTTCTGCTATACCCACTGCTGTGGCAGAAATCCCCAGAGCGGCAGCAGGACACTAGCAGGTAGTTAGAAGAGCCACATGTGGGTTCCAAGCTGCCTCTGCACAGATGCAGAGGAAGGTCAGCAAAGACAGCAGTGATTCGATGGTGAGGGCCGGAGTGGGGGAGGGGGAGAGAGGAGGGGGGAGGGGAGGTGAGGAGGGGGAGGGCAATCTCAAGCTGCTGCTGCACAGATGCAGAGGAAGGTCAGCAAAGACAGCAATGATGCCATGGGAGGGGGAGGGGAGGAGAGAACAGGTGGAGGGGAGGGGGAGGGGAGGAGAGGACAGGGGGAGGGGAGGGGAGGAGAGGGGAGGAGAGGACAGGGGGAGGGGAGGAGAGGGGAGGGGAGGGGGAGGACAGGGGGAGGACAGGGAGAGGGGAGGAGAGGACAGGGGGAGGGGAGGGGAGGGGAGGACAGGGGGAGGGGGAGGAGGACTCCTCACTCTTGTTTCTTTCCCATCTTTGAGTCTGTCCTAAGCAACACAGTAAGAACCATAACATGGGGTGTGCAGAACACCCAGTTTAGAGTTAGTATATGTAACAAGTATAATTTACCCATAATCACTTCAACCCCAAGACTGTTAAGGATGGTGTTGAGAGATCTGGCTTACCCAAGACCAGAGGCCCAACTGGTATTTGTTTAGTAACACTGAGAGATGGCTATCTCTGTGTCAGGCAAGGGTTTAGCCAGAGAGAAAATGTGTTCCAGGCTATGAAAGGCTTCTCAGTTTAAGTCATATTGTACAAAACAATCAAACAAACAAACAAAAACAAAAAAAAAATTAAACTAAATTTAGGATATTGAATAGATAGACCTGTTCTTCTCCCCGCCTCCCACCCCCAATTTTCTAAGCTCTCTTTGTCTTTCTCTGTGAGCTTTAAAGACGTTCACCCAGGTCTCCATGGATCCTGGTAAGGAGCTGGCAGAATGGCTCAGCAGTAAGAGCACGTAGCATGAAGCCCACACAGTGCCAAGACCAGAGCTGGGTCCTTGGAATCCGTGTGAAGAACGGCGTGGAGTAGATATGTTTTCCAGCTCTCCTACAGCAACACAAAAGCCAGAGGAGAACTGCCCCAGAGCTCATGGGCCAGCTTGCCTTGAGTGCACAGCACAGCACAGCACAGCAGCACAAGCAAGAAAAGAGCCACTGACTCAGACAGAGCAAAAGGAGAGAACTCTCAAAAGTTGTCTGCTGACCTCTACACAGCACACACGTACACATGGGCATACCACACACACGCACACACACACACACTACACATACCACATACATGTGTGCGCACACACACACACACACACAAATAATGGTAATTTTTTTTAATTGGGAAAAATTCTATCAGAATTGTCATTGAAATTTCATTAACTCTATATATAAATTTGGGAGGTGTGTGTGTGTGTGTGTGTGTGTGTGTGTGAGAGAGAGAGAGAGAGAGAGAGAGAGAGAGAGAGAGAGAGAGAGAGAGAGAGACCTGGAACTCTCAATCCTCCTGCTTCAGCCTTCTAAGTACTCAGAATATAAACATGTGCTACCATCCCTGTTCTAGTCCTTTAATAGAAAGAACGATTATTTCCAAAGGTCTTTGTTTTGTTGACTATGTCATAGCTATATGCATATGTCTGCTGAGTTAACTCTGCAGCCCCCATAGTTTATTTTTCTTCTAAAAATCTTGTTAATATTTTTTACATTTTCTTATTTCTTTGATGAGATTTATCTTTCTGTTTATTTCAAGAGCATCCATCTGCCTGCCTGCGGTGTCAGTAACTGAGGGTGTTTCACAATCGCATCCGGGTTTTCTTGAGGTTGGTGTCTTTTGACTTGTCAGGAAAGATTTTTTCCAGGTTCTTTGCCAGTTGAATGATCTGGGGTTCCATTCTGAACATTGTGAAGGCTAAAGACTCTCCAGGGCGCTGAGAAGCAGAGACAGAGAAAGCCAGCAGATGTTTCAGCACAGCAGAATACGTGGCACGGGAGAACCCAGACAGGAGAAACAAGCAGAACACACAACATCGTAAACAAGAAAGGCAATGTGGAAGAAGAGATCCACAGATGTACTGTGACACTGGTTAGCCACTCCCCACACACACACACCTACACAATAAAATGAAAAAATGTGTAAAGTGCCTTGAAGGGGCTAGAGAGATGGTTCAGGGGTTAAGAGCACTGGTTACTCTGGTAGAAGACCTGAGTTCAGTTCCTAGCACCCACACAGTAGCCCACAACTACCTGTTACTTCAGTTGCAGGGAATTCAACACCCTCTTCTGGTCTCCATAGGCTCCTGCACATGCAGAATGCATATAAACTTACATATACACAGGCATATGCTTATAAAACAATAAGTAAAGGGGCTGGAGAGATGGCTCAGCAGTTAAAAGCACTGACTTCTCTTTCAGAGGTCCTGAGTACAATTCCCAGCAACCACATGGTGGCTCACAACCATCTGTAATGGGATCTGATGTCCTCTTCTGGTGTATCTGAAGACAGCTACAGTGTACTCATATGCATACAATAAATAAGTCTTTAAAAAAAACAATAAATAAAAATCTAAAAAATATAAGTAAATAAAATGACTTAAGATTAGATTCCTTCACAGAATTTTCAGGTTTATATTAATGTTACAAACTAATAGAACATGAAAGGTTTTTGTATGTGTTGGGAACACTGTTTGCAAAACCACACACAGTATATGTGCCTACAAGTTTTTATTGAATTCTGTTATCTTATGGCTAATGAATTAAGAGGTATTGGTGAGGTGGAAACTTCTGGTTTCTTTGTAAAGTAAGTTATGTCAAATGATATTTTGCTGGGCACACAGGTGAAAGGATGTTTTGTTGAAGTGGGCATGTGAAAGAATGTTTTTCTGAAGTAGACACAGGTTAAAGGATGTTTTGCTATAGCAAACATGTGAGAGGACGTATGATGTTCAGAAGGAGTATAAATATGACCCACGAACAGTGGCAGCTCGAGCATTGGTTTGGTTTGCTCTGCCTTGCTGTTCTTTATTAATGACACACATGTATTGGTTTGCCTTACATTGCATTGCTGAGCTCTGCTTATGGCAACACCATAGAGAGAAACTAGCCAAAGAACTTCTTGTGAGCTTCCTGGGGCTTCTTACTGCTTCTGCAGCCTTGGGTCAGTTGGAGAGCCTTTAAATTTCTTATACATTGAACTGCCCTTGCTGATTTGTGTGTAGTGACTACCAAGTGAACTGGGCTACAGCTGTTGGTTTGTTTGTGGTGTCTGCCTACTGACAGGACTGGACTGCAACTGCTAATGTGTATTTGGTGTTTGCTATTGGACTGAACTGCAAATATCCTGTCAATGAGATTGGACTGGCTCCCAAAGAACTATTTCTAAACAGGTCTACTTGCCAGGTGGCCTAATAACTTTTCTCTTCCACTGTGGGTGGTGGACTAGAGGAGAGGTTGAACCCTTATTAAAGTGAGTTGAAAAAAATTTGTGCCTACCTGTTGGTCTGCTCTTTTTTAAAACAAAAAGATGTTGTCTTGGTGTGGTGGTTTGAATACTCTTGGCCCAGGGTTATGGCACTCTTAGGAGGTGTGGCCTCATTGGAAGAAGTGTGCCACTGCAGGGGTGGGTTTCAAGACCTTCCTCCTAACCACGTGGGAGTCAGTCTTCTCCCGTTTGCCTTCGGAACAAAATGTAGAACTCTCAGCTCCTCTTGCACCATGCCTGCCTGGATGCTGCCATGCTCCCACCTTGAAGATAATGGGCTGAACCCCTGAACCTGTAAGCCAGCCCCAATTAAATGTTGTCCTTTATAGGAGTTGCCTTGGTCATGGTGTCTCTTGACAGCAATGAAAACCCTAACTAAGATGCTTGGTATGCAAAGTAGAGTCATAATACTTTCCAACTTAGTAAAATGTTTTTGATAGCTACAGCATAAAGGCTTCACACACTAGCCTTGTATTATATCTCCTTTTGGGAACCCCAAACCTTTCTCCTCTAGTGTAGCTAGTGAACAGCCCAGAAAAGAGCCTGCAGGACTCAATGTTTTCTTTGGCTCAGTCAAAGTCAGTGCTCACCAGTCATTACATGATTGAAAGTCTCACCTCTGGCGTTAGTTTCTATTTTGTGCAGCTTTTTATAGATTACATACGACACCCCCACATATTGTCATATTTATTATTTTATTTTATTTTACCTTTTGTATGTGTGCCTGAGTGCATAGATGTGTACAATGTGTGTACAGGAGCCCTTAGATGTCAGAGGAGGACACTGGATACAACTTCAGCAGATGTGGTTCTTGACATCAGAAAACACTATGCAGTTAACACACGGTCACTGTAGCAGATGAGTTGCTGTTGGGAAATTCCAGCCTCAGAAAGGCTGCCACCCCCTCTATGTCACATGACTACAGGTATTGAACTCTGACCTCCTTCTAGTTTCAAGGTCAGGTTGTAGTTTAAAAGCTATGAATGGTAGGGAGTGTGTTAGGGTTCCCCAGAGGATCAGAACGTATAGAATAAATGTAGATATTTATTACATTAATTAAAATGGCTTACAATCTGGTCAAGCTTGTCTAACAACGGTTGCTTATGAATGAAGGTCCAAGAATCCAGTAGTTGTTCAGTCCACGAGGATGGACATCTCTTCAGGATATACCAGACTCCCAAAGAGGTAGGCTCTAATGCCAGTGAAGGAATGGACTTGCCAGAAAGATTGAGAGCAGAAATGCAGGCAAAGAACAAAAGCTTCCTTCTTCCATGTTTTTATATAGGCTTGCAGCAGAAGGTGTGGCCCAAATTAAAGGTGGGTCTTTCTGCCTCAAAAAATCCAGATTAAAAGTATGTTTTCCAACCCTGAGATTCCACCTCACACCAGTCAGAATGGCTAAGATAAAAAACTCAGGTGACAGCAGATGCTGGCGAGGATGTGGAGAAAGAGGAACACTTCTCCATTGTTGGTGGGATTGCAAGCTTGTACAACCACTCTGGAAGCCAGTCTGGCGGTTCCTCAGAAAATTGGACATAGTACTACCGGAGGATCCAGCAATACCTCTCCTGGGCATATATTCAAAAGATGTTCCAACCAGTAAGAAGGACACATGCTCCACTATGTTCATATCAGCCTCATTTATAATAGCCAGAAGCTGGAAAGAACCCAGATGCCCCTCAACAGAGGAATGGATACAGAAAATGTGGTACATTTACACAATGGAGTACTACTCAGCTATTAAAAAGAATGAATTTATGAAATTTCTAGGCAAATGGATGGACCTGGAGGGCATCATCCTGACTGAGGTAACCCAATCACAAAAGAACTCACATGATATATACTCACTGATAAGTGGATATTAGCCCAGAAACTTAGAATACCCAAGATATAGGATAGAATTTTCGAAGCACATGAGACTCAGGAGGAATGAAGACCAGGGTGTGGACGCTTTGCCCCTTCTTAGAATTGGGAGTGGAACGCCCATGGAGGGAGTTGCAGAGACAAAGTTTGGAGCTGAGACGAAGGGGTGGACCGTCTAGAGACTGCCATATCTGGGGATCCATCCCGTAATCAGCCTTCAAACACTGACACCATTGCAGACACTAGCAGAATTTTGCTGAAAGGACCCTGATATAGCTGTCTCTTGTGAGACTATGCTGGGGCCTGGCAAACACAGAAATGGATGCTCATAGTCAGTTGGATGGATCACAGGGCCCCCAATGGAGGAGCTAGAGAAAGTACCCAAGGAGCTGAGGGGAACTGCAACCCTATGGGTGGAACAACAATATGAACTAACCAGTGCCACCCGGAGCTCGTGTCTCTAGCTGCATATGTCAGTGGAAAGAGAGGCCCACTGGTCGTGCAGACTTTATATGCCTCAGTGCAGGGGAACGCCAGGGCTGGGAAGTGGGAGTGGGTGGGTGGGGGAGTGTGTGGGAGGGGGGACTTTTGGGATAGCACTGGAGATGTGAATGAAGAAAGTACCTAATTTTAAAAAGGGGGGGGGAGAGATTTTTTTTTTTAAAGATTTATTTATTTATTATATGTAAGTACACTGTAGCTGTCTTCAGACACTCCAGAAGAGGGAGTCAGATCTTGTTACGGACGGTTGTGAGCCACCATGTGGTTGCTGGGACTTGAACTCTGGACCATCGGAAGAGCAGTCGGGTGCTCTAACCCACTGAGCCATCTCACCAGCCCGAGATTTTTTTTTAAAAGTAGGTTTTCCCATGTCAAAAAAAAAAAAAAAAAAGTCCGGAGTCAGAGACAGTTGTTAATGGACCCATATGAAGACCAAACTGCACATCTGCTACATATGTGTAGGGGCCTAGGTCCAGTTCTTGCATGCTCTGCGGTTGCAAGCTCAGTCTCTGTGAGCCAACAGGTTAGTTGGCTCTGTAGGTCTTGTGGTGTCCTTGACCCCTCCAGCTCCCTCAATCGTTCCCCTGACTCTTCCACCAGACTCCCTGAACTCCAGCCAATGTTTGGCTGTGCGTCATGCATCTTTTCCCATCAGCTGCTGGGTGAAGCCTCTCAGCAGCCTCAGCAGCTATGCTAGGCTCCTTTCTGGAAGCATAGCAGAGTTTCATTAATAGTGTCAAGAGTTAGCTGTGTCCCATGGGGTGGGACTCTGTACCTGACTTTGGATCCCTTTCCCCTAGCTGGGCTGCCTTTTCTGGCCTCAGTGGGAGAGGATGTGTCTAGTCCTGGTGCAACTTGATGTGCCAGGGTGGGTTGGTACAGGTGGGGTTCACCTTCTCTGAGGAGATGTGAAAGGGGGGTTGGGGAAGGGGGTGGGAGGGCGGGACTGGGAGGAGAGGAGGAAGGGAGGCTGCAATTGAGATGTAAAGCAAATGAATGAATAAATAAATAAATATAAACAAATAAATCAATAAATAGGAAAAAGAGAAGAAAAGAAGAGAAAAGAAGAATCCCTCACAGGTATAGCCAGCCATTTGAGTTTTGGTTAATTCCAGATGTAGTCATGTTGACAACCGAGAATAGCCATCCCAGGAAGAAACAGTTTACCCTGGGCTGGGCAGCTCTGAGGAGGCAAAGAGTTTAGCAGGATATGGACAAGCAGATGGGAACAGCGGTATTTTACTCAAATAGAATGAAATTTGACTAAATGTCATACACTCTTACTCTATGGTCATCTCAAAAGTCCTTGTTTAATCCCCAAGTCACAAAACATGTGAGGCAAAGCTCTCGACCCTGCTGATTTCTGACCCTAATCCCAGCTGAAGGGAGCAAGGCAACGTAAGGAACCCACCCACACATTAGGACTCTTTTTGACTGCCTACATTAGTTAATTTTCCGTTGCTGTGATAAAACAATCATGAGCAAGACAATTTTATATACACAAACAAAAAACAAAATACAGAAACAAAGCCCTTGGTTTTGGCTCATGGTTCCAGAAGCACGGATCCCTCGTGGCAAGAAAGTATGAGAGCAAGCTGAGCTCGCATCGGCCACAGCACAAAGCAAAGCGAGCAAACTGAGAGTGCTGGGGGCTTTTCCATACCAAACCCCAACCCCAGTGTTGGGATTTGTCCAGCAGAGTTGTACCACCCAAACCTCCCCAACAGCTCCACCAACTATCGAAATGTCTATTTGGGAGACATGTCTCATTTAAACTACCCACCAATTTAGGAGCAGATTTTGGGAAATCTGACTTTATACAATCTTTTTAAAAATTGTGTGTGTGTGTGTGTGTGTGTGTGTTTGTGTTTGCTATCCCCATCTCTTGTTTTTTTGTGTAACCTGGGCTAGCCTCCAACTCACTTTCTAACCAAAGCTAGCCTTGAACTTTCAATTCTCCTGGCTCAGCCTCCTGAGTGTTCAGAATATAAATGTGCCACCATATTTGATCTCTCCAGCCCCTGGGCATCTTTTACTAAAGATCTGGGAAAAGACAGAGGAAGGGGAAGAGAACTGTATAAAAATAAGGAGGAGGGAGGCTGGGGTGAGCTGAGTTGGTAAAGTGCCTAGCATGCACTGGGCCCTAGGGTCAATCCCAGCATCACCTGAATCAGGCATGGTGGCTGTAATCCAAGCTCTTGGGAGATGGAGATGGAGGCAGACAGATCAGAAGTTCAGAAGACTGAAAGCATCCTTGGCTACATGGGGAGTGTAAGGCCAGCCTGAGCTAAAACAGAAGAAGTAAAAAGAAAAGGAGGAGGGGGAAGAGGGAAAAATCATAATTAGAAATTGCCAGTGAGGGCCAAGAGATTGGAAAGGACCCCTTTTTTGGAGGTTGTTTCATGTTTACTTCATGTGTCTGTGTAAGTGCCTGATTGTGTGTGCACACTGTGTGTAAGTGCCTGGTTGCTTGTGTGTGTGCATTGTAAGTGCCTGATTGTTTGTGTGAGCACACTGTGTGTAAGTGCCTGATTGTTTGTGTGTGCACACTGTGTGTCCTGATTGTGTGTACACACTGTGTGCAAGTGCCTGGTTGTTTGTGTGCTCACACTGTGTGTAAGTGTCTGATTGTTTGTGTGTGCACACTGTGCGTGTGCCAGTGCCCTCAGGAGCAGCAGAAGAGGGCCCTTGGGTTTCCTGAAACTGGACTTACAGCAGGTGGTTAAATCCAGTGAGGGTCCTGGGAACTGAATCCAGGTCTCTGCAAAAGCGCTCTTAACCACTGAGCCATTTCTCTGGCCCCTGAAAGGGACCCTCTAATGAAAGTTTAGAATTCACTCCTCAATATTCCATCATGTGTCTAATGGCAATGACAGGTCTGCTCAATGGAGGGAATTTTAAAATTTTTTACTGTATGCTCACCTCTGCTTAAGCAGGAATTTTCAATCTGCCAAGAATATACATGTCCCGAATATACATGTCACAGGAAAGCCCCCTGTACTTTCCTTTTCCTCCATATATTTTTAAGATTTATTTTTATTATTTCTGCATGTCTCTGTGTGTATGTGTACATGTTTGTGTATATATGTGCATGTGTATGTCCATGTATGTGCATATGTGTGTGTGTGTGTGAACACATGAGGGAGCATGTGTATTTGTGTGTGTGCCTGTGTATATGCATATATGTGTGTGTGTACACATGTGCATATGTGTTTGCACATGTGTATGCATCTGAGTGCAGATGTTCTTGGAGGACAAAGACATCAGATCCTCTGGAGCTGGAGTAACAAGCAGTTGTGCCCTGCACATTTGGCTTTTCTACAAGTACAGCCAGCACTCTTAACCACTGAGTCATCTCTCTAGGCCCTTGTTTTTGTTTCTGTTTCCGAAATAGAGTCTCTTAGCCCAACAAAACCTAGAACTTGTTATATAGTTAAGACTGGCCTTGAATTTCTGATCCATCTGTCTCTACATCCCAAGTCTGGGATTGCAGACTGGTCACCCTGCCATCTCCTCATTACTTCGTAACCAATGTTACTAAGGTTAACCGTCATCTGACTGTTAGCATTTGATGGGTGCAGTATGATGAGATTTGAGATAAGGGCATGCCTGTGAGAGCATCGGTGTGGATGAGCTAATGAATACACCCATTATCATCCCTAAAGGACGATGGATTTCCTGAGTTTCCCACCTGCCCTTGACTGCCTCTTGTTCAGTCCTCTGGACATCTCCCCTACTGCTGCTCCATTTTTTCTTGTATTTTTATTTAATTTTATTACGTGTATTTTTAAAAAAAGATTTGTTTATTTATTTTATGTATATGAGCGCTCTATCAGCGTGTACGCCTGCATGCCAGAAGAGGGCATCAGATCCCAGTCTGGATGGATGAGAGCCATCATGTGGTTGCTGGGAACTGAACTCAGGACCTCTGAAAGAACAGACAGTGCTCTTAAGTGTGGAGCCATCTGTGCAGCCCCTCACTACACATATTTATTTACTCCCTTATTGACTTGGTGTATGGGTGTGCATCTATGCATGCCATGGCACATGTGCAAAGGTCAGAGGGCAGCAGTGGGTGTCAGTCCTTTCCTTCTACCACGTGGGTCCTGGGATTTGAACTCTGCATGTAGGCTTAGCAGCAAGCGCCTGAATGCCATTTTGCTGGCCCCTCATATATTTGTGTTGGTTTAGTCATTTAACAAAGAAAGTCAAATCCTCCTGTACTATCTTGCCCACAAAATGGAAGTTTCCAGGTCTAAAAAAAAAAGGAAAACAAACAGAGAAAAATACTAACAGCCCTAATGTAAAAGAATTACTCTTCAAGGAAAGCGTGGTTTTGGACGGAGGAGCTAGAAGACTGCTATTCCGCTGCGAACCCTGAAATCCGAGGAGTAAGAACAGAGAACACGGCGGATGGGTGTGTCCCGTGCAGAATGATCTGCCTTGACTAGTCTTCAGTACACTCTCCAGTTGCCGATGCAGTGCCAAACTCATGCCACACGGAGAATGACCTATGACCCCACCATCCTTGACTTGCCCGAAGCCTTTGGTTTCTGTTTCAGTCTTCCGGCCACCGTCTATGAGAGGTGTGAACCCTGATTGTGCTGAATACGCACACGGTGGGCCCAAGCGAGGTTTCTGTATGAGTACTGTCAACTGTTCCGTTCATCCTTCACATGCCTTTGTCAACAGAGCTCTCAGAACACCTGCTGTGCACAGTCTGTGCATGGTTGGAGTTTATAGTTTCTGCACGCGTGCGCGCGCGCACACACACACACACACACCTTTGCCCAGGCTCACAAGATCCCAAGCTGGTTTGTCATCCACCTGAGGGTGAGCCAATGAGGGCTTTCCAAGGCCACCCAGAACCGTCACCCTTTCCCTCTGCAGCGCTTGCTGATTGTATATTTGCTCTCAAAGAATTCCTCCTCTTACTAAACATTTTCTCAAATGTGTGCGGTCCCTCTCAGATGCATCGTAAGCATTTTCAGAGGCAAAAATGGATTGACATCACTGTTGTAATCTCAGCCCCTCCTCGGGAGAGAGGCTTGCGTAGGTCCGGCTAGCCTCCTACTTGCTATATAATCTTGAACTTCTGATCTTCCTGCTTCTGCTTCCTGGGTGCTGGGATGGCAGGCTGTGCTGTAATCCCCAGAATATGCAGTGCTGGGGGTGGAACCAGGGCTTCACACATCCTTAACAAGCCCTCTACCAACTGGGCTCCATCCCCGGCACAGCAAGCTTCAGTCGCCAACCTGACAGACTGGGAAGAGGGACCTTGCGTTGAGAACTTGCCTCCTTTAGATGGGCCTTTAGATCAGGATGTGTAAGCCAAACAAGCCCTTGCCTCCCCGAGGTGTTTTTGGTTGTGCCACTTATCCCAACAGCCAAAACAGGCAAAACAACCCCCAAACCGTTGGTCCAAAATCAAAGATAGCACTCTCTTCATATCTCACTAGCACTAGCTCATACTGGAAATGTTTATTATGGAAACATTCCCTGATGCATAAAAGCAAAATGATGAATTTTTAATTACCTAGTGGTCTGCAATCTAAGAATGACTATTGTCGACATTTTGTGTATGAAAATGCCAAATGAGAAGTATATTTGCCTTAAGGAAGCTTGACTTTTATTTTGTTTTGTTTTGTCTTGTTTTTTGTTTTGTTTTTGTTTTCTTGGAGACAGGGTCTCTCTGTGTAGTCCTGGCTGTCCTGGAACTCACTCTGTAGACCAGGCTGGCCTCGAACTCAGAAATTTGCCTGCCTCCGCCTCCCGAGTGCTGGGATTAAATGAAGCTTGATTTTTAATAGACTGATTTGCTGTTAGGCCAGCGAGATGGCTGGATGCTACCAAGACCTCACTCAGTTCAGTCCCTGGCACGAACATGGTGGAAGGAAAGAATCGACTCCTGAAAGTTTTTCTCTGACCTTTGTAGAGGCAGAGAATGACGTGTGTGCACCCTCCCTTGCCCCACAAACTCATGGTCAAAATAAGTAATGTGTAATAAAAAACTTTTTTAAGAACTATGAACATTCTCAAAGTAAGGTCCCTGGCTGCTCTTACAGAGGACGCAGGTTGGGCTCCCAGCATCCAGCTCTAGTTCTAGGGGACCCTCTCTGGTCTCCGTGGATACGACATGCAGACAAATACTCATACACATAAAATATAAACAAACACATTTTAAGATTTTAAAAAAAGCTGTCCTTCCTCAATGGCTTTTACTACCTGAAATGAAGCATGGTCCCCAAACAGCAGCAGCCTCACCTGGGTGGTTGTTAGAGATGCAGATCCTCAGACCGTCCCCTACAACTGCTGAATGAGAAATGGGTGGAGCCCAACCTGGCTCACCAGGCTGTCGCCCACCCCATGATGCGGTTCTTCCCCCACATTTCAGATTAACCAAGCAATGGGTGGGCACCTCATGTTTATTCAGTTTGACCTCAGCACTTGGTGCTTTGCAAGTTACATTTTTTGTTTATTTGAGACAGGGTCTCATGTAGGCCAGACTAACCTTGAACTTACTGTGTGGCAGAGGATTGCTTTGACCTTCTAATTCTCCTGGCTGCTGAGATTACAGACCGTGTGCCACCGTGCCCAAGTTATCAAGGGCTGGAACCAGGGCCGTGTGCACATGAGGCAAGAGTTCCACACCAGCTGAGCTCCACCCCAGCACCCAGACGCTTTCCTTGGCGAATAAAAATGTTACAGAGAGCAGTTCAGGTTTCTGGCAAATCTTTTCTTTGCGCATTTTGTGATTTTTATTCCATATTCATTTATTCACAAACAACATATGACATTACTTTGAGGGTTTTAAAACCATTCGAATGGTAACACATTCCACATACCCTGTAGTTAGATTTTCTATGTTGTTTTAAAGATTTACCTATGTCCAGTCACAAAGTCATATCTTGTCACTGTAATGGTTGTGTAATCCTACCATACGATATTAGATCAACCTGTCTTCTGTTAGTGGCATCTAAGCAGTTCCAGTTGATTTGGTTCTTTTACTACAAAAAGCAATGCTGAGACAAGGTAAGGTGATGCACGCCTGTAATCCCAGCACTCAGGAGGCAGAGGCAAACACATCTCTAGGAGTTCAAAGCCAGCTTGATCTATAGAGTGAGTTCCAGGACAGCCAGGACTACACAGAGAGACTCTGTCTTGGGAAAAAAAAAAGACTCTTTGGTAATGAAAATAATACCTCTCTGTCAGGATGTCTTTTAGACATTTTGAAGAAATTATTACTATTATTATTATTATTACTATTATTATTAACTTATAAATTTGTGTGTGTGTGAGCATGTGTTTGGGGAGAGGAGATGTGGACATGACTGTGGTGCCCATGGAGACCAGAAGCACTGGGTCACCTGGAGGTGGAGTTTGGAAGGCTGTGAGCTGTCAGGTGTGGCTATAGGAACCAGACAGTCCTCTGCAAGAGCGCCCGGGCCATCTCTCCAGCTCCTGGAGGGAAACTCTGGATCGTCAGGATGCTTGCCTTTCTTTGCATTAGAGGGATGGACAGAAGTGCTCCACTTCCTTCAACAAACGGGACAGTCCTACTTAACAGGTTCCAAACCACCTTCTTCAAAGTCTAGTCAGACACTGAATGGGGACCTGGTCCAGTGAGTCAAGTGTTTGCCACTTGGGACAGTCTGAATGAGACTTGTCCCCCGTAGGCTCAGACATTTGAAGGGCTAGCCCCCAGACGCAGGCAGTGTTGTTTGGAGAGGTAAAAGGGAAGTGGGGTAGCTGGAGGAAGTATAGCACCACGTAGGAAGGTTGAAGCTTTGTCCCACTTCCAGCTCTCCCTCTGCTTCCTGCTTGAGGCTAAAGATGTGAACTCTCACCTCCTGCTGCCTGCTGCCCACTGCCCTCTGCCTGCATCCATGCCCGCTACCCGATGCCCACTGCCCCCATCTGAACTCAGTGCTCAAGATGCAAAGACGGGAAGATCCCTGGGGCTCACTGGCCAGCCAGTATACCTGAACTCAGGAGCTCCAGGTCCAGTGACAAACCCTGCCTCAAAAAATAAGGTTTGGGGGGGGGTTTCATATATTTGTTTTTGAGTTTTGGTTGCTTTTGTTGTTTGTTTGTTGTTTATTTGTTTTGGCATGGAGGAGGGATGGCTGGAGAAATGGCTCAGTGGCTAAGAGCACAAATTGTTCTTGCCAAGAACTCAAATTTGGTTCCCTGGATTGAAGTCAGGTGGTTCCCCCCGCCCGCCCCCTGCAACTGCAGCTCCACGGGGTCTGAGAACTGTGTACTCACAGTCATGTATACTCCTGCAACACACACACATATACACATAGCTAAAGATAAGCGTTAACATCAAAGAAAGTGGAGAACAGAACATGGAGTCTCCTGATGTCATCTCTGCCTTCTATAGACACACACACACATACACACACATACACACACACATATACACACACACACATACACACACATACACACATATACACACATACACACACATATACACTCACACACATATGCACACATACACACACATACACACACATACACACACACATACACACACATACACACTCACACACATATGCACACATACACACACATACACACACATACACACACATACACACACATACACACTCACACACATATACACACATACACACACACATACACACACACACATACACACACACAGCTTCTCTATAACTGTTTTCTATATAACCACAATAAGGTTTATTGGCGATGTTCATAGGTTTTTTTCCAGGAACATAAACTAGAATCTAACCTAGGATAGAGGCAGAGTTGTCTCTTTGTTCTGTGGAAAATTTTACCAGGTGTGCCATTCTCTGGCAATTTTTAAAAAGATTTATTTGTTTATTTAATGTATATGAGTACACTGTCACTGATTTAAGACACACCAGAAGAGGACATCAGATCCCATTACAGATGGCTGTGGGCCACTCTGTGGTTGCTGGGAATTAAACTTAGGACCTCTTAAGTCAGTGCTCTTAGCCACTGAGCCATCTCTCCAGCAATTCTTATACAAGTGTGTCATACTGTCATGTTGTTGGTTGAATGCCAGAATGTCCCCCACAGGGCCATCACTGAATGTGTGGGGCATGGTTCTTGATGTCAGGGACTAGGTGGAGGAAGTAGAGGGTTTGAGAGGAGGTTTTCTATAGCTGGGCTCACTTTCCTGTCTGCTCTCTACTTCCTGTCTGCAGATGCAATGTGACCCACCATGCCCGTGTGCATCTCCTTGAGCTGAAAATCATGATACTCATTCATTCTCTCTCTCTGTGTCTCTCTGTGTCTCTCTGTCTCTCTCTCTGTCTCTCTGTCTCTATCTCTGTCTCTCTCTGTCTCTCTGTCTCTCTCTGTCTCTCTCTCTCTCTCTCTCTCTCTCTTGGTTTTTTGAGGCAGGGTTTCTCTGTGTCTGTGTAGCCTTGGCTGTCCTGGAACTAACTCTGTAGACCAGGCTGGCCTCGAACTCGGAAATCTGCCTGCCTCTGCCTGGGATTAAAAGCATGCGCCACCACACCTGGCTCTCTCTCTCATTTTTAAATTTTTTTTTTCTTCAAGACAAGATTTCTCTTGGCTGTTCTGGAACTCATTCTGTAGACCTGACTGACGGGCTTCAAACTCACAGAGATCCACCTGCCTCTGCCTCCTGAGTGCAGGGATTAAAAGCATTAGCCACCACTGCCCAGCTAAGGATTTATTTATTTTTATTTTATGTGCATTGGTGTTTTGCCTGAACGTATGTCTGTGTGAGGTCATCAGGTCCCCTGGAACTGGCGTTATAGACACTTGTGAGCTACTGCAGAAGTGCTGGAAATTCAGAGAACCCCAGTGCTCTGAAGAACAGTCAGTGCTGCTAACCACTGAGCCATCTCTCCAACCCCAGCACATTTTCTCTCTTAAATTGCTTCACATTAGTATCTGATCTCAGCCTTGAGAAGAGTAACAATGCAGTGTCTATGGAACAATAGAAGCCACACACTTGGGATGGGAATCGTGGGGACAGCTCAGTTGACCACATAAAATGGCAGGGACGGCAAAATATACCTCTAACCCCAGAGCTGGGAAGGGAGAAACATGAAAATCCCTGCAGATTGTTCGCCAGCCAGTTGGTCAGGTGAATTGGTGAGTTAAGCCCACGAAGAGCCTGTCTCAAAGATGATGGGGGTAGGGGCTGGAAGCCTGACTCAGCAGTTTTGAGGACGGGTTGTTCTTGGGAAGACCTGAGGTCAGCTCCCAGCACAGGCGGCTCACAAGGGCTTGATACCCTCTGCTGGCTTCAGAGTACACATGAGCTCATGTGTTCATATGCATACATACACACACACACACACACACACACACACGATAATAAAAAATAAAATTCTTTCAAAAGGGTGATTGAGGAAGACACTGGCTGTCAACCTCTGGCCTCCATGTGCACGCACTCAAACAGGAAACTCACACAAAGAAGCTACACACTGATATAGATAAGTCTACACTTGAGGTCATCACCTCCAGATCATCGTCTCCATGGTAACTGGAAGATCTAAGGATCTGGTTGGTTCATGAGAATTGTTGCTTTCTTAATACAATATTTGTATTATTTTTAATAGTTTCACATATATGGATATACATATTACATAATTTGATCATATTTACCTGACTCTCCTGCCCCTAACTCCTCCCAGATCCACCCCTCTTAATTATATGTGTTTTTACTTACTGAGTCCCATTTATGCTGCCCATAGTATTTAGAAGGTTAGACCAGAACATTCTACAGATAGTAGCCCCCCTTATCGGCAAGCGGTACATCCCAAGAACCTACTGGAATCTGCAGTCACTGGCTGCACAGCTCCCTCTGTGTGCACTGCGTTTTTCCTTCATATACTTACCTGTGATGTGGTTTAACTTACAAATTAGGCATAGTAAGAGGCTAACATAGGGGCATATATATATATATATGCTCACACCTTTAATCCAGCACTCGGGAGGCAGACAGAGCTCTGTGACTTCAAAGCCAGCCTGGTCTACACAGTGAGTACCAGGACATGGTGAGACCCCCATCTCAGAAAACAAAAGCAAACATAACAATAATAGAAACTCACACAAGCCAAGTGATGGAGCACACTTTTAATCCCAGCACTTGGGAGGCAGAGGCAGGCGAATCTCAGAGTTCGAGGCCAGCCTGGTCTACAGAGTGAGTTCCAGGACAGCCATGGCTACACTATAATGACCGTTATGTGATCTTTCTCTCAGATGTGGAGGAGCAGGCAGCATATACAGCATTAATGCTCTGGGAAGGCATGACTGACTCATGCCCTGGATGGTGTGGAGTAGGATGGAGGGAGATTTCACCATGCCACTTAAAATTAGTGGGCTGTTTGTTTGTTTGTTTTTTCTTTCTATTTTTTCTATTAATATTTTGAAGACTGCACGCATTTGTCTGAGGTATCAACTTGGACCCATGATAAGTGAGAATGCAGAGAAGGGGAGACTATGGCAAACACTGTAATGCCAACCCTTGGGAGACAGAGATAGGCAGATCTCTGTGAATTTGAGGCCAGCCTGGGCTACATAGTGAGTTCTAGGCCAGCCTGGGCTACATAGTGAGTTCTAGCACAGCCAGAGTTGCTTAGTGAGACACCTTATGGAAAAAAAAAAAAAAAAGAAAGAAAGAAAGCCGGGTGTGGTGGCGCACACCTTTAATCCCAGCACTCGGGAGGCAGAGGCAGGCGGATTTCAGAATTGGAGGCCAGCCTGATCTACAAAGTGAGTTCCTGGACAGCCAGGGCTATACAGAGAAACCCTGTCTCAAAAAAACAAAAAACAAAAAAACAAAACAACAACAACAACAAAAAAAAAAACAAAAAACAAAACAACAACAACAACAAAAAAAAAAAAAACAAAAAACAAAAAAAAAAAAAAAAAGAAAGAAAGGCACAAAAAGAAGAGGGCTACAGAGGGTGGAAGGCTATTATAGCTCAGTAACAAACGACATTCCCTTTTTAGTTTCTTCAGATGATGTCTTGTTGCCCAGGTTAGATTCAAACTCAAGTGACCCTCCCATCTCGGCCTTTCAAGTAGCCAGGAACACGAGTGTATCGTCACACCCCGGCATTCTCCTTTATCTTGGTTCACTGGTACGCTAAAAACTGTACCTCTGTGCTGGGGCCTGGGATGTAGCTCAGCTCTCAGGGTGCTTGCTAAGCATGCGTGAGGCCCTGGGTTCAAGCCTTGAACCACATCAAGTAGCACCAGGGGTTTCAGGCCCAAAGCACCAGCGCCATCTCTGACTCAGGGCCATGTGAGTCTGGAGCGATCCTAACCACCAAGGCAGAGCTGTGAAGAACACCCAGCACCCTTGCCCTCAGCTGCACGAACCCCCGTGTGAATTCTGCGAGTCTCTCAGGGTGAGCAGGGCTGATGGGACTGGGCCCGCGGCGTCCACAGCGCCCCCTGCTGTCCACTGATGCAGCTTTTATCATTCGTTCTAATGTGCTCCCCTCGGCAAACCCTGTGCTTCGGGGATCCCCTTTGAAGTAAGCTACTTCGATCCTTTCCAGAAGTTCTGGTTTTAAGAGAACCCAGCTAAGACAGCATATGTCAGAGAACTCTACCCAGGCAGGCAAGACACACACACACACACACACACACACACACACACACACACACACACGCGCGCGCGCGCGCGCGCACTGCCACCTCACATCCTGTACACCTTCCTACAAACACCGTGAGCATGGGAGCTGTGGTGGGTTAGGGAGCTGGAAGACCCTCGTGGGATGAATCTAGTGCTGTTGGAACCAGGGGAGAGGAAAACACTAGCCCACATCCTAAATGAAAATTTCTCTGTAATTTCAAAGGCCGTTGCTTCATCTTCCTGTCAATTTGATTGGATGTGGGATCTCAACACCCCTTGGCAGATCTGGGAGGGCATTTTCTGGAAGGAGTCATTGCAGGGAGGCCATGCTGGGGGGCGGGGCGGGCAGCACCTTCCAGTGCCAGGCTAGATAAAAAGGAAAACAAGTAGTGTTGATGTTGCCGGCACATCTCTGCCGCCATGCTGCCATGGAAACCCAGGTTCCCCAGCCTTCCAACAACTGAAGGACAGACTTCCAAGCCTTTAGGACTGGGACTCTGGAAGCACCCAGTCTCACAGACTCAACAGCTAAGGCTTCCTGGTCTCTCCAGTGAACAGGAGCCACTGTTGGCTAATCTAGCTGGTATCACATTCTCAGCCAATCTATTAAGTCTCCTTTGCAATATTTATTTGCACTGCATTTCTTTTATGGGTTCTGGTTTTCTAGAGAACTCTGACCAGTCAGCTGCGTACAGTAAGTCTCACGTCATGATAGACTCAAGGAAGGAAAATGCCAGAAAGCCACTTTATAAATAGGCCTTCAAAGGACAATCTTGCAAAACCAAGGCCACTGTGAAAGGTCGGGCAGTTTGTGGCTCTCTGACAGGGGAGAGTGGGGTTTTGATCCCAGCCTGTCTCTTGCCACCAAGCTGAGCACCCATGCAAAAGGTCACATCTTTAGTGCGTAAAAGCCGTCATTTCCACGCAGCCCTGTGGGCAACCAACCCCAGTCATTGGTGATTCTCTCTTTAAAAAAGAAAAAGAGAGAGCACACTAGATTTCATTCGAAGATCCAAAAACATGATTGCAAGCAATATATTCTTTATAACCGTTCGACAAAAGCCGTTTGAAAGCCCCAGGCTGTTTGTTGTAATGGAATTTTCCTCGTGTGAAAAAGTAAAGCTGGCTGTTGGGTTATTAATGGACTTTGAGCCCTTCCCCCCCCCCCCCAGCACTGAGCCCTCCGCCCACCCCCAGCACTGAGCCCTCCGCAACACCCCCCCAGCACCAAGTTGACAGCTTTAGTATCGTGTTGGCATGATTTATTCTACGAAGGCATCCCTGTTGCAGTTCTATCTTCCATCTCAAAATTGGAAGTCTTATTTTCATCCTGTTTGCTTGACATTTAATAAGATTTGAACTTGTTTGGTTGGCTTTGGTTGAGTAAGATTAAAGACTTACCCAATCTCCTCCCCACCAGGTCCACACTCTAGTCATGCCCCTCCCCCCTGTGTGTGTGTGTGTGTGTGTGTGTGTGTTTATGTGTGTGTGTCTCTCTCTGTCTCTCTGTGTGTGTCTCTGTCTCTGTCTCTCTCTGTGTCTCTGTCTCTTGTGTGTGTGTGTGTGTGTGTGCACGTGTGTGTGTGTGTGCACGCGTGCGTGCACGTATGTTGGGGAGAAGCTAATTGAGTAAAAATTAATGTAATTAATGTAAAAAGACCTATACCCCCCCCCAAAAATAGGCAAAGAGCGACCTCTGTTTGACCTTGAGGCCTTGGGATAGAAGCACAGAGCTTCCTAACAGACAAAACAAGACTCCAGGCAGCCAGAGTTCACAGAAGGCTGCTTACTTCCCATTGCTTTGTTTAAACCAACCTGCTCTCTGGTTTATAATCCTTTATGGAAGTGAACTAGGAAGAGGAGGTTGAAGGTCTGTTCAGAGCACTGAAGGATCCCGAAGTAAACAATTGCCTCCTGCGAGTGAGCCTCCTCTCCCTCAAACACTGGCAGAGAGCTTTGCAGAGGCTCTGGGTTCTCAGACATTTAACTGCCGGTGTCATATATTCGCCAGAGACGTTCTCATAAAGATTTCAATTGTCTCTTTTTATTTTATGTGGACGGGCGGGTGTCTTGCCTGTGTGTCTGTGTGTACCATTTGTGAACCTGGTGTCCACAAGGACTAGAACATTCCCTGGAACTAACTCACACACGCATGGTTGTGAGCCACCATGTGGGTGCTGGAAACCAAACCCAGGTCCTCTGCAGGAGAGATAAGCGTTCGTAACCTCCTTGACATCTCTCCAGTCCAGTGTTCTCACGTTTTATCATAGCAAAGAGGACTTGAAGTTATTTTATTTTATTATTATTTTTTAATGATTCATTTATGTTTATTTTGTGTGCATTGGTGTTTTGCCTGCATCTTTATCTGTGTGAGGGGGTCCAATCACTTGGAGTTGGATTACAGATGGTTGTAAGCTGCCATGTGTGGGTTCTGGGAATTGAACACGGTTTTCTGAAAGAGTAGCCAGCACTCTTAACTGCTGAGCCATCTCTCCAGCCCCATCATCAAACAAACAAACAAACAATAAAGGAAAAAAGAAAGAAAAAGAAAAGGAGGAAAGAAAGAAAGGTAAAAGGAAGGCTTTATCGGGAGAAGCTGTGGGGCCGCTGTGGGGCCGCTGTTCCCCGAGACCTTCTTCTCTAGGCGGTTCTGCACAAGACAGACCTTTTATGGTTACATCACAGTTGCTCCTACAGTCTCACAGACTTCTGGCCCAGCCTCTGACGGGTGGATCAGTTTCTCAGTCCCTGAAACTCCAGCTGTGCCTGACAAGTTTGCTGCAACTTAGAATACTTTCCTCCTGACTCATAACAGTTATCCTGATTCATAACGGAGCTGCCATTTTAGAAGTCATGTCCGCTCAGCTCATGCTCCAGGGTTTCGTTTCGTTTCATTTCATTTCTTTTCTTTTCTTTTTTCTTTTCTTTTCTCAATTTGTTCAACTTTTTGTCTACGGAGTTTTGTCTGCATGCATGTCCATCCGTGCATCATGGGCATGCAGTTACCAAAGAGGCCAGAAGGGGGCATCGGATGCCCTGGGACTGGAGTTACTGTGGGTCCAAAGCCATCTTGTGGGTGCTGGGAATCAAATGCGGGAACTCTGGAAGAGCAGACAGTGCTCCTAATCACCGAGCGCTCAGCAGAGCCCATTTTTTTTTCTTTTTAAAGATTTTCTGTATTTTTTCACATTTTTTTTTTTTTTACGCTTTGGGAATTTCACATAATGTACCCCAGTCACAATCATTTCCCAGTCTCCTCATGACTGCCCTCTACTCTTGTAACCTTCCCTCAAAAGGAAATATTTTAAAAAAAATTTTTTTTTTTTTAATTCTCCTCCACCCCTCTGGACACCAACCTGCTCCTCTGGTAACCGCAGCATCTGCGCACACCGGTTACAGCTGTTGTGTCTCCTGTTCCGCTTTGTGTATGCCTCTTCGCGCCTCCTTCTTTCCCATCCCTCCATTACATATTTGTTTATCCTTGTGGCATTGGTCGCTGCAGAGTGTCACCAAGAATACCCTTTTGTCCAAACGGCTTTGCTTGTAAATGAGTCGCTGTTCTGGTTCAAGAAGGCTGGCTTCTGCTACACTATCAATGCCGGATGCTCACTGAGGCACCTCTCAGCCATTCTGCAGTTGCCCCAGTCATGGAGACCTCGGGGTACTGGTTCCACCAGCTCTCCCACACGCATGACACCCGGATCAGCTTTCCTGAATCCATGCCACTGGGATCAGCTCTCCTGTACCCCCAGGGTCAACTCTCCTGTGCCTGTGCCACATCCGGCACCACTTTGTGGTGGCCATTGAGGGATGGATCCAGCTTTCCCGAGTGTGTGGCCATTGAGGAGCAAGGCAAACTGTCTCACGTCCATGCCATACCGGTACCACTATGCAGCAGTCAGTGAGAGGCAGGCCAGGTCAGCATGGTCCTCAGAGAGTAACACGTTTTCAGGTGGCAGTCCAGATCACAGGCTCCGATGCCTTTTCGTGGTAACACAGACATCAACACAGACCTGGGCTGCAGTAGAGGACAGACATGGTCCTCAGCTGCATCTCAGGCCCAGACATCACGTGGCTTCAGGTGACAGTGCAGGCCTCTGGGATCAGCCTGCTCCCCACCACCATCTCATCTGCATTTCAGCCTCTCAGCACTGTGCCCCGCTTCTCCTCCTCTTCCATCTCTTCACCACAAACTTTCTCATCATAGTGACGCCTGCCGGGTCTGCATGGTGAGGCAGTGTGCCAGTGTGTGTGTGTGTGTGTGTGTGTGTGTGTGTGTGTGTGTATGTGTATGTGTATGTTGGTTTGGGTATGTGCACACTAGTATAAGTGTTTACAGAGGCCAGAGACATGGACCTACCGTGGACTAGAATAGGAATTGCAGCTCAGCCTGACCTGGAGAGTGAGAATTGAACTTGGGTCTTCTGCAAGAACAGAACTCCCTCAACCACTGCGCCATCTCATTGGCCCCTTTTTATTTTCCATGTTTTGAATAGGGTGAAGCATCTGTTGTACCTGTGGCTCAGGCATACTTTCTTTCCAGCTTGGGTTTCTCAGAACCGCTTCCCTTGTACCATCCTGGAGTCTCAGGGCCTATCTTCTGTGTCTATCTTCTGTACTCCCCTGTATGTGCCTTGCATACACACACCATGCTGTGCATGGGGAGGTCAGCTCTAGCCTTCCACTCTACAGATCCTGGGCATCAAGTCAAGCTTGGCAGCAAGCCTCTTCACCTGCTGAGCCATCTTGTCAGCCCATTTTGAGCTGATTCAGAGTGCAGAGGCTCGCACCGTGGAGCCTCTCTGAGCTCCAGTTTCAGACACTGCTATTATCTCAACTCTCAGAAGTCTAGAAAAGGCACCACAACCGTCAAGGTTGATTTTGAAATAATTCTAGTTTCTTTGGCTGCCTAGATCAGGAACTGAAGGGAAACACCACAGGAGGTCCCAGCTACCCGAAGCACCTAGAGGGTGAGTTCCAAGGTCACTGCTACATCTCTTCTCCGAGAAGTGGAGACATGCTATTCTTCAGTTCCCCAGAGCCAGAGAAAGCAATGGCAGGCTCTGGCCCCACCATACCCTATCTTCCATCTGCACCCCTCCTCTACAGCATCCTTTTTGGAAAGATGTGGCTGGCAAAGGATACGAAGAAAGCTTGCCACTATGGTGGATAATCTTCTCATTGGATGGGATTCACTTACTATTTTTTTCCGTGTGTGTGTGTGTGTGTGTGTGTGTGTGTGTGTGTGTGTGTGTAAATGTTTGCATTGTGTAGGCTAGGCACACATGCATTGAGCGAGGCAGAATCAACTAGAAGCCACACTTCTGAGCATATCTACAAGAGCATTTCCAGGGAGACTGTAGTGAGGAGGAAAGACCCACCTTGACTGTGCGTGGTAGCATCTTGTGAGCGGGGGTACCAGATGAAACAACGAAGAGAAAGTGAGCCAAGCTTGCTTGGGGCTCATGTGTATAATCCCAGTACTTGGGTGGCAGGATCTGGAGATGCAAGAGTCTAAGGTCTTTAGCTACACAGTGAGTTTGAAGGCAGCCTGGGCTACATGAGACCCTGTCAGAAAGGGATGGGGAGGTGGGGGCGGAGAGACATATTTATCTCTTCTGGCTTCCTTTTTGAGAACATCATGTGACCAGTTGCCTTAGCCCTGCCACCATGACTTCCCTGCTGTGGCAGATTGAACCAACCATGAGCCCAAGCAAAGCCTTCCTCCCTTCAGTTGCTTTTGTCAGATGTTTTATCGCACCAACAGGAAAAATTAACACACTAGCAAACCGTAAAAGTCTATGATGTCTCCAAACTAGTCCCTCACAAGTCTGAAAAGTGAAGTTATGTGCTTACTTTTTAATTATTTATTTTATTTTTGAAATTATAATACAACTACATCATTTTCCTTTTCCCTTTCCTCTTTCCAGAACTTCCCAGAAAGCCCAGTTGGTTTTATTTTGTTTTGGTTTTTCGAGACAGGGTTTCTCTGTGTGGCCCTGGCTGTCCTGGAACTCACTCTGTAGACCAGGCTGGCCTCGAACTCAGAGATCCACCTGCCTCTGCCTCCCGAGTTTTGTTGTTGTTTCTTTGCCTTGAGTTTGGTTCAGACACTACTGATATTCTAAACCAATCTACACTGATTACTGTAAGAGTATTGGTAGTATGTATGTAATCCACGAAGAGTGAATATCCACACATTTCCAAACAGGATGATTATGTTTGGCTATGAGGAAAAGTTCTGTAGCAGAATTTTCCCTGTCCAATCACTTTAAATATTAATACAACAAGAAGCCTGTGATTGGACAGGGAAAAGGGAAGCGGAGCTAAGAGTGGCAGACACAGGAGGAGGAGGAGAAGATGAAGGGAGAGGAAGACGATCCAGATTCCGCGTGGCTTTAAATAGCCACAGGTAGTTATGAATATCATAAAAGGATAGAATACTTGGGATAACTTGTCTAATCTAGATGGGTAAGTTGTATCATTATCAATTGGCTCTGAAATAATTGTGTGGGCGTCTTGTGAATTGAGAATTTATTGATATATAAATCTGACTGATTAATTATAAGTTTCTAGAGTTTTGATTTACCGGGCTACTGGGAATTGTGGCAGCTAACCTCGAGGTGGGCGGTCATTGCATGGGGCTGGCGAGGCAACAACCCACCAAGGGAACTTAGGGAGTCTAGTAGAGACGTTTTGTTCCTGGGAGCTCAGGGCCACCAGAGAGTCTACCGAGATGAGAACACCCCGCTGGTGCCATGTGGCCCACCAGTGCCTGGAGTAAGGGGGATGTTACTAGTCTCTTAAAATTTCCCTCAACAATGTCCCTCCTCTTCAAGAAAATATTAAGTTGTAGTTAATATGAGGTGTGATGGTCTCAGGAAATCATAATGTAGATGAAAACTTCAAACCTTGTAACTTTGTAGCCATTTTCAGGTCTCAGTGCTGTGTGCAGCTCATGTGTTCCTGGTGTTGCCAGTGTATAGTGCAAGTGTAATATGTGTGTGTGAGAGTGTGTGTATGTGCATGTGTACAATGCATGTATATATATGCACTAGATATGTGATTATATATGTGTATGTATGTGTGTGTGTATATATATATATATATATATATGTATATATATATATATATATATATAATCAAGTATACAAAATGATACTTGATAATGAGTGTTCCTGACTCATGAGATGTATATTTTCATCATTTTTTAATGTACTCCAACCTGTAAAAAATTATGCACTCCAGGCTGGGGTGATGGATCAGTCTATAAAGTGCTGTTACAAGCCTGAGAACCTTAGTTTGATCCCCAGAACCCACATTTAAAAGCTAAGTGTTGGTCTACAGAGATGGCTCAGTGGTTAAGAGCACTGGCTGCTCTTCTAGAGGACCTGGGTTCCATTCCCAGCACCCACATGGCAGCTCACAACTGCCTACAACTCCAGTTCTAGGGGACCTGATGCCTTCTCTGGCCTCCTAGGGCTTCTCCACGCAAGCAGGCATACTCAAAAACATATACTGTAAGCTGGGTATAGTGTGATTATAATTCTAGTGCTGGGAAGGTGGGCAGATCCCTGGCCATCCAGTCTAACCCAGTCAGGGAACCCCAGGCCAAAGAGAAACCTGTCTCTAAAACACAAGATGGAAGACATCCAAGTGACAACACCTTAATTGGCTCATATGTACAAGAATTCCTTACTTTTGTCCATTTCTGTACAAAGTTGCATCAGTTTTCAGGAGTTCACAGACCTCAGACCTCTTGAAATATATTTGTTAGTCAAGAAAAAGAAGACCTTCCCTAACCTTACTCTGTGTGTGTGTGAGTGTGTGTGTGTGTGTGTGTGTGAGAGAGAGAGAGAGAGAGAGAGAGAGAGAGAGAGGGAGAGAGAGAGAGAGAGAGAGAGAGAGAGAGAGAGAGAGAGAGAGTGTGTTGGGAAGTTTCTATCCCGATCTTCACTTTCCAAATCTTCAACAATTTTTGTAATGTGAAAATAAAATCAACTATAAATAACCCTGACTCCAAAAAACCTAACAAAACACAAAACAAAACAAGACAAGACAAAACAAAACAAAAACAAAAACAAAAACAAAAAACAAAAACAAACAAAAAACCCTTGTGACCATGACATGGCTTAGCAGGTAAAGGGACTTGGTAACTCTGAGGGCCTGAGTTTGATCCCAACACCCGGATCAAACCAACCTCTGATCTCCATACGTGCACACTCTGACACGTATGTGCACACACACACAATGAAGTAATGAAATAAACCTTTTAAAAAGCATTGCTGCAAGCGCTTGGAAGAGAAACCCATGGGGTCATTATCCATGATTAACCTGTTAAAAAAATGTTAGTTAAACGTTTCCCCGAGATCCCAAACTTACCTGCCCATCGCAATCCTCGGGCTGGCTGTCACACGGCCACATCTGTGATTATTCGCCCACAGGAATGCGCTTGGCATTAATGAGGTCACTGTTTCTCCGTGTCTAAATGTTCTTCAAGGTCTTTCCATAGAAAATCCCTTGGCACACTGAACAAAAGAACCCAGCGATTCCATTATTTCTTACACGGCTGACCACTGTCAGCCTTGCACAAATCCCATTTAAAAGGGAATACGCTGCTCATTCCGTTCTCTAACAGAATAGAATGGAAACACAATTCTATTTCAAAACTGGATGGAATATGCAGCAAATCATAAATTTTGTCATTTTAAGAAAAGGAAATTTAAGCCGGACAGTGATGGCACACACCTTTAATCCCAACACTCAGGAGGCAGAGGCAGGCGGATTTCTGAGTTCGAGGCCAGCCTGGTCTACAAAGTGAGTTCCAGGACAGCCAGGGCTACTCAGAGAAGCCCTGTCTCGAGAAACCAAAAAAAAAAAAAAAAAAAAAAAAAAAAAAGAAAGAAAGAAAGAAAGAGGGAGGGAGGGAGGGAGGGAGGGAGGGAGGGAGGGAGAGAGAGAGAGAGAGAGAGAGGAAAATAAAAGGAAAAGAAAAAAAGAAAAGAAAAGAAAAAGAAATTTAAATTCAAATGCATATTTTCTTCCCATTTATCATCTCCCATGCTAAATGTGGTATGTACCTGGAAACTTGCATACCTAGCAACAAATGAAATGGGAAGTTTGGAATTGGTATGTGTTCTGAAATTTTGTTTTATTTTATCTTCATTACATCGTGTGCGTGTGGGAGTGTGTGTGGGAGCATGTATGGTTGTGTGTGTGTATCTGTGTGTGTGTATGTGTGTGTGCACATGTGTGTGTGTGCATGCATACCGCATGTATGCGTGTGTGCACACATGCAAGTGTGCACATGTTTGTTGCACACGCACATGTGCATGGGCATGTGTGGTTGTGTGTGTGTGCAGGTGAGAAAACAACACACAGGAGACAGTTCTTTCTAGTGTTTGGGTGTTGGGACATGAACTCAGATCCTTCAGTTTGTCTTTACACACTGAGCCATGTAGCAAGTTTCTGTTTTCTTAAAGCTTAAATACATAAAAGCCAAGAGCTAGCAAAAGGCCATGAGAAAATGATGTGCGATTCCCACCTCATCCATCCTCAGTAAATCCAGCCCAGCCTTGTCCATGCGTGGCAAACTCGTCCCACCATTCCCTAGCCCCTGCGTCCCACCATTCCCTAGCCCCTGCGCCCCTACGTGACTTCAGTTTTTTTGCTTCTACCCTTCTTTGATCTTGGGTTTTGGTGTGTCTTTAAAAACAACATGTTTATTTGTTTGTTTGTTTGTTTGTTTGTTTAAATGGAGGGACAGAGTCTGACTCTATAGGCCAGGCTAGTCTTGAATTCTTTGTTCTCCTGCTTTAGCCTCCTGAGTGGTGTATCAGGGGTGTACCACTGATGCTAAGCTAAGGTTTGTTTCTATGGATTGAATTTAAGACCCTTTCCTGGAGCTGGAGAGATGGCTCAGTGGTTAACAACCATTCAATAATGAGATCTGACGCCCTCTTCCCCCTTTGTCTGAGGACAGCTACTGTGTACTTACATATAACAATAAATAAATATTAAAAAAAACCCAAAAGACCCTTTCCTATAAGTTTTTTTTGTACCATGGGCATGTACTACTTTTAGATATCCTCCTCACCACTGTTTGATAGTAAACATGACTGTGTCTGTACATTTGTTCTTGTGGATTCGTGTCTGTGTAGTTCATGTGTTTTGCTGTAGGGACTCTGCCCCTCTCCATGATTATAAACATTTATATTTTCATTGATTAATTTTGTGACTTTGGAGGTTTTTGGAAGTTTACCCATTTCATCTATTTTGAATCAGTTTTGAGAATGGTAGAAACGTGCTCTGTTATCCCCAATTATCTACTGCTAATTAGTATACTTATAATACTAAACAACAAATTACTACTAACTGTATTGATGAATACCTTTTATTTCAATGCCATTGAGTGTATGATCATGCCAATATCTTTGCTTACATTCATTTTTGAAAATTATTTATTTCTTTTTATTTTATGTGCAGAAGTGTTTTACCTGGATATTTGCCTGTGCATTACCTGTGTGCAGTGTCCTCTGGACCAGAGGAGAGCATTAAATTCCCTGTAATTGGAGTTATGAATGGTCGTGAGCCATTACAGGGGTACAGGGAATTGAATGTAGGTCCCATGCAAAAGCTGACCACTGGGCCATCTTGCCATACCCAACATTCATTTTTATACAAATACATGTCCAGTCCTCTGGCTTCCACTCCACAAAGTTGACTTATTTATCTATATCTACACCCAAACCACGCAGCTTCTAATTACTTTAGCAGTGCCAGCTATTCCAGTTTTTCATGTGACAGTCATCGTAGCTGTTTCTAGCTATGGAGGAGCTCATGTACGCTAGCTAATAGTCTTCTGAATTCGAGGCAAGGAAAAATAGATTTTTTTTCAATGTAAAACTATACATTTTTAAAAAATGAGTCACGAGGAAGTCACAAACATCACAGAAGCCTTGCATGAAAAACGACTCATCTGACAAAAAGCCTGGGTGGCAGCTTTTCTGGCTCCATGTTTTCATTTGCAAAGGCTTTGCCTCCCAAGGTGGGAGAGATGCTTGGAAAACACACAACTAAAACACCAAAACAGGACACAGCACAGTCCCAGGAAAACACACAGCTAAAACAGCAAAATTCGACACAGCAAAGTCCAGCAGGCAGGCTGAGGCTAGCTTCGTGTCAGGGACTTGCCTAGGTTGCGCAAGGTCTTGTGTTTGATCCCAGCCAAGAGCATGGGGAGGGGGGTGGGGAGGGGGGTCACTTGTGTTATTTTAATCTTTGTGGTAGTTAGGTGCAACAAAAATATCTCTTGAAAACACATAACCGCAAACTATCCTTTGAGTTGGTTTGTGACCTAATTCACATAGCCTCTGCTTTCTGAGAAACTCCAGAGGACTTATTTTTAAATGACTCCAGAGTAGATGTAGCATTGATACCCAGATCTTCAAAGATTACACTAAGCAAAGAACTAAGAGACCAGCCTTGCTTGTAAATGTTGATACAAAAACATTAAATAGAATACAAACAAACGAAATGGAGGGGCACGTTCCCCAGAACTGTGAGACTTGTTACATAGTGAAAAAATTGTCCAATATTAGAAGTCTAAGTATATTACCATCAGGAACCATGATGACTCTTGCCGTACATTGAGGGCTTGGAAGACTGAGGCAGGAGAATTGCAGTGAGTTAGAGGTCAGCTTGGGCTACATAGCAAGATGTTGTCTCAAAGCAAGCAAATAGATTGAAATCTTGGTGTATTCATGTCTTAAGAGAAATGTTATTTGATTTTACTTGATATTAGCTATTTATTTTGGGGGGTGTGCTTTCATGAGTTAAGAAAATCCCCATGAAATACATCCAATTTCCCTACAGGTTATTTATTAGGTCAAAGGCCCAGTACGACAGAATTAAATGTTTATTTCTCTAGTGTTTTCATTATTATTTTACATATATGAGTGTTTTGCCTGCGTTTATGTCTGACCACATGCATACCTGGTAGCTGCTGAGATCAGAAGAGGGTGTTGGATCCCTGGAACTGGAGTTACAGACAGCTGTGAGCTGCCATGTGGATGCTGGGAATCGAACCTGGATCCTCTGGAAGAGCAGCCTGTGTCTCTAACTGCTGAGTCATCTCTCCAGGCCCAGATCTATTTTTTTTTAAATATTAACTTTATTGTTTGTGCATTTGTATGAATGTACACATGAGCACTGGCATACCTGTGTATGTACATCCGAGAGCACATCTGTTGGCCTCTCTAATCCCCAGAATCAATCCTGATGGAAAATCGTGATGCCACCGTGCCAACAGAAAGGCAAGGCCTAGGGGTGTGGCTCAGAGGTAGAGCACTTGCCTATCTATCGTGCATGAGGCCCTGTGTGCCAGACCCAGCACCACAAAAATAAAAAATAAATAAATAAGTTTTACGGGGGCTGGAGAAATGGCTCAGCAGTTAAGAGCACTGGCTGCTCTTCCAGAGGGCCCAGGTTCAGTTCCCAGCACCCACATGAAGCTCACATGAAACTCTGCAGGTCTGTAACGCCTGTTCCAGGGAACCTGACATCCTCTCACAGACATATGCAGTCAAAACATCAATGCACACGAAATAAATAAGGTATAAAGCAAACGCAAGATCAGAATACTCTTATCACTAGTAATAAAAACACCATCCCGAACTAAGATGCAAATGCAACTAGAAGAGAGAAAATATAAACACTGTGAGAGAGGAGCGAAGGACTGAGCTCAGTTCCCAGTGTGATCTTCTAGGATGCTCCACACTCTGGCTCAATTGCCAACGCTGTGAAACCAAAGCATGCTGATACACACCTGCAATCCCAGCACTCAGGAGGTAGGTATAGGGGGATTAGAAATACAAGGTCATCCTTATTTATATAGCAGGTTCAAGGCCACCCTGAGACACTCACACTTATACTCTCACTCACTCACACACACATACTCTCTTTCTCTCTCTTTCTCTCTCTCTCTCTCTCTCTCTCACATACACACACACACACACACACACACACACACACACACACACACACACTCAATTTGACATGCCATGGAAGAACTAACCCTAGCTGAGGAACTGCCTCCCTTAGATCGGCTTGTGGGCATGCCTTGGGGGGACATATTCCCGACCACTAATTAATTTGGGAGGGGCCAGATAGTCCACTGTGGGTGGTACCATTCCTAAGTAGGTGGGCCTGGGCTAGATAAGGAAGGGAGCTGAATATGAGTCTAAATGCCACGGTTCCTGCCTTCGGTTCCTGCCTGGCTCCCTTGATGACGAACCATAGTGTGTAAATCAGATAAACCCTTTCCTCCCTATAGCTTCTTTTTAGGCCTGGTGTTGATCACAGCAATATAAGCAAACCAAGACAAAGTATCATTGAAAATAAGAGAATCCAGCTAACTACTCAGAGTGATAAATGACTAAAAAGGATGTTAGTTAAAATAACAGAAGGGAGAGAAATCGAAGACCTGGTCTGCAGGGACAGCAACAGCAAGGAGAACAATGACCTGCCTGATATCAGGACCAAGCTTTTGAGCCTAGCCTGGTCTACAGAGAGAGTTCCAGGACAGTCAAAACTACACAGAGAAACTGTGTCTCTGAAACAACAACAACAAACAAACAAACAAAGAAAAATAAAAGAAAGAGAAGCAGGCAATGTGTTTATGCAGATAACTTCAAAGCACAGCATGTAGCTCAAACATAGGTTGAACTGAAAGACCAACACTATTATTGGGTTGTAAGCAATAAAACTACCAGAAGTCTGCTCTCCGAGGCTGGAGTGATGGCTCAGTAGTTAAGAGCACTGCTCTTAAGTCCCAGAAGATTCGATGCCTCTTCTGGCTTCCACAGGCACTGCACCTACACAGTGCAGTCATATATTCAGGTAAAACATTCATGCATATAAAAAACAATCAGAATTTTGTTCTCTGTAAGTCAGTTTATAAATTTAACCTCATCTTTTAAAAAAAAATGTGTGTGCCATCCTTCCTGGTTGGTTAGAAATTTTCTGTATTTTCTGTCTATGAGTACTTTTCCTGAATGCATATCTGTGCATCATGTGTGCCCGACACCTACAGAGACCAGAGGAGGGCACTGGATTCCCTAGAACTGGAGTGACAAATGGTTGTGAGCCTCCACGTGGGTACTGGGAATCAAATCCAGGCCCTCTAGAAGAGCAGCCAGTGCTCTTAACCACTGAGCCATCTCTGTATCTCAGTTTAACCTCATCTTGATAGCGTTACCAATACCGTCCCTGAAAAAAAAAGAGTTTAAAAATCCATTTGAATAAACAAGAATAACCAGAAAAGGTCTGAAATGAAGATCAGAGCAACAGAGCTATCCCAATCAGTTAAGATCAGAGTGACAGAGCTAGCCCAAACAGATATCAAAATATACTCAGGTCTCACCAGTTGCAGGAGCCCGGTGCTGTGTGCGACTAAGGGATAAAGGGTGACATACAAAGTGAAGAAGCAAGTCCAGCCACATGCAAGAGTTTGGGACAAGAGTCCATACTTCTCATTGGGAACAAATATAAAGGTGTGTGTGTGTGTGTGTGTGTGTGTGTGTGAGAGAGAGAGAGAGAGAGAGAGAGAGAGAGAGAGAGAGAGAGAGAGAGTATCAGTCCAGAGGACAACTGGTGGCAGTCAGTGCTGTTTGGCTACAGGAATCCAACTCAAGTCATCGGCTGCTTGTCCCATAAAAATATTAAGACACCATGTCACATGTTTGTACTTCCAGAACTCAGAATCAGAGACAGGAAGATAACCATGAATTCAAGTCCAGTTTGAGCTGTGTTGTTAGACCAGGTCTTAAAATTAAAAAAAAAAAATGCTTTAAACATACTCAAAGATAAGCCAAAGTAATATGAAAAAAAAAACAATCAATAAACCAGGAAGCTATGCTTGCAACTTATACCATAGATATGGGCCAATTTTCCAAATATGTAAAGAATCATAGTCAACCAATATGAAGAAGACCAGTGAAGATCCGTACTAGGAAGAAAAATTAACAAAGTTTATGTGAACAGAAAGTTCATTGAAAAAATCTATTTAAAGGTTTACATGTATATACAAAGAAAGAAAAGATCACTCAATAATAAAACTGCAAGCAGAAAGTAAATCGAGGTATTTATTAGAAGACCGGGGTCATGGTGAGTTAGCAGAGTGCTTGCCTAGCGTACAGAGCCCCACTTTGAGCTCCAACCACTGCATAACCTAGGTGTGGTGGTGCACACCTGTAATCCTGGATCTCTGAAGGTGAAGGCAAAACTGAATTGGGATTTCGGGGGTGAGGGTAGAGAGAGCATGTTCTTGAAAAAGACCTGAGTTCCCAGCTCTAGGAATGGGTGACCCACAGCCTCCTCTGACTCCAGCTCCAGGAGATCTGATACCTTCTGCTTTCTGTGGGCACCTTTATTCTCTCTCTCTCTCTCTCTCTCTCTCTCTCTCTCAATCTCTCTCTCTCTCACACACACACACACACACGCACACACATTGCAAACCCAGAAATTGTACTATTTACTGAAAAACCCTGTTTCTAGTTGCGCTGTGCCTCAGCTCTTAGCACACACCTTTAATCCCAAATAATGAAGGTAAAGTTAGTTTGTGGAAGGAAGGACCCATGTTTGAAAGTGATGTCTAATTGAGTGGCAGACAAAGTGACGAATCAGAGAAGGATTTGACAGAATAGGATACGCCCAACTCTCACTAGGAGAGAGGGGAAAGAGAAGCTACTTAAGAGAGCAGTGCAGGGGGGAAGGAAAAGGAGGGGGAGGAGGAGGAGGCGGCAGCGGCGGCAGCGGCAGAGGCGGCAGATTAACTGCAACAGCTATAGAGAGAGGTTGAAAACTAGACACAGGTGAAGACAGAATGAGCCAGAGAATCAGAAGGAGCCAGAAGATTAGGATAGATTGTCAAAAATTAGTATGAAGCCAAGCAGAATAGTTCAGGAGAAGCTAAGAGAAGCCAGATTGAATCAGTCAGCTTGGAAAGGAGTTTGAGCCAGAAAGACCAAGAAAGGGTGTTGAAAAACCTAGGCCTAGATTAGATTGTATGGAGGCTGAAAGCTATCAAGACTAGGCCTGGGTTAGCAGACTGGGCTAGCAGTAAGCCTCAGAGATGACAATTGCATCAGGAGAATAGAAATTACTTTTATAATTACCTGGGACTCCAGATCCAGGGGTCCTGATGTTCTCTTCTGCTCTCCGTGGTCACCCATATTTATGTGCATAGACACCTATAAATAATTTTGAAAAATAAAAGCAAATCTTTTTTAAAATCTTTTAAATATTATACAAGTAGCATAAGATTTCCACAAGTGATACTCCATCCATAATGTCACTACATCCATCTGTCACCATTATCTAGTTCCAGATTTCAGCACCCAACCAAGGAACCGACAGACATTATGAGTCTGAACACCCCCCCAGACTCATGCTGTAGGTGTTTGCTGGCCATCTTTTGAGGCTGTGGACACTTTAGCAGGTGAGTCCTGGCTAGCAGAAGCAGGTCACTAGACACCAGAATTTGAAGGTCCTGGCCCAGCTCCTGATTCCAGTTCCTCTCCTCTGCCTGGTCTACTAAGATGGGAGACATCTCTACCACGCACTCCCACTGCAATAAGCACTGATGTACCTTTCCCACCGTGGTGGAGCGAAACACTCTCAATCCAAAACCATCTTCCTTCCCTTGAGCTGTTTCTATCAGGCTCTATGATCACAGTGTTACAACAGTAGCAAACATATCTTTATATCTCCACTCTCCATCTCTCTGCCCTTTGCTCCTGGCAACTAACAATATTCTTTTGAGTTGTACGGATTCATCTATTCTGAGATATGGAAAGGAAGAACTCCTAGAGTATGCGCCCTCTTTGCCCAACATCTTTCCTTTAACACAGCGTTTCGATGGCCATCCAGGTTGTAACATCTGTGAGGGAGGAAGGACAGACAGTTTTAATATTTCTCATTACCTGATGTCAACCTCTGGCTCCCACACGCACGTATGCCACCTGCATGCAAACATGTATACAGGCCTCCACAGACATAACACATACACACTTGCAAAAAAAAAAAAAAAAAAAAAAAAAAAAAAAAGGAAAAGAGAAAGAGGGGAAGAGGAAGGAAGGATCTGAAAAGAAGAAAAACAAATGCCAGGCATGGCAACATACACCTCTAACCTCATCACTCAGGAGACAGAGGTGGATCTCTGTGAGTTCAAGGCCAGCCTGGTCTACAGATTGAGATCCAGTCTAGGCAGGGTTACATATTGTCTCAAAAAAATAAAGCAAGCAGACAAAGCGAGGCCGGAGAGAGCCCTGGAGGGGAAGCCTGAGATCCAAATTCTACTCCAGCCCTTGTTAACAGCCAGCAGTGACTTAACTGTGTCCCTTCTCTGAGGCTTGTGTCTTCCCCTGAGGAATAGGTACAGTCCCCGTGGTCCCTCTAGTTACCAACCTCAGTCCTGTGTAAGAACACAGCCATGGCGAGATGGCCCAAGGGTTTCCACGTGGCTCCTACAGGCCTGCTCTGCTGTTCTAGGGACTCAGCAAACATGTCACCTGAGATTCTTTTTAATTCATTATCATGCCATCCATGGAATAAATCTAAAAGAAAACCCAGATGAACGTTCCTCTTGAAGCCAGTTTCTTGGGATTGGTAATGTAACAAACAGTAAGTTTCATGAGATCACCTTGGAAAGCATTTGACGGTTAAATCTTCTGGGATCTGGCTTTAAATGGGGGAAGAAAAAAAATGTAAATGTGTTCAAGATGGGGAACCATCTTAAATAAAAATAACTGCATTTTACTTTTAAATTTTTCAAAAAAAATCATCTTCAAAAATATATAGTGTTAGATATTTTCCCCTTTTAGATCTTACAGTCATTTTGCATTTGCTTAAATAAAGCTCTAGGGAAATGAGTGTCAGAGCTGTAGTCCCAGGCCAGGAGGATGGCCCACATGACTGACTTTTCCTGCTACTGACTTAGTTACTTGGTTACTGATTGCCATACTGTGTCCTGAAACCAAACACAACACCGCTGTCATGGTGAGCTTTAACAGTCAACTTGATGCAGCCTGGAGTCACCTGAGAGGGGAGTCTCAATGGAAGGATTGCCCATATCAGATTGGCCTAAGGGCATGACTACTGGGGAGGATTGTCTTGATTGTTAATGCAAGTAGGAGGACCCAGCCCACTGTGAGTAGAACTATTCCCTAGGCAGGTAGCCCTGTGTATGAGAAAGCTAGCTAAGGTGAACTTGAGCAAGCCAGCAAGCAGTGTTGTGGAAACTTAAGAGGTAGAGCCTTAGCAGGAGAAAACGAATCACTAAAGGGGGGCCTGGCCATTCTCCAGCCTACCTCTGTCCTCTCTCTGGTTCTTGTCTGCTGAAGCAATGTGACCAGCTGCCCCACACTCCTGCCCCTCTGCCTTCCCCACTACGACCGACTGTGTCCTCACACTGAGAGCCACATAAACCCTTCCCTCCCTCAAGTTGTCTCTTGTCAGACATTTGGCCGCAGCGACAGAGGAAGAAAATAATCCATCTTCACATACCCAAGGGCATCTGTGTTAGCTACTTCTCCATTGCTAGGATAAAAAGGGCACCTTACAGATGAGAGAGTTCATTTTGTCTTCTGATTCCAGAGAAATTAAGACTGTGTGGCTCAAGAAGACACTGCAGTAAGTGGCAGATGTGTTGGCAGGAGCAGGAATCTGAAAGCTCGCATCTGCAAGAACTAAGTCAAGAGACAGAACTGGAAGTAGGAGGAGGCTTGGAATTTGCAAAGCTTCCTCCAACATCATGCTCCTTCCAGCAAGGATGAACCTCTTATAATCTCCCCCTAAACTTCCACTATCTTGGTTAGGGTTTTATTGCTGTGAGCAGACACCATGACCAAGGCAACTCTTATAAGGACAACATATATTTGGGGCTGACTTACAGGTTCAGAGGGTCAGTCCATCATCATCATCAAGGTAGGAACATGGCAGCATCCAGGCAGGCACAGTGCAGGCAGAGCTGAGAGTTCTACATTTCTTCTGAAGGCTGCTAGCTGAATACTGCTTCCAGGCAGCTAGGATGAGGGACTTAAATCCCACACCCACAGTCACATACCTACTCCAACAGGTCCACACCTAATAGTGCCACGTCCTGGGCCTAGCATACACAAACATCACAGCCACCAACTAGAGACTATGTATTCAAATACATGAGACTGTGGGGGACATTCTAACTTAAACCACCAGGCCAGTCATGGGCACCGTTGTGTTTGTAGAAGAATCTAGGGACTGAGGGTATGGCTCAGCGGTAGAGCACTTGCCTAGCATGCGTAAGGCCTGGGCTCCATCTGTGCATCAGGAGAAGAGGAAGGATATGGAGGAGGAGGAAGAGGAGGAGGAAGAGGAGGAGGAGGAGGAGGAAGAGGAGGAGGAGGAGGAGGAGGAGGAGGAGGAGGAGGAGGAGGAGGAGGAGGAAGGGAGAGGAGGGCCAGGCAGTAGTGGCGCACGCCTTTAATTCCAGCACTTGGGAGGCAGAGGCAGGCAGATTTTTGAGTTCGAGGCCAGCCTGGTCTACAGAGTGAGTTCCAGGACAGCTAGGGCTACACAGAGAAACCCTGTTTCGAAAAAGAAACAAACAAAAAAGAAGCGGGGGGGGGGGGGGAGGAGGGGCAGGGAGGAAGATGCATGCTAACCATAAGGCCCTTAAGTTGGGAGAGAACACTCAACATATAAAATAGAAATAACTCAGGCTGCCCAGAATCCATGCTCATTTCAGAACCAGAAACAGACTGGCTGGCTAATATTGTGTGCGCGTGTAGATATAAATACATACTGTTTACCCTCTAATGGAGTCTCTAAGGAATTCTATTTTTTCCCTTTTTGGGCAGGGGTGGGGTGGGGTTCAAGACAGGGTTTCTCTGTATGGCCCTGGCTGTCCTGGAATTCACTCTGTAGACCAGGCTAGCCTCGAACTCAGAAATCCACCTGCTTCTGCCTCCTGAGGGGAATTCTAATTTTCATTTTTTGAGAAGTCTTCCTTAGATTGCATCAGTATGAAAAGTAAGAGACAGGCCCCGTTCACAGTACGGACTGAGGGTTGACTGAGTGCCAAGGGAGGGCTAAAGTCTTCTGTGCATATTTTCTTAACTATTGGAGCATAGACATTCGGGATTCCAGAAGCCTGAGACAGATTCAATAACTTAGTTTATGTCCAACAGTTACAGGCTTCCTGGGGTGCGGTGGGTTGGCCTGATGCAGCTTGTATTCTAATTCTAAATATCGATTCCTAAAGAGGTGGTTGCCCCTGACAAGCAGACCATTATGTACTCAAAGGATGCCACATGAACCTTCACCCCAAATTAACTGGTCAATAAAAGGCTAGAGCCTGTGATTGGGCAGTGGAGGGAAAAAGGTGGGACTGGAGGCTCAAGCAAGGGGTTGTAGGTAGAGGGAGGAAGAAGACAGAAAAGGAGGAAAAGGCCATGAACCAGAACCACAGGGCTAGGAGAAACAGCAAGTAACATGGGGTCTTATAGCTGGGGAATAAGTTAGTATAGCCCTAGATCTGCCCAATCTAGGCATATGGCTTGTAAATAAAATACCTGGATTGTGTGTCTTTTATATGGGCTTGTTAGGATTTAAATTCCAACAGTACTGGGAGGTTGGGGGGTTGAGATCTGGAGTACTAAGTGTACACGGAGGCGCTCCAGCTACCTAGGATGGAAAAAGTTGAAGAAAGGTGAAATTATTCAGAGATGGTGTCACAGTTCCAAAATCAGAAAAGGGGCTGGGAGAATTCCCATGCATGTCTAGTGCGCACAGCATTAGACTGGGGGAGTGAATTGTTAACTTAATGGCACTGCAAACCTCGATAAGGTATACAGTCTGTGTGAGTATCTACGCCCATGTGTATGTGCGGGTGCATGTTTGGGTGTGTGTGAATAATGCATGTGTGTGCATGCATGTGTGTGCATGCTTGTGTGTGAGTGTGTATGAGTGTGTGTGTGTGTGTGTGTGTGTGTGTGTGTGTGTGTGTTTGTGGAGTAGATTCTACCTCAGAAGACTCCAAGAGAAAGTTCTCCCACTGTTGTCAAAATTGTTTCTGTGGGGAAATGTGAACAATGTCTACCTTTTCCTCCTAAATTCCAGAGACAAACCAAAGTTCCAGTCCACCAAAGTTCACCCTGAAGAATGAAGGAGTTTATTAGACTTACTTACAGAACATGGGTGAGGTGCTCTGGGCAGTGTCCCGGATGACCCTAAAGCAGACTTCCTGGGAGCCTGAGTGCAGCCTGTATGACAGCTTCTCCATGGCTGCAAAGATGGAGCCCTCTTTCTTAAGATGCACCCACAAAGACCCTGAGACCATATGCATTTAAGGCAGGATTTATGCAGATGGCCCAGAGACATGGCTAGAACCTCAGGTAAGGGCCTTCTGAATGTCCCTACCTCATCTCTCTCTGAGAAAGCTCAGCCACGGTGGTCTCTAGCAAGCAGTCACAGCTGACTTAATGACAATAGTGGTTGTTCTGTTCAGGATGATGCCACAAAATGTCCATGAAAGAAGGAGAAAAACTTGTAGCCCATGGGCACAACTCTAGGTCAGAGAATGTGAGGTAGCTGTCCAGAATGCTAAAAGTAAAAGTCAGGTCTGCCATGGTGGCAGAGACTTTTAATCCTGGTACTCAGGAGGCAGAGGCAGAGGCAGAGGCAGAGGCAGAGGCAGAGGCAGAGGCAGAGGCAGAGGCAGAGGCAGAGGCAGAGGCAGAGGCAGAGGCAGAGGCAGAGGCAGAGGCAGAGGCAGAGGCAGAGGCAGAGGCAGAGGCAGAGGCAGAGGCAGAGGCAGAGGCAGAGGCAGAGGCAGAAATGTCTCTGTGGGTTTCAGGACAGACTGGGCTACAGAAAGAGCTTTAGGATAACCAAATTGCCTAGAGAGAAGCTGTCTCAAAAAAAAAAAAAAAAAGACCAAACCAAACCAAAACAAGACAGGAAGAGGAGAATAGGAGGAGGGGGAGTGAGAAAGAGAAGAGAAGAAGGAGGAGGAGAAGCAGAAGTTGAAGTTGCTGTTTTTGTTGTTCCTATAGCTCATGTTCTTGGTAGCTAAAGGCTCCTATAAGTATCCCTATCTGTTCTGCCCACGAGGAAGGCCCCTGGATTCACACTACAGTATAGCAAGAGGTATCATGGCAAAATATATGAAAGGGGAAAGATAACAAGGCCAAATAAGTAAGTAATCAGAGAGATCGAAGAGTCAACATGGTCTCTCTCTCCCTCTCTCTACCTCCCCTTCTCTCTATCCCTCTCCCTCCCCCTCTCTCTATCTCTCTCTCTCCATGTCTCTGTCTGTCTCTGTCTCTTTCTCTCTGATTTTTTTAATTTTGTTTTTGGAGGTGGGATGCTTTTCCTGCGTGTACACGTGTATCACACCTCTACTTGTTCCAGTGAAGGCCAGATTCTCTGGGATTGGAGTTTCAGATGTTTGTGAGCCACCATGTGGGAGTCTCCATAGACCAGGCTGGCCTCAAACTCAGAGATCCTCCTGCCTCTGCTTCCTGAGTGATGAAATTAAAGGTGTGCACCACCATGCCCAGCATAAATATAATTTAAAAAAATTTTAAAAAGTATTCAAGTTACATTAAGACTTGAACTTTGCTCCACAAGAGTAGCAAGGAAGCAGATGCTGTCATTGGAGGAAGGCAGTGAGCTAGCCCAGTGGCAGGATAGCCCAGTGGCACCCTTGCTGAGAACAGGACACAAGCTGACCAGTCCTGAGGTCAGTTATGACAGAGACTTGGAACAGAAAGACGGCAGAGAGGGTTGTGAGAAAGAGTGAAATTCTGAATCCATTTTTAGGTAAAACTCTTAAGTTTTTCAGGGTTTTCAATGAGACCGGGGAGTTGCGGGAGTGTCCGAGGTTTTTAGACTAAACGTCTATGAGATTAGTTATCATCTCATATGAAATGAGGTAGGGGAGGTGGATGAGTTGAGAATAGAGAGCTCAGTGTGTGTGTGTGTGTGTGTGTGTGTGTGTGTGTGTGTGTGTGTGTGTGTGTGTGCTGGTGCACATGTGCATACATGGGTATGGAGGCCAGAGCACCGCCTTGGGAGCTGCCCCCTTGTTTTCTGAGACAGGATCGTTCACTAGTCTGGAATGCACAGACTATGCCGAGCTGCCTGTGTAGTCACTCCTGGGAAGCTGCCTGTGTCTGCCTTCCCAGGGCTGGGGTCACGAGTGTACATGACCACACTTGGCTTTACAGCCTGAGATGTCACGGTCATATTATTGTGCACTTCGTAAAGTTTGTTTTTGTATTATTCAAATGCTGATTTCTGTGCGGAGAGCTGAGTGCAGAATGGACTTTGGTATTGTTATTCATACGCTGCATCATATTTTATAAACACCCCTCTTTCACCTTCTGATTGGTCTAGTAAAACTCTGATGGCCTATTGCAAAGGCAGGAAGTAGAAGGTGGGACTTCCGGGCAGAGATGGGAACTCTGGGAAAGAATGGGGCAAGGAGAATGCACGCGCCAGACTCAGAGGAAGAAGCTGGCTGGAGTAATGAGGAGGTAACTGATGAACTGCGTGGCAGAACATAGCTTAGAATCAGTGTGTTAATTAAGTTATACAAACTAGTCGGGAACAAGCCTAGCTCTCAGGCCTAAGCCTTCATAAATAAATATAATTCTCTGTGTTGTTATTCAGAGCCGGGGCTGGCGTAGACAGACCACACGGTTATACCGAACCATCTCCTCAGATTTAAATCTGGAGTGGAGACATCCCTAGCTGGTTGGTCTGAGGACTTTAGAGAGAGCTCAGACTTGCAGGTAGAAATTTGGAAGTTGGCCAGAGGAGATGGGTTAGCAGTTAAAAGTGCATACTTTTCTTGCAACAGACTCAAGTTTGGTTCCCAGTATCCACACTAGGAAGCCCAGGACTTCCAGTAACTCCAACTGCAGGAACTCTCTAGCCTCTTTGGGCACACACATACACACACACACATGTTGTGTGGAAATAGTGAAAAAGCAAACCGGCATATTCCTGCGCTAGTGCCACAGGATACCCATCTGGTCATCTCACACTGCGGTCCCTCTGCCCGCCAACTCTATACACACACACACACACACACACACACACACACACACACACACACACATACACCCTAGTTCTTCTCACTACCATGCAACTCCCCATGCACCCCATGATCAGCCATCTCAATACCTAATTACCTGATAGGGTCAAAACTTTTTTTTTTTTTAAGATTTATTTCTTTTATTTGTATGACTAAACTGTAGCTGTCTTCAGACATATACCAGAAGAGGGCATTACAGATGGTTGCGAGCCACCATGTGGTTGCTGGGAATTGAACTTAGAACCTCTGGAAGAGCAGCCAGTGCTCTTAACTGCTGAGCCATCTATCCAGCCCCCCAGAATTAAAACTCTTAAAGCTTACGATGATGGTTAACCAATCAAATGTATGTATCCATAAAATCACAATTTACAAGATGCCAATACAATAATTTCAGAGCCAATTAATAATGGTAAAAGCTGCCCACCTAGATTAGACAAGTTATCCCGATATTCTAACCTTTATGATATGGTAACAACCTGTGGCTGGTTATAGCCACACTGATTGACGTCCCCTGCCATCTTCCTCTCTCCGTCCTCTGAGATAGGGTTTCTCTCTGTAGCCCTGGCTGTCCTGGAATTCACTCTGTAGACTGGCCTCGAATTCACAGAGAGTCACCTACCTGCCTCTGCTTCTTAAGTGCCGGAGTCAAAGGTGTGAGCAGCCATGCCCAGCTCATTTAAAACATTAGTAACTGATTCATTTACTTTTACTTTGTGTGTTCCTGAGTATTTGCCTGCATGTATGTACATGTGGGTGCCTAGTGCCAGTGGAAGCCAGAAACATCTGTCCAATTCCCTCAGAGCTAGAGTTATAAATGGTTATGAGCTGCCCTATGGGTGCTGGGAATCCAACCTGAGAGTTCACAAAAGCAGCTAGTGCTCTTAACCACTTAGCCAGCTCTCTGACTCCTTTTCTTATATCTGTATGAATTCATTGAGAATTTCATAATGCATAAAATTTATTCTGATCAGATTTACTCTCCAACTTCTGTCAATCTGCCTTCCGACTTCCTGGCTTTGTTATTATCACAATAATTATCATTATTATTATTAATTATTATTATTACGCTATAGCCCATCATCTTAGTTGGTGTTCTGTAGCTGTGAAGAGATGCCATGACCAAGACAACTCTTCTAAAAGAAAGCGTTTAATTGGGGCTGGCTTACAGTTTCAGATGGTTCGTCCACGCATAGCGTGGTGGGAAGCAGGCAGGCATGGTGCTGGAGCAGTAGCTGAACTTTAGAACCTGATCAGCAGGCAGCAGGTGGAGAGAGACAGACAGACAGATAGACAGAGACACTTGGCCAGTGATACACTTCCTCAGTAAGGCCACATCCACTCCAACAAGATCACACCCCTTATTCTTTCCAAATAATTCCACCAACTTGGATCAAGTCTTCTAATGTTTGAGCCTATGGGGTCCATTCTTATTCAAAATACTATACCCCCTAGTCCAATTTGTGTTACTGTTCTATAAGTGAGTATGGAAAGAGAAGACAGTATTTAAAAGTAGTGTGCTGGGAGAGGAAGTGCCTAGTTTTACTGCCGGGGTGAGGGGATACCCAGGGAGGCCCCCACCCACTCAGAGGAGAAGGGGAGCCTGGGTGGGGAAAGAGTATGAGAGGGGTGACCAGCAGGGGGCGCAGTGAACAAGATGTAAAGTGAATAAGTAAAATATAAAGTTAAAATTTTAAAAATATGCAAGAAGCTATTGTGTTTGTATTTTTAAAGCTCCAAGAGTGGCAGGTGCCCTTCTGGAAGGAAATTGAGTGTGGAGGGGGTTTACTGAGGATGATCTTGGAATCAACCCCAGGGCCGAAGTAGGCAGAGACACCCCATTTGGAGCAACGTGGCTTGGAAAATTGTGTTTGCCCTTTCCTGTTAAGGCAGCCCTCACCTCCTTCCTGTGGATACGTTGGGTGCATGAACTTCCTGGAAAGATCGATTAGAAACAAGGTCAGCTCAAATCCAGTATTGGGCACCAGTACACTGGGGGCAGAGTTGTTGTTGAAGCTACCAAGGTCATCAAGAGAAAACTGCTCATCTCACGTGTACACATGATGGCACGTGGGCCCTGGAGTGCAACCTTTTAATCAAGATGAAAGCCGACTTCATTCCTCCCACTGGGACCTGGCTCCTCCCATTTCTCCAAACTCTTAAAAAGAACCCAGAAAAGGATCTTGCTTCCATTATATAGAATGTGTTCCATCCTTTTACTGTTGTTTTTAATCTACACTTTCTTTTTAAAAGATGTGCATGTGTGTGTGTGTCTTGTGTATATAGGTACATGTGTGTGCTATGCCTACAGAGGCCAGCAGAGGGCCACCGATTTCCCCCTGGAGCTGGAATTACTGTGAGTTGAGCCACCCAATGTGGTGCTGGCTGTTACTGAAATTTTATAAGTGATAATTTTTTCTTTATGCCACCTAGCTCCCAAATAAATGAGACAGAGACTTTAAGGTTTTTATGATAAGCTTTAGGGCACAATATCTGAGCAGTTATTCACCTATTTGGCTAATTTGGCTTAATCTCAGAGCTATGACAAAAATCTCCAGCCAAATCTCCATGATATTTGTATTATAGTATTGATTTGGCACTCTGTGCTCCAGGTATTTTCCCATGGTGTCTCCAGGACCCTCTCCACATAGTGAATTCTCCTCTTGTGTGTGTGTGTGTGTGTGTGTGTGTGTGTGTGTGTGTGTCTCTCTTACAATAGCCATTACAATGCTATGTCCAGATTGCAACCAGATGTGGGGGTCAGCATTTGAATAACACGAGGATAATCTTCACACAGTAACTGAAGCACTGTGCCTACAGCTAGCAATGCAACCCAGGTCCTTTGGAAGACCAGCAAGCACTCTCAAGCACTACTGAGCCCTCTCTAAAAGTGGTACGCTACCATGGTTACTACTCCATTGTTGAATGCACAACAAACCTGGACATTACTTCAGGGGACATTTCCCAGCCCCTTCTAGTAATGGGATTGAAAGCTTGACCCAGCTGTGGGAGGCGAGATAATACCATCTCCACAAAGACTTTAGCCAATGCCATGGGAAGGGACTGATCACTGCCCTGGATTCACTGTTATTCCCAGATGTGGAACTGTCAATGCCCAAACCAGGATGATCCTTTGAATGCTGGATACCTTCCTTCTATCATGGGGAGTTCAGAGGCTAAAATGGAACTTTAAAATAGTCTAACTCCAAAAGAGGGTAGCACTTAGTTGCCCAGCTTCCATGCCTCCTTGGAGACAGGCTGCCCTCACAGGAAGAAGTAAGTCCGGAGGACAGACAGTGATGTGCACCGTGATTCCTAGAGGAGCCATCACTGAGCTGGGTCTCCTGGGAGCAATCCCAGCTGAACTCTCTGGGGACCAGGGCTTTTCATTTGTAGAGGGAATGAGGGATTTCAAGGTGGTGTGCTCCACGGTGAGTCTTTCTAACTGAACAAGCAGATGAAGTCCCAAGGAGACTAAGCCCAACCCTAGCCACGCCATTCCATTTGCACAACCATCCAGGGAAAGGTGAAATCCAACCAAATGGGAAAGATTGGTTCCTCACGGGAGAACGGCAGTTACTGAGAACAGACTTCTCATCGGCTAGAGGAAATGAAAGAAGACATTGATACAGGTCCCCTCAGTTTAGAGGGACATTGTCAACCTGGCAGTCTGTCTTCAACAGTACCATGCTTCTAGAGTGGTCACCAAATAAAATGGAGAGCTCTTGAGACAGACATCAGCAAGAATGCTGGAGAGATGGCTCAGCAATTAAGAGCACTGGCTGCTCTTCCAGAGGACCCAGGTTCAATTCCCAGTGTCCACAGGCCAGCTCACAACTGTCCATAACTCCAGTTGCAAGAGACCTGATGTCATCTTCTAGCCTCTGTAGGCACCAGGCAGAGATACACATGCAGGCCAAACATCCGTACACATTTTTTTTAAAGGTCAAAGAGAGATCCTAGGATGCTCTGCAGTGAAACAGGAAGTATCAGAGTGAGAGCCCTGAAGTGCTGAGCCAGGCACAGATGATTTACACCTGCAATCAGGCACTTGGGAGGTGGCAGCCAAGACCCACAAGTTCAAGGTCATCTTTAGCTACATAGTGAGCTCCAGGCCAGCCTGGTGTACATGACACCATATTCTAGAAAAACAACAACAAAAAGCAATAGCATGCAGAAAGGTTGTTAATATAATTATTTTTGTTTAGTTGGATTTGTTTGTTTGTTTATGGTTTTTCAAGACAAAGAAACTTGCAGGGAGCAGGGTGTTCAAGACATGTCCTGGAACTCACTCTGTAGACCAGGCTGGCCTCAAACTCAGAGATTCACCAATTTCTTCCTCCTGAGTGCTGGAATTAAAGGTGTGTGCCACCACTGCCCAGCATTAATCAAAATTCTGATAGATGTTAGCTATTAAAGGCTGACAAGATGGCTTGAAAGATAAGGGTGCTTGCTGCTAAGTAGGACAACCTGAGCTCCATCCCCAGGATCCACGTGGTACCACAAAAGATCCAACTTGAGAAAGTTGTCCTCCGAACGCTTGGCATGTACACACACACACACACACACACACACACACACACACACACACACACACATTGATGTAATAATTATGAGTCACAAATCATTATTAATCATTTAAATGTAAATGTTTACAAGCAGGATGGAAATATATTTTAAGCAGGAATAATGTAGACTACAGGAAAGGGGACAGAAATCTCCATAAGACCTTTTTGGGATTTGTCTTGATTTGTTTTTACAGAGGGCAGTGATAATTTTACAATTTATTGTGTCAGGATTGCATAGGAGCTGAAGAGATGGCTCAGCAGTTAAGATCACTGGCTGTTCTTATAAAGGACCTGGGTTGGGTTCCCAGCTCCCACATGGCAGCCTACAACTGCCCTTAACTCCCAATACTGGGGCGATCTGCTGCTCTCTTCTGGCCTCCATTGGCACTGTATGCATGTGGTTCATAGATACATCCAAGCACGTGTAAATAAATAAAATACATATTTTCTTATAAAAAGAACACAAGCTTTTCTTATAAAAAGCATCAAGGCTGGAGAGATAGCTCAGTGGGTAAAGTGCGGAGCTGTGGGTATCTCTAATCCTAGCACTTGGCTGGTGCTAGGTTATGGTGGTGGCAGAGACAGGTTATTCCCCAGAATTCAATGGCTGTTCAGCATAGCCTACTGGCGAATGTTGGGTTCAGTGGAAGACCTTGTCTCAAAGAACAAGGTGGCTGGATGTGGTTGTCTATCCCTCTAATCTCAGTACTTGGAAGGCAGAGGTGGGAAGATCTATGTGACTTTGAGGCCAGCCTGGACTACATAGTAAATTCTAGGCTGGTCAGGGCTACATATTTAGCCCCTATTTCAATCATCAATCAATTAATCAACCAACCAATCAATCAATCAATCAATCATCCAATCAGTGTGCATAAGGTGGAGCTTCTCCCTTGCTGCTGGGCCCGCCAGCTCTCCTGAGTTCTAACTCATAAATAAGTAGTGTTTCCTTTTCTGTCTTCCTATTTCTTTCTTTTAAAAATTAATTTACAGATGTGGGTGTTTGCCTGCATGTATTCTGTGCATCACACCCATGCCTGGTGCCTTTAGAAGCCAGAAGTAGGTATCGGATCCCCGCAGAGTAGAGCTGTGGGGGGTTGTAAGCTGCCAGTTGGGTACTGGGAATTAAACTGGGTCTTCTAAGAGAGCAGCCAGTGCTCTTCGCCACTGACTTGTTTTGCCCACTCCCTATTTCTTATCCAGATATTGTCCAGAAATATGACTGTGTACGTCCTCTGCCAACACTCTGGGCTTTCTCAGTCTTCCTCTGAAGTTCTGACCTACCCACCCTTCTGCCATGCTGCTAACCTCCAGTGCTGAGCTTGTTAGTCTTCTGGGTCCAGACTCAAGAGGACACCACTTTGCGTCTTCCCCTTTCCATGGAATGACTACAGAGAATTACAGGTCTCCTGCCCTGTTGTTTCCTTTGAACTCTAACTGTCCTTGAGCTTCAAAAGGTGGGGAGAGAAAGAGGAAGGCACCCAAGGTCAACGTCAGTCTGGCTGCCATCCCCACACAAATGCACAGATGTTCACAAGTGCACAGACACACTCACAAGGGCTACATCACATCCAACGTCTACAGAGCAAACAAGGAAATGTGCAAATGCCTGGCACTCACTCGAGGTGTTATGAGACACATCATAAGAAAGCAGTTCATAGAAACATCCAGAAAGCCACAGCTGACAGAATTAGTAAATAGATACGAGCATTAAGAAGCAGGAGGCGGAGGCAGAGGCAGGTAGATCTCTGTGAGCTTGAGGCCAACCTGGTCTGCAAAGAGAGTTATAGGACAGGCCAGGGCTAAACAGAGAAACCTTGTCTTGAAGGAGAAAGAAGAGGAGGAGGAGGAGGAAGAATAAGAGGAGGGTGAAAAGGAGGAACAGGAGGAGAAGGAGCTGTATTGTTGGGAGCCGCGCCCACATTCGCCGTTACAAGATGGCGCTGACAGCTGTGTTCTAAGTGGTAAACAAATAATCTGCGCATATGCCGAGGGTGGTTCTCTACTCCATGTGCTCTGCCTTCCCCGTGACGTCAACTCGGCCGATGGGCTGCAGCCAATCAGGGAGTGACACGTCCTAGGCGAAGGAGAATTCTCCTTAATAGGGACGGGGTTTCGTTTTCTCTCTCTCTTGCTTCTTGCACTCTGGCTCCTGAAGATGTAAGCAATAAAGCTTTGCCGCAGAAGATTCTGGTCTGTGGTGTTCTTCCTGGCCGGTCGTGAGAACGCGTCTAATAACAATTGGTGCCGAATTCCGGGACGAGAAAAAACTCGGGACTGGCGCAAGGAAGATCCCTCATTCCAGAACCAGAACTGCGGGTCGCGGTAATAAAGGTTCCCGTAAAGCAGACTGTTAAGAAGGATTCAACTGTATGAATTCAGAACTTTTCAGCTGGGGAACGAGAGTACCAGTGAGTACAGCTTTACGAGGTAAGTCTGATCTTGAACTTTCTAAGGAAATTCAAGACAGTCTATCAGAAGTAAAGTGGAATATGTTTGGCCTTGAATTTTTTCTGGTGTTAGGAGCCCTTTTGTTCCTTTTCACATGTTATCAAGTGATTAAGATAGGGCTGAAAATTCTAGAGGAAATTCAGGACAAGCTATCAGAAGTAAAGCGGGGAGAGAGAGTAGGAACAAAGAGGAAATATGGTACACAAAATAAGTATACAGGCCTTTCCAAGGGTCTTGAACCCGAGGAAAAGTTAAGGTTAGGTAGGAATACCTGGAGAGAGATTAGAAGAAAAAGAGGAAAAAGGGAAAAGAAGAAAGATCAATTAGCGGAGGTCTCTAGGAAAAGGAGCCTGTGCTCATCGCTGGATGGGCTCGGGGAGCCAGCTCTTAGTAGCTCTGAAGCAGATGAAGAATTCTCCTCTGAAGAAACAGACTGGGAGGAAGAAGCAGCTCATTATGAGAAAAAAGGGTACCAGCCAGGTAAAGTGCTAGCTAATCAGTTAAGGAAGCCAAAAGCGGCTGGCGAAGGCCAGTTTGCTGATTGGCCTCAGGGCAGTCGGCTTCAAGGTCCGCCCTATGCGGAGTCCCCGCCCTGCGTAGTGCGTCAGCAGTGCGCAGAGAGGCAGTGCGCAGACTCATTCATTCCCAGAGAGGAACAAAGGAAAATACAACAGGCATTTCCGGTCTTTGAAGGAGCCGAGGGTGGGCGTGTCCACGCTCCGGTAGAATACTTACAAATTAAAAAAATTGCCGAGTCGGTCCGTAAATACGGAACCAATGCTAATTTTACCTTGGTGCAGTTAGACAGGCTCGCCGGCATGGCACTAACTCCTGCTGACTGGCAAACGGTTGTAAAAGCCGCTCTCCCTAGTATGGGCAAATATATGGAATGGAGAGCGCTTTGGCACGAAGCTGCACAAGCGCAGGCCCGAGCAAACGCAGCTGCTTTGACTCCAGAGCAGAGAGATTGGACTTTTGACTTGTTAACGGGTCAGGGAGCTTATTCTGCTGATCAGACAAACTACCATTGGGGAGCTTATGCCCAGATTTCTTCCACGGCTATTAGGGCCTGGAAGGCGCTCTCTCGAGCAGGTGAAACCACTGGGCAGTTAACAAAGATAATCCAGGGACCTCAGGAATCCTTCTCAGATTTTGTGGCCAGAATGACAGAGGCAGCAGAGCGTATTTTTGGAGAGTCAGAGCAAGCTGCGCCTCTGATAGAACAGCTAATCTATGAGCAAGCCACAAAGGAGTGCCGAGCGGCCATAGCCCCAAGAAAGAACAAAGGCTTACAAGACTGGCTCAGGGTCTGTCGAGAGCTTGGGGGACCTCTCACCAATGCAGGCTTAGCGGCCGCCATCCTCCAATCTCAGAACCGCTCCATGAGCAGAAATGATCAGAGGACATGTTTTAATTGCGGAAAGCCTGGGCATTTTAAGAAAGATTGCAGAGCTCCAGATAAACAGGGAGGGACTCTCACTCTTTGCTCTAAGTGTGGCAAGGGTTATCATAGAGCTGACCAGTGTCGCTCTGTGAGGGATATAAAGGGCAGAGTCCTTCCCCCACCTGATAGTCAATCAGCTTATGTGCCAAAAAACGGGTCATCGGGCCCTCGGTCCCAGGGCCCTCAAAGATATGGGAACCGGTTTGTCAGGACCCAGGAAGCAGTCAGAGAGGCGACCCAGGAAGACCCACAAGGGTGGACCTGCGTGCCGCCTCCGACTTCCTATTAATGCCTCAAATGAGTATTCAGCCGGTGCCGGTGGAGCCTATACCATCCTTGCCCCTGGGAACCATGGGCCTTATTCTCGGCCGGGGTTCACTCACCTTGCAGGGCTTAGTAGTCCACCCTGGAGTTATGGATTGTCAACATTCCCCTGAAATACAGGTCCTGTGCTCAAGCCCTAAGGGCGTTTTTTCTATTAGTAAAGGAGATAGGATAGCTCAGCTGCTGCTCCTCCCTGATAATACCAGGGAGAAATCTGCAGGACCTGAGATAAAGAAAATGGGCTCCTCAGGAAATGATTCTGCCTATTTGGTTGTATCTTTAAATGATAGACCTAAGCTCTGCCTTAAGATTAATGGAAAAGAGTTTGAAGGCATCCTTGATACCGGAGCAGATAAAAGTATAATCTCTACACATTGGTGGCCCAAAGCATGGCCCACCACAGAGTCATCTCATTCATTACAGGGCCTAGGATATCAATCATGTCCCACTATAAGCTCCATTGCCTTGACGTGGGAATCCTCTAAAGGACAGCAAGGGAAATTCATACCTTATGTGCTCCCACTCCCGGTTAACCTCTGGGGAAGGGATATTATGCAGCATTTGGGCCTTATTTTGTCCAATGAAAACGCCCCATCGGGAGGGTATTCAACTAAAGCAAAAAATATCATGGCAAAGATGGGTTATAAAGAAGGAAAAGGGTTAGGACATCAAGAACAGGGAAGGATAGAGCCCATCTCACCTAATGGAAACCAAGACAGACAGGGTCTGGGTTTTCCTTAGTGGCCATTGGGGCAGCACGACCCATACCATGGAAAACAGGGGACCCAGTGTGGGTTCCTCAATGGCACCTATCCTCTGAAAAACTAGAAGCTGTGATTCAACTGGTAGAGGAACAATTAAAACTAGGCCATATTGAGCCATCTACCTCACCTTGGAATACTCCAATTTTTGTAATTAAGAAAAAGTCAGGAAAGTGGAGACTGCTCCATGACCTCAGAGCCATTAATGAGCAAATGAACTTATTTGGCCCAGTACAGAGGGGTCTCCCTGTACTTTCCGCCTTACCACGTGGCTGGAATTTAATTATTATAGATATTAAAGATTGTTTCTTTTCTATACCTTTGTGTCCAAGAGATAGGCCCAGATTTGCCTTTACCATCCCCTCTATTAATCACATGAAACCTGATAAGAGGTATCAATGGAAGGTCTTACCACAGGGAATGTCCAATAGTCCTACTATGTGTCAACTTTATGTACAAGAAGCTCTTTTGCCAGTGAGGGAACAATTCCCCTCTTTAATTTTGCTCCTTTACATGGATGACATCCTCCTATGCCATAAAGACCTTACCATGCTACAAAAGGCATATCCTTTTCTACTTAAAACTTTAAGTCAGTGGGGTTTACAGATAGCCACAGAAAAGGTCCAAATTTCTGATACAGGACAATTCTTGGGCTCTGTGGTGTCCCCAGATAAGATTGTGCCCCAAAAGGTAGAGATAAGAAGAGATCACCTCCATACCTTAAATGATTTTCAAAAGCTGTTGGGAGATATTAATTGGCTCAGACCTTTTTTAAAGATTCCTTCCGCTGAGTTAAGGCCTTTGTTTGGTATTTTAGAAGGAGATCCTCATATCTCCTCCCCTAGGACTCTTACTCTAGCTGCTAACCAGGCCTTACAAAAAGTGGAAAATGCCTTACAAAATGCACAATTACAACGTATTGAGGATTCGCAGCCTTTCAGTTTGTGTGTCTTTAAGACAGCACAATTGCCAACTGCAGTTTTGTGGCAGAATGGGCCATTGTTGTGGATCCATCCAAACGTATCCCCAGCTAAAATAATAGATTGGTATCCTGATGCAATTGCACAGCTTGCCCTTAAAGGCCTAAAAGCAGCAATCACCCACTTTGGGCAAAGTCCATATCTTTTAATTGTACCTTATACCGCTGCACAGGTTCAAACCTTGGCAGCCACATCTAATGATTGGGCAGTTTTAGTTACCTCCTTTTCAGGAAAAATAGATAACCATTATCCAAAACATCCAATCTTACAGTTTGCCCAAAATCAATCTGTTGTGTTTCCACAAATAACAGTAAGAAACCCACTTAAAAATGGGATTGTGGTATATACTGATGGATCAAAAACTGGCATAGGTGCCTATGTGGCTAATGGTAAAGTGGTATCCAAACAATATAATAAAAATTCACCTCAAGTGGTAGAATGTTTAGTGGTCTTAGAAGTTTTAAAAACCTTTTTAGAACCCCTTAATATTGTGTCAGATTCCTGTTATGTGGTTAATGCAGTAAATCTTTTAGAAGTGGCTGGAGTGATTAAGCCTTCCAGTAGAGTTGCCAATATTTTTCAGCAGATACAATTAGTTTTGTTATCTAGAAGATCTCCTGTTTATATTACTCATGTTAGAGCCCATTCAGGCCTACCTGGCCCCATGGCTCTGGGAAATGATTTGGCAGATAAGGCCACTAAAGTGGTGGCTGCTGCCCTATCATCCCCGGTAGAGGCTGCAAGAAATTTTCATAACAATTTTCATGTGACGGCTGAAACATTACGCAGTCGTTTCTCCTTGACAAGAAAAGAAGCCCGTGACATTGTTACTCAATGTCAAAGCTGCTGTGAGTTCTTGCCAGTTCCTCATGTGGGAATTAACCCACGCGGTATTCGACCTCTACAGGTCTGGCAAATGGATGTTACACATGTTTCTTCCTTTGGAAAACTTCAATATCTCCATGTGTCCATTGACACATGTTCTGGCATCATGTTTGCTTCTCCGTTAACCGGAGAAAAAGCCTCACATGTGATTCAACATTGCCTTGAGGCATGGAGTGCTTGGGGGAAACCCAAACTCCTTAAGACTGATAATGGACCAGCTTATACGTCTCAAAAATTCCAGCAGTTCTGCCGTCAGATGGACGTGACCCACCTGACTGGACTTCCATACAACCCTCAAGGACAGGGTATTGTTGAGCGTGCGCATCGCACCCTCAAAGCCTATCTTATAAAACAGAAGAGGGGAACTTTTGAGGAGACTGTACCCCGAGCACCAAGAGTGTCTGTGTCTTTGGCACTCTTTACACTCAATTTTTTAAATATTGATGCTCATGGCCATACTGCGGCTGAACGTCATTGTTCAGAGCCAGATAGGCCCAATGAGATGGTTAAATGGAAAAATGTCCTTGATAATAAATGGTATGGCCCGGATCCTATTTTGATAAGATCCAGGGGAGCTATCTGTGTTTTCCCACAGAATGAAGACAACCCATTTTGGATACCAGAAAGACTCACCCGAAAAATCCAGACTGACCAAGGGAATACTGATGTCCCTCGTCTTGGTGATGTCCAGGGCGTCAATAATAAAAAGAGAGCAGCGTTGGGGGATAATGTCGACATTTCCACTCCCAATGACGGTGATGTATAATGCTCAAGTATTCTCCTACTTTTTTACCACTAACTGGGAACTGGGTTTGGCCTTAATTCAGACAGCCTTGGCTCTGTCTGGACAGGTCCAGACGACTGACACCATTAACACTTTGTCAGCCTCAGTGACTACAGTCATAGATAAACAGGCCTCAGCTAATGTCAAGTACAGAGAGGTCTCATGCTGGTTAATCAACTCATAGATCTTGTCCAGATACAACTAGATGTATTATGACAAATAACTCAGCAGGGATGTGAACAAAAGTTTCCGGGATTGTGTGTTATTTCCATTCAGTATGTTAAATTTACTAGGGCAGCTAATTTGTCAAAAAGTCTTTTTCAGTATATGTTACAGAATTGGATGGCTGAATTTGAACAGACCCTTCGGAAATTGAGACTTCAGGTCAACTCCACGCGCTTGGACCTGTCGCTGACCAAAGGATTACCCAATTGGATCTCCTCAGCATTTTCCTTCTTTAAAAAATTGGGTGGGATTAATATTATTTGGAGATACACTTTGCTGTGGATTAGTGTTGCTTCTTTGATTGGTCTGTAAGCTTAAGGCCTAAACTAGGAGAGACAAGGTGGTTATTGCCCAGGCGCTTGCAGGACTAGAACATGGAGCTCCCCCTGATATATGGTTATCTATGCTTAGGCAATAGGTCGCTGGCCACTCAGCTCTTACATCTCACGAGGCTAGACTCATTGCACGGGATGGAGTGAGTGTGCTTCAGCAGCCCGAGAGAGTTGCACGGCTAAGCACTGCAATGGAAAGGCTCTGCGGCATATATGAGCCTATTCTAGGGAGACATGTCATCTTTCATGAAGGTTCAGTGTCCTAGTTCCCTTCCCCCAGGCAAAACGACACGGGAGCAGGTCAGGGTTGCTCTGGGTAAAAGCCTGTGAGCCTAAGAGCTAATCCTGTACATGGCTCCTTTACCTACACACTGGGGATTTGACCTCTATCTCCACTCTCATTAATATGGGTGGCCTATTTGCTCTTATTAAAAGGAAAGGGGGAGATGTTGGGAGCCGCGCCCACATTCGCCGTTACAAGATGGCGCTGACAGCTGTGTTCTAAGTGGTAAACAAATAATCTGCGCATATGCCGAGGGTGGTTCTCTACTCCATGTGCTCTGCCTTCCCCGTGACGTCAACTCGGCCGATGGGCTGCAGCCAATCAGGGAGTGACACGTCCTAGGCGAAGGAGAATTCTCCTTAATAGGGACGGGGTTTCGTTTTCTCTCTCTCTTGCTTCTTGCACTCTGGCTCCTGAAGATGTAAGCAATAAAGCTTTGCCGCAGAAGATTCTGGTTTGTTGCGTCTTTCCTGGCCGGTCGTGAGAACGTGTCTAATAACACTGTATGATGCTCTGTATATGCTTGGCCCAGGGAGTGTCACTATTAGATGGTGTGGCCTTGTTAGAGTAGGTGTGTTACTGTGTGTGTGAGCTTTGGGACCACGTTCCTAGCTGCCTGGAAGTCAGTATTCTGCTAGCAGCCTCCAGATGAAGATGTAGAACTCTCAGCTCCAGCTGTACCATGGCTGCCTGGATACCACCATGTTTTCACCTTGATGACAATGGGCTGAACCTCTGAACCTGTAAGCCAGCCCCAATTAAATGTCCTTATAAGAGTTGTCTTGGTCACGGTGTCTGTTCACAGCAGTAGAACCCTAACCAAGACAGACTGTACTTAGAATTAGTGGTGGCGCACGCCTCTAACCCCAGCACTCAAGAGGTAGAGGCAGATGGCTGTCTATGAGCTCAAGCCCAGTCTGGTCTATAAAATGAGTTCCAGTTCATCCAGGCCTACATAGAGAGACTCGATCTCACAAGGGGAAGGAGGAGGAAACTAGGGATGCTCCGAGGGCTCAGTGAGTAAAGGCATAAATTAATATTTTTTGTTTTGTTGTTTATTGTTACTTGTTTTGTTCATGTTTCTTGTTTTTTTGTTTTTGTTTTTGTTTTTGTTTTTTGATGTTTGTTTGTTGATGGTTCTGTTGTAGCCCTGACTTTCCTGGAACTGGCTCTCTGTAGACCAGGCTGGCCTCCAACTCAGAGATCCACCTGCCTCTGCCTTCCAAGTGCTACAAGACATGATACACAGCACATCTTAATTAATTCTTTAGATATAAATTTAATAGGTTCCAGAAGGTAGAGGAGAAATTTTGAATGTGTCGAACAGATACAGACAATATTCAAAATGTCCAATGACATAGCTTCTGAACATTTTATTTCTTTATTATTTATTCATGTGTACGCATGCCACATGTATCCTGTGGAGGCCATAAGAGAGTTGGGACCCCTGGAGCTGGAGTTACAACTGGTTGCCCTGCCTGATGCAGGACCCAAAATCGGGTCCTCTGTAAGAGCAGTAAGTGCTCCTTATTGCTAAGCCATCTCTCCAGGCCAAATTCATGACATTCTTGTCCACGTCTTTGTGAGAACACAGCCTTTCACTTCTTGTGGCATGCATGGAGTGGTAGTAGAGGCTTAGCTGGTACATCTATGCTTATCCTTTTGAGGATCAGACTAGACTGTTTCCCACAGCATCATGCTACATTGCCACTGGTGGTCTGTGAGCATTCCTCCATTTCTCCACATCCCTGTCTACACCTTTTATGTGTCTCTGAATTATAGCCATCCTCAGTGGTAAAAGTGCTGTGCTATCATGGTCTGAAAAAATCTGTCTTAGTTAGGATTTCATTGCTGTGAGGAGACACAGTGACCAAGGCAACTCTTATAAAGGACAATGGCATACAGGTTCAGAGGTTCATTTCATTATCATCATGGTGGGAAGCATGGAAGCACACAGGCAGACATTGTGCGGGAGGAACCAAAGGTTCTGCTTCTTGATCTGAAGGCAACCAGGAAGAGACACTTCCATGGGAAGCCAGGAGGAGGGTCTCTTCTGCACTGGATGGAGGCTGAGCATAGGATCTCAAAGCCCACCTCTACAGTGACACACTTCCTCCAATATGGCCACACCTTCTAATAGTGGCACATCCCATGGGCCAAGCATATTCAAACCACTATACAGCTTCAGTAAGGCCTATCGCTGGTCAGATGTTCTATGAGAAAAAAAAAACGCACATCTTAATCACTTCATTTGAGTATTTCATTTTAAACCATAGAAATAATTGGGCTTTGGCAGCAGCCCAGTCAAAAAGACACAGGTGAAAATTTTACTAAAATACCCATGCCAGCTGGCATACCCATACAGCCCAGCTGACTTGGAGCCTACCCACAACCCCTGAGCTCCACATTCCTTCCAGCCAACATCCCTACCCAGGCCAGACCAGTGGCCTGAAACACACCCCTTCCCAAATGAACCTCCTGGTAGCCTGTGAGCCTACCAGGAGGTCCACAGGAACTAGGGGCACAAAGGCCCACACTAACCAAAAACAACACTGCCTGCCTCCTGTGACTCAGGTCACAAAGGGTAAAGAATCTCAAATGGACCTCCTGGTAGCCTGTGAGCTTACCAGGAGGTCCACAGGAACTAGGGGCACAAAGGCCCACACTAACCAAAAACAACACTGCCTGCCTCCTGTAACTCAGGTCACAAAGGGTAAAGAATCTCAACTCAAATGGCCAGAAAACATTCAACAAAACATCCCTAATCTAAAGAAAGAGATGGCCATAAGTGTACAAGAAGCCTACAGAACACCAAATAGATTGGACCAGAAGAGAAAACCTTCCCATAGCATAATAATTAAAACACTAGATACACAGAACAAAGAAAGAATATCAAAAGCTGTAAGGGGGAAAGGTCAAGTAACATATAAAGGCAGACCTATACGAATTATACCAGACTTCTCACCAGAGACTCTGAAAGCCAGAAGATCCTGGACATATGTCATGCAGACCCTAAGAGAACACAAATGCCAACCCTGGATACTATACCCAGCAAAACTCTCAATCATCATAGATGGAGAAACCAAGATATTCTATGACAAGACCAAATTTAAACAGTATCTACCAATCCAGCCCTACAGAGGATATTAGAACGACATCTCCAACACAAGGAGGGTAACAACACCTAAGAAAATACAAGAAACTAATCAGTTCACAACAAACCCAAAAGAAGAGAATCATACATAATACCACCTCCTGAAACAAAGATAACAGAAACTAGCAATCACCTGTCTTTAATATCTCTCAACATCAGTGGACTCAATTCCCCAATAAAAAAGACACAAGCTAACAGACTGGATACATAACAAGGTCCAGCATTTTGCTGCATACAGGAAACACACCTCAGTGACAAAGACAAACACTAGCTCAGAGTAAGAGGCTGGAAAAAATGCTTTCCAAGCAAATGGTCCCAAGAAACAAGCTGCAGTAGCCATTCTAGTATTCAATAAAATAGACTTTCAACCAAAAGTTATCAAACAAGTTGAGGAAGGACAATTCATATTTATCAAAGGAAAAATCCACCAAGAACATCTATGCCCTAAATGCAAGGGCACTCACATTCATAAAAGAAACTTTACTAAAGCTCAAATCACACATTGAACCTCACACATTAATATTGGGAGACATTAACACCCCACTCTCACCAATGGTCAGATCATGGAAACAGAAACTAAACAGAGGTACAGAGAAACTAACAGAAGTTATGAACCAAATAGAGTTAATAGATATCTACAGAACATTTCACCCCCAAATAAGGGACTATACCTTCTCAGCACCTCATGGAACCTTCTCCAAAACTGACCACATAATCAGATATAAAACATGCTTTAACAGATCTTTAAAGATCATTCTGATCCCATGCATCACCACAGACTGAGGCTAGACGTCAATAACAACAAAAACAACAGAAAGCCCACATACTCATGGAAACTGAACAACTCTCTGCTCAATGATAACTTAGTCAGGGAAGAAATAAAGAAAAAAATCAAAGACATTATAGAAGCCAATGAAAATGAAGACACATCATACCCAAACTTATGGGACATAATGAAAGCAGCATTAAGAGGCAAGTTCATAGCACTAAGTGCCTTCATAAAGAAATTGGAGAGATCCCATACAACCAACTTAACACCATACCTGAAAGTTCTAGAGCAGAAAGTAGCAACCACACCCAAGAGGAGTAGAAGGCAGGAAATAGTCAAACTCAGGTCTGAAATCAACCAGTTAGAAACAAAGAGAACGATGCAGAGAATCATCAAAACCAAGAGCTGGTTCTTTGAGAAAGTCAACAAGATAAATGAACCCTTAGCCAAACTAAGTAAAGGGTAAAGAGACAGTGTCCAAATTAACAAAATCAGAAAATGAAAAGGAAGACATAACAACAGAAACTGAGGAGATTTTAAAAAAAATCATCAGAGCCTACTACAAAAGCCTATATGCTGCCAAACTGGAGAACCTAGATGAAATGGATGATATTCTAGACAGACACTACATACCAAAGTTAGAGCAAGATCTCAGCTAAATGATCTAAACAGTCCTGTAACCCCTAAGGAAAAAGAAGTAGTCATCAAAGACCTCCCAACCAAAAATAAGCCCAGGACCAAATAGGTTTAGTGGAGAATCTATCAGACCTTCAAAGAAGAGCTAATACCAATACTCCTCAAACTATTACACAAAATAGAAATAGAAGGAATACTATTTAACCCATTCTTTGAAGCCACAGTTACTCTGATACCTAAACCACACAAAGACCCAACAAAGAAAGAGAAATTCAGACCAATTTCACTTATGAATATTATTAATTCAAAAATACCCAATAAAATTCTTGCAACCTGAATTCAAGAACACATCAAAACAATCATTCACTATGATCAAGTAGACTGCGTTCCAGGAATGCAGGGATGGTTCAATATACAAAAATCCATAAATGTAATACAGTATATATACAAACTCAAGAGAAAAAAAACACACATAATCATCTCATTAGATGCTAAAAAAAAGCCTTTGACAAAATACAAGACCTCTTCATGCAAAAAGTCCTGGAGAGATCATGCATTCATGGCATATACCTAAACATAATAAAAGCAAGGTACAGCAAGCCCATAGCCAACATCAAATTAAATGGAGAGAAACTTGAAGCAATCCCACTAAAATCAGGGATAAGACAGGGTGCCCACTCTCTCCCTATCTATTCAATATAGTACTCAAAGTTCTAGCTAGAGCAATTAGGCAACAAAAGGATATCAAGGGGATATGAGTTGGAAAGGAAGAAGCTAAAGTATCACTACTTGCAGATGATATGATAGTATACATAAACAACCCCCAAAATTCCACCAGAGAACTACAAGAGCTGATAAACAACTTCAGCAAAGTGGCTGGATATAAAGTGAACTCAAACAAATCAGTACCCTTCCTTTATATAAATGATAAACAGGCTGAGAAAGAAATTAGAGAAACAACAACCTTCACAATAGCCACAAGTATTACAAAATATCCTGGTGTATCTCTTACCAAGCAAGTGACAGATCTGTATGACAAGAACTTCAAATCGCTGGAAAAAGAAATGGAAAAAGATCTCAGAAGATAGAAAGATCTTCTATGCTCATGGATTGGTAGGATGAACATATTGAAAATGACTATCTTGCCAAAAGCAATCTACAGATTCAATGTAATCTCCATAAAAATTCCAACATAATTCTTCACAGACATGGAAAAAACAATTCTCAACTTCATATGGAAAAACAAAAAAACACAGGATAGCCAAAAAAAAGTTCTCAACTATAACAGAGCTTCTAGGGGAAATCACCATTCCTGATTTCAAGCTGTACTACAAAACAACAGTGGTAAAACATGCATGGTATTGGTACAGAGACAGACAGGTCAATGAATGGAATAAAATCAGAGTCCCAGAAGTAAAACCCATATGTAGTGGTTATTGGCTAAATTGCTTTGTGCTCCTGGTGGGTTGAGCACCCAGCCACCCACCCACCAGAACACTCTGGATGCATGAATAAAAGACACACACACACACACACACACACACACACACACACACCCCAGTTAATTTTAATATGCCTTGACTAGCTCAAAGGCTGGGCAGTTCTAATCCTCCACCTGACTAGCATATACTTCCCTCCAGTACTCTTGCTCAACATCTTCTAAATCTATGCTTTATTTTTGTTGCACTATTACCTTCTGTACAGCCCCTCCCATAGGCCACTTTCCCCCTCCACCTACATTTTGGATCTGTCTCCCTCTAAGACAAGGCAATCTCCCCCCTTTCCTTTCTCCCAGTCCTAGCCTGTGCAAATCTTAAGGTCTTTCCTCAGTCTATCTACCCAGCCATTGACCATTGGCTTGTAGGGGGAGGTACTAATACTAAAGTCTGGTTCCCTAATTGGTTCTTGACTTGTTAATAAAGAAGGCCTGGAGCCAATTGCCTGGTGGGAGGTACAGGTGGGACTTCCAGGTGCCAAGAGGAAAGGGAGACAGGGAAGGAAAAAGAGAGGCTTTCCTGCCATGCTTTGGAATGAGAAGCACTCAGAAATCATGTAAGATCTTGGGGCAGCCGGGGCCTGTGGCTCTGTTTCCAGCAGGTTGCCAGAGATGTTCGAGAGGGGCTGATCAGAATGGCTACTGAGTTGGAGTGGAAGGAGAGACAGAGATGATGGTTTGGTAAGGACACACATTTCCAAGCAGGAGTTATCTGCCCAGCAATTGTGCTAGCTGGAAAGTTCCAAAATAATAAAGCTGTCTATGTGTCCTCCATCCAAGGATTCAAAGGTCTGGGGAGTGGCGGTAATACTGCTGATCCTGGAGCAAAGGCAGATTGGAAGGAGAGAGCAGGTCAGTGCTGGTGGCCCGATGCAGCTAAGCAGGGTGGAGGAACAAAAGGGAGCTGGGAAGGATGGGTAGAGCACAGATCCCGGGCTAAGGTAGGACAGTGCTTTTTAAAACTACTCTTCATTGATCAATCAAAAACCAACTGGGGGCAAGGACCTTCAGTGTTCGGACACACAGATTCCCAATTTGGGAGGCAGTATTAATTCAAAGCATCAGAACCAATCCCCAACACCCATACACCTATGAACATTTGATCTTTGACAAAGAAGTCAAAAACATACAGTGGAAAAAATAAGAAAGCACCTTCAATAAATGGTGCTGGTCTAACTGGTGGTCTGTGTGTAGAAGAATAAAAATAGGTAAATATTTATCAACTTGCACAAAGTTCAAGTCCAAGTGGATCAAAGACCTCAACATAAAACCAGATACACTGAATCTAATAAAAAGAAAGTGGGAAAGAGCCTCGAACTCATTGGCACAGGGGGAAATTTCCTGATCAGGACACCAATGGCTCAGGCTCTAAGATCAACAACTGATAAATGATTCTTCAGGAAACTGAAAAGCTTCTGTAAGGAAAAGGACACTGTCAATAGGACAAATCTGAAATCTACAGATTTGGAAAAAATCTTCACTAACCCCACATCCGACAGAGGGCTAATATCCAAAACATATAAAGAACTTGAGGAGTTAACCTCAAAAAAACTCAAATAACCCAATCAAAAAATGGAGTACAGCCGGGCAGTGGTGGTGTATGCCTTTAATCCCAGTACTTGGGAGGCAGAGGCAGGTGGATTTCTGAGTTGGTGGTCAGCCTGGTCTACAGAGTGAGTTCCAGGACAGCCAGGACTATACAGAGAAACCCTGTCTCACCCCCCAAAAGGGGGGGGGGGATGCAGAGCTAAACAGAGATTTCACAACATAAGAATCTCAAACGGCAGAGAAGCACTTAGCTAAATGTTCAAAGCCCTTAGTCATCAGCAGAATGCAAATCAAAATGACTGGGAGATTCCACCTCACATCAATCAGAATGGCTAAGATCAAAATCTCAGATGACAGCACATGCTGGCAAGGATGTAGAGAAAGAGGAATACTCCTCCATTGCTGGTGGGATTGCAAGCTGATACAACCACTCTGGAAATCAGTCTGGCGGATCCTCAGAAAATTGAAAATAGTTCTACCTGAAGTCCCAGATAAACCAAAAGATGCTCCACCATACCACAAGGACATGTGTTCCACCATGTACATAACAGCCTTATACGTAACAGCCAGAAGCTGGAAACAACACAGGTGTCTCTCAAATGAAGACTGGATACAGAAACTGTGGATCATTTACACGGCGGAATACTATTCAGTTATTAAAAATGAAGACATCATGAATTTTGCAAGCAAATAAATGGAACTAAAAAATATCATCCTGAGTGAGGTAACTCAGACCCAAAAGGACATACGTGTTATGTGCTCACTGACATGTCTATATCAGCCAAAAAGTACAGAAGACCTAGGATACAACCTACAAACCATAAGAAGTGTAACAAGCAGAAATGCCCACGTGAGGGGCTTCCACCCTCACTTAGGAGGGGAAGGAAATAATCACAGGAGGCAGAGAGAGGGGCCTGGGCGGGAGAGGGGAGGGGTAGGAGAAAAGGGGAACAGAATCAGATATGGGAGGAAGGGACAGTAAAGAAGCCCAGAGGGCCAAGAGAATGAATGGAAATAAGCAGCCTCGGGGTGGGAGGTGGGAAGTCTCTAGAAAGTACCAGAGACCTGGAAGGTGAGACACTTTCAAGACTCATTTGGGGTGGCCTTGGCCAAAATGCCCAACAGTGGGGAAAAAGGAAATCTAAAGAGTCTACTTCCAATAGACAGGGCTTCAAGGGGAGGGACAGGTTTTCTAACACACAGTCAATATTCCTGACCCAGAATTGTCCCTGTCTAAAAGAACTGCAGGGACCAAAATGGAGAAGAAACTGAAGGAAAGGAGGTCCAATGACCAGCCCAACTTGGGATGTATCTCATGGTGGGACACCAAGGCCTGACACTACTATGCTATGACGTGCTTACAGATGGGAACCTGGCATGGCTGTCCTCTGAGAGGCCTACCAGCAGCTGGCTGAGACCGAAGCAGATACTTACAGCCAACCATTGGACTGAAGTCAGGGACCCCTATGGTTGAATTAGGGAAAGGACTGAAGAGGCAGAAGGGGAGGGTGACCTAAAGGCAGACCATCATTCTCAACTAACCTGGACCCCAGGGAGCTCCCAGAGACTCAGCCACCAACCAGGTAGCATACATTTACTGGTCTGAGGCCCCTGGCACATATGTAGCAGAGGACTGTCTGGTCTGGCCTCAGTGGGAGAAGATGCGCTTAATACTCTAGAGACTTGAGGCCCCAGGGAAGGGGGTGGGTTGATGGGGGGGTGGAGCACCCTCTCAGAGGCAAGGGGGAGGAGGGATGGGATGAGGAACTGTGGGAGGGGAACCAAGGAGGGAGCAAGGACTTGAATGTAAATTTTAAAAAGTTAATTTTTAAAAAAAAGAAACAAATGAGCCAGGCATGGTGGCGCACACCTTTAATCCCAGCACTCGGGAGGCAGAGGCAGGCGGATTTCTGAGTTCGAGGCCAGCCTGGTCTACAAAGTGAGTTCCAGGACAGCCAGGGCTACACAGAGAAACCCTGTCTCGAAAAAAAAAAAAAAAGAATTAATTGGGTTTCATATGTAAAGTGTTTGATTACCCTTAGCTATATAAGGAACCACCTCACTACTTAACAATGAAACAACATCCACTCCATTATCTTAGGAGTTCTATAGGTTGACTGAGCCCTGTTGGAGGATTCTGCTGTGTAGGTATTGATGGGAACACCTGAAAACCTACTGCATGGGACACGCCCAAGCAGCCCTTTTTGGTACCTCGGCAGGAATGTTCAGGAACGTACGCAAGGCCGGACGCAGATATGACACTTGGGTATCCGGGACCCTTTCTGTACAGTCTCTGCCCCCTCTCCCTCCCTTTCCCTCTCTCTCCTATCACCTGCTCTTTGCAAGAGTTGATTTGGACTTCACACATAGCAGCACAGAGCTCGCAAAAAAATGCAACCTGGAGAATGTTCTGAGGTGAGCTCATCACTTCCACCTCATTTCTTAGTTAAAGGCAATCTAGGGAATTCTAAATCCACATGGGCTGGGACTGCACAAGAAAAACGGTCTGAAAAGACACGATCCTTGGGGAGGATCCTTGCTCTGGAGGTCAGTTACCACAGGTCATGGAATTCAAAGGCAGTTTTTCCAAGCATAACAATTCAGTGAGAAGTCGAGAGAAACCAGCTTGAGACAGTCAACTTGGAGAGAAGTTTTGAGCCAAAGGTTAGACCTAGTCCTTCTAAGAATGTTAAAAACTCTAAATCTAAACACAATACACCAACAAGAAGCCTATATACAACAGCCTATATACAACAGCCTATATACAACAGCCTATATACGTACAACAGGACCCTCTCCTAGTGAACACTGGCAACTTGGAAGTTGGCAAGCCTTAGTCTCTTGACAGCACCATAGTCTCTCAAGGATAGACATAACAGTAATTTCTGTTTCCATCTATGTCTCTGTCCCTGTCCCCATCATTCATTCATTCATTCTGTGTATGTGTGTGTGTGTGTGTGTGTGTGTGTGTGTGTGCGCGCGCACGTGTGCATGTGTGCACATGTATACATATGTTAATAGTGAGCCTGCAATCCCTCTGCCTCAGCCTCCCAAGTACCTAGGATTACAAGCCCCAAATGCCAGAACCAGCAGGAGACCTGTCATTTCTGAAACTGATCTAACACTAAAGAAAGTTTCCTTATTCTGTGTGTTTTAAGAAAAACCTGAGGCTGGGTGTGGCAGTGGGGTACACCTGTAATCCCAGCACTCAGAAGGCAGAGACAGGTGGGTCTCTGTGAGATTGTGGCCTGTCTGGTCAACAAGAGTGACTTTCAGGACAGCCAGAGTTACATAGTGAAACTCTGTCTCGAAAGAAAGAAAGAAAGAAAGAAAGAAAGAAAGAAAGAAAGAAAGAAAGAAAGAAAGAAAGAAAGACAAGACAAGACTGGGGAGGATGAAAACTCAGTTAGCTGCATACACTCACCTTATCTTAAACACTGTATTTATTTTGTATAATGGAACATTTTAATTTTCAAAACAGCTCTTTACTTTTATTTTTATTATTTGTGCAATGAGTGTTCTGCCTGCATTGTCTGTACACCATATGCCTACCGTGCCTATGGAGACCAGAAGAGGGCACTGGATCCCTCTGACTGGAGCTACCGACAGTTGTGTGAAACCATGTGTAAGCCGGGAATCAAACCTGGGTCCTCTACAAGAGCTGCGAGTGTTGGACAACAGGGTAGCTTGAGAGATGGTTCAGTGGTTAAGAGTTCTTGCTGTTCTTCAAGAGGACCTGAGTTTGGTTCCCAGCATCTATGCTGGGTAGCTCGCTGATGCTTGTTACTCCAGCTCCAGGAGACTCAGTACCCTCTTCTGACCTCCATGGGCGTCCATGTATGTCTGGATAGTATTTACTGTGCCTGGGCAAAATACACGCATACAGACACACCCACATAAATAAAAATAATAAATCTTTAAGAAAGAAGACTAGAGAGGAGACAGAGACTGAGAAGGTAGCCTTGTGAGATAAGCGAGCTTCCTGGACAAGCAACAAAGGGCAGTAAGGAAGAGGCTCAGAGGGCAGGGTGCTTACTCAGTGTGTATAAAGCCCTAGGTTAGTGGTTCTCAACCTGGGGGTCACAACCCTCTTGAGGTCCAATGACCCTTTTCACAGGGGCTGCATATTAGCTGTTTATATTATGATTCATAACAGTCGCAAGATTACAGTTGTGAAATTTATAGTTGTGGCCCACTGCAACATGAGGAACTGTATTAAAAGGGCCCAGCATTCGGAAAGCTGAGAACCACTGCTCTAAATTCAATTTCCACCACAATATAGACTAGACATGGGGGCTTGCCTGTAATCCCGGCACTAAGGAAGTTGAGATAAGAGGATCAGAAGTTCAAAGGCTATCCTCTATACATAATGAATCTGAAGCCAGTCTGGGCTACAGGAGATCAGACCACGTAATCTAGAAAACTAACAAACAAACAGGGCTGGGGAGCTGGGCCAGTGAGGTGCTTGCCATGCCACATGAGATCCTGAATTCAACCCCTTTGAGCCCACATTTTAAAAAAACAAACAAAACAAAAACAAAAAACCCCCAGGTACCTTGGTATGCACCCCTAATCCCAACACTGGGGAGACAGACACGATGATCTCAGGGACTGGCTGACCAGCCCATGTGGCTGAATGAGCAAGCTAGGCTCAGTTAAGATACCCTCTCTCAGAAGCTAAGATGGAGAGACATCAAGGGAGATGCCTGATGCTGACTTCTGGCCTCTACAGACATGTACACACACACACACACACACACACAGACTCATAGCCACAGAGACTCACACAGACACACATAGAGAGGAACTCACACCCACAGAGTGTCTCTCTCTTTCTTTCTCCCCCCCCCTCTCTCTCTCTCACACACACACACACACACACACACACACACACACACACACAGACTCATAGCCACAGAGACTCACACAGACACACATAGAGAGGAACTCACACCCACAGAGTGTCTCTCTCTCTCTTTCTTTCTCTCCCCCCCCCCCTCACACACACACACACACACACACACACACACACACACACACACACACACATACACACACAGACTCACACAGACATGCACACAGAGAGAAACACATACACACAGAGACTCATACACTCACACACCTTGAAGAAGGAAAAGAGAGGTCTTTAGTTTGGCTTTGGTTTTCCATGTCTTTCTCAACCCCACCCAAGAGTATGGCCTGGAGCTTACCAACCCTGAGTTTGGCCTGGTAGTGATTGGAAAAGCTGAGTCACCGCTGGGAAAGAGGCCAACTCTGTGCTACATGAGGAGAAACCCTAGGCTACCCCATGCCAGGACCGGAGCACTTCCACTAGGCCTATCCCCTCCAAGAGTGGGTCAGTAAGTTCCCTTCATGGCTGAAGAGACATTAATGACGCTTGCTAAGCTTGTTGCTGTTGGATGTTGATTTTATCAAGAAGCCACTAGATAGCATCAACCGTGCCTGGACAATATGCACTTGCCCCTCCTCACCTGCTCACACTTGGCTCCACACAGGTTATTTTGAGGCAGAGCTTAATTTTTAAGAAATCAGTAATGAATCTTGTTTAATCTCTTAATCCTCTTGCCTAATTCTCTTTTACATTAAGGGATTAAATCCTGAAGAGGAGACATGGCCAAACAGTGACTCACTCTTCCTTCAGCTCTCTGTCCCCAAAGGCAGCGAGAGGAGAAGGCTTGGGTGGTGCGCACTGCTCAGTGCCACAGTCACCGGGCCCGGGCCCATCTAGTCAAACTTCCCTTTCACGGCACAAAAGAATTAGTCTTTAAGGGATGCTCATCTTGTCGCTGCTGTAGAGTGTCCTATCAAGTGGCTGACCTTGGTAGCTCATGGTCACACGTGGTCTGCCCGGAACTGCTTGGCTCACTGTGGGATGGGCCATCTGAGTCATCTGAAATCTGGCCCGGCCCCCTGCAAGCCTAGTCATTTGCTTGGTGACAGGCCAGGATTAGTGGCAAAGAAGAGACTGGGGCCCCGTGGAGAGGGGCCAGGAAAGACGCACTGGGGTGTTCTTGAAACTGAGGTGGATGAAGAGAGAGGGCAAGCCTCTAGCTAGCAGAACGGAGCCTGGGTGAGTCCATTCACTCTACAGAACCTGGAAACTTCTGTCCCGTTCACAGAGTCCTACAGCTCTCACTCTTGGCTCTCACTCCCTGCTTCCTGTTTGGGCCTGAGCTAATGAAGCATGGAGTGACAGGGCAGTGGGGCTTGAAGGACACCTGCTCAGGATTACCTGCAGGCTTACGAGTTCTGAATGGAACCTGGGACAGGGACATGTGTCTTCTGCCACACTTCATACAAACAGCAACCTTGTGAGCAGGACAGCAAAGGAGAGCTTGGTATGGCAAGATACAACCTCCTCCCCATGGAGCCCGGCAATCTGGCTTAACACCCATGCCCCTGGGATACCATCCTTTCAGGCAGGGCATCAAAATTGAGTGGCAACCAGCAATAGTTGCCACTATTGCCACTCTACCAGGTAAACACACTCTTGGCCTTACATTTCACTGGACTGGCCTGTCACACCATTGGCATGGTTGACCCCTGACAAGTGTCCTGTCTAGTCTGACTGAAGGATCTAGACCTCAAACTCAGAAATTGCCTGTCTCTGCTGAGAATCCCAGCCACTGCCTTGGAATTGTTATTGAAAGTACCCAAATCACTCATCAAAGATGAGCCGTATGCCTTGCCTGGTTCATAGCTGTGTTCCTCCCACTGTAAGAAAGAAGGGTTTTAACCGTGGAGAGACGGGTAAATGTGTAACAAGGAAATGCTGTGGCCTCTCAAGGATCCAAAGCAGAACAGAAAACTACAAAAGGATTCTGGGAAGCAGATGATCGGGTGTGGAAGGTCACATCTCTAGACCTGTGTTTGCCCCTCCCTCCAGCCCCTTCCATGTTCCTCTGGCTTCTCCACACCTTGCAACTGAGCATAATAATGCAGCCAACATTTTAATCTACAAAAAAATATGAGAGAGAGAGAGAGAGAGAATATGAATATGCAGGAGAAGAGGAGAGGAGAGAATAAAAGAAAACCCTGGAGTTAGAGAGATGGTTTAGTGGTTAAGAACAGTTGCAGAGGACCCAAGTTCAGTTACCAGCGCCCATGTTGGGAGGCCTCCTGTAACCCTAACTCTAGAGAATCTGATACCTCTGTGGACACCAACATGCACAGCTTCGTGATCTCACATAGACACACATATACATACACACACACACACACACACAAAATAAATAAATAAATAAATAAATAAATAAATAAATAAATAAATAAATAAATAAATAGAAGAAATCTTTCTTTAAAAAGAAGATAAAACCCTCAGACAGGTATGGGGGCTCCTGCACTTAGAAGGTGGAGGCAAGAGCATCAAGGGTATGCTTAGCTACGTGGCAAGTTCAAGGCTAAACTGGAATACCTGAGACCAACAATCCAAACAACCAAGGGGGTGGGGAGGGAGGGAATTGGGGAAGGAACAGCAAGGCAGAAAATTCTAAGACATCTTAAGAACAAAAACTGGGGAAGTTCAATTGAGAAGAATCAATTTTCACCAGGACTCACAGAACTCAGTAGGCAGAGGCATGCGGGTCTCTGTGAGTTCAAGGTCAACCTGATCTACAACGTGAGTACCAGGACAGCCAGTGCTATACATAGAAAACCAAAAAGTCAAAAAGGGGTCAATTTTCATTTACAAAGGCAGGCTAGAGTTGCTCTGGATCTGCAGAGCAGGGCTTAGTGTTCCCTAGGGACATCCCTCTCCTCTCCACCTTAACCTTTTCTAACAGCCTGGGGACTGCCAGGGTCTATACGCACTGAGCCAACAGTGCCTCTTTCCATGCTCCTTCCCTCCCTGCTTCACCCCCCCACCCCCGCCACTGGACCAATGTCTAGCAAATTCCTCACCCCAGGTACTTTTCCACCCTGACGAGAGACTTGTTTTCCTAGCATGATGTTTTTTCAAGAAGCCCACCACAGCTGAAGACACTCTGATAACATCTTGTTTTTCTCCTACACATCCTGGACTTGTGGTTAAGTGTCTCCAGCGGCACTCCCCAGCGAGTGCGTATATACCCATAGTTGCCTTTCAATAAACGAGACTTGATCCGACAGCCTGTCTTGTCTCCATTCTTCGCGTCTCTTGCCCCTCAGTCCCCACTCTCTCTCCTGCAGACTTCCTTGACTGATCTGAGGACCTGGTCAAACGACCACTAGACTTCATGCAAGAGTCTAAACTAGAGGTGCATATTGAGGGTTGTTCACTGTGAGGAATGGAAGGGTTTCAAGGAACAGAGATTTGACACTTAGCCTACAAAAGACAAAACAGCCAAGCACAGGGTAGTAACTGTTTCATGGACAAGAGATGTGAAGGGCTGCAGCTCATGGCTGACTGAACTGGATACCATTTATATATTGTCATGTGCATGTGCACATCAATGTGTACACACAAAGCTTCGTTCCTTAAGTACTAACCACCTTAGGTTGTTTTGTGTGTGTGTGTGAATGTGTGTTTGTATGTTTAAAGATTTCTTTTTATTTATGTGACTCTGTGTGCATCTCAAAAAACGGAAACAATAGAAGGAAAGAAAGATGGAGGCAGAAAGGGCCCTGTGGGAGGGCTGTAAGGGTTGAGCCCTTCTACCTTGCTTTTTGAGACACGGTCTTTCATTGGCCTGGATCCTGTCAACTAGACTAGACTGGTTTGACCAGCAAGCTCCAGGGCTACCTGCCTCCACCTGCCAGTGCCTGAGCCACCACGCCTGGCTTTATTTCCCCGTGGGTTCTGGGCTTGAACTCAAGTCCCCATGCTTGCGTGACACACATTTTACCAACGGAGGGGCCATTGCCTTCATCTTCCTTTAAATCTTCCCTGAGGTAAGTTTAATGCAAGCATTTTAGTCTTCCACTTGACATTTTTGATCCAACAGTTCTGTAATTTTCTGGTTCATAAAATATCCCTCCAGGTTCCTAAAATCTTTAATAAGACGCTCAAGTCAAATCTGTTTATTTATGAAGTTCCTTATAAACTGACACATTTCAGTTCTTCAGGGCGACTACCCTGTGACAGCCAGGGGTGATGCTCGCCCATCATTACTAACAAAAATGACAGCCTTGGTTGGCTTCACTCGGCTCTGATTGCTAAAGCAGTTTGCAGTTCTTAAAAATGCTTATATACAGTTGGATGTGGTGGCGCACGCCTTTAATTTCAGCATTCAGGAGGCAGAGGCAGGCGGATTTCTGAGTTCGAGGCCAGCCTGGTCTACAAAGTGAGTTCCAGGACAGCCAGGGCTACACAGAGAAACCCTGTCTCGAAAAAAACAAAAAAGAAAGAAGAAACATTGTCTCAAAAACAAAAACCAAACAAACAAACAACCAAACACTGCTTATACCTGTTTGATCACATAAGTGCAAGACACTCCTGTTGAAGAATCCAAGGGCAACAAATGCGGCTGAGTAGTTCACACAGGCAGAGACAGTTGAGCAGGGCCTGTTGGTGCTGTTTAATATTCAACCTGAGAGGTCAGGCGGGATGTGCTCTCTGAATGCAAGCCACGGGAAGAAAAATACCCCACGATTCTACCTTGGAGCCACGGCAAAAAAAAAAAAAAAAAAAAAAAAAAAAAAATTGCAGGGCTTGGGAGGGGTATTTCTTTTATTTGGCTTTTTGAAACAAGATCTCTATGTAGCCCTGGCTGTCCTGGTCGCTCTGTAGACCCGACTGGTCTCACATGCACAGATATCTGTCTGCCTCTGCCTCTGCCTCTGCCTCTGCCTCTCAAGGGGAGGATTGAAGACACACCCAGTTCAGGGAGCGTTGTGCTTAATTTCTTTGCAGCCTTTCTTCATGGTATTTTGTATTTTGAAATGACAGTACAGTGTTTACCTGATCCATACCTGCTTTCACTGAGCAATTCATTATTAACACTTTAATTTTTTATGCTTAGTTGGGTTTTGCTTTTTTTCGTTTGTTTTATTTTTGTCTCAAATAGCCAGAGCTGGCTTCAAACTCAATCTGTAGTTAAGGATGACTCTGACTCCTAGGCCTCTTGCTGCCTGCCACCTTCCAAGGGCTGAAATTTCAGGTGTAACAAACATGATGCCCTGGCATGGTAGTACACACTTTTGTTTTTTGTTTTTGTTTTTTGTTTTGTTTGTTTGTTTTCAAGACAGGGTTTCTCTGTGTAGCCCTGGCTGTCCTAGAACTCACTCTGTAGACCAGGCTGGCCTCGAACTCAGAAATCCGCCTGCCTCTGCCTCCCGAGTGCTGGGATTAAAGACGTGTGCCACCATGCCCGGCCCAAAAAAGTGTAGCCCAGGCTGGCCTCGAACTCGTGATCCTCCTGCCTCTGCCTCCTTCAGCAAATACTACCAGTACGTGCCACTAGGCAGGCAGGTCTGTATGAGTTCCAGGCCAGCCTGGATCTTCAGAGTGAGTTCCAGGCCAGCCAGTTGTGGTGAGACCCTGTCTCAAAGCACGACAACAAGCAATGCTTTGGTTGTACTTTTTATGGACCAGTCACTGTCCAAACTCAAAAACATTAGCTCCTGAGCTTGTCCCAATTTCTTTCTCTCCAGCGCTTTCTTCCTCCCGTTCTCTGATGCGGACCCTGCAGGCTGAGCTCTCCAAACTGCTTGGAGAACTCCCTTTGGCTGCTGCTACTAGATGTTCTTCCTAGAAGGAATTATTGTTGCCGCTCCCTCTCTCTCTCTCTCCCGTCCCCCCTCCCGCCCCACATAACGATTTGCCACGAGAGTTCGAGGAATGTAAACATCTTCTGTATTTATTTATTTTAGGTTCAGCCACGTGATCAGCTTTAGCCAGTGCAACATTTGTGGTCTTGGCAAGAGCGCGAGCCTGAACTGGACCAGACTGGCCAGTTTGGTTTAACCTCTGGCCTGTATTTCCACGTCAACAGGCCCAGGAAACTGATCTGAACCAGCCCCAAAGCCCGAGGCAGAGCAGCTGTCAACCTGGGAGGAAGGAAACCAAAGCAAGCAGCCAGAGCCTCTGAGAGAGGGGTTGTCTGTGTGCTTCCTTCGGCAGCCAAAGCCTTCTAAGAACAGATGTCTAAGGGCTAGAGGCTAAGGGCAGAACACTCAGGATAGGTGGGTGGGTACAGGCACTCCCCTCCCCGTTCTCATCTTCTTGCTTCTCCTCCCCTCCCCTCCCCTCTCTTCCCTTCTCCTTCCCTCCACTCTCCTCCTCTCCCTTCTTTACTCCTCCACCCTCCTCCCCTCCACCCTGTACCCTCCTCCCCTCTTGATATGCTGGGAACCAAACTCTGGTCCTCTGGAAATGCAGCAAGTGCTCTTAACACCTGACACATTTCTCCGGCACCTGCATGTGCTTTTTTAGACAGTGTCTCTTATAGCCCAGGCTGGCCTTGAACGCCCTATGAAACCAAACATGACCATCAACTTCTGGTCCTCTTACCAATACCTTCTGCGTGCTGTAATTACAAGCAAGTCTGTGTGTACTGTGTATATGCTTGTGCTAGCCCCTGGGTACACATTTGGAGGTCAATGCCAAACGTCTTCCTCTATAGCTGTCTGCCATAGTTTTGAATCTGTCTCTCCAGTGAGTCTGGAGCTAGCCACTCAGCTAGACTGGCACGGCACTGCGGCCCTGGAATCCACTCAGCTTTGCTCCCCTCCCCCATACCCAGTGCTGGGGTTAGAGATGAACCTCCAGCTTTCACTTGGGTGCTGGGGATCTGAACTTGGGTCCTCGTGGTTACACAGCGGACATATTACTGATTGAGGCATCTCCCCAGGTTTAACCCTTTTAACAATACTGCACCCTTTTGAGTAGGAAACTGACCTGGTTTACTGACCTGAAATGCAAAAATTCATGTATTACAGAAGTAAATATCGTAGGATATGAATATCACTGTGGTTCAGTAGTCTCAAAAACCATGGCCCAGAGGCTGCTGGCAGGGCTCAGCGGTTACGAGTGCTTGCTGTTCTTACAGAGGACCTGAGCTCAGTTCCCAGCATCAGTGCTGGGCAGCCACCAACTGTAATTCCAGACCCAGGGACTATGGCGCCCTCTTCAGGCCTCCTTGATTACATACACTCGCAACTCAAAAATTAGCCCACACTCGGAAAGTTCTCTTTTAAAAACAAACATAATTATTAGTCATTTTTAATAGAAATCCAATAAATGTGTGTTACACATTAAGGTTAAAAAAGCAAAAAAAAAATTTTAATGGAAAATCAAGCTGTAGGAGAATAAACTCTGGGTTTAACTGTAAAGACTTTAGTGAGTCTTGTCACCTAACATCATTAGACACTGTCGAGGTGTCTTCTCACATCATTGAACATCCTTCTACAGCACTTGTGTGAAGAATCCATAGCCACTACTAACACAGGTTGCTATAATTTATGTAGCTGGTTCTCTAGAGCTAAGTGTTTGATTCGTTCTTCCTTTTAATTATACTAACTAAAATGCCTCTGGACATTATTAGAGAGAGAAAGACATTTGCACAGATCTCTGATCTTTCCCCTAAAGCACATTTCCATGTAATTTCAGCAAAATCTATTGGATCAGAAACTGTGTACATTGATAAGATCCTGTTTCCAATGACAGCCAGCCTTACAGAAAGACTCCGGCTACTCCTGCTGCTATAGGACATTATTGCTTACATTAAACTTAGGGGTCAGGGGAGCCTGGAGAGATGGCTCAATGGTTAAGACTGGTTCTTCTTCAAGCACAATCTGGGTTCATCCCCAGCACCCATATGGTGGTTCACAATCCTCCATAACTGCAGCTCCGGAAAATTTGGTGCCATCTGCTGGCCTCCTTGGGGACTGCACACATTTGGCGGATATACATACATGCAGGCAAAGCACCCATACACATAAATTAGCACTTAACCCACTTTTAAAGGAGCAGAGCTTTTTTTTTTTTGTTAATTTGCTTCTATTTGCCCACTCAAAACATAGGATTTTTCATGTATCTGCTGTCGTTTGCCCTTCTACAACAGACTGCTTGTCCCAATGTCTGCTTTTGTCAAGACCTATAAGACTTCCTCTAAACAAATATGTGTCATACAAGCATCAAAGGTTTCCCCCAAGTGTCTCATCTTAAGAGACTTACAAGTGGACTTTTTTTTTTCAAGACAGGGTTTCTCTGTATAGTCCTGGTTGTCCTGGAACTCACTTTGTAGACCAGGCTGGCCTCGAACTCAGAAATCTGCCTGCCTCTGCCTCCCGAGTGCTGGGATAAAAGGTGTGCGCCACCATGCCTGGCTTACAAGTGGACTTTAAAAGAAATAATTATCTATTATATGAGTACACTGTCCTCAGACACACCAGAAGAGGACATTGGGTTCCATTACAGGTGGTTGTGAGCTACCATGTATTTGCTGGGAATTGAACTCAGGGCCTTTGGAAAAGTAGTCAGTGCTCTTAACCTCTGAGCTGTCTCTCCAGCCCCCACAAGTGGACTTTTTCAGTAGTCACCAAGTTAACCTATTTTTACCCCTATGCTATCTACCTTTTGTGTTATATTTAGAAAGATCTTTTCAAAAGAACATCACATAAATATTTACAGGTCTGTTTGCCCACACATGGGTCCTGAAAGAGGATATAAAGCTAATTTGTTTTTTTAGTTTCAACTTCATCATAGGTTCTTTTTCCTTCCTTTCCGGTGTCGATATGTGAGTTCATTTTTTTTGAGTATTGAAGTAGCAAGAGCCACATTTTGCACCTCAAAATTGTGAGGGTTGTTTCTTTATTATGATGCTGCTGGCCAATCGTGCATTAGGAGTTTCACAGACTTATCTAGCAATAGCGATTTAAAAACAACAACAACAACAACAAAAAGTTTTATGTGGGGGTAAGTGTTCTGTAATCTGAAAGTCTTCCAATTTTTCTGTCAAACACCACCCCCTGCGCACACACACACACACACACACCGTTTCATTGTTTCTGAGAGCATCTTACAGCGCTGCCTAGCTGGCGTTAGATTCCTGACCTCCCTCCTCAGCCTCCTGAGTGTGAGCCACCAGGCTAGACTTTGCCTTTGGTTTGTCTTTTGTTTTGTAATGGGGTTGGTCAGTATCCGTTACTTTTCTGTTGCTGGGATAAAATACTATGACCAAAGGCAACTCATGGAAGAGTTTCTCCTGCCTCAAGCTTCCAGGAGTTCCAGAGAGCTCCATGCCCATAATGGTGGGGATGGCATGGAGAGGGAGGAGCCTGAGACCGCATCCTAATCGCACACTGGAAGCCGAAAGAGCAAGCAGGAAGTGGAGTGAGGCTATAAATTCTCCAAGCCCTCCCCCAATGACGTACTTCCTTCTGCAAGGCTCCACCTCCCAAAGTTCCCTCCACCAATAGAGAACCAAGTATTTAGATACATGGGTCGGGGGGGGGGGGTCTCATTAAAGCCACCAGAAGGCCACACTGTGCCATCCAAGCCACTCTCAGATTCCTAGGCTCACGTGATCATCTTGTCTCAGTCTCCCAAGCAGCTAGGGTGACAAAAACATACCACCAAGTTCAGCTGCCCTACATCTTGCCAAAACTAAATCGTTTTTCTGGATGTGGGACTTTCAGACTAAACTGGGAGATGTCCAAAGCAAACGGGACCAAGGAGTCACTGTGGCTGTCAGGTTCTTCGGACTGTGTGGGAGACATGTGCAGTTCACACAGGGATGCCGGGCTGTGTGTGGAGTCACAGTCGATGCTCTTGTGAGTGGATGTGTGTGCTGAATTGTCCTCTAGGGAACCCTGGTGTGCTAGAATCGTGAAGAAAAGTTGGATTAGGCACTGGGGAGTTGGTTCGCTCTGGAAAGTGTATGCCATGCAGGCATGAGGACCAGAGTTCGGATTCTCGTCACAAACATAAAAACCAAGGCTCTGGTATAGCTCCAGGCTCTCAGGGATTGGGCAGAGACAGGAGGATCCCTGGGGCTCCCTGGCCAGCCAGGCTAGCCAGGGAGCCCCAGGTTCATTTAAAGATTCTGTCTGAAAGAATAATAAGGTAAGAGGCTGGTGGGATGGGTCAGTGTATAAGGGTGTTCATCACCAACTGGGATAATATGAGTTGAATCTCTGAAGCCCAATGGGGGAATCTCTTCTGGCCTCCTAGTGCACTGTGGCATGCAAGGTCTACAAACATGTATGTATGTATGTATGTATGTATGTATGTATGTATGTATGTATGTTTGCACCTGTGCTCTCTCTCTCTCTTTCTGTCTCTCTCTCTCTCTCACACACACACACACACACACCCCAAATAAATGAATAAATAAGCATTTAAAATTTTTTAAGGGCCGGTGAGATGGCTCAGTGGGTAAGAGCCCCCGACTGCTCTTCTGAAGGTCCAAAGTTCAAATCCCAGCAACCACATGGTGGCTCACAACCATCCATAATGAGATCTGACTCCCTCTTCTGGTGTGTCTGAAGACAGCTACAGTGTACTTACATATAATAAAAATAAATCTTAAAAAAATTTTTTTTAAGGTGGAGAAGCAATTGAAGAGGGTACCTGACACCTGCCTCTGGCCTACACATGGGCACTCTGTGCGCACAAGAATGTCTCTCCGCACATACACAAGTGCATGTGAAATGAAAGGAGTCTGCTTTAGCAGAGGAGTGGAGGTACTTGACAAGACTGAAGAACTGGAAGGACCGGTATGGACCGGGATTCCAGATTTCAGGAATCAGAGAGGCACTGTAGGGCAGAGACCCAGCCCCCAGCCTGGCAAGATAGAGTCCTGGTACCACGGGCTTGGGAACCAGAATCAGGTTTCAAGCAGAAAATCTCCTTAGGGACTAAGGCTCAGGGTATCGCTCGGCTCTGGAGTTTCCAAGAGTGAACAATTAGGAATGGAGAGATGCACTAAGAGGCTCTGTCCTAAAGCCTCAAAGAGGGCTACCAAGATGGTTCTGTGGATAAAGGTGCTTGCTACCAAGCCTGACAACCTGAGTTCGATTCTGAGGACCCACAGAGTGGAAAAGAAAGAACCGGCTCCCTCAAGTTGTCCTATGACCGCCACATTCATGGACGCATAAATAAATAATAAATAAATAAGGCATTCATGAGACCATGTGAAAAATCACACACAGCCAGCCTGGTTCTCCTTTCCTTAAGCTGCCTGCCTGCCAGTGCTAATTTTAGTGTCAGGGCAGTCTAGAGAAGCGGCTCCCACCGGTTCCTGCCAGTTCAGACTGCGCATTGTTCTTTCGTTTCCTGAAATATCTAACTTTGCATTTCTTTAAAAAAAAATACTACCCCCAATATGCATTGGGATAAAATTAGATCATGAAGAAAAATGTAACGACGAAAGCAAAAGTTCCTGCAATTGCTCTCGATTTAACTGGCTGTTGACGTTTCTGTGTTCTGTCCCGCTCATAGGGAGCCACTGACTTTGTCTCTGGAAGTTCAACTGTGTGTGATTTCTTTTGGGAAGGGTGAGGTATAAGGGTTCCACAGTACTAGCCAACCAGACTGGCATGGCATCTGAGATCGTCCCAGCTCAGCCTTCCAAACGCTGGCATTCTGGCGTGCATCACCACATTCGACTCCAAATGTCATTTTTGGATGGTGGGCGGGGTGGGGTGGGGGTTGTTTGTTTGTTTGATTGCTTGTTTGTTTGTTTGTTTGTTTGTGTGATTGTTTCATTTTGTCTTGAAACAGGATCTCAAAGTGATACAGTCTGGCCTCAAACTCACTATGCAACTAATCGGCCTTAACTCTCTTCCGGTCTGTCTCTCAAGCTAGGGTTACAAACATGTGACATTATGCCTGGCTTGCTAAATGCCTTTTCTAACTGAGTTGGTTGGTTGGTTGGTTAGTTAGTTGGTTTGTTAGTTAGTTGGTTAGTTAGTTGGTTAGTTACATACTTATTTAGTTAGTTGAAACACAGTCTCCTATAGGTCTGCCTGCCCTCAAACTTGCACAGTAGCTGAAGTTAACCTTGAACTCCTCATCCTTCTGTCTCCACCTCTCAAGTTCTGGAAGCCTGCATCACCCTACCCCACCTTAATATATTGTTTTAACATAACATTTGCTGAAAACTTTTTCCGCCTCAATAAATAGTATCTATATCAGCATCAGATGCCAGCTCACCAGAACCTAGTCTTATCTGGGAGATGGAATTCTGGCCATGCCTGTCAAGGGCGGGCTTGATTGAGTTAATGTGAGAAGACTCTTCCTAACCATGGGTGGGAGTGTTCCCTAGGCAGCGGATCCTGGACTACACAGAGCGGAGAACAGTGAGCTAAGTCGTGGCCAGCATACACACACACTGCTTCTCCGCTGTGCATGGGATGCAGCCAGCTCCTCCGAGCTCCAGGTGCCTTGGCTTCCCCCACTCCTCCTGCTCCATGGCAGTCTGTAACTTGAGCTGTGAGTCTGAGTAAACCTTTCTCCCTTAAGTTGCTTTTGTTAGAGTATTTAACAACAGCAACAGGAAAAGAAGCTAAGATACATACTGTTTCCTTAAACTGACAGTCAAAATAAGGGTACAACAGTCCCTCTAGGGTTCACTGGGTTCTGAGTTATGAACTTGCCTTAGCCCTCCCTTCAATAAATATAACTGAAAGGACAGTGTCTACATCTATTCTTTTGAAGATTTATTATTTTATTTATGTGTATGTGAGTGTGCATGTTCCTGTGTATATGCAGGTGCCCCCAGAGACCAAAGGAGAGCATCAGATCCCCTGGAGCTGGCATTACAGGCACTTTGTGAGTTGCCACATGTGGGTGCTGGGAACCAAACTCTGGCTGTCCCCTGCATGAGCAGGAGGTGCCCTTGACTTAAGAGCCATGTCTCCTAAATTTATTTTTAGCTGACACATTTAGAGATTAAGAGGCAGATCCTGAAGCCTGGCATGGTGGCACACATCTTTAATATCAGCACTGGGGAGGCAGAGACAGGTTTGGTAGGTTTGAGGGCAGTCAGGTCTACATAGTGAATTCCAGGATAGCCAGAGCTAATAGTGAGACCCTGTTTATAGATAGATAGATAGATAGATAGATAGATAGATAGATAGATAGATAGATAGATAATTGATAGATAGATAGATAGATAGATAGATAATTGATAGATAGATAGATAGATAGATAGATAGATAGATAGATAGATAGATAGACAGACAGACAGCAGGTTCTAGAGTTTGGTTGCCTGGATTCAAATGCTTTCTTTTTCAGCTCTTTTCTTTCCTTTCTCCAGCTGTTCATTTTCATCTGAAAATAGGAACCATAGTGAGGTCTACAGGGTAAGATTGCCACAAGGACCCCTTTTGCGTGCCCAACAGGTTTAGCAGAGCTTCTGAGTTAGAGTGGCCATTCCCAGAATACCTTCTGTAATTATATTGCCTTCTCCAAAAAGCTTCGGCCAATGTTGATTCATTGAGGGTAAAAAATCAAGTCCCCTGGTGTTCTCATAGGATCTATCTAACTCTTACATAAAAGTTTTTAAATGGTAGTGCATGCTGGGTTTCCCAATTTGCCTGCACTATGAGCAATTTCTCCTGGGGACTAAGGGTTATCATTCCCTCAAACAGGTTCTGTCTGCCTAGTGGTCAAGAGACTAAATTGACAGCCTTTAACCCTGTGAGAGAACTGAGCTCATTGACCTGGGATAGCAAGTTTGACAAAATTTGTCCTTTAATTAAAGGGATAGTGAGTGCTCAAATGCATGTGTGTGCATGACTGAGTGCTAGAGAGAGAGAGAGAGAGAGAGAGAGAGAGAGAGAGAGAGGTTTTTTGGTGCTTTTTGAGACAGGGACTCATAACCAAAGTGGATTATATAACCAGGGATGACCTTGAACCTCTGACCAACACGCCCCAAATTCTGAGATTACAGTCATGCACCACCACATCCTTTCAACTTCTCTTTTTAAATGAAAATTTATAATTTAAACAGTAGCACCACCCTCAAGTCCTCCTCGTCCTCCTCCCCTTCTCCTCCTCCTCCTCCTCCTCCTCCTCCTCCTCTTCCTCCTCCTTCTGGTGGTGGTATTGTTTCAAGACAAGATTTGTCTGTACATCCCTAGGTGTCCTGGAACTCACCCTATAGAACAGGCTGGCCTTGAACTCAAAGATTCAGCCACCTCTGCCTTCTGAGTGCTGGGATTACAGAAGCTAGGAGGTGCCCCGCCCCCTCCCAGTGGACCTCTGCTTTCTAAAAGGCCCTAACTTGCTTTCCCAAACAACTAGTTTGTCCCCAGGGAAAAAAAGATGGCACATCTGGCTGGAGCAGTGGCCCTCAGTCACCACAGAACATTAGAGTACACCTCAATCAGAGCTTCTGGAAAGATCCAGGTTGAGCTGCACAGGTGCACAACTAACCCTGGAGATTTTTCAAAGTCCTCAGGGGGCTGCGGTGGTCAGCAGAAGCCTTGAGGTCCAGTAGGCTACAGGAGACAGGGGCACTCTCAAACCCAGCTTTATGTTTTGTTTTGTTTTGTTTTGTTTTGTTTTGAGGCAGGGCCTTGCTATGTAGCCCTGCATTAGCATATATCTCAGGCCTTGCTCTGTAGCCCTGGACAGCCTGGAACTTAGCATCTATCTCAGAATAGCCTCACCCTCAAATCAATCCTCCTCCCTCAGGATTTCTAGTGCTGGAATGGAAGGTGTGAGCCACCCACACCTTGCTCTTCGACTCATCTTAAGTGCCTTCCTGAGTAACCCTCAGTGGATAGATCTGTAAAAGCATTCTCTCCTCTGCTCTCAGAAGACCTAAGTTTGCTTCCCATAACCCATGGTGGGTGCTAGATCGATTTAGTTTTGTTTTGTTCTGTATTATGCCTGTTGATATGTCTGTGTGTCACGAGCATGCCCGTCATCTACAGAGGTCAAAAGAATGTATTGGATCTCCCAGAACTGGAAATATGAATGGTTGTGAGCCACCGTGTGGACCCTGGACATCATCAAACCCAGGTCTTCCGTAACAGAAACAAGTGCTCTTAATGTCTATGTCCAGCCCCTCAAACCCACATTTTTAAAAAGCTAGTCATAGGGGTTTTTTAAAAACATCTCTGTGCAACAGACAGAGGCCATTATAGAAAACCACAAAACAAGTGTTTGTGGGCGCAGGGAGGTGCCCAGCACCAACTGATCTGTCTACAACACAGCTCCTACACCTAAGGCTTGGGGATTGTTGTGAAAGAGGAGCAGGAAAGTTGTTAGAGGAACAGGAAGTTTGCTGTGAGATTGTGTGTCCTAGAAATGTCAGAGGGGCTACAGCCATGAAGGCTCGCCAACATGGCAGCTACATGAAGGTAGATCCCTGAATTCCAGGACACCTGGACTGTACAGAGATAGCTTGTCTAGAAAAATAAAAAATAAAAAATAATAATAAAAATAAAATAAAAATAAAACAAGCAAACAAACAAACAAACAAACTGTTTAAGGTGAGTTGAGCGTTGGAAAGAATCCCAGAGGCTGTCCTCTGGACATGGACACACACACACACACACACACACACACACACACACACACACGCATACCCTGTGGCCATTTGTCACAATCTCCTGGGGGTTTGGCCATGTAGAACACCAGGCCCACCTCCTGGAGACTGGAGTTTAATTGGCCTGGGTGCACCTGAGCTCTTGAGATTTTCTTTTACCCTCCAGACAATCCATGCCCAATACAAGAACCATGTTCTTGAACAATGAGTCTCCCAAGTTACCATGTACACCAACCCTGTGGAGACCTAATCACCACAAAGATTCTAGTTCAGGAAGTCTGGAGTGGAGGCCCTGATCCCACGCCTCTGCCAAACTCCAGTGTGGTGAGGATATTGCAGTTCATTCAGTGTGCTTGTAAGACACATTTTGGTCCTCAAGACCGCTCAGTGTCCGGGTGGTCTTTAGGGTCAGCATGTGCCAGACTCGGGATGGTCTCTGTTGGAAGTACAGACCTCAGACATAGCCCCCTGCTGCAGCACAGGTCATGGTCATCATGGCTTCAAACAGCAGCAAGGACCACAGACCCCTGCATGGCCTTCGGGGTATTAGCATTCTGTCTAAGCTCCACTCCACAGTTACCTGGCAATGGCCAGGCAGGCCCGACTCAATATAAAAGGGGCTGCTTGCCCCCTCCTCATTTTCTTGCCCTCTTGGTCTCTTGTTCCTCTCTTGCTCTTTCTCAGCTTCCCTTCCCTCCTCTTTCCCCATTCTCTTCCCCCCCCCCCCCCCATGCTCATGGCCGGCCGGGCCCTTCCTTTTCCTCCCCTCCCCTCCCCTCCCCTCCCATCCCCTCCCCCTCCCTTCTCTCTCTCCTTTCTCTGCCTCCACTACCCCCTTAACTCCGCCCCCCAGGCCCTGAATAAACTCTATTCTATACTATACCATCTGTGGCTGATCCCTCTGGGGGAAGGGATGCCCTGGTATGGGCCCGCTGAGGCACCCCCTTCCCCCATACCTGGCCACACCTCCATAGAACATATCCCCCTCCTCTTTATCTTTGTATAAACACATTAGGTGGTAACTCAGCCCTGGTTGGCAGCGTAGACTACAGACATCAACATGGCTCTCCTAGCTTCAGCAGAACCACAGAACCAGACATGGCCCTCAGCAGCAGCACAAACATCACACGGCCTTCCGTGGTAGCACAGCTATGGACATCAGTGTGGTCCGCAGCTGTGGTTAGGACCACAGACACCCACATGAACCTCGGGCTTCCACACGGCCTGATACAGGGGAACATGGACACCAACGGGGCCTCTAGGGGCAGCAAGAACCATAGAGGTCTTTCAAGAAGGTCAAATCTAGAAAATAAACTGTTCTTCATCTTGTCCATCCTGCCGTTGCTCAGAACCAGGGCAGCCACACAGCTGGGCAGTATTCGGAGGCTGTGTCTGCGCACTCTCCAGGCTGCTGCACGCTACCCTGCCAGCCTTATTCAGCAAGGACACATTCTCCTGTCCACGAAAGCTTTCTCTCACAACGATTAACCCTCCCATTCCCGGCGCTGTCCTGTTTCCAGTATCACCTCCCTCCACTGTGCACTCGCCATTCCATTCCTCCACCTTCCCTACCTCGGCATCACCACTCACTGGAAACTGCACTGTGTCACATAGTACATATATATATATTTGCCCAAAAAACTTTGCATGCAGATACTCATTGCAACGAGCCATTGGTCTGGTTCATGGTTCTTGTTTCTGAAGTACTGTAAATACTGGACCATTGAGGAGATTGGTCTCAGATATCCTGTTGATGCCCAGGGTCAGGGTGATACTGCACTAGGCAGGGCATCAGGGGACAAGGTTTTGTGCAAGCTCCTAGCTGCTGCATACCTCCCCACACCAAGACTCACTGGGCTCAGTCTTTGTGCTTGTAGGCTGCAGGTAACACCGCTACCTGGCACTCTCCATCTCCCAGGGGGCAACCATCATGGGGGGGTGGGGGACAGCCATGGAGGTTCTGTGTTGAAAACTGGATGGCTAGGGCTGGCCTCACTCAATATTGACCTGTTTCTATGGAAACTCCAGGCCACTGCACATCTCCCTACTCCAGTGCCTGCAGCCCCATGGCTAATTGGGCATGACCTTTGCTGCATCAGAACCCAAGCTGGGCTAGCCAGCATCACCCTTGGCCAAAATGGCCTCTGACTTCCATCCCTGACTAAGTGATAACTGTGTCTCATCCCATTGGTGGGAGCTCAGCTTCATAATCTGATGTGACTGAGTTATTGGTGTTCAAGAAATATGGGCTCTTGCAGATCTAACTACCTTTGACAGAAAATGAAAGTTTCTCACAAAGGTCTGTCTGGGTTTTATGGAGACCCTGTCTCAAGGAAGAGAGAGAGAGAGAGAGAGAGAGAGAGAGAGAGAGAGAGAGAGAGAGAACACAGTAGACCTCATTTCACTAATCACACAAGAGGAAGGTATTGGTCTGTTACCATTTTATAGGTAAGCGAATCCCAGAAATCTGTGACTGTAAAATAGCGGTTCTCAACCTCTGGGTCTCGACCCCTCTGGGGCTTGCCTGTCAGCCATTTCTTTATAGTCTTTAGGATTACACTCATAACAGTAGCAAATCGACAGTGAGGAAGGAGCGATGACATCATCTTCATGGTGGGAGTCACCACAACATGCCTTGTTGAAAACCACTGCTGTGAAAGTCTCCCCTGGGCAGTCTGCTGCTCTCCTGTTGTGGGATCGCTAAGAATCTGATTCAGCCTCTTGCTTTATCTGTGTGTGTGTGTGTGTGTGTGTGTGTGTGTGTGTGTGTGTGTGTGTGTGTCCATGCGTTATGGTGCACATGTGCAACGGAAGACAGTTTAGGGTGTCTGTGTTCGCCTTCCATGTTGTTTGGGACAGAGTCTCTTTCCCCAGGGCATCCATCAGCCTAGCCAGCCCGCAAGGTGCTGGGAATTCTTCTGTCTCCGCTGTGCACTTCACCATAGGTGTGCTGGCCATGTCTGGCTTTATTTGCATGGTTTGGCTGGCAGGTCGGGGTCGGGGCTTCAAACTCAGGTCCTAATAAATAAATAAGTAGCGTAACGCATCAGTCTGAAGAGGTATGTAAAACAATAATAACAATAAAATATACATAGTAAATTGCTGCTACAGGTTAGACCTTGCCAGAAACCTTTTTGCCCAATGTGTTCTTAATTCTTCACATTGGCCTTATAAGGTAGATATTGTTAGCTATGGTCATTCTATTTTGTAAAGTTTCTCCACTGACCTGTTTCTAGAATCTTCCTTTCTTCATTCCGTGTGTGTGTGTGTGTGTGTGTGTGTGTGTGTTTGCGCACACACACACACACACATTCTGGGGGGCTGGAGAGATGGCTCAGTGGTTAAGAACACTGGCTGTTCTTCCTGTCCTGAGTTCAATTCCTAGCAACCACATGGCCACCCTGACATAAGCTAGAGCCATGTGCAGAGAGGAACAACATCTATAATGGAATACTCTTCTGGTGTGCATGGAAACATACCTGTTTTATATAATAAATAAATAAATAAATAAATAAATAAATAAATAAATAAATCTCTAGAATTTATCCTTGACTCTAAAATGTATAAGAAGCGACCTTCGCTCTGCTAAGTGGGTTTGATCTCTCCTGAGGGCTTCCGCCGTTCTGCTGTCTGCCTGACCATCCATCAGTGGTGTTAATGACGTAATAACGCTCTCTATTTTAAAATAACAATTCACCTCAATGTTCTTGAACCCCTACAACCAAACCCTTTCAGGTATTGCGGATGTCTACGGATGTGCTGAGGTCCAAGCTCTCGCTCATACATACAGTAGTGACTGACACAGACAGTTCACCAGGTAGCAATGAGATTTATGCTATGTCTGTGAAGTCATGTGAAGTCTGTGGTCTTGGTCAACTATATAGATTCTCTCAACATTCATGACAGTTTAAATGGGAGTGTAGAGTGACTAGGCTCAAAACGAGAGGTGACCAAGCCCAGTTAGAATATGAACGCATGTTCAAAACCTCTCTACTACACAGATCCATAACCTGGAGAGTGACGCTGAGGCTAGCCTCAAAGAGCATAGGCTTCCACAGGCACGGGTAGCCAGAAAGAGGCCAGTGACACCCAACTCTTTCTAGAATCTTCAGTGGTTCCTCAGGCAATAGATAAACTATGAGACACCCTCAAGTGCTGAGTTAGGCCCCTAGGTCAGGCAGGTACGATTCATTAAACATCATCTCCGTAGAAAAAGGGTGAGTTATTAAACCAGCAAAGTCCTTTGCTCTTTCTCAGTGAGTGGCAACCAGAAGACATTAGCCAGGGACACACAGCAGACCTCCCATCGTTCCTTGGGGGAAAACATCAACAAAATTAAAGAGACCCCAGCAACACAGTTCCAGAACTTCGGATAAAGGAGTGGCAGAAATTCCATCGATTCTGTCCTGTTTTCTCAGCCTTGTCTGGTGGTTGCCTGAAGGAAAACACGGTCTGTTGAGCTAAATTCTTGTCCAAACAACACAATTCACTTCCTCCTCCTCCTTTTCCCTTTCCTTCTCCTCCTTTTCCGGCCCCCCAAGGCTTCTAGAAAGTAAATTTTACAGCTTTCTTTCAGTAATTCTTCCTTGGGTAGCAGCTGAGCTGTGGCTTGCAGTATTCGCCTTGGGGGGGGGGGGGGGGGAGTTGTTCCTCACAGGGAGACATCCCCTTCCTGCTGGGACTTGAGCTGGTGGAGGGCGCAGAGCCGATCAGTCTACATCCTGGGCACTGCAACTTTTTAGATCCTTTGCCAAATAATGGTAATGGTTTTCAAAAACATGAGAGATTTCTGATTTTTTTTTTTTGTTGCCGTTGTTGTTTTACAAAACCACTATTAATTACATTGGTGCCCAAATCTAAAAAACACAGCATCAGAAAGACAACCACAGAGCTAGAAATGGTGGCGCACACCTTTAATTCTAGCACCTGGGAGGCTGAGGCAGGGGATCTCTGTGAATTCAAGGTCAGCCTGGTTACATAGCGAGTTCCAGGGCAACTAGTGCTGCATAGTGAGACCCTGTCTTGACAAAAGCAAACAACTACCTCTGAATTGCACTCATGAATTTTTTTAAGCTATAAAGAAGGGGCCGTGGATGTACACAACCACCTCCATTGAGGCATTACCTCCATCATTTTATCCTGTAGGCAACTTTGTGGGGGGATTTTCTTGATTAATGTAGAAGGTCCTGAGTTCAAATTCCAGCAACCACATGGTGGCTCACAACCACCCGTAATGAGATCTGACAGCCCCTTCTGGTGTGTCTGAAGACAGCTACAGTGTACTTATTTATAATAATCTTTGAGCAGGAGCAAGCAGAGACTGAGCAAGCAGAGTTGACCAGAGAGAGCGGGGTTGACCAGAGCAAGTGGGGCCGACCAGAGCCGGCAGAGGTCCTAAAATTCAATTCCCAACAACTACATGAAGGCTCACAACCATTTGTACAGCTGTAGTGTACTCACATACATAAAATAAATAAATAAATCTAAAAAAAATCTTTTTAGAAAGAAAGCATATTTTAAATGAATAAAAAAGGTGAAGTGTGGCCAGAGAAAGTACCCAAAGTAAAACTCAGCCCATTATACAAATGCATGCACATATGAGCATGTGTACCTGCATGCACATGTGTGCACACCACAGGGACATGGGCATACAACATACACTCACACACATAGAGGAAGAAAGTGTACCATATTGTCCAATCACAAAATGAACACACAACATTAATATCTGTCCTATAAGTAAATGACCTAGACCTGGGGAGGCAGGGCAGGGAGGAAGGACTCTTAGATGGCAGCTAGGAAAGTTAAGAAGTGAGCTAAGTTTTAGAAAATTATTTTTAAAAACAGGCCAGTGAGATAGCTCAGCAGGTCATGGTGCTTGCTCTGCAAGCATATGACCTGGGTTCAAATCCCAGGAGCAACATAAGGTAAAAGGAGAGAACCCACCCTACAATTATCCTCAGGCCTCCATATGTGGAAGGGGCACACACACACACACACACACACACACACACACACACACACACCACACACACACACGTGTCAAACGCACAGAATAGTAATTTCAATTTGTACTAGAGAAACCCATAAAGGCTCAGGGATCAATAGACCAGTTACTAGTGGGAGTTAAGGGGGAGAAAAATAAGAAGATGGGTGGAAATACTGGTTATGAATCGGGCAGAAGGCTAGGTGTGATGGTATCTGGAGAGCCCCGAGTTCAGTCCTAAGCACAAAATAGAACCAGCAAGCAATTAAAGTCTTGGAAATCATCACTGTCCCTCCCACACACACCTCACCTTCACCCCAACTAAAGAGCTCCAGTTTGTCCCTTCAAAGGGTAGGGTAGAGGTTGAGTGGGCATGGGTCATACTGTAGGACCAGGCTGCTAAGGGAACAGCAGGCTGAGGTGAGCGCTGGAAAGGCAGAGCCTCAGGCCTCCTCCACCACTGAGATGCTCCCTTTAAAGGGAGATGACCTTTAAGATGGAGAAGCCAGTAGAATCTGGTCAAAATATATTGTATTAGTGTAGAGGAATTTAAATCCAGCAACATGACTACTCTGGCAAGGGATCATATTTAAAGACCTAGGTCTGTGCGATCCAGCTGGAAAACAGACATGCCCTAAACACACACCTTTAATTCCTCTGCCTGGAATACAGATACACCTTTAGAACACACCTTCAGTCTGAAACAGTGATGTCTAATTGAGGGGTAGACAAAGTGACAAATCAGAAAAAGATTTGACAGAATAAGTCAGAGACCAGGACACACTCAATTCTCACAAGAACAGACAGGAAGGAGGGGGTACCTAAGAGCAGTGCAGGGAGAGAGGCGGAGTTGAATGCAGCTGAGCTTGGTTAAGTTCATGCGGTTCCATTCAGTTCTGTTCAGCCGGGGCTGTCGGTGCGGTTCAGTTCATGGCGTTCAGAGGCAGTCCTTCCAAGCAGAGCAATTCAGTCAGAAGCCGAGAGAAGCCAATTCAAACCAGTCAGCTTGGAGAACAGCTTGAGCCAGAACAGCTGAGTCAAACCAGCCACCCAGAGTTCAGAAAGAACTAGAGAGAGTGAGTTTGTTCAGCAGTAAGTCTCAGAGGCTGAAACATTCTCAGCCTAGGTTAGCAGACAGAGGCTGGAAGCTGAAACCTTCAAGGTCCAGGCTTGCAGGGGATTAGATTTTTGGAGGCTAGCAGCTTCCAGGCCTAGGGATAGTTAGATAGAATGCTCTGGGCTCAGCCCAAGATTTGTATCTGCACAGCTTGGGGACGGCTTTTGTCTCATCCCATCCTCTGAGGAAATAAAAGCATCATTTGCTTATTAGATTTCCAAAGAATGAACAAACTTCTTTAAAAAGAATGTAGGCGGAACCTTTTTTCTCCGCCAGCAGTGAGGGAAGCTTTTACGTTAGACCTTCCAGTGGCGTCGGTCCTATTTCCCATGCTGCACTGTGGGCCTTTCTCTTTCGCTTCCGGTCTCAGGCGCTGCGGGAGCCGTGGGTTACCACATGGCCAAGTCCAAGAACCACACCACACACAACCAGTCCTGCAAATGGCACAGAAATGGCATCAAGAAACCCCCGTCGCAAAGCTACGAATCTCTTAAGGGGGTTGACCCCAAGTTCCTGAGGAACATGCGCCCTGCCAAGAAGCACAACAAGAAAGGCCTGAAGAAGATGCAGGCCAACAATGCAAAGGCAGCGAGTGCGCGTGTAGAGGCCATCAAGCCCAAGATGCCAAAAGGACCCAAACTCAAGCGGCTGTCTTTCATCGCTCACCCTAAGCTTGGGAAGCGGATTCGAAGCTGCATGGCCAAGGGTCAGAGGCTCTGCCAACCGAAGCCTAATGTCCAAACCAAGGCAGGGGCCAAAGCTCCAGCTAAGGCCCAGGCTTCAGCTCCAGCCCAGGCTTCCAAAGGTGCTCAGGCCCCCAAAGGTACCCAGGCCCCTGTGAAGGCCCCATAGAAAAGGCTCCTACCAGTGTGAAGACAGACGGACTGCTGTGACACACTTCCCCACACACTATTTGCAGATGACCAGTGTCCTATGCTGTTCTTACAAATAAACTCAGGCAAGATCTGTAAAAAAAAAAAAAAAAAAAAAAAAAAACGTAGACATCAATGAAACTATTCAGTCAGAGGATGCTGTTAAACCTCCCCACGATGTCAAGCTTCTACCAATGCCTGCTAGGCATCAGACGAAAACTTTTAACGTGAGATATGAACATCAGAATTGCCAACAGGGAGCCAATAAGAGCATGAAGGACTCATATAATGCAGGATGGACAGGGGAAAAAAAACTAGAAGAAATGAAGCAAAAACACTGGTTCAGATTCCCCAGAGAAAAGTGTAAAAGTATCTCTTACTCTCTTGTAGTGATTGTCACCTCGGAGGCTTACTGCCTCCGTCTGCTAACCTAGGCCTAGTCCTAGAAGCTTCCAGGCTCCGTACAATCTAATCTAGGCCCACAATGTTTTCAGCCTCTGAGACTTACTGTTGAATAAGCTCACCCTTTCTGGTTCTGATCTCTAGTTGATGGGTTCAACTCGGTTGTTCCAGCTCAAACTCCTCTCCAGGCTGGCTTCTCTTTCTCAGCCTCTACAGAATTGTTCCACTTGGCCTCAAACTATCTCTAGCAATCTTTTCTAATCTTCTGACTCCTTCTCATTCTCGGGCTCCTTCTGTCTTTACCCGTGTCTAGCTTGTTCTCTTCAATCTGTCTCTGTAAAACTCTCCCAGTAAAACTGCCTCCTCCTCCCTCTCTGAGCTGCTCCACTCTCCCTCTGAACTCTACTGCACTGTTCTCCAGGAACTCTACTGAGTTCTTCCTGTGTTGTTTGTCTCTCCCTTAAGTAGCTATCCTTTTCTCTCTCTCTCTCTCTCTCTCTCTCTCTCTCTCTCTCTCTCTCTCTCTCTCTCTCTTTCTCATGAGAGTTGGGCAGATCCTATTCTGTCATCTCTTTCTCTGATTCATCACTCTGCCTCTCAATCCTCAACCACACATCACTTTCAAACATGGGTGCTTCCTTCTACAAACTAACTTCACCGTCATTGTTTGGGATTAAAGGTGTGTGCTAAGGCTGAGCCACACCACAACTAGAAACAGATTCAAATATCCTGTAACAAAAAAGGAAGAATATGATCTAGTTACCCCCTTGTATGTGTGCGTGTGTGTTCTCATGCGTGCAGATTTTGGTCTCGGGAATTGAACAAGCACCCTTACCAGCTGAGCCATCTTGCTAACCCTGGGTGGGTGGGTAGGCTAGAGTGTAGAATTATCACCAGGGCCTTGACTTGTGCAGTTTTGGAAGCTGAAAGATCTTCAGATACATGCTGAAGACCCGAGAACCAGGCACGCTGATGGCTACCGGACCCTTTCCAAGTCCAGAAGCAGTGAAGGCGGGTGTCACAGCTCAAGGTTGCTCAGACATTTTGTCTGTCAGGCAAGAGATGGGTTTCAAGTGCCTTGCCCACAACAGTGAAGGTGAATTGTATTGTATTACTCCCACCTTGTCTGCAGGAGACCCTGAGGGATGCCTGATGTCCTAGATAGTACCACGTGTTATTACACTTTTTTCTGTCTACTCAGACTGATAATAATGTGTAATTTACAAATTAGGCTTGTCGTGAGTTTGACAATTAACATTACAAATGGAGACTGGAGAGAGGGCTCAGCAGCAGTTATGAGCTCTCACAGAAGACCTGGGATAGGTTCCCAGCTCCTACATGACAGGTCACAGGTTGTGACCACCTCTAGTTCCAGGGGACCTGCTGCCTTCTTCTGGGCTCCGAGGACTTGTTAGGACACTAGGCACACACAGAGCACATATGCACACATGAAGCGAACACTCATACATACAAAATAAAAATAAATAACCATGAAAGAAAGAAAACTTAAAATCCAGAGAAGTTAGGTTACTCTCCCAAAGTCAGTTAGCTAGCCAATAGGGAAACCAGGTTTAGAATACACAAATACTTATGTATGTTCACGGATGGTGGATGGGATAACACACCCCAAACCCTTCACGGTGGCTATGTCTGCCAAATGATGCTGAAGCTCTTAGGCAGTGGCTCTCACCCTTCCTAATGCTGTGACCCTTTAATACAGTGCCACACGTTGTGGCAATCCCAACCATAACATCATTTTTCTTGCTACTTCATGACTGTAATCCTGCTAAAGTCATGAGTTGTGATGTAAACATCTGACATGCAAGATATCTGATTTGCAGGACAGCTGATCTGTGAACCCTTGAAAGGGCTGTTTGTTCCCCCAAAATGGGTCATGACCCACAGGTTGAGAACCCACTGGGCTAAATTTAAAAAAAAAAAAACAAAAAACAAACAAAAAAAACTTTTCTCTTCCACTTTGTATACCAAATGAAATATAGGACTTTTATTTATATCTTAACTTCTTTCTCTCCCCCAGCCCCACCCCCTGGGCTAAGACAGAGTCTCACTGGCTATTCTGGCTGACTGGAACTCACTGTGCAAACTAGGCTGGCCTCAAACTCAGAAAGTTCTGCCTGATTCCAGAACATTCCAGGCATCACACCCTGCACATTTGAATTTCAACAGGAGACCAGATTTGCTCTTAGTGTTTACTGAGAATTTAAAAATTAAGGAAGATTAGGAATAGTGGTGCACACTTTTCATCCCAGGGCTTGGAAGACAGGGGCAGGTGGATCTCTGCACATTCCAGGCTAGCCTGGTCTACATAGGGAATTTCAGTGAGACCCTGTCTCAAGCAAGTAAAATGAAATGAAATGTTTGAGTTCGGTGTCTGAAATTCACAGTTAACTGAGTGTACATATTTGTATTTGCTAAGTCAGACAGCCCAGTCTTAGTTTGTCTTCTGTTGGCAGGGCCGGCAATTCCTTGGTTCCTCCACAATGAAATACCAATTCTCCAGGAATTCTGCCACCATCTGATAAGACTGATTCAGACATTCAAGTTACTCTAAGCTGTGGTGACATATTAACTAGGGGTAATTCAACGGCTATGCCTGAACCTCTGTCTTTGCTTTATTTTGTGTTTCATTTTATTGAATGAAAAAGAAGCTCTGTCAACTGGAAGAAATTTCAGGCGAGATCAAATTTCAGTTTGTCTCAGACTGGTCCTCCGAAGAATTCACCCTGTGCCACGCAGAGCTTCTTGTTCTCAAGTCCCTACTACTAAAAAGTAGGCATGGATCTTAACTGGCATTCTGGCTGCTGGCGTGGCACCATGGCTGGTTGCTAGAAGGGCATCCCAATATACATAGCTCGGGAGGAGAAGGACTTGATTTCCGCTTGAAGATGTCATTTTGAATTTCACTTTCTAGCTGCTTATGAAACCTAAAATAACAAAGCGACACAGAGTACTTCTGGGCTCCCAGCTGTGCCACCAGTCACAATTTTAAACAAACGCAAGCTCCATTGTTAAAGAGAGACTGCAGGCATAAGAAAGCCCAGCCCCACCGAGAAAGGCGAGCCTGAGAGGATGCCAGCCCTGGACAGGAGCGCCCCCTGCAGGCTCCCAGCAGTATCGCGGAGGAAACGGATCTGAAGAAGGCTCCAAGGTCATTTCAAACACAGTCCTAGAGAGTAGTTAGTTGTCTCTGCCTGAAGGGCCACTTGAGAGGAGGGTGAGGGTGTCCTTGCAATGAGCAGAATCAAAGGCAGAGGACCTAGTGACTTGAACTCGTACTCTACAGGGAATGCAGGACCTTCTGCTTGTGTTCAAGTCCCTGGGCAGGGTCGATGTTTGGTCCACTGACAGAATCGATATGAATGGTGAAGAATCCTGAAGTCTGGGTTAGGAATGTCATGGTACAAAGCTGTACTTGTTCTGCAGGATGATAGACAGGTGGACATGCACAGAGTAAGGGGAGGGAGAACCCTATCTCGGGATGAGTCCAAAGTGCTTCTTTCAACATCATCCCACACTTAAGATGCCAGGGATGGATCCAGGACCCTATGTTGGCTAGGCAGGCTTGTTATCAACTGACCTACATCCCTGCTGGTTCCCACACGCTGCTTTCTTTTTAAATATTTGTTTACTGCATGTTCAAGAATGTGTGAATGTGGGTACACACAGGTCACAGGGAGTGTGCACAGGTCAAAGGGAAGTTCTCAGACCTCTCCAGCTACCTTGAGGAATATAGGAATAAACTCAAATCATCAGGCATATACAAACATTTTGGCATATTTTTTTCAACCTACTTTAGTAAGGGTCCAACCTCCCCACTAGTCCACCACCCATCAGAGGTAGTGGGAAAGAAAGGTTATTAGGATATGGGGGAAGTGTACCTGTTTAGAAATAGTTCTTTGGAGCGACCCCAGTCTTTGTTGCTCTCAGTCCAGTCCACTAGCAAACACCAAACATGAACCAGCAGCTGCCGTCCAGTCCGCTCGGCAGACACCACACAGGAATCAGCAAGGGCAATTCAATTCAGAAGAAACCTTGCAGCTCACCAAGCAGTCCGAGTCTGCAGAAGCTGCAAAATCCGCAGGAACCTCACCATAAGTTCTTTGGTGAGGTTCTCTCTATGGAATCGCCACAAGCAAAGCTTGGCAATGCAATGTAAGGCAAACCAATCCATGCAGGTCGTCAGTGAAGAGCAGCAAGGCAGAGCAAAGCGAACCAATGCTTGAGCTCCCAATGTCTGGGGGTCATATTTATATTCCTTCTGAACATCATGTGTCTTTTCTTGTGTTTGCTATAGCAAAACATCCTTACGCCCTTGTCTGCTTCAGAAAAACATTCCTTCACATGCCTACTTTAACAAAATATCCTTTCACCTGTGTGCCCAGCAAAATATCATTTGACATAACTTACTTTCCAAAGAAACCAGAAGTTTCTATTCACAAACACACTTGCTCAGCCAACCCTGCTAGTCCTCCACATTCACTCAATGGCACTGGTCTGACAGAATCCCCTATTCCTGTCTCTGCGAATTATGGTTTCACTGGTGGCTAATAGGTAGATTGTATTTTACTGCTGTCCAATTTGTAGCTACAATAACTTAAGGATAGATTTATGGGGGCTGGAGATATGTCTCAATGGTTAAGAGCACTGGCTGTTCTTCCAGAGGACCTGGGTTCAATTCCCAGCACCCACATGACAGCTCACAACTGTCTGTAACTCAAAATCCAGGGCTCCTGACACTCTCATGCAGACATGCATGTAGCAAAACATCAATGAACATAGAATAAAATTAGACATATACATATATATGTGTGCCCTAACATTTTAGGGCCCTTTCAGGGCTGGGATGGCCCACTATTAAAGCACCCACCAACCAGGTGTAAAGATCTGAGTTTGAATCCCAAGAACTCACAGAGAAGCTGGGGGCAGAGGCACACTGTGTTATCTCAGTTCCCCTACAGAAGGATGAGACTGGGAGACAAGAGAACTCTTAGGGACTCAAGGGCCAGGAAGCTTAGCACACCCATTGTCTAACTTGTCTGATCCAGCCTCAAGCACAACTCACTGAGTAATCTGGAACAAAATGCATGGGTTCACAATTCACAAGAGATCAAAGTAAAAATGGAAACCCCTGTAAAATTGGCAGATAGACACAGACTACTCATCTGGGAATCAAATTATGAAAGAGGGAGGGAAGACAAAGAGGGATTTGGCTAAGTTTCCTCTTACCCGAATGACTGCTCTGATTCTGTTCTCCCACCCCCCTCCTTCCCCTCCCCTTCCACTTCCCTCCATTCCCTCCTCCTCCTCCCTTCTCTTCCCCTCCCCCTTCTCCTGTCCTTTTTTCTTCCCTCACTTCTCCTCCCCCCATCTCTTTGGCAGGGTCTCACATAGCCCAGGCTGACCTCAAACTCTCTGTGAAGCTAAGGCTACCACTGAACTCTTGATCCTCCTGCCTCCACTTCCTGATTTCTAAGGTGACAGGCACACAGTGCCACATCTGGCTTCATCAGGAAGCTTTTCATGATGGCTTCAGCAAACCAAAGCCCAGCCCTCAACAGTGAGGGCTTATCCCTCCACTGAGAAACAGCACAAAGCATTGTGTCAGCTGTGGGTAGACTAAGTACATAAGATTTACAGAGAATATATATACATGTATATGTGTGTGTGTGTGTGTGTGTGTGTGTGTGTGTGTGTGGAGAGAGAGAGAGAGAGAGAGAGAGACTCAGTTCAGCCCTATACTATAGAAAGGTTTGACTACTGTTGCCACTGAAAAAAGTAATTAACGGGTTGAATTAACTGTTAATCATAACTGATAAAGAAAATGTTGGTTTTTGTTTGTTTGTTTGTTTGTTTGTTTAATTTACCAAACCTTGAAGATACATTGGAGTGGAAACTTAAGGGTTCTTTGGAGAGTCAGTCGTGTTGGATGGTATTTTGCTGCGGCAAACACATGAAGGAATGTTTTCCTGAAGTGGACACAGATGAAAAACTAAAGCAGACTCGCGGAGAAGTGTTGCATTGAATCAGACATAGAAAAGGAGATGCTCTGCTAAAGCAAACATGTGACAGGACACGTGATGAAGGATTCGTTACTAACAACATGCATGTCTTGGTCTGCCTTACATTGCGTAGTTGAGCTCCATTTATCCAGACTCCTCTGACTCAGACTGATCGGATGTGCGTGCAAGGCACGTGGAGGACGAGTGATGTTTGGAGGGTATAAACAGGAGTGACAGAGACAGAGTTTGGCTTGCTGGTACAACTAGCTGGGCAATACTTGTGGGTCTCCAGTCTTTGCTGATCTTCATCTTCCTGAGAGAGGCACAGCTGAGAACTTCTCCTGGTGTCCCTCCTGGTCCCTCCTGATGACTCACGCTGAGACTGAGGTTGAGGCCTGGCTGTCTCTGCTAGATCGGGTCACCACTGTTGCTAAACTGACTCTATGGAACTGGATTGCTCGTGTATCTGGGAAGTGTTTGTGATTGGTTTAAGCTGCCTGCTAATCTGTGGACTGAACTGCCAATTTCCAGACAATGCAGGTGGGAGTTGCTCCAAATAACCTTTCTAAACAGATCCACTCTGCACCCCCCACACACACACCCCATCCCTGCCCCATATCCTCTCTATCCTTTCTTTTTCACTACCCCTGGTGGGTTAAAGCATTTGAGAACCATCATTAAAAATAAGATTTTGAGCTGGGCAATGGTGGTGCACGTCTTTAATCCCTGCACTTGGGAGGCAGAGGCAGGCGGATTTCTGAGTTCGGGGCCAGCCTTGTCTACAAGGTGAGTTCTAGGGCAGCCAGGGCTATACAGAGAAACCCTGTCTTGAAAACAAAAAACAAACAAACAAACAAAAATAGGATTTGAAAAAGACTAAAGTTACAATACATTGTCGTGCAGAAACGATCCATTTAGTAGGGGCTGGGGTGATGACTCTGTGATAAAATGCTTGCTCTGCAAATGTGTAAATACTGACTTTACAAACATCCCCTGCACCACACTGGGACCTGTCTGTAATCTCAGCATGGGGCAGGATGGCTAGCTAAGTTAGTGGGATCTGAGAGTTCTGAGTTCTGCTAGTGACTCTGCCTCAGGACATAGAACAGTGAAGGATCAAGGGTGACACTTGGCATCAACCTCTGGTCTCTACACACATGCACACATATACACTCACCCCCAACACACACATGCACATACACACATGAACACTCACCCCACACATACACACATGCACACACACTTCCAACAAACACATGCACATATACACATGCACACTCACACACACATGCACATACACACATGCACACTCACCCCACACATACACATGAACATTCACCCCAACACACACATGCACATACACACATGCACACTCACACATGCACACTCACCCCACACTCACACATGCACATATACAATGCACACTCACCCCCACATAACACATGCACACTCACTTCCAACAAACACATGCACATATACACATGCACACTCACACATACACATATGCACACTCACACATACACATATGCACACTCACCCACACACACACATGCACATACAGACATGCACACTCACCCCCATACACATGCACATACACATATACACATGCACACTCACACACACACACACACACACACACACACACACACACACATGCACATAGACCATGCACATATACATGGAGACAGAAAGAGTGAAAGAAAGGGAAGGAGAGAGGGTGATTCTACTTGGTCCCAGAACCAATGTGTAGAAATTAACCCCCACTAAATCACAACATTGTGAAAACCCAGAATTTTAAGGGTAAAAGCCCAATCTAATTCCTGAGATAGAAAACCGGGTCAGCACAAAACATCAGATTTCAATAGCTGTGGATTTCTTGACAATAGTATGGGAAGCTGTGAGAATCCTGTTTCTGCACACAGCATTTTTGGGAAACTACTGGAATACATACTTTACCAAAATTAGCATAGATCCAATAATAATCACAATATTGGATATAAATAACTAATAAATAGCTCCAACAAAAGGGGGGATTTTATTTTGCTTTGTTTTGTTTCAAGACAGGATTTTTTCAGTGTAGCCTTGGCTGTCCTGGAACTCACTCTATAGACCAATTTGGCCTCAAAATTAGAGCTTTATCTGCCTCTGCCTCCCAAGTGCTAAGATTAAAGGTGTGCACCACCCCAACTTGGCTGGGAATTTCTTTATTTTATTGTAAATTAAAGTAAAAATCATGAGTGTTTTGCCAGCATATGTTTCTGCATCATATGCGTGCAGACCAGAAGAGGGCGCCAATCTCCTGGGACTGGAATTGAAGGTGGCCTTAAGCCTCCACGTGGTTGCAGGAAATCAAACCCAGAACCTCTGGAAGAACTCTTAATGACTGGATCATGTCCCCGGTCCCTACAGAGGGAAGGGATTTAAGAATGTGGAGGCAGAGCACTTCAGAATAATCTCTTTCTTAAAAAGAGTTTGGTAATTATCTGAAAAGGGAATTGTATTCGATATTATGTTCATCACATAAAACACCAGGAAGAACTGATTCATTTCACAATCAAGATAAATTTATAGAGCTGGGAATAATGGTACACACTGTTGATCTCAGCAAGGGAGGCAGAGGCAGGTGGATCTCTGTGAGTTCAAGGTTAGCTTGGCCTACAAAACAAGTTCCAGGGGGGCTGGAGAGATGGCTCAGTGGTTAAGAGCACTGACTGCTCTTCCAGAGGTTCTGAGTTCAATTCCCAGCAACCACATGGTGACTCACAACCATCTGTAATGGGCCTCCTCTAATATGTCTGAAGACAGCGACAGTGTACCCATACACATGAAATAAATAAATCTTAAAAAAAAAAGTTACAGGATAACCAGATATACATAGAGAAACCCTGTCTTTAAAAAGAAAGAGAAGGAAAAAAAAAAAAAAAGACAGAGGGAAATAACATCACTGAAAGCTAATATTGGAAAAAATTGCTCACTGACAGAAAAAAAAAAAAAAAAAGACAGGAAAGACTTTTCCTTGACTCTGAACATAAAGAAAGATTCCTTTACGAATTTCTTTCTGGAACCTGGAGAGATGGTTCTGTGGTTGGGAGTACATCCTGCTCTTGTAGAGGACCCAGGTTCATTCTTAGCACATACACTGAGTGGCTCATTACTCTCCTATAACACCATTCCAGGGGACCCAGCACCCCCTTCTGGTACCTACACATATGTCATACTTACACAAGGTCCATACATATTCTCATAAACAAATTAACTCAGAAAATATTAAAATAATTTGAGGGAAGCAGCAATCATACGATTGAATTAATACTGTGAGGAAAACACATTAAGTGACATCAAAATTGGTCTAGAGTATATGCTAGTCTAAGGATGACAAAATAAGTCCTCAATCTGTAATTTGTCCAGAATGTCTGTCGTTGGAGAACAAAGAGAAAACTGATTCGAAGGTAAACGTTAGGGAAGCGGGTCTCCAAACCTTGCCAACTTCCTATAAAAGGAAGCATGGAACCACAGAAAAGAAACTCCGAAGACAGCTCAGTTTCAGACCAGGCGCCCCTGCAGAGAGATTGCTGTCTAGACCCACTCAGGGCCAGCAGTGGGAATCAGTGGGTAACACACTTGCAGAGCAGACCTAGTAACCCACCTGATTTTGATATCCCAAATCCACATAAAGATGAAAGGAAAGGGACTGGATAGATGGCTCAGAGGTCGAGACTACTTGCTGCTCTTGCAAGACACCCAACTTTATTTCCCAAGCACCTACACTGAGTATCGCTCAACCACCAGTGGTATTCAACTCTGGGGGATCTGGGGCTCTTTCCTGCTCTCCAAGGACATCTACACACATGTAGCACACAAGCACACACACACACATGGTGGAAGAAGAGAACCATCTCACAGACTTATTTTCTGAGCTCCTCACCCACGTGCTTGCGTACAACCACACCTCCACATCATGCATGTGCACACACATCAAGATAATGATGACTGTTGCTGAACCCATCAGCTCACAATAATGAAATGGGGACTTTTTATTATATATGAGAATTTAGCCACTATAGCTGAGGCTATCCCAACTAGCTCATATAACTTAACTAAGCACACCTACATAATTCCTGCTTTACAAAAGGTCTGCAAGAGACACTGTGACCAGAAGGATGAAGATGGATACTCTAACGGTATAGACTTTTTTAGGGAACTGTTCAAGCAGCCAACGACGTCTGTCCTTTCTATAATTCCTGGAAGCTCTTGCCTGCACTTCCAGCACATTCAGGTAATATTTATTCCTTCTCTGGTCTCTGTGAGATTGAAAACTAGATAGTTCTAGTCTCACAATTAAGCTTAAGTTGTTTAGAATTTAAGGTTTTTTTTAGGTCTAAAAGTTGTTTTTAGGTCTAAGAAAATGTTTTTAGATTTGTAGTACAAGTTATGATTACAAAAAAAGATTTAGATTCAGAACTCTAAACTTATCAAGATAGGATAGATAAAAAAAAAAAATACTGTCTCCTAAGTTGCCAAATACATTTGGACTCAAATTTGCGAATGTAAACCTTACCTACTACATTTCATAATTGTTTCATATTGTTGTTAGATAGTTTATTACTGTAAGAAAAACATCCTTTTATTGGACAAAAAGGGGAAATGTTGAGGGTTGGTCTGGTACCGCTGTGTATTCAAATGCTAAGTTCTGTACCCTAAGATCTGTCTACCCCAGAAGAGAAAATCCCCATGTACATTGACCTTTGTTGTGTAAACCCTGGTCCCCCAACTTAAAGTTAATTGTTTTATAAAACGTTAGAGCCTGTGATTGGGCAGGAGAAAGAGAAAGGCGGGACTTGATGATAAAGTGAGGGTCTAAGGAGACACCAGAATAAAAGAAAAGAAGACAAAGGGAGGAGGAGGGGCCATGAGAGGAGATAGACCACGAGCTCACAGTCAGGACACTCAGCAAGTAACATATGGCTGAGATGTAAGTTAGAATAGCTCAAAACCTGCCCAATTAAGGTTTATGTCTTGTAAATAAAATACAAGGACTGGGTGTCTTTTATACAGGCTACCTAGAATATTATAATTCATTTTACACAGTCATGTACCTCTGCCTTCCTCCATGTCTGGCTGGCAAAATCCCCCATGCCCTATTTTTTCCCAGAGTTCCTATCTCTCCCCAGATGTCCTACCTTTCCTCTACTGCCCCTGCTATAGGCTGTCAGATCTTGATTAAAGCAGCCAGAAGGTGACAGAGAAGAATGTTCACAAAAAATGATGTAGGTGCTGAACAATTAGAATATGAATGGATTAGACATCGTGAATGTAATTCGTACCTGATAGTTCTCATAAATGTTCTTGTATATACTTTATTGATATTAGAGGAGAAGCCATTAATTGGACCAAAAGAGGGAAATTTAGGGGCAATCTTCTGTGCAATATGTGGAAGCATCCACCCGTCAATAAAAACACCTATGGCCAATGAGCTGAGTGAGGCAGGATGAGAAGATGAGAATGAGCTAGGCAGCTTGTGGGAAAACCATAACCCGTAGGCTTAGATTTTTTTTTAAACCAACTTTAATAAGGGTTCTTAAACACTTTAACCTCTCTTCTGGCCCACCACCCACCAGAAGTAGTGGAAAGGGAAAGTTAATAGGGCAAAGGGGGATGTTTAGAAATAGTTCTTTGGAGTGATTCAAATCTGCACTGTCAGGATATCAGCAGTGGAAGCTCAACCTCGACACCCCAAGGCTCTGCCAATTGGCCTCAGTATTTGGAAGCAGCAACAAGCCGCTGGTATATCACCAGAAGTTCTTCTGTGTGTTTCTGTCTACAAAGTCATGACAAATGGTGATCAGAAAAGAAGTCACGGAGAACCAATGCCCAAGCGTCATCCCAAAACCAATGTCGGGAAAGCCCAACAACGCCCAAGCGTGGCAAGGTGAGCCAATGCCAGAACATAGTCCACTGTCTGTTACCCCCTTTCCAAACATCCTGTGTCCTCTCGAACATTGGCTCCAGCAAGACATCACAGGACGTCATTTTCCCAGGCAGCTTCCAGAAAAAGACCATGTGTCCGTTCTCAGCAAAACATCCTCTCATAAGACAGTTTCAAGAAAAACATCACAGGACACAACTGAGTCTACAAAGAAGCCAGAAATTTCTGCTTCAGTAGCCCAGTGTGGGTGCACAGGGGAGAAACAGGTACAGCAGCCTGGACCAGCCAAAGTCAATGAGCAAACAGCAGTTTCAGCCCAAGATGGCAAGGGCAGGCTGTGGAACTGGGCTGGCAGGCCTCTTTCTGGCCAGATACTTGTTAGAGACACACAGAACCTGCCACCTTGCACAGGGACCCAACATTGCCAGTGGGAGAAGGATTGGAATTTGATGAGATGCAGCTCCTGGTTATGTGGGAAAGGCAGAAGTTCCTCTGCCTGTGAACAGAAAGCCAGGCGCTGAGCTAGTAACATCACAGGAAGCAGAAGCCAGGTACAGAGAGACAGAGAAGAAATTCAAATACAGCCAAACTTTGGATCAGGTAAAAAAAAAAAATGTTTAAAATTATGTTTAAGTGCTAAAGAGAGAAAGAACCTGGGTGTGAAAAATCACAAATTTTTAAATTAATAAAATTAAAGAGAATACAATGAATAAGATGAGAATTTTAACAACATAGAGCCTTTGGACTCTGTATAATGACATTTTTAATGGTTTAATAATAACCCAATTTAAAGATGGGGTACAAAGCTGTACTGGCTAGTTTTGTGTCAACTTGACACAGCTGGAGTTATCACAGAGAAAGGAGCTTTAGTTGAGGAAATGCCTCCATGATATCCAACTGTAAGGCATTTTCTCAATTAGTGATCAAGAGGGAAAGGCCCCTTGTGGGTGGGACCATCTCTGGGGTGGTAGTCTTGGGTTCTATAAGAGAGCAGGCTGAGCAAGCCAGGGGAGGCAAGCCAGTAAAGAACATCCCTCCATGGCTTCTGCATCAGCTCCTGCTTTCTGACCTGCTTGAGTTCCAGTCCTGACTTCCTTTGGTGATGAACAGCAACATGGAGGTGTAAGCTGAATAAACTCTCTCCTCCCCAACTTGCTTCTTGGTCATGATGTTTGTGCAGGAATAGAAACCCTGACTAAGACAAATTGGTACCAGCAGAGTGGGGTATTCCTGTGACTACCTGACCATGTTTTGGGGAGGACTGTGGAAGGACTCTGGAACTTTGGGCTAGAAGATCCACTTGTTGTTAAGAGCTCTGTCAGATGTTGTGTAGGAGCTTGGAAGATAATGTTGAGAACACTGCAGAAGATGGAGGTCTGGTTTGTGAAATTTCAGAGGGAAAATTAAAGACTCTTTTCAAAGCCATTGCTGTTTTGATTGTGAAGATTCTGTAGTTCTGGTTAGCTGGGGCTGAAGAATCAGCTGTGATTAACAAGATACCAGAACTACCAAAGCAAAAACTTTGCATTACTGGGACTATTGATGCTGGTTAGCTGGAGCTAAGAAATTAGCGGTGATTAAGAAGAGACCAGCATCATTGAGGTGACATCTTCTGGGAAGTGTTTTCTGAAAGCACAAAGAGGCTGTGTTCCAGAGATGGCCAAGGTTGTACTCCTGCTGCAGCGGGACTTGGTAATATGTAAGGGTCACCCAGGTGGTACTGGTTTTGAAGGCATGAAGGGGTCACACAAAGCAGCTGAGGCTCGGCACTGTGAGAGGCCATGGAAGGCCATTGGTGAAGGTGCAGCCTCAGTTGCAATTGAAGGCCCAGGACTGAAGGGGTCATGAAGTGTTTTGGAGATGCCAGTACCATGAGATGACCACCAAGAGCAGCAGCAGCAGTGGAGTACAGGAATCTGGAGCCTAGAGGATGACGCGTGTGCTACAAAGGGCCTGGCTGGAGAAGTGACCCAAGCCCTTGGAGGAGCCCAGAAGATCGTGAGTTGGATCCCAGACATTGGACGGTTGGAGATTGACTTTTGCTTTTGATTGTGACTGTGCCCTGATATTTTCCCTCTTGAAGGAAGAAACTGTTTTACTGGAGCCCACAGTTAAAGAGACTTTGAATTTTAAGAGATTGAAATTTTAAGAATATGTAAAGACTGTGGGACTTTTAAAGTTATTTAGATCTTGGGGATGAATAAGATTGTAAGGGTTGAGGCTTACTAGTGATGTTTTTGTGTGTCAAGTTGACAAGGGGTCAATTGTACTGGCTAGTTTTGTGTCAACTTGACACAGCTGGAGTTATCACAGAGAAAGGAGCTTTAGTTGAGGAAATGCCTCCATGAGATCCAACTGTAAGGCATTTTCTCAATTAGTGATCAAGGGGGAAAGGCCCCTTGTGGGTGGGACCATCTCTGGGCTGGTAGTCTTGGGTTCTATAAGAGAGCAGGCTGAGCAAGCCAGGGGAGGCAAGCCAGTAAAGAACATCCTTCCATGGCCTCTGCATCAGCTCCTGCTCCCTGACCTGCTTGAGTTCCAGTCCTGACTTCCTTTGGTGATGAACAGCAGCATGGAAGTATAAGCCGAATAAACCCTTTCCTCCCCAATTTGCTTCTTGGTCATGATGTTTGTGCAGGAATAGAAACCCTGACTAAGACAAAAGCTAAACAGAGAATTCGCAACAGAGAATCTTGAATGACCAAGAAACACCTAAAGAAATGCTCGACATCATTAGTCATCAGGAAAATGCAAATCAGAACACTCAGAGATTTCACCTTACACCCATCAGAATGGCTACGACTACAAACTCAGAGAACAGCACATGGTGGCAAGATTGTGGAACAAGGGGAACACTCCTCCATTGCTGGTGGGAGTGCAAAGCTGTACAACCACTCTGGAAATCAACTTAATGGTTTCTTAGAAGGCTGGGAATAGTTCTACATCAAGACCCAGCTATACCACTCTTGGGCATATACCCAAAAGATGCCCCACTATACCACAGGGACACATGCTCAACTATGTTTATAGCAGCTTTATTTGTAATAAAGAATACTAGAAACAACTTAGATGTCTCTCAACTGAAAAATGAATATAGAAAATGTGGCATATCTACACAATGGAATACTACTCAGCCATTTAAAACAAAGACATCATGAATTTTACAGGCATATAGATGGAACTAGAAATATCATCTTGAGTGAGGTAACCCATACCCAAAACATACATACATGGTATGTACTCACTTATAAGTAGATATTAGCCATAAAGTACAGGATAACCATGTTATAATCAACAAACCCAAGGAAGCCAAATAACAAGGAAGGAGCAAGGGAGGATGTTTGAATCTTTCTTAGAAGGGGAAACAAAGTAGATATTGGCAATTAGTGGAAGGAAGGAACTGGATGGAAAAGAGAATGGGAAGGGAGTGGGTAGGGAGTGGGAGGATCAGATATAGGGAGAGCAGAGGCAAGAGAAGGGAGATTGGCTGGGGATGGGGGCAATCTCTAGGACTTGCCAGAGACCTGGGACGGGCAAAGTTCCTAGAGGGTGTAAGGGGGCATCTCTAGCTGAGAATTCTAGTAGTAGGGGATATGAATTCTGAGGTGACTATTTCCTATAGCCAGGCAGGACTCCCATTGTAAGGATAAGGACAGAACCCCACCCACAAAGCCTTTGACCCAAATATGTCTTGCCCACAAGATGGGCAGGGACAAAGATAGAGCAGAGACTGAGGGAATGGCCAACCAATGACTGCCCCAAATTGAGACCCATCCCATGGGCAAGAACCAATCCCTGACATTATTAATGATACTCTATTATGCTTGCAGACAGGAACTTAGCATAACTGTCCTCTCAGAGGCTCCACCCAGCAGCCAATGGAAAGAGATGCAGAGACTCACACTCAAACATTAGATGGGGCTCAGAGCATCTTATAGAAGAGCTGGGAGAAAATTTGAGGAACCCAAAGAGGACAGGAATTCCACAGGAAAATCGTCAGAGTCAGCTAACCTGAACCTTTGGAGACTCCCAGAGACTGAACCACCAACCAAAGGGTGAGCATGGACTGGACCTAGGCCCCTTCCACATATATAGTAGATGAATGGCTTGGTCTACATGTGCGTCCCCCAAATAGCTAGAACGGGGGCTGTCCCTGAGCTTGTTGCCTGCCTGTGGATCCTAAGCCCCTAAATGGACAGCAGCCTTGTCTGGCCTCAGTAGGAGAGGATGTGCCTAGTCCTGCAGGGACTTAATGTGGGGAGGGGTATGGGGTGACACCTAGATGGGAGCCTCCCCTTCTCAAAAGAGAAGGGGAAGGAGGAATGGGGGAGAGGATGTCTGTGAGGTGGGAACTTGGAGGAGAAGAAGGGCTGATATCGGATTGTAAAGGAATAAATAAATAAACTTAATTAAAAGAGAAAGAGATAATTGTCTTAACTGAAATGGACACATTTCCAATTATGATTATTAATATGGTGGTATTTATTATCCTAATATTAATAATCATAATGTTTGTATACATTCTCAAAAAGAGGGCATTAGAGATACAAGAAAAGGAGAGATACAGAAATAAAGACAGGCCTTAAAAGGAAAATTAGAATATTAATAAAATTGAAGATGATATTGAGATAAGGACAAAGGAAAGAAGGGAGGAACCTAAAACCCCACTTTGTAACAATCCTCCAAAAAGCAGTCTATATCATCTGTTTAAAAAAACAAAAACAAAAACAAAACAAAACAAAACCTAGAATGACTTTTCCAGCCTTGGTAAAGAAATTATAAGGAGATGAGGAAAATCCATAGTGTTATCAAGAATTCTGGTGTCAGCCTACAGAGGAGGAAGCAATAACACCCTGTGGCTTACATTAACCTTATGTTGAACAGATACTTAATAACTGAGCCATAAAAAATCGTATCATTCCAAAAGATTGGAGTGATTTGATGACAGCCATCTTCGAGCCTGGCCCTCCATTAAAATGGCTAACATGGAAAGACAAGGCTTCTGTCATGGAGCAATGAAATAGGACTTGAGGCATTGATATCATCAAGGATCAATTACCAGGTAAAGGTCCATATTCTGAATTGAGAATGCAGATTACCCTTGATGATGCTGTCCTAGAACAGTGTCATACAATAGCCTTACATCCTGGGGACAAGGTTGAACAGGGACTAGCTGAATTATTTACAAAGGTAACCAAGGGTTCAAATGAATCGTTTACTTGCTTTTTACAATGATTAGCTACAGCTCTGTGATGGTTTGTATATGCTTGGCCAAGGGAGTGTCACTATTTGGAAGTGTGGCCTTGTTGGAGTAGGTGTGTCATTGTGAGTGTGGGCTTTAAGACTTTTGTCTAAGATGTCTGGAATCTAGTCTTCTCCTAGCAGCCTTCCATGAAAATGTAGAACTCCTTCTGCACCATGCATGCCTGCCTGGACGCTGCCATGCTTCTGCATGATTATTGATTATAATGGACTGAACCTCTGAACCCGTAAGCCAACCCCAATTAAATGCTGTCCTAATAAGAGTTGCCTTGGTCATGGTGTCGGTTCACAGCAATAAAACCTTAACTAAAACAAGCTCTGAATAGAGGCGTATCAGTCCCAATGATAGAGAAATTTTAATTGAATCTTTAGCCTGTAAAAACACTAAAGCTGAATGCAAAAAGTCTATTAGACCTTTAAGGTCCAGATTCACACCTATTTATGAATGGATTAAAACGACTGTGGATATACAATCTAATGCTCATAATTCAGTTATGGGTGTACAAACAATTACACAACATATGAAAACTAACAATGCTCATCGCTGTAAGAGTGAAAGATCAATGACTGCATAAAACAGTTCCTAAGGCAAACTCTTCTACAATAAAAATAATTCAGGAAGAAAATTTCCTGTGAAATGTAGAAGATATGGAAGAAATGGACTGAAGGCTCATGAATGTAGGTCATCCAAAGACATCTCAGGCAAACCCTTAATATCACAAAATTGACTAAGCAATTTCACTTAAGGCCAGACAAAAAACAACATGAGCCATTCGTTTCCTCTGCACCAAGGAGAAACTATTTTGAAAAGAAATCTAGAAAATGTTTAGCCTGATAGAACAAACAACTGCTCAAAACTTAAATAAACATTTAACAGGTATAGAGCCACTCTCATGGATAAATCAAAAGATTCTAAAGATATCCACCACCAGCACCACCCCCAGAAAACAAAACAAAACATATATTTTGGCAAACTACTGTAAACAATAAGACCAAAGGTAAAAATATAGTTAGATAGAATTGAAATTTAAGGATAGTGGATACAGGGGTAGATGTAACTTGAATGTGACAAAATTCCTGCAATCCAGCTTAGCCAATTCAAAGGGTATCTACACAGCTCCTAGGAATTGGGACATTGTTTCAGGCAAAACAAATTCTAAAATCGGTTAAGTGCAAAGTACTAGAAGGTCAAATAGAAAAATTAAAGTCATATGTGGCTAATATAGCCACAAACCTTTAAGAAAGATGTCTATTGCAACAGTGGAACAGATTAGCATTCCTCCAACTCTAGAAACAGGCTGTAAAAGAGGATATGTTCCTAATAAAAGAAACTTTAAAATGTTATCAAAGACTGTTATAGACTATCTAAGCTGTCCATAAGCTGGATTCAACAGAAGCTGACTCTTCAACTTTATTTGGGGGAGCTGCTGATGGTAGATTACCAGCTGCCTTACCACTAAAGTGGCAGACTGACAAACATGTTTGGATACAGCAATGGCCCATGACAAAAGAAAATTTACAGGCACTCGAAAAGCTACTTCAAGAGCAACTGAAGGCTCAACATAGAGAAGAGTCCACCAGCCCTTGGGATTCACATATATTTGTCATTAAAAAGAAATCTCAGTGGTGGCACACGCCTTTAAACCCAGCACTTGGAAGGCAGAGGCAGGCGGATTTCTGAGTTCAAGGCCAGCCTGGTCTACAGAGTGAGTACCAGGACAGCCAGGGCTATACAGAGAAACCCTGTCTCGGAAAACCTAAGGGAAAAAAAAAGGAAGAAAGAAAGAAAGAAAGAAAGAAAGAAAGAAAGAAAGAAAGAAAGAAAGAAAGGAAGGAAGGAAGGAAGGAAGGAAGGAAGGAAGGAAGGAAGGAAGGAAGGAAGAGAGAAGTCTGGCAAATGGAGGGTGTTGATAGATCTAAGAGCAATTGATAAGATCATTCAGCCAATGAGTTTTGACAACCTGGAATAGTATTACCTTCCTTGTTATCTAAGGCATGGCCTATATTATAGGGATTGATTTAAAAGGTGGCTTTTTGACAATCCCTTTACACGAGCATGACAGGGAATGGTTTGTTTTCTCAGTACTTACTTTTAATAGAAGTTGTCCAATAAAGAGGCACTAATGGGAAGTCTTACCACAAGAAATGTTGAATAGTCCTACCGTATGACAATATTTTGTACAACAGTCATTAGAAATAATTTGTAAGCAGTTCCTTTAATCCATTATTTGCAATTACATGGATGATATCTTACTGGCTTGTTCAGCTACAAATACCTTAGAGAAAAATGTCTGACAAAAGAAAAAGAACTTTGTTGTTCTGAGATTACAGATTGTTCCTGAATAGGTGCAAAGAGGACATTCTGTTAATTATCTAGGATATAAAATAGGTTTACAAAATATTCAACCACAGGAGGTGCAAATCAGGAGAGTCCAATTGAGAACTCTTAATGATTTTCAAAATTTTGGGGGAAACATTAATTGGCTAAGGACCACAACTGGATTAAGTATTAAAGAGCTAGGTAATATATTTCAAACCTTACAAGGTGATGAAGATTTCAAAAGCCCAAGAAAATTGTCAGCTGAAGCTATAAGGGAATTGGCTCTGGTATAAAAGAAAGTACAAGGTGCACATATAGTTTGTTTGGATTCAAAGCTGGATTATATTTTAGTTATTTTTGCCCTCTACTCATCCTACTACAGTAATTCTTACACAGAGAAAACGTAGTATCTTAGAATGGATACTGTTAGCCTATAGTGTTAAAAAACAAAGACCTACCTAGAATAGGTTTCTGAATTGATTCTAAAAGGAAAATTGAGAATTCATTAGTTAGCAAATATAGATTCATGAGAAATTACAGTACCTTATACTAATGCTGAAATTGCTTTGTTATAGGCAGAAAATGAACATTGGCAAAGGATTTGCAGTAATTGTTTGGGATAAATAAACAACAAATGCCCAAAAGCAAGTGACTCTAGTTTATAAAAATAACTAATTGGATCCCCCCTCATATATTAAAAGGTACACCAATCACTAGAGCCCCTGTATTGCAAATAAATCAGGAAAGGCAGGTTATAAACCAGAAAAAAAAGTATCTCAGATCCCTTACGATTCAGTTAAAAATTCATAACTGTACAACATTCTTACTGGTATTATGGGATTTTCCTGAATCTCTTAATATAGTTCTTGACTCTCAATATACATAATAAGTTGTTTTGTATATAAAAACTGATGAACTTATGCAGCATGCTTCAAAATTAAATTCACTGTTTATTCAACTACAACAAGTGATCAGAAGTAAAAACAATCCAGTGTACATAACACATATCAGATTCCATGTGGGTCTGCCAAACCCTCTAGTACAAGGTAATGATGAAATTAATCAACTATTAGTAGGAAATGTGCTAGAACCTTCAGAATTTCATAAAATGACCATGGGTTTAAAGGCAGTTTTTTCCATCGCTTGGCAAGAAGCCAAGGAGATCATAAGGAAATGTCCTACCTGTTTCTTGCATAACAAAACTCCATTAACTGCTGATAGTAACCCAAAAGGTATCCAAAGAAATAGAATTTGGCAAATGGATATGAAGTAGAAATTTCTGGTTTCTTTAGAGATTCAGTTGTGTCATGCAATGCTTTTTCTGGAAACTGTCTTATAAGAGGATTTTTTTTGCTGAGGCAGACACGTGGGAGGATAATTTTTTGAGAACATACATGTGATGTTTCTCTGGAAGCTGCCTGGAAACAGGTCATGTGATATTTTGCTAGAGCAGACACTGAGAGAACACACGATGTTTGGAAATGGTATAAATATAATGCAATAGACACTGGACATTGCTGTGTGGCCTTGGTTTTCCTTACCTTCTTCGCTGATCATTGTTGGTCGTGACTTTATAGAGAGAAATTACCAAAGAACTTAAGTGGAAACTTCTGGTTTGGAAAGTTGGTTATGTCAAATAATGTTTTGCTTGGGCACACAGGTGAAAGGATGTCTTGCTATAACAAACCCATGAAAGGACACATGATGGTGGAGTATAAATATGACCCCACAGACAGTGGGAGATTGAGTATTGATTTGATTTACTCCACCACACCTTTCGTCACTAATGACATGCATGTATGGGGTCACCTTACATTGTGTGGTTGAGCTCCACTTGTGGCAACAACGCCATTGAGAGAAACTTGTCAAAGAACTGCTCATTAAGTTCCTTAGGTAGCTTGCCATTTCAGCAGCCAGTGGGTAAACCTTGCAGTTTCTTCAGGATTGAACTACAGCTGCTGGTGTGTGTTTGATGTCTCCCTGGTGAGAGGACCCGTCTGCAGCTGCTGAACTGTATTTTATGTTTGCTATGGAACTGAACTGCTGCCAAAGAAGATCGAGCTTTCCCCTGAAGAACGATTGCTAAACAGGTCCACTTCCCCACATCCTAATAACTTTTCTCTTCCACTGCCTCTGGTGGGTAGTGGGCAAGAGGAGAGGTCGAACGCTTATTAAAATAGGATGCAAAAACATTATGCCTACAAAGAACTTCTTGTAATATTTTGGTGACTTCTTGCCACTTCCACAGACTTGGGTTGATTAGCAGAGCCTTGAGGTTTCGTCTAGGTTGAACTGCTATTGCTGATCTGCGAACAGTGTTTGCAAGTGAATCGAGCTACTACTGCTAATTCATGTGGACTAAACTGCTGATATACTGACAACAAATACTGCAATCACCCAAAAGAACGATTTTTAAACAGATCCGCATTCCCCTTTTGCCTTATTAACCTTTCTTTCTCCTACCTCTGTTGGGCAGTGGGCTACAAGGGACGTTAACATGTTTAAGAACCCTTATTAAAGTAGGTTTTGAAAAATATAAGCCTACATGGATGTGTTTCATTTTTCAGAGTTAGGAAAATTAAAATATGTACACCAGACCATAGACATATATTCAGGATTTCAATGGGCAACTATTTAAGTTCTCAAGGCCCTAGTTCTGTAATTTCACATTCATCAGAAGTTATGGCAATTATGGGAGTACCTGTACAAATGAAAACTGAAAATGCTCCAGCATATGTCTCTAGTAAAATGAAACATTTTTGCATACTATAGTATAAAGCATATGGTTATACCACACAATCTTACAGAACAAGCAATTGTAAAGAGAGCCAATAGTACTTTAAAGTAGATGCTTATCAAACAAAACTGGGTAACAAAGATGCCCCCCCAGAGATAAATTGCATAATGCTTTATTAACTTTAAATTTTTTAATGTGTAAAAGCATTTTTAGAAGTGGTTATTTTTCACATCTCCGGCTAGCTCACAAATCAATGAGACTGAGACTATGAGATTTGTTTAATTAGTTTTACAACACTAAAGCTGGGGAGTCATTGATCTATTCTAATACTCTAAGCTAATCTGCCTACCACCTAGCCAAAATCCCCAAGATACTTACATTTTAGTATTGGTTTGGCTCTCTGGGCTTCAGGTGTGCTCTCCCATGATGTCTTCAGCACCCATTCCTCATGGTGAATTCCCTCCTTCTCCTCCTCCTCCTCCTCCTCCTCCTCCTCCTCCTCCTCCTCCTCCTCCTCCCTCCCTCCCTCCCTCCCTTCTCTCTCTCTCTCCCCCCCTCCCCTGGCTGGCATAAGTCCCACCCTATTCTCTCTTTTACCCAGCCCTTGGCTGACCACTTTTATTGACAGGTCAGAGAATAAATGTGGAACAATGTTTACACAAACTTGAAACAAGAGATACTTGGAATAAGTGTTACAATGCTACGTTCAGATTGCAACTAGATATGAGGGAAGAACATTTGAAAGGTAATCTTTACACAATGCACAAAACATTCCTAAACCAATACACAAAAAACAAGACCTTCTGAGATACATTAGATTGGGGCAGTGGAGGGGACGAAGACAAGTGCTGAACAAAGCTAGCCTTTTCACATTAATGATGTTTTAACTTCAAATCCGAGGGAAGGAAATGTGTTGTGCTCGGGAAGAGGCTTTGTCTTTGTTTCCACAGGAGAAGAAAAGCTACAGATTCTTTCCAAGATAAAACTCAGATTTGACAGGGGAGATCTTGACTGTAGACAGGAAGAAGGAAATCATGAAGACCAACAAAACAGGTCATTTGTATCACTGATCCCTTTGCATGGTAACAGTTCTGAGACAGGCTGAGACATGCAAATGTCTCCAGCCAGACTTCAGCTAAGCATAGCCAATAAATACTGTTGGCTACAGAATTCTCAAGATTTGTCATGCTATTCTTTCAAATGGCATAGGTAGAAAATTAAATTACAGTTGGTTATACAATCCAAATTAACTTAGAAAGAAAGACAGATGCGGGCTAGAAAGATGGCTCAGCGGTTAAGAGCATGATTGCTCTTCCAGAGGTCCTGAGTTCAATTCCCAGCAACTACATGGTGGCTCACAACCATCTGTAATGGAGATTTGATCTCCTCTTCTGGTGTGTCTGAAGACAGCAACAGTGTACTCACATATACAAAATAAATAAATCTTTTTTAAAAAGGAAGGAAGAAAGAGAGAAAGAAAGAAACCTTACCTGCCCAATCAGAGAGAAGAAAAATCATCTTTTACTGAATTGTCCACATTACACATTCCATACCTTATGTTAATACAGCAATGTGTAAAAGTTACCTGTAAAAGTTTACATGTTCAAAAAACAAACAAACAAACAAACAAAAACAAAAACAAAAAAGCAGCCTTCACAAGATTTACTCTCTGAGATGCTGAGGCCCTGAGACTTATTTATTCTAGTATCTTGTTTGGTACCTCAGTATCTGTTTCCTCAAAAATCCAAGATAGTTACAAAGCAGTTAGATGGATCGCCCAGTATCACAGACTGTACCAGTCAGGACTTCAGTTACGCTCTGAAGAATCTAAACTGCAAATTTTACAGCTTTCTTTTTGGTTTTGTTTGTTTGTTTTATTTTTAGCTTTATTTATTTGTTTGTTTGTTTGTTTGTTTTTATTGTTTTTTGAGGCAGGGTTTCTCTGTATAGCCCTGGCTGTCCCGGAACTCACTCTGTAGACCAGGTTGGCCTCGAACTCAGAAATTCGCCTGCCTCTGCCTCCCGAGTGCTGGGATTAAAGGCGTGTACCACCACGCCTGACTATGTTACAGCTTTCTTAAGACTGGCAAATAACTCAATTTTCTTTAGATCCCCCAAAAGAAAACAGTACCCATAAACAACAGGAATCAATTTTTTAAAATTTATTTATTTATTATATGTAAGTACACTGTAGCTGTCTTCAGATGCACCAGAAGAGGGAATCAGATCTCTGTTACAGGTGGTTGTGAGCCACCATGTGATTGCTGGGATTTGAACTTCGGACCTTTGGAAGAACAGTCGGGTGCTCTTACCCCCTGAGCCATCTCACCAGCCCCAATAGGAATCAATTTTAAGAGAACAATACCCCATGCCCAAAAAGCAGGGAGTTTGAGTTTTGGTCATCCAATGGGTGATGGATGTTTCTTGTCAATTTAGGGTGGTTGGTTACAACTTTTTAATGGTTTGGGTCAGGGAGGAAACAAAATAAGGGAAGTTGGTGTTGAAAATTTCTCTCTTCTTTTTCTTTGATCTGTCATATTTTCTCTTTTATCTAATATTAAAAGGAATGAAAGGAAATGGTAGTTATAGGGAGAATACAGAAATAACAGGAATACTGCACAGATTAGCGAATCTACTCTTAATCTATAGAGCTACAACTAGCCAAAAATCTTACAGTAGTATAGACATTTGTATACTAATACAAAACTAAGGTTATATTTGGCTACAATATACTATGCACCAACTCTTTTTAAGGTATTGTACCTACATAATTTTTTTAAACTCAATGTTTAGTTAGTTCTAGTACTTTTGGATGCTGCTATTACTAACTTTTAAGGATAATTAAGAAATGCAAGTTAGGAGCAGTGTGAAGAAGCAGCGAGGACAAACCCCCGGACAGACCAAGCCCGCACGCACTGTATATCCATGTTCAGCGCCACCATGCCCAAAAGAAAGGCTGAAGAGGATGCTAAAGGAGACAAAACCAAGGTGAAGGATGAGCCACAGAAAAGATCTGCAAGGTTGTCTGCTAAACCTGCTCCTCCAAAGCCAGAGCCCAAACCTAAAAAGGCCCCTGCGAAGAAGGGAGAGAAGGTACCCAAGGGGAAAGTCGACGCCGGTAAGGATGCGAATAATCCTGCAGAAAATGGAGATGCCAAAACAGACCAGGCACAGAAAGCTGAAGATGCTGAAGATGCCAAGTGTCGTGTGTGCATTTTTGATAACTGTGTGCTTCTGGTGACTGTACAGTTTGAAATAATATCTTTAATCAGATTTTATAAAAATGCATAATTTCATTTAATTTTTTAAAAAAAGCTATATTGTTAGCACACAGAACACTTCATTACTGGGTGGTGGAAGGATCATGTGTCAGTAACAAAATCTCTCCCAAGCTGGATTGAGGACAGAAAACCTCTTTCCCTGATACTTTTGGAAGGCTTCTGTTGGCTCCCAGGAGAGATATCCTGGTCTTGACCTAGGTGGCCACCAAGGCACAACAATGCCTTATGGTCTGGGAAAACTATAAATTCATTTTTATATCCTCTTCCCCCTGTGCTATCAACATAGACTTAATTCCCTTAAAAACCAGAGACCTGTTGAAACCTGGCCCCCAAAAATGGTTTTCCAGTCTATTGGGTGATGTGGACTTTGCGGTGACTTCATCGAGTGTTCTCAGAAGAGCACTGGTTCCTTTTATAAAAGACTGTGGATCTTCAGACTGATAATTCTGCCATGTTCCTTTCCTGAAAGTCGGGGTAGGCTTGTGAAAAGTTGTTAAACAACATCCTAAATGTGAGATGTCAACCCTCACTCTAAGCTACTTCCCCCTTTTCAAAGCATTGAATGAAGACTTCATTGGGTTTTATAGTGGCTTTCTGATTTTGGTAGTCTATACAAGCAGGGAGTTTGGAAGTTCTTGTGTATTGTTGATTGTCTGCCCATGTCCTGCCTGAAATACCATGATTGTTTATGAAAAGTATCTTTAATAAAGCTGGTTACAGTTAGAAATGCAAGTTAATAGTTAATCAAGCTTGTCATGTTAGATACTAGTTTAGTTTATTACAGAAATTTGTTTTCTGGGTTGAACAGATAGTAAATAACTAGAATAAGCAATTCTTGCCTATTCAGATTTATTGTAGATGGGTAGATGGTCTTCAAAAACCTCAGAGATCTACAGAATACAGAATTTAAAAATATTTTATTATAAAAGGCCTTTTTTGACAATGAGATAGTCAGCTCCTGGCAGCACCCCACTCTATTTCAAAGAAGATGACGAGCATCGACGAACCTCCATATGGAGTTTGCTTCATACGTGGCAAGCTACCCACTAAGCAAGAAACTGCCCTTGCTTCGAATGCTGACAGTACGCTGTTTAAACTGGACAAAGACACAGGAAAGTCAACTGCTGAGATTTGCCAAGACAGAGTAAGCCGTCCTTCACAATTCCTGCTTCATAAAACATCTGCCATATACTGGACCAGAAGGCTAAAGATGGATGCTTCAACGTTATAGAATTTTGGGGGACCATCTAAGCAGCTGGCTTTCTCTGTCATTTTATCAGTTTTGGAAAGCTGCTTGCCTGTACTTCTTATATACTCAGGTAATGTCTAGTCCTTCTCAAGTTGCTGATTGGTTATAGTCTCACAATTAAGCTTAAGTTGTTTAGGATTTAAGAAAATGTTCTTGAGCCTAAGAAGATGTTTTAAGTTGGTAATGCAAGTCATGATTGAGATTGATTTAGGTACAGAACTCTTAGCTCACCAAGACAGGATAGATAGTAGAATACTTTCTCCAAGGTTGCCAAATACACATGGACTGGACATTATTCTTACCTGATGGTCTTCATCATTGTTCTTATGTTATATAATTTTAAAGAGAGCCTTTTATTGGACGAAAAGGGGGAAATGTATAGGGAATCCTTTGTGCAATGTGTGGAAACATTCCCCTGTCAATTAAAAAAAAAAAAAAAAGCCCATGGCCAGTAAGCTGAAGCAGGATGAGAAGGTGGAGCATCCTGAATAGAGAGAGAAAATTCTGGGAGTCAGCCATGAGAGATTCACCTGGGAAATCTGAGGTGATGGTTGCAAGAAACCGAGAAGGAAGAAACTGTCTATGTGGCACACAAAGAATAAGAATAAATAGGATAATTAAGCTACAAGCTAGTTGGAAAACAGAGCCAAGGCTACTGGCCTAAGTATTTATTCACACATAAGAAGTCTCAGAGTTGTTATTTAATGGACCTGGGCATGGGTAGGAAAACCCAAGGTTACATTGGGGTACATTGTGTAAATATTCAATTATTAATTCTGTATTGGCAGAGAGCTAACTGCAGGCAGGATCTTGGTATTGGTATTTCTATGGCCCATTACTGGTCTCCTGTTTTGTAAATATTTGTTCTTCTCCTCACTTGACTAGTGTAATGTAGAATTGTATCTGATTGACTATGATAAAGATCTGACAGCCAATAGCTGGTCAATAAGTGGAGGGTGCATCTTCCAGGCAGAGAAAGGGATACAGGGAGAAAAAAAAAATCAGAGGCAGGAGATTCAGCTAGTGGACATGGAAGTGAACTGATGGACCAGAGTGGAGCAGAGAGGTAGACCTGACCATGTGGCAGGATGTAGTGCTAGGATTAGTAGTCAGGAGACTGACCAGCAAAAGGTCTAAGCTTTAAAATATTTATAAGCCTCTGTGTCATTATTTATATTGCTGGTGGGCCTGAGATAGTCCCACTATAGATGAAGATGATGGTTCTGCAGGGTTGAAAACAGAAGTCAAACATAGACGCTGAAATAGAGAAAATAGAATCAAAGAAGACATTTAACAAGCAACGGCTTTGAAGAATTCCTTGGCCATACATGTAGTCCAGACAACAAATATCATCAAACACTAAAGAAATATCGTATGAGTCAGCTGCTCTGCCCACAGTACAATACAATGAGGTAGCCACAGAACTACACACATCTGGAGGTTTAAGCATATATCGAAGGACAGAGACTAAGGTTGGGAGATGCTCATCAATAGATGGCAGGAAGATCCGATCCGCCAAATATGTGGAATGCTGTTAAGACATTCTATGGGGGATTGTGGGCAGGTTGGTGTGGTGCCCTCCTGGAGTCACAGCCCTGAGGAGGCATAGGGAGAGGATGGCTGCAAGGTCAAAGCCGACCTGGTCTTCAGCATGAATGCTAAGGCTGAATAGAGGTCCTGCCTCAAACAAACTAACTTATAGATGAAATTATATATTAACATGCATTGCGTTCATAAACCTGTCGGTCTCTGTTTTGTTTCCAAGCCAAGAAATACCTAGAGCCATAGACATTCAAACCAGAGGTTTAACTCAAAACCCACCAGACCAGAAGGTCTGATGTCTCATTTCCAGGCTTTAGAGTTCCGTATTGTATACATAGACAAGCTTCAGAGCCATTGTCCTAATATATTCATAATGAAAAACGAAAGACTGATAACCCATCCAACTCATGCACTTTTAAAAAGAGCATCATAAATCTCAAAGTAATCAGAAACATCGACGTGGTAGTCAGGGATAAATTTTGGAGGGTTGTGGAGAGTGCTCAGTCATTAAAGCACTTTTCGTGCAGACATGAGAGTCAGAGTAAAATCTCCAGAACCCACATAAATGCCAAGTGGGTACAATCCTCCATAAATGTCACCTCCCCCCCTCAGCCCGAAATCAAGCTGAGCAGGCTTGACTGTTATCACCAGCAGATCATAGGGGTGGAGCCTGCCACCCTATCGTTCTGCCACTCCCACTGCTACCGCCTGCCGCCTAGCTGTTCCAGAGTATTCACGTGGTCACCTGCAGCTGGACTCCGGAAGATGATTTGGCGGGAATGGGCCCCTCCCCCTTCTTTATAACCCCGTGTTCCCAAATATTAAAATTGAGCTCTGATCAGAATCTTGTCTTAGCTCCATCCTTTCTCCCGCCGCCTAGATTCCCTCTTTTCTTCCAGATTCCAAGATGCCTTCCAGGCTCGAACCTGGACATGTGAGCCGCTGGCCGGCCCCAACACATAAAGAGACAAGGGATCCCTAGACAAGCTAGTAGCAGGCCTAGCCATCTCTGTAGCTGTGAGTTTGATTGACACGCTCAACCTCATGGAATAAGGATGACTCCCATCACTAATCTCCCGGTGCATGTATCCACACATATACAAAAATGGGGAAAATAAGCTGAGTGTGGGGGTACAGATCTCTCATTCCAGTACTCTGTGCGGCAGAGGCAGGTGGATCTCGGTGGGTCTGAGGCCAGCCTGATCTACAGGGTAAGTTCCAGGATATACAGGTCTACATAGTGAGATCTTTCAAGAAAATGGAAAAAAAATAAAAAAAAGAATAAAAATGTTCCTGGGTATGGTGGTGAATGCTGTTCCGTCATTCAGGAGACCAAGTCAAGAAGGTACCAAGTCCATGCCAGCTTGGGCTACATAGGAGATCCTGTTTAAAAACAGGCCTAGGAGTACATGGGAATTGAAAATGGAGCCATTAGATCATTTTTAGAAGGGCATGAAGGTAGGAGTGTGCGAAGGTGAGGGTGGATCTCAGAAGAAAGGGTTTATTGCAGCTCACAGATTCAGAGAGTGAGTCTACATCTTGGTGGGGGAGCCTGGAAGCAGGTAGGTAGGCATAGCGCTCAAGCAGTAGCTGAAAGTTTACAACTGACCCACAAGTAGTAGGCAGAGGTAGGAGCTAACTGGAAAGGGCTAGGACTTTTGAAACCTGAAAGCCCTCCCCTAGTGACACACCTCCTCCACACAGTTCCACCAGTGGGGAAGCAAGCATTTAAATATATGAGCCCCTTGAAGGGCCATTCTCATCCAGACCGCCACACACGCTCTTCCAGGGTCCCACTCCTGACTTTAGCTCATCTAATGCCTTTGTGTTCCCTAACCACAAAGGTACCACCATTTTGTGCTCTTCTCTTTGGCTACCAGGCTTTTAAGACAATGGCCCCCCCAAGTAATAGGAGTTGGAAAAGGCTGGGGAGTCTGGCATCAACCAGAGCTTGAGCTTGCCTCCCAGAAAGAGGTGTCTTACAGTTTCTACAACTTGCAAGAGAGACTGGAGTCAAGATAATGATGGACCAGCGATGGACTAGGACCACACCTTGACCAGGGCTGCCCTTTCTTTAAAACTAAACCTCATGTCAGGACTCTGAAAGGTAGTGAACTTGAGGGTGGGCAGATGGTCACTGGACCTTTTTGTCCCTCTCCCCAATGTGGCTATATCGAATAAGTCTCCTTTCTCTGTCTCTTCATTATTGCTTATCTCTTTAATTGTTATATTGAGGATATATGCTTGAGCCTAGCTTGTTAGAGCCGCAGGTTCCAAGGTCTAACCCTAACAACTCCAGTACAAGATACCAGCCTCTTCCTACAGGGCAATTAGGGTTTGTCTGGTCATCTGTGAGAGCCTAATCTTCTCCACGAAGATAATTTAAAAGATATTCAAATACATGTCACAAATTACAGTCAGTGTATATAAGCCTCCAATCGGTCTGCTTTTAGATCTGCTTCTGTCAGTATAGTCTTAAAGCAATGCAGCTAAAAAAAAAAAAATATCCAGTATTTCTTCTGTTGCTTTGTGGCCTGCCATTGAACCTTAAAGTCTTTTTTTTTTTTTTTTTTTTTTTTTTTTCCTTGACCTTTTGAGAAACTGCAAAAAACAATGGCAGTCGCAGCTCTAGCCCTGGCTCTCCCTCCGCGCAGCCGCAGGAGTAGGCAGGCTGGACGCGGAAGTAAGCGCGTGCTTCCAGGGTTGTCTGACTCTGAGAGTTGGTCTTTAAGTTGATTCGTTGGACGCCTTTTCTGATGCAACAAGACTTAAGGAAAGAAAAGGATATATATCAATCAATGGTCATAAATTAAATGTCTTGCAATTGTACCTTAAAACTTTTCAAAATCTCGGTACTAAATACACCTCGGTGACTAGTGCCAGGATGACAAGGCATTAGAACCTCCGGGATAGAACGCGCGATTCATTCATTCTTTTGACAATTGAGGGTTTATCAGATACCAGACTTTTGACAGACAGCTGTGTGTCTATCGCGCCAGGAATGATTATTCTTGGTGCTGGGGAGATAAAAAAAAAATGACAAGAATAAATAGGACTAAGAGACTAAGACGAGATCTCAAACGTTATTTCGTTCTTCTGGTGTCAAGCCCCTCTCACGGATTCTAAATTGTCTTTTTCCAGGCTTCCGCCAGGGGATGGACTACAACTCCCATGATACTCGTGTGCCGCTCCTTATTAGAGGCTTCGCTTCTCTCCCTGGCCGCTCAGGGGACGACTACAGTACCCAGAATGCCCTGCTCCCTCGCTTGGGTGTTTTTGCCCCTCTCTTGGCGTTGAACGCGGTAGTGGCTGTCCGGAGTGCCAGGCCTGGGGTTCTCGGTGTCCTTCCCCCGGTCACGGGCGAGGAGGCGACTTGACTTCTGGGCGCCGAGCCCGGGCGCGCGCGCAAGCGGCTGCCGTCCCCGCTGCAGGTTCGCGTCCCGCTTTGCTCCTCGCGCATCTCGGCTCGGCGGCAGCCCGGACGGCCCGGGACTGACGGCCCCAGGACAGGGGTGACCGTCGCGGCTGCGGGAGCAGAGGCGAAGCTGAGGCCCGGGGAGAGGCGACAGCGGCGAGAGCACCCGGGGAGAGGAGGAGGAGAGAAGATGGCGTCGGAGATGGAGCCCGAGGTGCAGGCCATCGACCGCAGTTTGCTGGAATGTTCTGCCGAAGAGATCGCAGGGGTGAGTGCGGGAGCCCGGGAGGGCTACGTCCGGCCCTCGTAGGCCGCGCCCCGGGGGAGGAACAGAGTCCTGGGAATCCCGGAGCCCGCCACTGACTTCGGCTAACAGCGGCGCTGGCCATGTCCCGTGGGGAAAAGGACCCAGGAGGCCATCGAGCCTGCTCCGCGCCTTCGGTGCTCAGATCCTCCTTATACGCGGCGACTCTTACTACAGAGCTTTCATTATCCCTAATTAGCTTCACTCTCCATTAAGTCTACAACACTTGGGTTTTTGCCCTATATGCTGGCTGTTGGAAGATGGGAGCGAGCGGCTTCCTAACGTTGTCGTATAAGCGCCCTACTTTACCTTCTGATGCCATTTCTTAGGATAAGCGGAGCAGTGTCTGCGCCGAAGGATTCTATCCTCTCCCAGCTCCAACTTTGTTGCTGGGGGGCGGGGAGGGGAGTTTACCCAGGCTGCAGGCAGCACAGTCCAACATTACCCCCTCGGTGCTTTTTTAAAAAGTTGTTTTGCACTTGTTTATTTCGTTAGATGGTAACCTTGGTGCCTGTGTGTAATGTAGTGGTGCCTCGACACGTTTGCTAAGCATGGAGGCTGGCAGATTTAAAAAAAAAAATACATAATTTTTCTAGGAGTTGGGAAAAGTTGGACGGAGAACAAACGTTATATAACTTTGAAAAAGCAGCTTTGGTGAACAGATGCAAGCTCATTAATGATAGCGTTGATCACAGCCTATCAGGAACCCTTAGGCCCTAAACTTAAGCCATTCAGACACAGTAAAGACTTAAAATGTAGTATCAACAAGCGCCGATACAAGTAGCAAAGTTACAAAGACAACAACTTTCAACAAACTCAGCGTCATCTTTTGCCAGTGAGGGCAGGGGACACCTATCAGAACAGATTGTCCACGGTGACTGTAAATAGCTCAGACAATTGGGAGCCTAGTCTCAGAGGCCTCCAGTTGAAAAAGCTCCCAGGAAATGAGTGACTCTTTATTTAACACATCATCACACAGGATGTTAGGGTCAGTAGTTGGGATGTGCCGTCGGTGATGAATATTTGGAGTGAATAGACCAGAGGAAGATAGTTTGGGTGAGGAAATGAGAGGGAAGTGGGGGTAATTTAAAAAAAACAAAACAAAACAAACCACTGTTGCCTGGTGAGTTTTAAGTTTTGTATTCTTGTGAGGCTAAGTAAGGTGTGAAGTCTGTTTTCCTGTACTCTGTGTGATATCACACAACCCAAGGATTTTTTTTTTACCTGATACCTCCCCCCATTTGCCTTTGATTTATCAAAGACATCTGGAAAAAGAAATGAAGGCTCTATTATAAGAAAACAGGAAAATAAATAATTAGTGACGTGGCTTGGTATCTCTGCTCGTGTTGGAGGCAGAGGGGATTTTTTTTTTCCTACCACTGAGTTTGTTGCATCTGTTTCTGGTGGTGACGCCAGCTGTGTTACCCCCCCCCCCATTCTGACAGTGGCGAGGTGTCCTGAGGATCTCGAGGAAGCTGTTTATAAAGCCAGTGCCGGAGGCAGTTACTCCCAGCTCGCTCTTACGTGGTGACAATTTCAAGCAGATGGAATGGGGAAAAATAAGGGAAATGCAACAAAACCTTTATTTTTATTTATTTATTTATTTTTTTTTATTTATAATTGTACGTGTGTGTGTCTGTGTTGCAGTATGTACATATGAGTGCAAGGTCCCCTGGAACTGGAGTGACAGATGCTAGAGTGAATTCTGCTTCAAGAGTGGTCTCTCCAGACTTACTCCGAGTTTGAGGAGATCTCCATCCCAGCTCACTTTTAAGCACCGTTCCTATATAGATTTATATAGGATTAAACTTAAGGAAGGCCAAGAGAAGTCCTTCAGATACAGCAGGTGCACAGTAGGATGGATGCTATTATGTCTGGAGGGTCTACTGGGTGCATTTAGTTAGGATGCCAGACACTTCACATTGTTCTTTCAGCCCTAGGCTCCAGCATGGCCCTTGACCACAACTGAAAACTTTAGTCAAGTGTGGTGGTTCATACTTTTAATTCCAGTGCTGATGAGGCAGAAGTAGGCACATGTCAGTTTGAGGCTAGCCTATTCTACATGGAGTTCCAGGCCAGCCAGGGCTATTTGAAAAAAAAAAAAAAAAAAAAAAATATATATATATATATATACACACACACACATACATACATAACTATTTGAAAAAAATATATATACATACACACACACACATACATATATATGTATTTTTTAAAAGTCAATTTTAGAAAAGATTTAATAGAGAACGGAATTATTTTTTATTAGATATTTTCTTTATTTACATTTCAAATGTTATCCCCTTTCCTAGTTTCCCCTCCAAAAACTCCCTATCTCTTCCCCCCCTCCTGAGAACAGAATTATTGCTGAATTTAGACCTCTATAATTGGTAATTTTCTAAGACCAAGCAATTTCATTTTAACTTAATAAGTACTGATGCCTTTTGTGTCGTTAGGCTTTCAGTGTCCCAGGCTAGCCTTGAACTCACAATCTTCCTGCCTGGGCCTCCTGCATACTGGACTTCCAGGCATGCGACAGCCACACCTGGCCTGTGAGTAAGTACCAAGTCTTCAGCACTTTATTGACACTATATTAGACAAAGGAAGGACTCCGTGTTCGCATCCTTTTTGACCAAGCTGACTCTACTGTTGTAATTTTAGAGGGGACCAGTGAAGCCAGCTTCTGTCAGTCTTCTCCTTGGTAGAATGATTCAAGTACAACTGATTATTCCCGTATGTTCTTACGAGTGATTATCATGTAAGAAGTACATGTATTGTTTTCCCCCAAGCATAAAAAGAAATCCAAGCTGTGTTTGGATGGTGAGCACTCTAGGGCTTGAGGCAGCAGGGTCACTTGGAAATTTCAGTCCAGCCTGTGCTATATAGGGGATCCTTGTCACAGGGAGGGGGGGGTTGAAAAGAAGAGAAAAGAACTTTGGAGCTGGGTAGATGGCTCATTCAGGCACAGCAGTGTATGGCTGTGATCCCAGGAGAGCAGGAGACTGGAGGATTCCTGGGACTTGCTAGCAAACTAGTCTGGCAGAATCAAGGAACCCTAGATTCTGTGAGCGACTTGTTTAAAATACGGCATCAAGCAACTGGGGAGGAATCTCATGTTCCCTCCTCCTCCTCGGGCGCGCGCACACACACACACACACACACACACACACAGCCAATGAGAGACTTCCAGATGTTCTGTCTATCTGTGGGTGTGTGAGGGATGAAGGATGTGGAGCCACCCGAGTGCCAAGGAGTCTGCTCTTTCCTTCCATCTTCTCTGTGGACTCTGGGGACTAAACACAGGTTACTGGGCTTGCCAGGCCAGCTCCTTTAGCCAGTGGGCTCTTGCTCGCACTTCTTATAGACGTTTTGTGTGGCATTGTGTGTGTGTTGCTTCTTTCTAGCTTCCCTTTGTGAACGGGCTCAGTGAGGAACAGCACAGTGTGTGGTTCAGGGCTTGGAGAGCGTTCTTAGAGTTGGATGCTCGTTTTCATCTCTCCTCAGACCTCCAAGCTGTGAACAACTGCTAATCTGCTTTCCATCTCCATAGACTCACTTACTCTGAACGTCATATAAGTGGGGCCATGCAGTGCGTTTTGTGATCACCGCCCTTCTGTTCCCAGGGTTCATCAGTGTTGTAGGAGGCATCGACCTTTCACTCCTTTTTATTGCCAAGCCATAGCCCCCTTGTACAAACGGATATAGCACATCTTATCTGTTCACGAGAGGAGAGAGATTTGGGCTTGCTCTTTTGGATATCTGGAACGTGCTACTGTGAATATTTGTGTAGAGATGTGTGTGCTCACGCTTTGATTTCTCTTGGCCATGTCCCTGGGAGGGGAGCTGCTGGGTCATATGTTAATAACTCTTTTGAGGAACTGCCAGCCCATCTTCCAAAGTGGCTGCCGCATTTTATATTCTGTCAGCAGGGCAGGAGGGTTCGTGGTTTTCTGCATCCTGGCCAGCTCTTGTCTGCTGTCGATTGTTGCCATTATGGTCAGTGAGAAGTACTGTCTTGTAATTGGCTTTACCTTTCTTACTTGTCATGAACTTAGAGCCTATTTCCAAATCTTTCTACCTATCAGTGTAGCTTTCCTCCAGCTGTATACTCCATTTTACCAGTAGGGTTTGCTGTTCTATAGCTAGCTAGCTTGCACGTTGCATATAGCCTTGCTTGAAGGCAAGCCAGATGTGCTTGAAGGATGTGAGTTAATTGGCTGTAGAACACTTAGGAACAGTAATGAAGGAGACCAGCCTCTGGGGACTCCTTTGTTTTTGTGTTTATATTTTTATAACTGCTCTCAATCCCAAGACTTTAACCTTTAATAAAAGGAAGGCTGGGAATGTCATCCTAGCATATTTGCTCTGGTGGAATGAGGTGGCGGTTTCTTTCCTTGATGGGGACTTGCAGGGTGGTAAATGTCCCTGTTTCCGAAATAAGGACAAATAAAAGCACAGCCAAGTTAGAAATTCCAGTGACATCTCACAGACCACTCAGATGTAGGTGGCAGGGGAGAACTGATACAGAAAACTGATGGTTTATTATTTTGAGAAATATGTGAGCAACCACTATCAGAGACATCCTAAAATTTTCTTGCTTTTTATAGTGATGCTAAGTTTAATCAGATTATGGTGTCTGTAATAGAGTTCAAATATGTTACATGGTTTTTCATTTTCCCACAGCTGTAGTAAACTTTTGTATTTGTTTAATTATTTGGGCAGTACTGGGTGCTGTACCCACAGCGTTATGTTCTGTAGTACTGAACTACGTCAGCCCCAGTTGTTTACTTTCTACAGATGAGGAACATATGTCAGCCTTTTTAGCTGGGTTTTGAAATAATAGCATATAATAAAATGATATTTAAACTTAGATACTTGTCTTACTCATGGCATGTTTTGTGTAAGGATAATAGCCTAAACTTTTGTCTTTCCTCTAAGATTTATTTTTAATTTTTAGTTATGTATGTGTATGTGTGCTTATGTGTCTGTGTATGTTATGTGTATGTCCATGTGTGCTGGTGCCCTAAAGATGCCAAAAGAAGTCACCAAATCCCCTAGATCTAGAGTTACAGGTGGTTGTGAGCTGCCCCGTGAGACTGTCTCAGTGCCACAGTCCCTTCTCCAGTCCAAGCTTCTTTTGTGACCTTTCGGAGAAGACTTGATACATGTGCTGTGGAAGCCACAATTAGTAATACAACATAATTTCTTCTAGGAACCATTTGTTCTTGATTACAGTGCTGTAGGAGGAAAGCTTCAGGAGAGCGCCAGCATCAAATAAGGAAAACTAACTCTGTTCTTCCCTCTTTTAAGTAGGATCTTAAGTGGCACAGGCTGACCTCCGCTCCCAAAGGAGCTGAGGCTGACTTTGAACTGGTAGTCCTGCCTCCACATCCAAAGTGCAGGGATTACAGGCTGGGCCCCAATCCCCTAGCCATTTCACCATTTTAAATTTAACCTCTTTTAGAAACTCAGGTTCTCATTCTCTTGTGCTTTCTGTCTTACCATACTGGGGCTTGGAAGCAGGGCCTTGCTCACTCCCAGCAAGGGCTCTAAGCCTGAGCTATAGCCCCAGTCCTTTTCTTTTTTGAAAATCTGTTTTGTCAAGACTTATTTCTGACAAGGCTTGGTACCACATGCCTTTAATCACAGCACTCAGGTGGTGGAGGCAGGAGGATCTCTGTGAGTTCCTAATCTACATAAGGAGTTCCAAGCTAGCCAAGGCTATAAAGTGAGACCCTGTTATCCCCTTCTAGTTTTTATTTTAAAAGGTGTGTCTGTCTGACTGGGTGTCTGTCTGACTGACTGGGTGTCTGTCTGTGTGCATGGGTGTACTCCCATGAGGGCAGGTACCCGCAGCGTCCAGAAGAGTGTTGGATCACTTAGAACTGGAGTTACGGGGCTGGTGAGATGGCTCAGTGGGTAAGAGCACCCAACTGCTCTTCCGAAGGTTGGGAGTTCAAATCCCAGCAACCACATGGTGGCTCACAACCATTCGTAAGGAGATCTGACTCCCTCTTCTGGAGTGTCTGACGACAGCTACAGTGTACTTACATTAATAAATAAATAAATCTTAAAAAAAAAAGATTAAAAAAAAAAAAAGGAACTGGAGTTACAGCTGGGTGCTAGGAACCAAACCATGTCCCTTACCAGAACAGCACATGCATTTAACCTCTGACTATCTCTCCAGCCACCACATTTAACCTCTGACTATCTCTCCAGCCACCACATTTATTTTTTAAGTGAATATGTTTGTTTGTATGTATGTAGGTAGGTATGTATGTATGCCATCATGCTTTGTTCTTCCACGGGAAAAATGCTTTTAAGTAAAACTTTTCCTAGTGTTGTCATTTAAATTGTATTCAGACTTTTTACTTTTTCATTCATAAAAAAAAAAAAGTGCATAGGCTAATTTGATAATCCTTATCCTTATCTTTGCTTATCTGACAATGGGTAAGCAATTAGACATTTCCCATCAGATATGACGATAAAGGTGCCATTTAGAACTCAGTGAGTCAGATATGGTGGCGCATGCCTTTAATCCCAGCACTTGGGAGGCAGAGTGAGAGAATGTCTTAGAATTCAAGGCCAGTCTGGTCTTACACAGTTGTTCTAGGACAGCCACGGCTGTGCAGACAGACCCAGTGTCAAGAAAAACAAACAAACCCATCAGTGAGTAAGACTGCGCTGTCCTTTAAGTGTGGCACTTACAGTGAGAGAGAGAGAGTGTCTGTGCGTGTGTGTGTGTGTGTGTGTGTGTTCGTGTGTGTGTGTTCGTGTGTGTGTGTGTTCGTGTGTGTGCATGTTCCTGCAAATACAACATTTTGATTTAGAGTTACTCTTTAAAAAGGGAGAATCCTAAGCTCTTGGGATTGCCTCCTAAGAAATACTACCATTTTTAAAATAATTTGTAGTCTCTTCCTTCTCACATACTGTAAACATGAAAGCAGCGTTTAGAAAATTCACTTTTACCTAAGCAGTAGAAACTCACATTTGCCATTACAGCCTTTCTCTCAGTTCCGTTCCTTATGAATGTTAGATTTTTAGCAAAAGTTCTCTGGAACATGAGATTGACTAAAAAGTTAATATATGCCACTCATGAAAGTTTTGTCTGTTTGTTTTTGTTTTTCAAGATAGGGTTTCTCCGTGTAATAGGCCTGGTTTTCCTGGAACTCCCTTTGTAGAGCGGGGTGACCTCAAACTCTCAGAGACCCACCTGGGTGCTGGGATTGAAGCCATGCACCCCAATCCCTGGCCTGCCTCGTGAATATTTAAAATGTTACGGTGAGCAGGGTTGGCGTTTCTGTAGATAATAGCCACGTGAAGGCCTTACCTTTACTTCTCAGTTTCTTCTTCTTGTATGCGTATGGGCACTTTATCTAGGTGTCTGTGTACCGTGTGCATGTCTGGCGCCCTTGTTGTTTAGAAGAGGGAGGGCATCGCATCTCTTGGAACTGAAGTTGCTGATGGCTTATGAGCTACCACATGGGTCCTGGGAACTGAGCCTGGATTCTGTGCAAGAGCAACAAGTGCTTTAACCTCTGAGCCAACTTCCAGCTCTGTACACAGACTTCCTCTGGTGCTAGCTTTCATCATAGTCCCTTGAATTCTTGGTCTTCCTGCTTCTACCCCTGGTGTTCTGGGATTACAGGCACACATCAACCAGGCCTGGCTTGACTAGGAGTCTTTTTCTTTTCTTTTTTTTCAAGATTTATTTAATATATATATGAGTACACTGTCACTGTCTTCAGACACTCCAGAAGAGGGCATTGGATCCCATTACAGATGGTTGTTGTGAGCCACCATGTGGTTGCTGTGAATTCAACTCAGGACCTCTGGAAGAGCAGTCAGTGCTCTTAACCACTGAGCCATCTCTCCAGCCCTCTTTTTTGGTTTTTTAAGACAGGGTTTCCTGTGTAGCCTTGGCTGTCCTGCAACTCACTCTGTAGACCAGGCTGGCCTCAAAATCAGATCCACCTGCCTCTGCTTCTCAAGTTCTTGGACTAAAGTTGTGCACCACCACTGCCCAGCAAATAGTCTTTTAGCAAGACTGATTGCAACCTAAGTAAATGCTGGGTCTGAGAGTTGTGTTAGCAGTTCAGGTAACGGTGTTTTAGTAGAGTGGGTCATTTAATCTCACGTTTTGAGGTTCATAATCCTTTTCCTGGCTTAGAGGCAACATGACAGACACAAAGACATTTAAGAGAACAATGAACACATGGGCGGAGGGCAGGCATGCGGGACAGGAGGCAGGGAAAGGAGTGGGTTTAGAGTTAGAGTCTTACCTGACCCGCTGCAGGCCTAAGCCCCCCCACACACACTTTCTTTCTGTGTATAAGTACAATGGGATTGTAGACCTATTTGCAGTCATTCACTGGTGCTCAGTGTTTTAAACCTGACAAGAGGGGAAAGGAGTTGGGAAATGGACCTAGAATACACCTTGCAAGAGGCCAAGCAAATGCACTTGGAGAGGATGGGTAAGGGATTGTGTAGTAAAGAGATGAGAGGATGCCTGCCTGATGGCGGAACAGAGCCTTAGATGCTAAGCAGAGCAGAAGAGGGATCTTCACAGACTTGGATGGCGGTGGAAGATCGCAAGCTCAGTTTCAGGCATTTTGACTTAGTGAGATACCCAGTTATATAAGAGCTGGAAGCAAAAGTTGAGGCACAGAAAAGGGAGGTGTTTGTTTTGTTTTGTTTTGTTTTGTTGTTTTCAATTTGTATCTAGTGGGGAGAGCCAAGGGGAAAGGATTTATAAGGAGAAGTTGGTCAGAGAAAGAAGCCATAGTCCATAGGCCAGGTTCTTGTGAGACCATATACATGTGTATGAGAGTGACACACACACCCCTATTCATCTACCCCTGACAACAAATCCCTGTCACAATTTGAGCAGGGCATTAGACTTCAAATGAACATAGCAGCGGGGTCTGAATAAGGTGAGTGTAAGTGGGTGTGTGGGGTGGTGTGATGTAGGGAGCACATATGTTAAGGCTGAGGGACAACTTAGTGAAGTCTGTTTTCTCTTTCTACCTTTATGAGGGTCCTGAGATTGAAATAAGTCATCCGGCAAGCACCTGTTGAGCCATCTTGCTGGTCCAGATTAAATTTTAATGTACAACAGTATAAGCAAAATATGATTTTTAGTAATCGTAGTAGTAGTAGTAATAGGTTTGTTTTTTTTTTTTTACCAAAAATGAAGTTTTGTATAATTACTGAAGTCAACAGTTAGTTGACTTTATTTAAAACTTTGTTTTCTTTTTTTAAAGAGATGGCTGCAAGCAACCGACCTCAACAGAGAAGTGTACCAGCATTTAGCCCACTGTGTGCCCAAAATCTACTGCCGGGGCCCTAACCCCTTCCCTCAGAAGGAAGACACGCTGGCACAGCACATCCTGCTGGGACCGATGGAGTGGTACATCTGCGCTGAAGACCCTGCGCTGGGATTTCCAAAGCTCGAGCAGGCAAACAAGCCTTCTCACCTCTGTGGCCGAGTGTTTAAAGTGGGGGAACCTACATACTCCTGCAGGTAAAAGACTACAGTTCTCCTGTACAACTGCAAACTTTTATTTCTAGATTATAAAACCTATGCATTTCAAAGTCCACAGTTTAATAAACTGATTTGGAAACAAATATTCACGAAATGATTCCCCAGTTCAACACACAGCCTGTCATCAGCACGGGAGAAACCCAACCGTCTCTGTGCTAGCTGCAGTTCCTTCGTGACCCTTCCCCATGCGTGGCGTTCACAGTGGTGCTTTCTGAGGTGGCCGTTGTTCTAGAACTGGCTGTGGAGCCTTTGTTGCTTTCCTATCCCTTGATGAGCTTTGGGTCATTCTGTCCTCTCTGGCACGGTGAGGTGCCCACAGCTTTCTGTATTTGCCGACCTATATGGAGAGCCAGCTATGTATCCAGAGAGTTTCTTCTTAATTGGGAGTGGTAGAAAGTAGGATATGCCTGCATGGGCTTTACTGATACAAGATGGCCTTAAAAGATTGGTGAAATTGAATCTGAGAGCCGGAGGAGAGTAACGTGCCCTGGCCTGTCTGACTTTCAATTGTGATTATCACCGTTAATACTTTTGTCTGTCCAGAAATTCTCTATGCATGGTAGGTATCATGTGTGCATATATACGTACAGACTATCTTAACCATAAGTATGCACACTCACACACAAACTGGGCTAGTGAGGTAGCTTAGTGTGTAAAGCCTCAGGACCAGAATTTGATGATTTGATGCCAGAGACCACTGGTAGAAGGAGAGACCTCCACACATACTCCATGCCACCCAGAAGCCTATACACGTGTGTCCATGCACACAAAATGGATGACTGTAATGAAGATAAACATAGAAGCCGGGTGTGGTGGTACACACCTCTGAGATCAGCATTCCGAGTCAGAGACAGGTGCAGCTCTGACATTGAAGCCAGCCTGATCTACAACATAGTGAGTTCCAGGATAGCCAGGGCTACATAGATCTGGTCTCAAAAGAAAGAAAAGATATATGTATGCAGATGTAAAGTTTCTGTTTGACAGAAACTTAGCATCTTTCCATTCAGTTCTTATGTATGGCTAGATAATACTCCACTGTGCAGGGGTACTGTTTAACTTTTAAAAAGCGTTTTCTTGTAAAATTCAAATTAAGCTAACTAAGGTGTCTGGGTTTCCATGTTAGTTTTCCCTTATTAGCGTTGTCAGAATATCAATTCTAATTGTACCAAACAGTGAAGCACTATTAGATTGAATTCGTTAGTGTTATAAAGATCTCTTTGTATGGACTACTGATGTGTAGAGAGCAGGTCTAGTTCAACCTTGTGATTTGTGAATATGGAAGCTGTGTTTCAATGGGTCTCTCAGTGTCCATTATGCCCAAAAGATACAAGGCCAGTCACACCTTTGTGTGCTGTACAAGTCTAAAGTCTGAGTATGAGCCCCAGGCCTTATTTGATTTATTTTTCCATAATCTTGACACTTTTGAAGACTACAAACTAGTTCTTTTGAGAATGTCCTTCCAGTTGGGTTCATCTAGTACATGATCCTTGCACCTTTGGCCAGATCGCCACAGAGATGCGGAATCTGACCTGCTGTGACCTGTGGTCCCATCGATCACCTGAATATGCTGCTGTCTCTACTGTGAGGTCACTTCCCCTGTGTGGTCAAGAGTCCTGTAGGAAAGCAGTTTGGTTCTGTAGCTGTCTTTTTCTCTATACAGTTTGAGTTTCCTTGTTTTTTAATATTTGTGCAATTCTAGAACTTGAACATGAGATGTACTGACGTGTGGCTGTCGGTGTGGTACCGATTGTTTTTATTTGCGCTCTTGTTCTCGCCTCCCACAGTAGGACCCTTCCACACCATCAGCTCCTTTTTATACAGCTCGTGTTGACATAGTGCTTCCTCAGTTTCTGGCACAAGATGCCACCCTGGCATCTCAGATTTCTCCCCGCCTGCCTTGAAATCAACCATTTTCCCAAGAAACTGGTTTTTTTTAGTAGAGATAGTATTTGGAAATAGCACAGTGTCCAGGTGGCAGGTGTGCCCATTGCTTTAGGGTGTCCAGTACTTCTGTACCCTCTCCTAGGGCTTCATTTTCTCTCTGTCCAAGCACTGAAAGTAGATATCTGGGATCAGGCTCCAGTGATTTCCTACTTCTAACCAACCCATCTGGGCTCTTTTGAGGTTGTGTAGTTCCCTGCTCTGACAGGAGGAACGTGATTCCATCAGTTTTTGGTGTGCGGCCATTGCGTGGCTCTTGCCACCCAGCTGTGTGTGATCACCCTTCTTACCATGTGCAGGGACACAGCCTCGCCTTCCTTGTATCTCTGCTGAACATCTGCCCTGACCAGAACTCTAAAGCCCCCTGGTTCTCTGCCTGCTGGAGCAAGGGTCTTTGTGTGGTGCTCTCTATTGCAGGGCAGTGTAGGAAGCCTGCAAGCCCCACCCGAGCCTTAATGAGGGGCTGATGTCACATCGTCTGCTGTCCTTAGGACACCTTACAACAGAGCGTTTGCTAGAATGGCTGGCATGACGGTATCTGGGAGCCCTAAACTCCCAAACTTCATGGCTCAGTCCATGAAGCTTCATACCTCATCGCTACCAGTCTGGTGCTGAGGGCCTGGATAATTCCCAGAGGGTCCATCTGAGTGGAGGATGGCGGCTGCAGCAGGGATAGAGAGACTCATTCAGCACGGAGTGTGGGGCGGGGGCATTGGTCACACTGCACTCAGCCAGGGAGCAGAGAGATGGATGCTGCTCTGCCTGCTTCTCCCTTTGTTCAGTCAGGACCCCAGCCTGCAGGCTTGTGCTGCCCGCATCAGGATGGGTCTTCCCACTTCCTTTAAACCCCTCTGGAAGCATCCTCATAGACGTATCCAAAGATGCCTGTCTACTGTGATTTCTAAATCCAGTCTCATTGATGATGACGATGGCCAGGAAGTTTCCACCCCACACTCATCTGAGCACAGAGGGTGCTGTTTTATCTCCGCTGTGCTTGTGTTGTCTGTAGCCCTGGGCGTCCTGGGCTGACCTTGGGGTCCCTTCCCTTAGCTACTGCCCCTTGGGCTGCCTAGTGTTCAGCCTCTCGGTACTGCATCTCATCTCACTTGGTCTCAGTGGCCACCATGGAAGGAGAGCTACATTACTCTATACACCAACACAAGCCAGTCAGGTGGAATCACATTTAGTCCTTCCATAGCCTCTGAAGTAATGCCCTTCAGGAACCCAAGGGGCAGTGAGTTACTTTCCTACAGTCATAAAGCTTAAAACTGGGCTGGAGAGATGGCTCAGCGGTTAAGACCAGTGACTGCTCTTCAGGTCCTGAGTTGAATTCCCAGCAACCACATGGTGGCTCACAGCCATCTGTAATAGAATCTGATGCCCTCTTCTGCTGTGTCTAAAGAGAGCGACAGTGTACCCACATACAATAAAATAAATAAATCTTTAAAATAATAAATAAGTAAAGTTTAGAACTACATCCAATGTAGAGGAAAACTCTGATTCAGTTTCTGTTTCCCCTGTTATATTCTCGTAATACAGATGCCAAAATGTGTGGGTCATCCATTCCCATCTCACACACACGCACACACACCCCTCCACAGCCTCTACCCTCCAGCCCCCCACCGTGAGTGTAGGCAATCAGTTTTAAAGATAGGTTGAAGCGTCAGTTCTACAGGACTGCCCCCTCCCACTCCATCTCAAATGATTGTAACAGTTCTGAACCCCTAGTGTTCAGGAAGGTCGCTTAAGAGTCCTGGGACTCTCTCCTTGGGTTTGATTAATTTGCCGCATGGAATTGTATTTCTTGAGCTACTATAAATCACGTTGCAAAGAATACAGATAGAATGATGTGCGGGGCAGGATATGGGAGGCAGGGTGTGCCTGTGCCTCCCTTGGGAGCTCAGCATCCTGTAAGCTCTGTGTGCTGCAGCCTTTCTGGGTTTCAGGGAATGGCCGAGAAGCTCGGGAGCATGATTGGACAGCAAGGGTGAGACCCAATGCTAACACTAGGCTGAGGGATAAACCCAGCAAAGTCTGTCTATGGCCTCTTCTCAGCCTCTGCAGCATTTCCTGTAGGTGCTGTGGGGCAGGAACGCTTCTGGAATCTCCATTAGGATCCACTTAGCTACTCTCAAGTTTCTTTATGGCTATCTTCAGGACAGAAAGGCTGGGATGAGTGTCCTTCCAGTTCTGGTAACCTGGCTTAGAAGGGAAAACAGGTTTGGCAGGAGAAGGTCAGAAGGAGTTTGTTTTCTGAGGCCTGAGGCACCTCCGTGTTATTCAAGCCACTAGGAAGGCACAGGCGGGGAACATGTGTGTCATATCACACCAGGCCTCTGACTACCAAGCCCTTGTTCATTCTTGCCTGCCTTTTATTCTCACATGCCAGTGTTAGTTGTTGTTTCACTCATATTTAATAAAATGTGGGAAAATGGGCTCATGTCTTGTTTTTGTTTTTTTTTTTTTTGTTTTTTTTTCAGCTAAATTCAGATGTGTAGACATGCACTTTTTTTGTTAAAAATAAATCACGGAGGCTGGAGAGCGGCTCAGCAGTTCCGAGCACTGTCTGCTGAGGACTCAAGTTTCCTTCCCAGCATCCATGTCGGTCTGCTTGAAACCACTTGTAACCCCAGTTCCAGGGAGGCTAACTCACCTCTGTCCTATGCAGGCTAGTGCACTCGAGGTGCAAATACCCACATTTAGATACACAGAAATACATATAATTTAAGATACTAAAAATAAGTATTGGAAAACATGTGATATGCTGGTGATGGCTCAGCAGGAGTGGGTCTTTGTCATCAAGCCTTAACCCAAGTCAGATCCTCAAGACCACGTGATGGAAAGAGAGGACTGACAGCTGCAGGTCATCTCTGACCTCTGCATGTGCACTGTGGTACAGAGGCTTGCTCACACACACACACACACACACACACACACACATATCTATAAATAAAAAAGTGTTTTTGAGTATTCTTCTTTTATTTTAATGGATTATTTCTTGTGACCACTGAAACTTAGAAGTGTGGCCTGTTGTTTGGAACTGTCATCCCTAGTAAAGGCTGGGGAGTTTCTGAGATGGAGAAAGCAAAATAAGACCTCGATACGGTTTCCTAGGTTGTCAGCCCTAGAGAAAGAATTGTGGGGTAAGAATCCCAAAGTAGGAGATGTTGATGAATTTTACTGCAGAGAGAAGGGGGGCATGCTGGCCTCCAGAGAACTGTGCTGCTGGAGTACGGGACCCCTGTCTTATGGACACACTAGGTGGAGGAGAGGAAGGAGTTCAGGTGACCCATTCTAAGACAGGTGCCGTTTGCCCCTGTACGCTTCACTCTTTCTGTCCTTACATGGGGTTTTCACGTGTGTCAGGTGCATGATGGGAACAACTAGTTTGCAAGGCTGGCCATCAGCACAGCTGGCCACGCTGTGTCCAGCCCCTGTGGGCGGTGCTGTGGGTTAATGTTGCAGCAGCCACAGGATGGCCTGCTGTAACATAGCTCTGAGGTTGCATCAGCAGCCAGCCTCCATGCAGTTTGACCCTTCGTGGGAAAGCAAGTTGTCTTGTGGTACTGCCCTCTTTTACCACAAAGTACACGCAAAGGTACTTTGCCACATAGCACACTTGGGCTGTGGAAAGAGATGTTGGTAACTTAGCAAGATGGACTTGTCTTGAGCTCACATCCCCTGTTATCCCAAACTGGGCTGCCCTGTGAGTCCTGTTTCCCAGCTGCAGATGTGAAACATGTATCTAGTGCCTCAGGCAGAACAACAAACATTGTCGGCTCCCAGGGCTACTGCTGAGAGTGCTGGGACAGTACAAAGGTGACATTTTGCTGCTCACTCTGTTCCTTTTTTATTTTATGTATGTGACTACACACTTTAGCTGTGCAGATAGTTGTGAGCCTTCATCTGATTGTTGGGAATTGAATTTAGGACCTCTGTTCTCTCCAGTCGGCCCCATCTGCTCCAGCCCAAAGATTTATTTATTATAAATACGTACACTGTAGCTGTCTTCAGACACAGAAGAGGGCATCGGATCTCATTACGGGTGGTTGTGAGCCACCATGTGGTTGCTGGGATTTGAACTCAGGACCTTTGGAAGAGCAGTCAGTGCTCTTATCCGCTGAGCCATCTCTCCAGCCCCCACTGTTTCTTTAGTAGTGCTGTTAGTTGTATGTTTCCAATTCTCGTTCAGTCGCATTTACTTGTCAACTAGCTACTCTGGAGAGTGTTCTTCAGGTTAGGTATAGAAAACCCAGCCATTCTGGGTTTGCAGCCTCAAATATTCCCTCTGCCTTAGAACATGAGGCATCTGTGTCTCATAGGAACATTTGCTGCCCCATTCTTTGGGAAATTTTTTATTTATTTAACTATAGACAAGCAAATCCGCAAACTGTCAGAGCTGTCTTGATTATTATGGATACTAAACATAATTGCCTTTATGCACTAGAGGTGAGACTGAGAGAAACCCATCCAGACGGGGAAATCCAGAAGAGATAGTTATGAATCTAAGAACACCAAGGAGCCAAATAATGAAAACCTTTCATCCCAACACTTGGGAGGCAGAAGTGGTCAGATCTCTGTGGGTTCAAAGCCAGCCTGGTCTACATAGTGAGTGCCAGGGCTGTACAGAGAGGCCTCGTCTCGGAATAAAGGAAACAGTAACATAACAGCACTCTCTGGCCTCCACTTTAGATGCAACTTCCACAAAAACTTGCAAACTCTGACTTAGGGGTTTGCTTAGCTTCCGGGGTCAGTGTTCCTGGACCTGTGGAGCAATGGACCATTCCAGTCGCATGTGTGCTCACGGGCTCCTCGCACGCTCCAGTGTGAAGCGGAAACCTTTGTGCTGATTGCATTGAGTGAAGATCCAACAGATTTTTGGGGAGTGGCATCTGCTGTTTTGTCACTGGTAGAATCCTTGTTGTTGTTGTTACAGGTATTTAGTAACTCTTCTTAGTTCTTACTATGACCTGGCCAGCCCCCCAGCAATCAAGTCAAAGTCATATTGATTTAGTTAGCTTTAGTACAATTACTGGATAGTTATTCCTAAACTGGTTCTCTATGCTAGGTTGGCTATTTCTCAGCTGCACTGCCTAAGATACTTGCTGTTTGAGTCTCACCTGGGTTATTTCTGCTCCATCAGTCTTTCCTCAGGGCATTTCCCTTGGCCACATGCTCCTGGTATCCCGTCTAATGGAGACCTCCTGCTCTCCTGTCTTCTTTCTCCTCCTTCTCCATGTCTTCCTGGTCCCTACCTGCAGCCCTCAGCCTGTTAACCAAAGCCCCGCCTCCCTCTATTCTCCCCAGTAATTGGTGTAGGCACTTTTATTTAACCAGTCAGAGAAGATTGGCAAGCAAACCTTACACATCACTTGGTGTCCATGAGAATGTGCTTGTCTGGACTACAACCAGATCCTGGGAGCCAGTGTTTAGCAGTCACATACATAGCAGCACCAGGCCAACCCCCAGCAGATTCTGAGGTTGCAAGAGAATGTATTAATTTTTGACTCTCTGATTTATTCATTCTCTCTTTTTTCTCTTCTTAACTTCACAGAGACTGTGCAGTTGACCCCACCTGTGTTTTATGCATGGAGTGCTTCCTGGGAAGTATCCATAGAGACCATCGATATAGGGTCAGTAACGTTCAAATGGCAACCACACGCAGTATTGACTTTTATACTAATTCTGTCTCATTTTAAGCTTTAATGGATGTGAGGGCAAGCTGGCTGCAATGTCTGTCACCCCGTTGATCCCAGCTTGGTTTAGCTGATCTGTGGCCAGGTGGCTTTCCCCTTCTCCCTCACGGTTCTGTTTGGGTTCCCTCCTCAAGCTACACGCTCGGTTGAGAACAGAGACCTCCCCAAATGTACAACCAGTCTTCAGGGTATGCCAGGAGCTGACCCCCTTGCTAGAACCTCCAAACCAGACCTCATTTTAAAGCCTAAATATATAAAAGTAAAGGGGAGAAGATAGTTTTCCCATTGTGGGATTTTAGTTTTGTTTTTAGGAAGTGTAGCTGGGTAGTAGATGTGCATGAGCTGGGCAAAGCCCTGGGTTCTCTCCCGAACGGGAGCAGAGGTCAGCATAGAAAGGTGGGACGATAGCCAAGCGTGATGATGCACGCCTTTAATCCCAGCACTCAGGAGGCAGAGGCAGTCAGATTTCTGAGTTCGAGGCCAGCCTGGTCTACAGAGTGAATTCCAGGACAGCCAAGGCTATACAGAGAAATCCTGTCTCGAAAAAAAAGGTGGGACGAGCCTATGCTGCTTGGAACTCGAAGAGTTAAGAAAGATAACCCAGAAATCAGGCTTCCACATCAGCGTCAACCAGTTTGATCTGATATTTTAAATGATAAATAGAGGCCTGTGGTGATGGATCATTCAGGGCCACCTCCAGCACCTAAGACTCTGGATAGTTTTATTATGGGCAGATGACCCTGCCCTGCCCTTCTTCCTCTACTAGGAATGGGAGCTGGTGCATCTGGACTCAGACAGTAAGGGACAGTTGTTAAAAGGAACCCCTGCTCTCAGGGGAAGATAAAATGGTGGGAGGAGCCCTAGTCCTGTTCTTAATTAGGGAGCTACTGGGTCAGGGCCTTTCCACCAGTTTATTTTTGTTCACTCTAGCCCGGTGTCAATGATAATAGGAAAAGAAAAGGGGCCATATATAAAATCAGTTGTCTTATTCTCATAGACCAGGGACCAGGGAGAGGCACTCCAGGTCCCTTCAGAATCTCGGGCTGGTGTTTCGTACAGAGCATGTGTAACAGCCAGAGCAGGGCTGCCTACCCGTGTGTCTTGGCCCACATCTGCATCTCCTGAGAATAAGTGGGATGTGCAGTCTGGCGTTGATGGTGCTGTAATACAGAGCACACAAATGCTTACTTGGGCAGAATAGAATAGAATTTATTCTGAAATTTGGTACACTTGATTTTACCCATCCCTAACGCTTTTTTTGATTTTGTTGGTGATGTTGGGTTTGGTGGCACTTTTTTAAAAGCAGAATTTCTGATGTGCCACCGACTAGCCTGTAGGTCTGTCTTGCCAGCCTTAGTAACTAGTTACTCAGCTTAAGAAAGTGTGACTAAGTAATGAAGTCTCCAGGTGCTAACAAAGTTTCAACAGTGAGTGCTTTTTATCAACTCTTTTAAAGAACAGATTTTTAGGAGCTGCTAAAGAGGGGGGAAAAAACCTGTTCCCTTAACCTGCTGTGCTATGGTATCATTAGCATAGACAACAGTGCTCCCAAGGGAAGTCCCAGGGAACCTCTGCAATCTCATTAAGAAAGGCATAGTCTCTGAGATAGCTGGACTTTTCCCCACTCTGGCAGAATAGCTCTTTTTCATTTGAAATCACTTACTGACTAGAAAATACTGATAAGCCCCCTTTTATTTGATACTTTTGCCCTCCAAAGCAGAGAAACACTTAAGCAGTTTTCTGTCCTTAGCACTTGGCATTCTTATTTATCATGGATAATCCAGTGAGCGCTTACCAGGTACCATCTTATTTTTTCTTCAAGATGACCACATCGGGAGGAGGGGGCTTCTGTGACTGTGGTGACACTGAGGCGTGGAAAGAGGGACCTTACTGCCAGAAGCACAAGCTCAGCAGCTCTGAAGTTGTGGAGGAGGAGGTAAAGATGCCCCAGAGTTGTTGTTAAGTGTGTGCACATGCGTGCGCATGCCTGAGGGCCGGAAGCTAATGCTGGCTGTCTTCTTCTGTTGCTTCCACCTTACTTTCTGAGACAGGGTCTGATGAACAGCTGATTGTTGAGCCCCAGGGAATCCTGTCTCCTCCCCATGAGGGATTCTGTTCCATAGAGAACCCTGCCTACTGTTCCAGGCCCAGCTTTTATCTCAGGTGCTAGGGCTAACTTAGATCCTCATGTGTAGCGTGTAATTATTTAAAAAAAAACAACAACAACAACCAAACAATCCACGCTATTGCCAGCTAGGCTCTGATGGTCTTGGCCTATTCCCTGCCCAGTACATATCCAGAGACCGAGACCATGTGTTTCCCCCTAGCCAACGCCTCTCACACAAACACCAGCTCTGCCTCTCGAGCTCCGAGAGCTCTTTCAACCCCGCGGCCAGCTGCTGCCAAACTGCCCCGCATTCCCACATTTCCGTGGCTAGCTGGGGCACACTCTCACCAGCCCACGCTCTGCTGCAGTTACCTCTCCCCTGGAGCTCAGGCCTTGACCAATCTTCCCGTCCCAGAGCCTGGCTGAATTCCGCCCCAGCTATGTTCTTTCCCTCCGGCCCACCTGAGTTGCCGCAAATGGAAAACACCAGACAATCTCAGTTTAGAATCAACAGATAACACAATGCTGGGCATGGAATCTATTGTCCTAAACTCGTCCATTTTTCTTTGTTAGACATCTTCTGGTGGCGCCACCAGATCCAGCAGCTCCCTGTCTACGTGTCACCTCCTTTCACTCCGGCCTCACCGTTCAAAAAGACCGTTCCTTCCTCCTGTGTCCGTCTTCCTCTCTAGGACCCAGAAGGCCCGCCTCCTCCCCCCTCAGCGCTTGGCTTCTTGTCGTCTTTATTACCAATCAATTAATTAGGGGAAGATTCTGCTTCACTCATGTCCAAGGCTAGCTAGACTAGCCTTCAGCTTCAGCAAGAGACTCTGCCTCACAAAAGGTAGAAAGTGACAGAAAAAGACACCTGACATCAGCTCTGGCCTCTGTACACATGTTCACATGTGCATGCATACCCACCTACATACATATGCCACACACACATATGCATACAAAAGAATAAAAGTCAAATAATATGGGTAAAAAGAACAGAATAGTGTTTTGTCATGCAAAAGTGATGTGAAATCTAAACTTTTATTATTCATAAATATTTTTTAATAGTCATACTTCATTGTTTTAAAGATGTATGTGTGTGTGTGTGGCATATGTATGTAGTATGTATGTATATATACACACACACACACACACATGTACATATATACATACATACATATATCACCAGACTGTCTCTGACCCACCAGCTTCCAAATAATGGCACATATTTGTTTGTTTATGAAACGTTCGGACTGAGCGGGCAGTGGTGGCACACACTTTAATCCCAGCACTTGGGAGGCAGAGGCAGGCGGATTTCTAAGTTCGAGGCCAGCCTGGTCTACAGAGTGAGTTCCAGGACAGCCAAGGCTACACAGAGAAACCCTGTCTCAAAAAAACAAAAAACAGGAAAAAAAGAAAAAAGAAAAGAAAAGTTCGGACTGTATATCTTAGACTTTTCCCCAGTTAGCATATATACTTAATCTGTTTATTCTGATTTATGTTCTCCAGTGTAAATTTGATAGCTGATCGCCTTTCCTTCTTTTATAGGGTTATGTTATGTTTTGTTTTTTGTTTGCGTGTGTGTATGTGCATCTGCACACATGCATACCAGGCGGTCATGTGTGAAAGTCAGAGCGCCTTGCAGGAGTTGGTTCTCTTTGTCCATCGTGTAGGCCTCAGGGATTGAACTCGGATGCTTAGGCTCAACTGCAGACCTTTTCTCAATTCTGCCACTCTGAGCTTCCCACGCCAAGCTCGAAAGGTGGTTTGATGTTAGTAGTTAGAGACTCCTGGGTGCCGCTCCAGAATGTTTAGTTATACTTACTGGGCGTTTGAGTGTCTGGGTAGAATGACTCAGCTGATTTAAAATTGAGATCACTGAAAGAAAACATTTTAGGAAGTTTAATTTTGTCTATTGTTACACATACAGGATTAAGTTCATTAAGAAACAACCCTGTCAGCCTTCTTGTGTTTGGGAGTTGAAGCCGGAAGGCAGAAGAGGGCAGTGTGCACTAATAGGTTGTGCCTTCTGCTCTCCCTCAGGATCCTCTTGTGCATCTATCAGAAGATGTGATCGCCAGAACTTACAACATTTTTGCTATTATGTTTCGATATGCAGTAGATATACTGACCTGGGAAAAAGAAAGTGAATTGCCTGAAGACTTAGAAGTGGCGTAAGTACTGCCCATTCCTTAGATGTGGGGCTGCTAAACTTTAACATCTTTCACACAGCAAGGAAAAGACGTGGTCTTTCATTTTAAATTTATTACATTTTTTCATTCATTTCTTTGCATATGGGAAGGAGGGAGAATTGACACTGGCATATGAGGAGGTCAGAGGGAAGCCTACAGGAGGCAGTTCTAGCTACAAGTAGGTCCTGGGGATTGAACTTGGGTTGTCAGACGATGGCAACTGTGCTTACCTCCTTACTGTCCTAGGACTTTAAAAAAAAAAATTGGTTAGATTTTTAGCAGAATCTTAAGTTTGGTATTACAGTTTTGCGGTTTGTATGATTAATTGGTGAAGGTTTTCCTAAGTTGATTGGTTTGTAGCAGTGTTAAACTATGTAGGACTAGCAAGATGGCTCAGCAGGTAAAGTCCTTGCCAGCAAACCTGACAGCTTGGATTTGGTCCCTAGGAAGAATTCACATGCACCCTCACCTGCATCCTTTGTAACCGGGCTGGCTCAGACTGGAGAGGTGCGCTCGCCTCCACCTCCCAAGTGCTGGGGCTAAAGGTGCTCCACAGTGCCCAGTAATAAAACTGGAAGGGGTTAGGGCATGAACTCTTTTCTATGTTAGTGAACTTAGGGGGTTTATGAAAGGCTTAAATGCAAGTTTAGACATTTTGCTTCTAATTTTAAATTTTATTCAACACTGTGCTATTTTCCTGTACATCCGCCATTTTTATTTAGACGATTGAGGTCATAATCTTGTGATCAGACAGTTGAATTCAGCCACAGCTGTGTTAAAGGACTGGCTGCTTGCCCTGGCTACATGCTCGCCTCACACAGCCTTTTCTTTTCTGAAAAGCCACCCCCTGCTTGTTCAGTTCATAGCTGAGGGTGATTGTGGGCTGGAGAGGATGGATATTGGACACTAGGAGGTCACTAGATTTATTAGATGTCAGTCACCAGAGGTTGACTGCTCTGTTTTTTCAGTGTGTTCTAGATAATTGGGATTGTGGGTAAAGTGTTGAATGGCTTTTTTTCTTTCTTTTTTGCTGTTTGTTTTTGTTTGTAACAGACTTTCTCTGTGTAAGTCTGACTATCCTAGAACTCACGCTATAGACCAGCCTGGCCCACCTGCCTCTGCCTCCTGAATCCTGGGATCTGAGGCGCGTGCCACCACCAGCCAGCAGGGTAAAATGTGTTTAATAGGACAAGTTGTTGTGCACTATTTTGGAAGTGTTGACACTTATTGTATTCATGAAATTGAATCTGTCTGTTCAGCTCAGAGATCCGAGTTGAACGCCTGAGAAACAGATGGCTTTCTCCCTTTTGTCCCTCTCTCCCTCTCTCCCTCTTTCCCTTCATCCCTCCCTCCCTCCCTCCCTTCCTTCTTCCCTCCCTCCCTCTCTCCCTTCATCCCTCGATCTTTCCCTCCCTTTCCTGTGTGTGTGTGTGTTTGGGGGGGGAGGGGCTCTCTTTGTAGCCCTAGCTGTCCCAGAACTCCCTCTATAGACCATACTAGCCTTGAACTCACAGATCTGCCTGTCTCTGCTTCCTAAGTGCTGGGATTAAAGGCATGTGCCATCACGGCCCGGCCTTTGGTTTGGTTTGGTTTGGTTTGGTTTGACTTTATTTTCATTTAATTGCCCAGGGCTACCAATACAGAGCACTCTGATGGGCTTCTTTGGTAATATTTGCCGTCCGTTACCGTCTAGCTAACAGCCTGCATCAGCCGAGCCCTCTGGCCCGCACTTAAGCTGGTCTCTCTCCCTCCAGCTCCTCCTCTGTGAGCTACTCTCTGCCCACAGCTGCCTGCCCAGATGACACGCCCACTCTTTCCACAGCATTGATGGCATTGATGTTTTCTCCCCAGAGAGAAGAGTGACACCTACTACTGCATGCTGTTTAATGATGAGGTTCACACCTATGAGCAAGTCATTTATACCCTTCAGAAAGCTGTGAACTGTACACAGAAGGAAGCCATTGGCTTTGCAACTACAGTTGATCGAGATGTAAGTCATATGTCTTAAGAAATACAACATTTTTTGATATGGGGGTCTCACTGCATAGTCCGGGCTGGCCAGAACTTGCTGTGCTGACCATACTGGCCTTGAACTTACAGAGATTTGCATGTTTCTACCTCCCAAAGTCTGGGATTGAAGAAATTGAACTTCGTACAGATAAGCTGGCCTAGAAAAAGTAGTTAAAAGTATCTAGGCTAATTTTTTTTTATTTCATTTGAATATTGGCCCAAGTATTTATTGCTAGAACTAAGAAGTTACCAGGTAGAACATTAAAAAGAATATGCAATTGTCCTAATTCTGTTCAGTGATTTAAAATGCTGGGCTATGAGAATGGCCATTACAGAAATCGAGAATAAATGACCTGTCGTGAGAGTAAAACACACACACATACACACACACTGGTAGTTTAAGCATTAAAGAGAGCATTAAAGCGCAATTTTAGTTTCTCATTAGTGACTAGGACGGATGTTAAAATATTAGGGACTGACTCAGTCTGCTCTGTGGTCAAGCATGTTTCCTGGTCTGCAAGCCAGTCACACTAAGTACAATGCTCTTACAGCTAGTTTTTAATGTCTTTCCAGGGCCGTAGGTCTGTCCGATATGGAGATTTCCAGTACTGTGATCAAGCAAAGACAGTCATTGTGGTAAGTGATTTAGAAACAGGTCAGTTGGTTTTTATTACCTTAAGACTAACTCTATGTTCAGCATTTATTAAGACATTTGCCTTCATGCGTCCAGTATCACGTGAGCTGTATTTCCAGCTCATGTTTCTTGACATCAGTTACTCTAGATCTTTCAAAGCTCTGTAAGATTGCTAATGGGACAGTGGATACTTAGCAAAGACCTATGTCTTCTGTCTTCCCGTCTCCTCAGAGAAATCTTACAAGACTCTTTGCACTTGACCCCCAAGCTACCTCCATGGTCCTGATTTTTTGCTTTGTTGTTAATTATTTTTAGTTTGTGTGTGTGTGTGTGTGTGTGTGTGTGTGTGTGTGTGTGTGTGTGTTGCCTCCATGTTTGTATCTGTGTCATACCTGAGGAGATCAAAAGACAACAGTAGATGCTCTGGAGCTGGAATCCTGGGCTACTGTGACCTGTCACATAGGTGCTTGGCACCATGCTTGGGCCTCTGCAAGAGCAGCAAGCGCTCTCAACCGCAGGTTGCTTTAGTTGTGAGGGTTCTACGCTGACTTTTAGGAACTAATCTTGCCTTTATGAACAATATTGAAATTCAAGAAAAACACTTTTGCCATACTATGACAAAGTATATTCAGTATCTAGTAGCATTTAGTATTATGTTTTTTAAAAGAAAATCTTCCCCACATTTAGGTTTATTATGTATTTGGGTGTGGGGGGTCAAGACAGGGTCCCTCTGTGTAGCCCTGGCTGTCCTGGAACTCGTTCAGTAGAACAGGTTGGCTTTGAAGTCAGAGGTCTACCTGCCTCTTCCGAGTGCTGGGATTAGCTTAGGTTTATTATAATTTATTTCATGTAACTGCATTTATGCAACTGTTCTGTTCTAAAAAGAGTTTTATGTGTTGTCCCGTGTCTTCAGTATGTAGTAAGAAGTAAGGTGGTGAGCACCTATGGAGAGACTTCTGTCTTACTCTCCTCCTGCTTGCTTTAGGATTTCTGTTTTTGTTTGTTTTCTTGAGATAGTATTCTCTGGTAGCAGTCGGTGCTTGCTGCATGTAGGCCCAGTGCAGAGCAGATTAGCGCAGCCAGTGCAGATTCATGAAGTTCCCATATTTCAAACAAAAACTCTAGAGAAGTTGCTATGTCCTTGATTTTTGACCTATATGTAAATGCATGCTAACAGTTGCTCCTCATTTCTCCTTGCATGCCTGCAGATCCTTGACATTAGTGTTTGTGATCTCTGGTGGTGTTTGCATAAGAGTGGCCAGGTATATTGGTTGATACAGAAGAGTCCAAATATACTTAGTCTTGTGAAAAATCCAGGTGACTCCAGGAGAGACATATCTTTGCTAAGACCAGACCTCCAGGAGTCAGAAAAGAAGGGAAATACATTTTTAGCAACATCACATTTCTACCTAACAAAATATTCATACCTAAAGTCAAAAGACAGATGGCAGATTTGGAAAATCCATTTCTAACACAGATATATGTGATGTGTGCATACACAGAAAGCCATACATGTTAAAAGTAGGTTATGGGGGTGGGGTAAAGAGAGAACCCAGACAAGGCATAAAAGGAAGGAAAGTTGTATGTTCACAAAGTGCTGCTGGACCCAGTAGACATTTCTCTAACAGAGATACATAGCCAATAAGAGCGTGGAGCCATGGAACACATGCTAACTGAGGAAATCAGCTGCCTCACTTTCTGGAATAACTTCTATCCAGAAAAATAGAGTCAACAGGGGGATAGGGAAATTGAAACCTTTTTGGGGTGCGGATGGGCACATATAGGGACAGGAGCCACTGCAGAAAGCTATGTGACAATTTCTCTAGAAATTAAAAATAGAATTACCATATGAGCCAGTAGTTTTGCTTCTAGGTATTCAGGTAAAAGAGAAATTTACAGAACCCAGTGCCTGTTGACAGGTGAACAGACAAAATGTAGCATACTTTACATGGGCTGTTACTCTACATTTAAAAGTGAAGGCCATTGTGCAAATGCTACCCTGTGTACAGCTCTTGACTGGTGTACAGTGAAATGAGCAAGCAGTGGATGAGTTCTTGAATGAGGGACAGAGGAGTAGAATGGTGGTGGCTAAGGGAGGGGCAAGCCCATCATCCGTGGTCCTAAGGTCTTAGCTTTCAAAATGAAGCATTCTTGGAGCTAAATCGATAAGATGGCTCAGGGCTTGAGAACACTGGCTGTTCTTGTAGAAGATCCAGATGCAAATCCCAGGACTCACAGGACAGCTAACAACCGTCTGTAACACCAGTTAGTCCAGGGCCTCTGATGCTCTCTTCTGCCCTCCACCGGCCCTGGGTACATGTGGTATGCAGACACCCATACACATGAATTACAAAGTAAAACCTTAAAAGACCGAATTCTCTAGCTGGGTGCAGTGGCACCTACCTTTAATCCCAGCAAGAGGCAGAAGTACTCTGGGTTTTCAAATACATGACCAAAGGCAATGGTGACTCACAAGATGGGGTCTCTCACTGTTGTCTCTGAATCTTTAGATTTGTCTAGATCATAACCTGAATCAGTAAATTAAAAAAAAAAAAAAAAGTGCTTTGTGGTTGTACTAAGAATGCTGAGTCTTTCTGCCTCTTAAGCAGCTGTTTTAAGTCAGTCTCCTCTCCCCCTGTTGCCTTTCAGAGGAACACCAGCAGACAGACCAAGCCGCTCAAAGTTCAAGTTATGCACTCCTCCGTGGCTGCTCATCAGAATTTTGGTTTGAAAGCTCTGTCGTGGCTGGGAAGTGTTATTGGATACTCAGGTAGGTTTAATATGTTGAGGCCATATCTAAATACCTTGACAAAAAGAACTATTCTCAGTGACATATCCTGTCGAGCATTTCTAAGCCAAGCTGCAAAATGCTGCCATAATTAGAACCCAGTGATGATACAATTTAAATAAAATTCATTTAAATGTTTGGCCTCCTACAGCTTTTGTACAAAACCAATACTTTGCATCTCTGAAAATGTGTACTTGGAACATACAGTTTGTGTTGTCTTGGGTTTAGATTTATCTTTTCTCGACTGACAAAGAGACAGTTGTAATATAGTAAAATTATGAACCTCATACCCAAAGTCAAAAATGCAAGTTGGGTGGATTAGGGATAGGTAGGCAAGACATTATAATGTTACTATAATGTAGTGGCTTTCAGTTTGATGGGAAATACTGTACTACTAATCCCCATTGATGCACATTATAGCACAGGGGTTATGGGTTCCTCGGTAGCGGTGTTGTGTCTTGGCTTCCTTAAACATGATGGTGTTCGTGGCTAATTTTACTACAGCTGCTTCCGTCAGCAATGCCTAGAGAACAGTGTTCTCTCAGCATTAGGGATTCCTTTTCTTTAACTAAGTTCATTAAAACAGAGAAGACCATTGCCATTCTGACAGACATTAACTCTGACTTCCTAAAATAAGAGATGTTTGTAATTTGAGATTTCTCATTTTTTTCTCCATTTTTATAAAAATAAAATAGCTAGTGTGCTCCTTTCTCAGTTTAACCACCACGATGTCATGTGGAGCTCCGACAGGAGCCCCTTAAAGTCATCTGCCATTAGCATTTGAATCTTTTGGTTTCTGTTTCATGACTGTTCTTCCTTCTGTTCAAAGATGGCCTTCGCAGGATTTTGTGTCAAGTTGGATTACAAGAAGGTCCAGATGGCGAAAACTCTTCTCTGGTCGACAGACTGATGCTTAATGATTCCAAATTATGGAAAGGTAACTTGTTTATTGCTTCTAAGGGCTGAGGGATCAATGTTTCTTTTAACTTGAAAATATTGTTAATAAATACGTTTATGCTTTTCAAAATTACAATTGCAAAGCTAGATTCAGTCATAGCAAATACACTCAGCCTTTAGCAAACACACACAGACATTAGCACTCTAACCTTCCTTTTGGGAAAACATTTGTAGGGAGGGTGTACCACCTAGAGCAAACAACCTTTACATACAACCTAGAGATGTACGACCTAGAGCGAGCAGCCTTTACAGGCCGAGAGCCTAGCTGCTGTAGAACTCTCAGTCCTCCCCCTGCCTTCATCTCTGGAGTGCTGGGAATACAGGCATGTGCAGCCTTCCCTAACTCTAAATATGATTTTGTGATAAAGCATAAAGGTTATTTACTCTAGATCATAGACCTCCCCTACAAAAGTTTCTCCTTCAGAACAAAGGAGAGGAGAATTAACTCTGCATGCATTTTATTTGTAAAAAATGTTGCAGGGTGGGAGAGATGGCTCCGAGGTTGAGAGCACACGGCTCTAGCAGAGAACCCAAGTTCTGTTCCCAACATACACATCAGGTGGCTCACACTGCCTGCCGAGGCCAGTTCCATGATCTCCATCATCTCCTGGACACACCTGCATACATAGACAGACGTAGATAATTAAAAGCAAATCTTTTTTTTTTTTTTTTAAGAGGGGGATTAATTACAAACGTTATCTTGTGGACAAAGTGGAGAGAGTTTGCTCTGTGATCTGAGACACACAATGCTATGACTCTGGGCCCGTGGCCTGTCTCACGAGCTGTGCTGCTCTTCCCCGCAGGGGCTAGGAGTGTGTATCACCAGTTGTTCATGAGCAGCCTGCTCATGGACCTCAAGTATAAGAAGCTGTTCGCGCTTCGATTTGCTAAAGTAAGTAGGGCTTTTCCCTCAGTTTTGATGATAAACAAATTGGTTACATAGGGAGTGACTATAGTATATGAACTCCAAAAATATTAGTGTTCAACATTGAGTTGTCAGGCTATCCAGCTGGAATTTTAAGAAACTTCACAGTCTTTTTACCCTTTATTAATAAAGGTGTAGACTCCTTTCCCCATCCACCAAAAAATAAAAATGCGGTGATTGGGACTTGAGGTGATGGAGACACAGCTCCGTGCCGTGATGTGTCAGTCTCATCCTACTGTTAAAGTTCTCAGAGGCCGGGTACCTCTATTGGGTCAGGATGGAGATGGTGCACCTGACGGTTGACAGCTTGGACTCACGGTTGGCCTTCAGCTGCTAATAAGCACTTACTTTATGTAGGTCCCCTAGTAGAAGCTCTTAGCCAAGGAAGCAGGTGATTGTCATTTGGAGAGCCCTTCCTATCAGAACATCTGTGTTTGTGTCCCATTTCCAAATCTATTGATGATGACCTTGAAGGGGTCACATGTTTATGTGTGTTCCGAGGCAACACAAGCCTAGTTTGAGAACAGACTGCATGATGTTGCTGTGTCCCTGTCCCACCGCAGTGAACAGTGGCCTCGGGGTGTTAGGAGTTCTGACTCCCTGTTTGGGCTCCGGAAGAGCCTATTGACGCAGCTCTCGGTGGCGAGATCCTCGCATGTCCGTTGTTCTTCAGTTCCCTCCCTAACCGTGTGCTCGCTGTGGATTAGAGGTGAATCTCCCGCTTGTTGTTTAGAATTACCGGCAGTTGCAGAGGGATTTTATGGAGGATGATCACGAGCGGGCAGTGTCGGTGACTGCTCTGTCTGTCCAGTTCTTCACCGCACCGACGCTGGTGAGTAGTGCCCGCCTCTCCTCCGTGACTCATAGCCGCCACTCCTTGCCTCTTTTTGCCTTCTTACTAGAACTATGAGCGTTTGCAGAGAGATTATGTGACAGATGACCACGACAGAGAGTTTTCAGTCGCAGACCTCTCGGTTCAGATATTCACAGTTCCTTCACTTGTAAGTACTGAAAGACTAGAGAACACTCTTGGTTTCAGAATGAGAGAGGTAAGACCGGCGTGTCCCTGGATAGAGGATACTTGTTTTAGGAGGCAGTCAGATGTCAGGCAGGGCCAACTTGCAAACCTACCTTTGAATGTCAAGGTAATCATGGAGGATGGTCCATTTGAAATCAGTGCTCACTTTCCCATAGGGTTCCCTGGTGGTTTGGGCTGATAACATTCAGCTGGTTGGTTTATCAAATATATTCTTGGCATTCAAACCAGATAATGTGCCAAATGCCACGGTAGATCTTGAAGAATCTTCTCCTCAGCCCTCCCCACCATAAGGAAAGAGCAGCTACGGAAAGCAGCTGAGTCACTGCTTGGTCTGTCTTGTTGCTCAGGCTAACCCTGGCCTACTCAGGGTGACTGCTGGGCTGAAACGCCATGACTAAAAGCAATATAGGGGGTTGGGGGGAGCTCACACTGTACTCTGTCAGTGAAGGAAGTCAGGACGGGAACTCGCACAGGGCAGCAACCTGGAGGCAGGAGCTGATGCAGAGGCCATGGAGGGTGCTGCTTACTGCCTTGCTCAGCCTGCTTTCTTATAGAGCCCAGTACCACCAGCCCAGGGTGACACCACCCACTCTGGGCTGGGCTCTCCCCCATCAATCACAAATTAAGAAAATGCTTTATAGGCCTGCTGGCAACACTGTCTTATGGAGGCGTTTTCTCAATTGAGGCTCCCTTCTCTCAGATGACTGTAGCTTGTGTTAAGTTGACATAAAACCAGCCACACACCTGAAACTTCCAAATCAAGGTTTTCACGTGTGGTAACTAAAAATCAGACTTTGTTGAACAAAGTTATTAGCATTTATTAGGCATGGTTTCTTAATGTGAAATGGCAAGCAGAATAGCTGTGACCCAGAAAAGTAATTAATGCTCCCAGCCGGAGGCCCTGGATTCAGCTCCCAGCACCACATGGCAGCTGAAACGGCCCTCTGATGTTGCCCCCTGACCTCCACAGGTACTGCATTTGAATGTAATACAACACCCATGCAGGCTAACAGCAACACACATTAAATTGGTTTCTTAGAGAAAGGATAAGGGCGATCTAGCCGTTCCCAGAGTTTGGAAGCCTCTCTTAGGAAGGTGCCTTATGTGGTGACTGAAGGAAGGCAGATGTGTGTAGAGTCTGCAGTGGGAGGGGCCCCGTGGGGAGAGCAGAGCGCTCGGGGCACCTGGAGAGCCGGAGCACAGAGCAAAGTCTCGAGCTTTGAGAACGGTTTGTATGCACTAGTTTCCTGACACGTGCATGTGCTACTTAGGAAAAGGAAGAGACAGTTTTTTCATTTATTTTTGTTAAGGGCTATTCTACTAGTGAATATCTTTCAGTAATTGCTCATTAATGAATGTTGTTATAGGCTAAATCAAAGAATTGTGTGTTTATCTTAAGAGCATGAGTGGGTACTTGAATCACCCACCGTATTTTGATTTATTGTGTATGTGTGCATGTGTGTGCATGAGTGTGTGCATGTGTGTGCGTGTGTTTCTGCAATACCAGGATCTAACTCAGGACCTCGTACATGCTAAGAAAGCTCATTCCACCATTGTGCTGTAGCCCCAGCCCTGCATTTGTTAAATGATTTTAAAAGAATTAGGCTCTCTATAAGTTAGGGAGTAAATTGGAGAGAAACAAGAACGTGAATCTGGGAACTTAATTAGAAGTGAATGCAGCAAGGCTGAGTGAGCTAGCAAAGGCGCTCACTGCTGAGCCTCACCTCACCCAGAGAGGAAGGAGAAGGAAGGCCGCCTTCCTACAGGATGTCCTCTCACCTCGTCCACACACCGTGCACACACAGAAATTAGTTAATTAACTGAGTGATTGAGGAGCAGTCATAGAAGACTGGACACACAGCCCCGGTGTTCAGGGGGATGCAGGGAGTTTGTGAGATGCTTAAGTCAGGTTGACGGAGCTGCCTGAGGGACTTGAAGGACGAGAGCTCCTGTGTCGGCTGAGACTTGGGATTGAGGGGGTGCTTAAGATGGCTCTGAGGTTTCTGACCTGCAAATTACTGAATGTCTACACAAGTCTTTGATGGAGGTATTTTTTCCGGTATCTCCCTGTCCTGGCAGACATGTCTAGACCTGGGGTTGTCATGATCCAGGTGCTCAAGTTTAGAATCCTGGTACTTAAAGAAAATGCCTTTAGAGAGTTGGCCTGGCAAGTGCAGTGTTTTCCCCCACACACACACACCCCTGCCAACCCCAGAGTAGCAGTGAGGATGAGGGTGCGTACTGTGCAGCTGTGACAACTTGATGGGGCTGGAGCAGAGGAAGGTTGATGAAAATCAGTGAGAGACCAATCTCAAAAGGATGAGGTGGGGAACAATAGGACAGCTGGCCTCCATATACCAGGACAGACAGACAGACAGACAGACACACACACACACACATCAGAAAGACGGGAGGTTGAAAGAAGGAAGAAAGGAAATGTGCAGTCAGGGCTCAGCTTTTCAAGACAGGGTTTCTCTGTGTAGCCCTGGCTGTCCTGGAACTCACTCTGTAGACCAGGCTGACCACCTGCCTCTGCCTCCTGAATGCTGGGATTAAAGCCCACCTTGGACCCCTGACTTTTTTTTTTTTAAGATTTATTTATTTTATATATGTGAGTACACTATAGCTGTCTTCAGACACACCAGAAGAGGTCATCAGATCTCATTACAGATGGTTGTGAGTCACTATGTGGTTGCTGGGATTTGAACTCGGGACCTTTAGAAAAGCAGTCAGTGGTGCTCTTAACCGCTGAGCCATCTCACCAGCCCCTGATCCCCTGCCTCTTAACTGTACCGCTACACAGATAGAACTTAGCTCTTTGGCCTGTCAGGACAGTGAGCCCAGGAAAGGCAGTTGCAGCATTGCTGGCTTCGCTGTGCAGCTTCTGTCTGCGTGGTTCTGTCTCTGGGAGCCCTTGTCCTTGCCCAGCAGCCCACAAGTGATTTCAGACATGACTGAGAGCAAAAGAATACTGACTAGGTTTTGTGAGAAGCCTTGTTAGTGACTCTTAACACATCCCGGACTAAAAATGATGAGCACTAGATATTAGCAAAAGTACAAATGTTGTGCATTGGTTGGACTTTTGTCACCAGAGCCACCCCCAAGACACCTCACCTTCATTTCAGAGCAGTCTAACCAAGACCAGCAACTTAGAGAGCTAGGGACGTGGCTCAGTTGGTAAAGTGGTTGATTTGGAAGCATGGGGTTCTAAGTTTGATTCCCAGCACCCACATGACAGAGCCAGGAGCGGGCTGGCATGCCAGCCTAGCCTCTTACACAGGAAGTTGTCCTCTGACCTGCTCATGAATATTCATATGCGCTTGGTGATGTTATGAAAACTTTGCCCCCCACTCCGTGGCTCCACTTGCAGGAAGTTATTCTAAGTATTTTCTGCCACTTTATGTAGTGGATATTTGTGACATCTGTTACAGACCCAAAAACAATGCGAATGACAGCAGTGCAAACCTGGTAAATATGATAGGAAAGTAAGTCAGGAGACCAAGAGTGAGCCAGACAGCGTGCACTGCTCCGTGTGTGCAAAGGGCAATCCTTAAGTAAGTGTTCATATCAGGTCAAAGCCGAGTGGCAGTGATAACGGCATGTTCTCCGTGGGGAAGAGGTAGATGTGGGTACATACAGCCAGACTTACTTATTCACTGCATACTGAGTCTCGTTACGTTTACGCACTGCAGGTAGGGAGGTATTAAGCACCAGCTGTGGAACAATGCAAAAGCCACTCAACAGTTTGTGTTGCCATGGCAGACCTCGGGCTCGAGAGGACCTTTCATTTCCTAGAGTTCTGTGCACATAGACAGAAAAGCAGACATGTCAACTGGTGAAATAAATAGAGGAAATGCAGTTTCCTGTGAACTTTAGAAAGTCTGCGATATAAACCTGTGCCCCCTGCAGCAAGCACCCATACTTACTGGATAAAGGTGTATACGTGCCTCTGTTAAGGAGACGTTACATCAGCAGGCCTCCTGCTGGCCTTAGTGGACACTACACACCCAGGCTGCACATACATGCATGTAGGCAAATGCCCATTTACATAAAACATAGATCAGTCTTTAGACGATCTGGTAGTGCGCTAATTATCTGAGGTGTTCGTGTTGAAAGTGTGAAGTCCAGGTGCTAACTAGTGGCGCCGGCTCTGGGAGGCGATGACAGACTCTCTGGTAAACCCTGTTGTAGGCGCGAATGCTCCTCACAGAAGAGAACCTGATGACCGTTATCATTAAGGCTTTCATGGACCATTTGAAACACAGAGATGCCCAGGGCAGATTCCAGTTTGAACGCTACACTGCCCTCCAAGCCTTCAAGTTCAGGAGAGTCCAGAGCCTCATCTTAGATCTCAAGTGAGTATTCCTTCATTTCCAAACCAATTACAGCTTGAAAAATGCCAGTGTTTTTATGTTCACAGCCACTGCTGTCTGTCTGTGTAGGTATGTATTGATTAGCAAACCAACGGAGTGGTCAGATGAGCTGAGGCAGAAGTTCTTACAAGGGTTCGATGCCTTCTTGGAATTACTGAAGTGCATGCAGGTATGTAGAAGCTAAATGTGTTTCTGTTTGCCTCCTCACACCCCATTTTGGGCACATTTTCAAAAGATCAGTTGGGTGAAGACATTCCTCTGTAGTTGAGGCTTCCAGCAAAAGATGTTTCAGTGAAGAGTGAAGTGCCTCTGTACAAGTCAGATGGCCTAAGTTCTGACCTCGGTTGTCCTTGCACAAAACACAACAATAGAAAATACATTTTTTAAAAAAGATGTTTTGGTTGGGACTGGAGAGATGGCTCAATAGTTAAAAGCACTGGCTGCTACAGAGGACCCAGGTTAGGTTCCTACCATCCATCCACTTGACAGCTCTGAACCATGTGTAACTCCAGTTGCAGGGATCCAGTGCCCTCTTCTGGTCACTTTGGGTACTGCGTGAATGTGGTGCAAGCAGAATACATGAAGGAAAAAGACTTTTAATGTAAACAAATACATTTGGACTCTCATAAGTGCTGCTGAGAGGTTGCAGGTCCTTTGTGTGGCTGCTTTGTTAATGTACATACTTCGAAATGTACTTATGCTCATTATTTGAGAAACTGTAGTTGTTTTCCTATCATATAGGACCCTGTGCACAGAGAGGAGACAGGCGTTCTGCTGCTAAGCTTTGCTCCTGCCAGACTCACACAGCCTCTTGGGTTTTTGTGTTGTAAAGAGGTGTGTGTGTCTACGTGTGCATTGGTGAATATATGCCATAGCACATGTATGGTGGTCAAGAGACAGCTTATGAGAATCAGCTCTTTCTTTCTACCACGTGGGTCCCAGAGTGACATCAGGCTCTGTTACCCACTGACCCATCTCCATGGTCCTTGTTTTATTATTAATGTTTCCATTTTCTCTTGGTGGGATATGCGCATAGTACCATCTAGAACCCTTTTTCTCGTTAGTGTCTTTGTGAAGCATATCTATATGCAAATCAGAATGGAGGAGTAGACACCAATCAGTGTAAGTAGTTCTAACAGAAGCCAGGGCTGTGGCGAGCCTGTGGCCCTATTCTAAGAAGTGATCAAGATTGACCATTCCCTTTTGCAAACTTGGAAGTGTTCTGCATTCTGTTAGTACATGATTCTTAAAGGCCAAGATAGTTTAGCTAGTTTCTTTTTTTAATTACCCTTGTTTGTATCAAAGGTTGTTTGTCTGTTTATCCTGGTTCCATTCTGTCGCTCTCGACACTGTGGGCTACATGTTAGTGAGTGTAAAACCTGCCTTCTGATCTAACTGCATATTTCATACTGCGTGACATTGCACAAGCTGTCAAGGGGCTGAGGATGGAACTCGGCTGAAACGTGTGCTTGGTTATCTGTGGGCCCTGGGTTCAGCCACCACTGGCACACAAAACCTGTGGAGGAGTAGGGACACATATCTGTAATGACAGCCCAGAAAAAGCTGAGGTAGCGGGGCCATGTGCTCCAGGCCAGCTATGTTTGCTTAAGGAGACTGTGTCTCAAATATACAATCATACATACATACATATTTACATACATTCCCTTGACACTTCCTGTTTAAAATTTTACCTATTTTGAATAGTCTATATAATCAATTTATATTTCTTACACATCAATCCTGAGGTTTCTTTTTTTTTTTGACCTTTTTTTTTTTTTTTTTGACCTTTTTATTGAATGTCTTGGGTTTCTGTGTGAGAAAAACCCTAGTTGTTCTTCTTACAAACTCTCTGTGCTTTCTAAGGGAATGGACCCGATCACGCGTCAGGTGGGACAGCACATTGAGATGGAGCCAGAGTGGGAAGCAGCCTTCACACTGCAGATGAAGCTGACACACGTCATCTCAATGGTGCAGGACTGGTGTGCTCTGGACGTGAGTTCCTTCCTGTGGGGGCTGCAGAGAAAATGGAGTGAGCAGGTGGAAGCCTGGGGGAAGCGGAAAGTTTGAGGAAGTACTTGTAAGCTTAGCTCTTAGAACACACTCAGCAAGAGTTCAAAGGTTAAAATCCTCCCCAGACATTAAGCCTAGAAAAGTAATGGATATGTTTATCCAAGAATAACTTTTTGATTTTGCTACATTTATCCTGGGACTTAAATAATTTGGGCCTTCTTTCATCAAAAAGAGGTCAGAGGTCAGAGAAGCATCCATGAGACTTGAACAATGTATGAAAACCTCCTAGACAGGAAAAAAAAGTCAGGCCAACTGCATCATTCTATGTTATGAGAGGCCTGTGGTTGTCGGGGAGCTCTGAGAAGGTTCTTCAAAGAGACAGAGGAAGGGGAGGCCAGGGCTGCCCGATGCCTGGACCGTGGAGGTCATCTGAGTCACGGTCTAGTTCAGGTGGGCGGCAGTGCCGTGGTCCGACTTGTGTTTTAAAAACTACTCTCTGAAGAGATTGGATGGGTGGGACAAGAGTTGGAGGAAGGCGTTTAACAGAGACGTGGCAGAAATGCCTTTGGGTTACTGGACATTGAGAGAATAGCTAGTTTTGAAAGAAATTGAAAATAAAAAGTTGTCACTTTGACTAGACGAGACAGCATGGACTGAGGTAAAGGACATTACTGGTAACTTGTAGGTTTCCATAGCTTTATTTATAAGTGATGTCATGCACTGGGGAGAGGACCGTGGCATTCTGGGAGGGAGGGCTGAGTTTGGGTTGGGCCATATTATTACTTGAAGTACTAATGAATGTTGTAGCAACCCAGTCTTTTGTAACTTATGCCCCAAATCTCTTTTTTTAGGAAAAAGTGTTAATTGAAGCTTACAAGAAATGCCTGGCTGTGCTGACACAGTGTCATGGCGGATTTACTGATGGTGAACAGCCAATCACACTCAGTATTTGTGGACACTCGGTGGAAACCATCAGATACTGTGTTTCCCAAGAAAAAGTTAGCATTCACCTCCCAATTTCTCGCTTGCTTGCAGGTAAAGAATCTCCCCTAAAAAAGAACCCTGAAGTTCCCCCAAGTGACTGATATTTATGAATACCTACTGTGTGCTGGACATTCATTATCCTACCTACTGTGTGCTGGACATTCATTATCCTACCTACTGTGTGCTGGACATTCATTATTCTGGGAGTTCGGCATGTGCTCGCCTGTCTGATCATTCTGCTATGAAGTAGCGATTACTACACTTGATCCATACCCGGGAGGACAGAGGCATAGAAAACCTTAGTGTCAGAACAAAAAAGGAGCCAGGCTAGCATTTTGAGACGATTGGGCACAGGGTCGATAGTGAGGCACTGCAAGACTTATTCGGACATCACTGTGCATCACATCTTAGTAACTGAGCTCAGTCTGTTACAAGTCACACCGACCACTCACCTTTAGCCACTGCTAATAAATCAAAGCCACCATAGCTTTTCTCTCTAAGCTCTTTATTGTCCACTGATCAATAACCTTTTAAGCAGAAGGTTACGAGGGAATGCCTTACTGATCTCCAGCTGATTTACAAGTCACTTAAAATTGCTGCACTGTCTAAAACTGACTCTGCAAAAGCCAGAGGCAGTGAGTGTGCACCGAACTTCCGTGGTGGGTCCCTCGGCGCAGTGCAGTGAGGTCTTAGTTCTAGATAACTCCTGTCCTGCTCACACTGTGTCCCCTTAGTCAGCTCTTAACTTAGAGTATATGGACACCCTGTTACCATCACAGAGCCTGTAGTTAGTGAGTGTGGCTCAGTAACATTTCAAATGTGGTATGAAAGTGCACTTTGGTGTTTTGGTTTCTTTGGCTGTTTTTTTATTTTGTTTTGTTTGTTTTGTTTTGTTTTGTTTATTTCTAACGGGGAAACTGGCGACTCCACACCATGGCTTCCTTAAGTGTATGTTGAAGAGATTATTAATTCCTGACTCAGTTCCTCTGATAGACTATGTCCTTGCTGAGCTTATACATTCCTCAAGTGAGCATTGACAGTTCATGTCTTCCAAGGAATTGGCCCATTATTACTAAATTATGAATGGAGTTTTTTATTGCTTCCATGTCATGAGGTCAGGTAGTAACGACTCCTTCCATTCTGAAAGGTCTGTGTTGAGCATCCTCATATTTTCTGACTGATGACCTCCACACACCCTAGTGTGTCATCAGGGCGTGGTCTGAGATCCTCCCACTGAGGCTTGAGAGTGTTTGCTTCTAAACATCTGAATTGTGAAATAATACAAGCTGTGGTGCTGGCTGACACCTGCAACCCCTGAGTTCCAGGCTAGCCTGGCCTATAATGAATTCAAGGCCAGCACTGCAGAGTGAGACCCTGTCCCTAAGTAACAGGAGAGAGACAGGAAGGAAAGGAAGAAGGGAGGGAATGGATAGAGGACAGAAGAAGAGAAGAGAACGTTCTAGTCGTAGGAAAAAGCTCTCCTGCCCCTCCTGCTTTCAGCACCTATGGCTCATTGGTGACCTGAGCAAAGCACTAGACTAGAGGGCAAAACATGTCAGTGATGCCCAGTCACACTTCCAAAACCTGACTGTGGGTAAGAAGCCGAGGCTAATAACTGTCCACAGTGAAAATGCTGATGCCCCAGAAATAGACTAATTTCTGCCTTATCTTCACCTCCTGAAGGTCTGTGCTGTGATTATCTGGGCGTCTTCCCCTCCAGCAGTAAATGAGCCCTGCCCTGGGTGTTTGAAATCAGAGTAGAGAACAAAATAAACACACAGAACAGTCTATACAGCTGGCTGTGGGGGCACATACTTGTGACCCCAGCACTTGGGAAACAGAGGCAGAAGGACTGACCACAAGTTCAAGACCAGCCAGCGCTACGTAGCAAGAACTTGTCTCAAAACAAAACAAGCAAAGCAGTTCCCAGACAAGGTGGAGAGGGTGCTGCTAGGGCTTCAGCAGTATCTCTTTAACAGGTTCGTAGAGATGGCCGCCACAGAAGGAAGCAGGCCTGATAGGTCCTGAGAACAGTGACATAACAGCAGCCTTCAGAGTGCTCTAAGGTTGAGCTAAGGATGTTCCTCTCATGGATAGGGAATAAATGGGCTTTGACTCTAAACTGGAAATTCTAGGGAACTTCATTCTGCGGCCAGGGTCAGCATAGACCGTAAGTCCAGGACCAGTCTCTCTGTTCAGTTGCCCCAAGGATCTCAACTTCGAGCAGTAATGCTGCCTGTGGCCTGGGAGAAAACTCCACACTGGCTAAGGGGTATGAATTGGTTGCCTGGCTTTATCTGTTCATCTAGCATTACTTCTGAAATGTCAGCAGTATTGATTAAGGTGAGTTCTAGCTCCTCTGATAGAGATTTGTTGAAAAGCTTTGTTTAGGACTGGAGAGGGATAGCTCAGAGGTCAGAGCACTGCCTGCTCTTCCAGAGGTCCTGAGTTCAATTCGCAGCAACCACATGGTGGCTCACAGCCATCTGTAATGGGATCCGATGCCCTGTTCTGGTGTGTCTAAAGACAGCTACCGTGTACTCGCATACATAAAATAAATAAATAAATCTTTTCTTAAAAAAAGAAAAGATTTGTTTATAACACAGGTCATTTTAAAACTTAATTTTTAAACCAATACATGCCCAAAGATATTTTTGTAGTAAGATGTTAAGTAGTAGACTGAGTGATCGTTGAATCAACTGCACACTAGTGTGACCTATAGAAAACCTTCTTTGTTTGTTCTTCCACACAGGTTTGCATGTATTGTTAAGCAAAAGTGAAGTGGCATATAAATTTCCAGAGCTCCTACCTCTAGTAAGTGGCTTTGACTTGGAACAGAACTTCTAGTCATCATGTGTGTGGTACTTGAAACCAAACTGAACAAACTTTTATTAGTTTAGGTTCTCCAGAGAAAGGAACCTATGGGGGTGTGTCCAGTTAGTGTATATGTGTTTGTGGGTGGGGGTAGAGCTCAGGGGTTATTCTAAGGTCTTGCCTTATGCATTTATAGAGTTGGAAAGGAGTCAGGAGAGTATTTTAGTTCTCTAGAGAGCCCATAGGACAGTTGACATTATGGTTACAAGTACACAGTCCATCTTGGTCGCAGAATCCTTTCTTTAGAGAGCACACTTTTGGAGCTAGGGAGGTGGCTCAGTGGGTAAAGTGCAGACTGAACAAATGTGAGAGCCACAGTGTGGTACCAGAGACACTCACAGCCCTGAGAGCCTGCCATAAACAAGGCGGAAGACAAGAGCTGATAGGCCAGGTTTTCCTCTGACCTCCACATATGCACCACGTCACGTGGATGTCCCTCCTACACATGAGAAACTTTGCTTTTCTACAGCTAACACCATTTGAGTTAATAAAGCCTGCCTACTGTCTTTATAGAGGATAAATGGATAAATTGCCATTTTCAAACTTTATTAAAATATTTCTCATAAAGAATGCCTCTCACCCTCAAATAGATGGAGCTGACCATACCTAACTAAATTAACACAAAATGAATGGTCATACAGTTACAGCTTAAAGCAGATTTGATATATTATTCTTTAAGCTTTGCTGTCAACCACCTTTCCTTGTGCAGATTTTAACAAGTGGGTTATTTTTAACACAGAGTGAACTGAGCCCACCCATGTTGATAGAACATCCTCTTAGATGTCTTGTCTTATGTGCTCAAGTGCATGCTGGGATGTGGAGAAGAAATGGCTTCTCTCTAGTAAATCAGGTAAGTGGTTTTGTGTTTTTTAATTCTGTGGTATTTTGATTCCATTCATTCTCCAGCTTTTATGAGAAACCTTTTACAGTTTTAAATGGACATAGCCATTGAGGATTTTGCATCTGGGATCTAGAGAGATGGCTCAGCAGTTACGAGTGCTTGCTGCTCTTGCAGGGGACCCTGGTTCAGTCCCCAGCACCTATGTCTGGTGACTTACCACCTCCCATAACTCCAATTCCAAGGGATCTAGCACCTTTTGGCCTTTGAAGGTGTCACGCATATTTGGCACAGACATGCAGATAGACACACACACACACACACACATTCACACAGATAAGCCTTTTTTTAAAAAGGTTTGGTGTCTGTGACACATTGTTTAAAAATTCAATGCAAGGTAAGCCAGTGTTCCTTAGAGCTCTTGTTTTGTGTTTGATCAAGGATCAACCCCCAGTCATCAGATGTCACAGTGAGGCCTGTACCTTCTCAGCCATCTGTCCTCCCCTCATCCACAATTTTGGGAGACCCAAAACACTGGCTGGAATCTACAGCAGACATCAGTGGATATCTCTAGTTTATTGGTTTATTCATGCTAAGATAGTATTAACTAAAAGCCCATACCAGCTCCAACCACACAGGAAGGCACACACTTGTGCTTACACAAACCCATGCTTTTTTCTTGCAGTGGGGAAATGATCAGGAAGCCATACCCATCAGAGCTTATTTACCTAATATAATTAATTATCGTTTTAGATCTATTACTACCATAATGTGAAATGCAGGCGAGAGATGTTCGACAAGGACATAGTGATGCTTCAGGTAATGAGTTAAAAACCCTGACTTCAGGGCTGTGGGGAGGCCTGGTCTTGTTTTACTGAGTCAGTCACCTAACACTCACTTGCAGATCTCTGAATCCTACCTGCTCTGTCTACTAACACTCCCCACTCAAGGCCAACAGCCTGCAGAATGCTTCCCCCAGTCTCCAGATCAGGGTCAGACTCAGCATGCCAGATGCAGCTGCTACAGTCAGACAGACAGCTGGCTAGACAGACAGACAGACAGCTCAGTGCTTAAGAGCTTTGCTGCTCATAAAGGAGCCGAGTTCTTTTTCCAGCACCACAGCAGGCAGCCACAACCACGGGGACTCCAGCTCCTTTCTGGTCTCTGTAGGCACAGCACTCATGTGGCAGACACTGGCACGCATAACCGTAAATTCTAAAAAATAAACAGACTGGCTTGGTGGTGCACGCAGAGACAGGCAGATCTCTGAGTTCGAAGGCAGTGTGCTTACATAGTGAGACCCTGACTCAACAGACTTAATAGCAGCAGCAGCACCAAAAGATAGGTGCTATGGATATGGTCCAGCACTGGCTGCTCTTCCAGAGAACTCTACTTCAGTTCCTAGCTGTTGAGTCCAGTTTGATTTAGAACTTTTAAAAATGGCATTAAGAGAAAAGAAGCTATCGTTTTATGTAATGGAGTGCTTACCACAAAAGGGTCTCAGTAACAGAATACGTATGTACATACTAGGGGCTTAATTGATATTCCTCTCAGTTCCTAGTAGGCAGTGAACTCTGATAGGAAACTGCAGCGAAATTCATAGCCGTGTCCTTCAGTGGACTGAGACAGGAAAGGAGCCGAACTGCCTGTGTGGTTCTCCTGGGGTTCAGTTTTAAGGGAGGTTTCTTTGTGTGGATTGTTTGACCTGCTTAGATTCCTGTCCCCTCTTGGCAGCCACATGATATAGGGTGTGGCTAAGTAGGTGTCCATTTTTTCTTCAAATTGGTGGTCAAATAAGCTGTTTTCTTGTGCAACCTTAAACATCTCTCACTAACACTGAGTGTCCCTTCTGACCTTCCTCTTCTCCTTTGTCTCAAACAAACAAAAAAGACAGGTGTCTCCATGATGGACCCAAACCACTTCCTGATGATCATGCTCAGCCGCTTTGAACTCTATCAGCTCTTCAGCACGCCTGACTATGGGAAGAGATTCAGTTCTGAGGTTACCCATAAGGTAAGAGCCTGTGTCACAACGCCCACGTGTCCTGTATGTGTGAGGGACAGCAGTGGGCGTGTTCTCACCTCTGCACTTGCCCCTCCTCCCACAGGACGTCGTTCAGCAGAACAACACTCTGATCGAAGAGATGCTCTACCTCATCATCATGCTTGTGGGTGAGTGCACACCGCCTTGATGTGGGCCTGGCGATGGCAGCAGGGCGCTGAGCTTGCTCGATCAGTCATGGGAAGAGAACGGGCACACAGCCCTTCACACACACACACCCCAGAAAGAGGAAGGGGTGCAATGGCCGAAACAGATGAACTGAAAGGCTGTATTTGGGCCAAGGGTGGAGGGAGACTGGCACAGCTTGGGAACACATTGTGAGCAGAGAGTTGCTAGGACTAAAATCTTCGCTTTGTTTCTTCTCTCTTGGTTCTTGGTTTAAATGTCTTCTTGACTCCAAAGACAGCAACCACAGGTTAATGAAGACCAGTGACTCAGAGACGTCTGTTTATTACCTACGTCTCCTGTTCGCTTGGCCCTGCTTTCCCAGTTCTTTGATCCCTTCTGCTCTGTCATTCCCCCACTGTTCAGACCTTCTGTGGCCGTAAAGTAGCCAATCCAGTGGGCAGAGGTGGCCCTAATGAAGAGGGTCTCAGAGTGATACCAGCCTGTCCTAGACAGAAGCACAGAGGAGGAAAGGGTGTGACTTCCACTGGTCCCGTCGTACTTCTGGTCCTTCTCCAAAGCAGCCATGAAACCTTAAGTCGGTGCATCAGACTCAGTATAAACGGGAACTGCTATTGCCTTCCAAACCAGCCTTTATTTTCCCACAGAGTGACCCAGACAGAGGATGGATTCTGTTGCAAGAACTGGAAATCTGTACACATAAGTACATGGGTCCATTAAATGTGTGCATCTACCTTTCATTTTGGACAGGAGAAAGATTCAACCCTGGGGTTGGACAGGTGGCTGCCACAGATGAAATCAAGAGGGAGATTATCCATCAGTTGAGCATCAAGCCTATGGCTCACAGTGAGCTGGTGAAGTCTCTGCCTGAAGATGTAAGTGTCCACAGTTAAGAAACCCGGAAGCTGCTCCTCCCCAGCAGTGTGTGCACTTCCCCCCTGGGTGCAAGCTACAGTTCTAAGATGGCTATTCCATCTGGAAAGGAGAACACTGGGAACAGTGACTAGGGAGCAGAGCTGAGCTAGAGAGAACTCTGAAGAATGTGGTGCTTAGAGCTAAGTGGTTTTGTCCACAGAGCAGGGGCATATTAGGGTCTGTCTGACCCCAAGGAGTGCAGGTGACGCTTTCACCTGAGGGAGGAGGTATCCACTCGAACTTGAGTAAACACACATTCTCAGGGCTTTTTCCTTACTCCAGTGCAGAAGAGTCTCTTGGTTGGTTGGTTGGTTGGTTGGTTGGTTTGGTTTTCATTTTAAAGAGGGTTTCTCTGTGTAGCCCTGACTGTCCTGAAACTTTCTCTGTAGTTCAGGCTGGCCTCAAACTTAGAGATCTGCCTGCCTCTGCCTCCCTGGGGCCAGGCTTAAAGGCATGCACCACTATCATCTGGTGGAAGAGTCTTTTTTATAAGATTGGAGTGACTAAAGCACTGGTATAAGGATATTCACAGGTTGAATTATAACTGGTTTTCCTCCCGAGGCCATTAGGCTCTCATCGACCTAACTTTCCGCTCTGGGGCTTCTCAGAATCTCAGCTCATGCAGCTGAGAAGGCCTGTTTTCATTAAGGCTCCTCAGTGCGTTTGCTTGTCACTTTACTTTTTGTTTTAAATTATGTGTATATGTGTCGATGTGTGGGTGTGTCCACCTGTGAGCACAGGTACCCAAAGAGCCCAGAAGACGGTATTGGATCCCTTGGGGCTGGAGTCATAGATATTGTGAACTAGAGCTATCTAATGTGGATGCTGGAAACCGAACTCAGGTCCTCTGGAAGAGCAATGGACGCTCTTAACTGCTGAGCTGTCTCTTCCTCTTCCTTGCAACATATTTTGCCCTAGTTGGAATAGATGAAGCCTTTAAACTTTTTTGCACACCCAGGACTGTGCAGTTCCAGGCCTTGATTAATTTGGTTGGCCTTGCTTGGTCCTATCATTCTGACATCTTTTTTGACACTAGTGCTTCAGCTGGGAAAGTGCCTCAGCTTTCTCTGGTGGTATTAGGGATGCTTCCTGGACCAAGGGTGTGGGTTAGAGAGACCCTTGCTCTCTGTGTTCAGTCCTGGCCTTCAGCTAGCTGTGTAATCTCCAGTCTTTAAGCACAGTGGCGAGCAGTGTTCTGTTCCAGGGGCAGTGAGGGTCATGGAACAAGCATACTGCTCAGACTTTGCAGTTGCTGTTCATACCCTGAGTACTTTGTTCTCTGTCCCTTCAGGAGAACAAGGAGACCGGCATGGAGAGCGTCATCGAGTCCGTTGCACATTTCAAGTGAGTTCATGACATGCGTTATGAAGTTTTATTTTAAACATGTATTTACTTTCTATGCACCTGTGCTCACTGCGGCGTATGTATACAAGTCAAAGGACAACTTGAAAAGTCAGTTCTCTTCTACAGTGTGTTCCAGTGATGGAACTCGGGCCAAACTGGACGGCAAGTGTCTTTTCCCACTGGGCCATCTTTCCAGCTTCCGAAATCACTTCTTAATGTGTTTCTTTTGATACAACTAAGGGCGAGCTGATGCTCTGAGGGTGGCAGGACTTTTCAAGTTTTAATTCTGGACTAGACTTCTCATTGGTGTTTAAGATCAGGCCGTGTGTGTGTGTGTATGTGTCTGTCTGTCTGTCTGTGTCTGTGTGTCTGTGTGTACATATCCGTGGAGCTAGAGTTAGCAGTCATGAACCACATGATGTGGGCGTTGAAGCTGTCCTCTGGAAAAGCAGCAAGTGCTCTTAACTGCTAAGCCACCTCCAGCCCCGGGGTAATTTTTCCTCCTGCTTTTCCTTGCTCTACACTGTAGCTGCAGTGTCTTTATGGATTCTAAAGATAAGATCGTGTATTCTACATGCTAGTACAGAAAGGTTAACACTACTTACACACCATGTTACAGCAGAACCGGTAACACCATGTGTACTCCATGTTAAAACAGAGAAGTTAACACTGTGTGTACTGGTGTCCCCTGGCTTAGAAATGCAGCAGTTTGGAAACCTGTTCGGTTGGGCTTCTGGGCTGTGTCTCCATTGCATTCACTTGCATAGTTTGGACTAGTTCACAGTGGAGGTGCTGACATATATGATGGCTCCTGCAGGGGCTTTTTTTGGATGTATAGTGTCAGGTCTACCCACAGAACAGTTTCAACTTGACACCCTAAAAATGTAGATGTGAGAGCTCTCGCCTGACTTGACCATCTAAGACTCTCGGCATGCGTGACTTTGCTAATGATACTCTTCCCACCAGGAAACCTGGGCTCACAGGGCGAGGCATGTATGAGCTGAAGCCAGAGTGTGCCAAAGAGTTCAACCTGTATTTTTATCATTTCTCCAGGGCAGAGCAGTCCAAGGTAAGGGGGAGCTCAGAGCAGTGGGAGGTGCTAAGTGTGTTTTCCTTATGAGGAGCAAGCTTTCACAAGTAACACAGCAACCCTGTCTAGCGTGGCAGGGCTCGCAGCACAGCGTCTGCGTGGATGAACACGGTCAGATGCACATAAACACTCCTGGCCTTATTTGCTTTGTTATCTCTCTATGCTGGGATCACACCGGGGCCCTCGCACGGGCCAGACGAGCACTGTACCGCTATGGTCCATCCCCGATTCATTTCTCTTGTCTTCTGACAGCAGAGTTCCACTGTGTGTCGTGACCAACTGGCCCGCTTGGCACACATTCAGCTTTGGACTGGCTGGTGTGCAGTGAGCCTTCATGCAGTTTTTCTAGTAACTTCAAAGACTTACATGTTGCAATCTCATTTTAACATATGTTTTTGATGAGTGGTGTAAAAAATAAAATGGTGAAGTATGTATTGTAATTCTTATCCGTATTACTTGGTCTTTCATTAGGCAGAGGAAGCTCAGCGGAAATTGAAAAGAGAAAATAAAGAAGATACAGGTATTTTCATCTTCTTTCCAAAAGCCCACATCAGTCTCTTACTGAAAAAAGATGTTCTCTTTGCCATGGTGACTCTCCAAAGTGAGGTGGAAGAACAGTCTCCTGTTCTGAGAAATAGCAAGTGCAGCAGTTTGAAGATGTCTGCACATTGGAAACGGTTGTTTCCTCCACAGACATCTGGAAATGGCTCTGCACTGGCCTGACTTGTCCAGTGTCTGCCTGCAGGGGCCTCAGTGTCCCCCTCCACTCCCTTCATTCCAAGAGGTGCTGCTTGTGCTCTGGTAAAGGGTTTCAGGACCTGGAAGCTGGGCCCAAGAATAGTTTTCAGCCCCCTTCCATCCCTCCCAGCTCGTCTGTGTCCTAATTGTCTCACAGACAGGAGAGAAGGGTGGCCTGGGAAAGCACAGCATGGGAGCCTGCGGGCTAGGGAGGAGGCTCTGCAGACTGAGTGCTTTCTGCCCAGGCGTGAGGAGTTTGGATCCCCAGAAGACATGTGAAAAATGGGGTGGGTATGGTGGCCCACCAGTCAGCAGGAGGCCAACAAAGGCAGGGACACCAGAGCAAACCAGCTAGCTGAGTGGCCAAGCATCAGCAGGTCCAGCCTTGGTCTCTCTATATTGCTTTTCACAAAGTAATCAAGGGAGACAACTCAAGGTCAACCTCTTGCCTCCACAGACGTGTGCAACCACACATGTGCCTGCCCACACACACACACACACACACACACACACACACAAAACGTACACACTGGGTGAGAAGGAAGTCTGTACCAAGTCACACTGTGTGGTCAACGGTTTTCTGTCAGTCTTGAGACATTGTGGGAGATAAGAGAGGCTCTTACATGTAGGTGGGGTTGTGGGTATTTTCTTTTTTAATATGCAGCTGTTCTTGTGCATTTGAATAGACAGTGGAACTAGAAGATAGAAAATGTCCTTTAGTGACATCAGAAGTGCCTAACAAGATGCTAGAGAAATGGCTCAGCAGTTGAGAGTTCTGGCTGCTCTCTCAGGCCCTCTGCCCCTTTTCTCTCTCTGCCCCCTTCTCACTCTCTCCCTTTCCCCTCCTCCCTCTCTCTCCTCTCGCTTCCTCTGCCTCTACTTCTTTCTCAACTCCCCTTTCCATGCCCCCAAATAAACTCTATTCTTTACTTAAAAAAAAAAAAAGAAAAAGAGTACTGGCTGCTCCTTTAGAGGACCCAGCTCACAACTGTCTATAATTCCAGTTCCAGGGGATCCCACACCCTCAAACAGACAGACAGAAAAAAAAATCCACATTAAATACATACATACATACATACATACATACATACATACATATATACATACATACATACATACATCTTTTTAAAAAGAAGTTCCTAACAAGCCAGGTGTGAGGCTGACACCTTTAATCCCACAGAGGAGGCAGAGGCGGGGGCCACTGCATTGGAGGCCAGGCTGGTCTGCATAGCAGAGAGAGACGGTTCCTTTAAACATGTCCTCCTTCGTTCCCAGCACTCCCTCCTCCGGCTTTGCCACCGTTCTGCCCTTTGTTCGCGAGTCTGGTTAACATCTTGCAGTGTGACGTCATGCTGTACATCATGGGAACGATCCTGCAGTGGGCTGTAGAGCATCACGGGTCTGCCTGGTCAGAGTCCATGCTACAGAGGGTATGTCAATGTACAGTTCAGATTTTTTTGTAGTTGGAAAAAAACAGTCAATCTCAATAAACAGAAAAACTAGGCCCCGGATACTCCCCTCCCCTCCTCTTGTTTCTGGTGAGGACTGTGCACATGCTCGATGCTTCCTTCGTACCAGGTACGTGTGCTTACCCACTAGCAGCCTGGGCCAGCCTCCTGACCCAGCCTTTGCGTCATCTGGGATGCTGGCAGACTGTAAGAGCTCTCACATGCTCCTCATTTAAAAAGCTTTAGCTCACCGGTGTCCATGTGGATGCTTAGGGTCCTGTAACTAGCTGTGGCTGTGCAGGGCCAGTCTCACTTCATAGCTTTAGTGTGAGTCTTCAGTGTCAGATCCATACACGCTCCATGAGCAGCTACTGCTTTGTCCATTACATTGGTGGAGAGACTGCGCATCGGTGAGGTTCATCTAACCTCCCGTTCCCCCACCAGTGGCACTGTTATTATCTGGTTACTATTATTCTGCCGCTGTACACCAGGCACTGTACCCCTCTAGCACCTAGAACCTCAGAACTCCAGAGGGAAGCTGGCTGTTTCTAGGTAAAGATGATGGCATAGTCTCCGAGGGGTTCCCTGCAAGACTCCAGTGTGAAAACAGTCAACCCAAGAGTCCAAAGGGAAGGGAGCCTTCCTCTGCAGCTGCCATGCTTGGACTGTCTCAGCAGGCTTATGTATCTCGTTGGCTAAGGACTGTGTAACGCATACCCCTTCTCTGTATAAGTGTGCATTTAAGTCGTAAACACAGAGCCGGGTGTGGTGGCGCACGCCTTTAATCCCAGCACTTGGGAGGCAGAGGCAGGCAGATTTCTGAGTTCAAAGTCAGCCTGATCTACAGAGTGAGTTCCAGGACAGCCAGGGCTACACAGAGAAACCCTGTCTCGAAAAAAACAAACAAACAAACAAAGACGTAAACACAGGCCACTGTAGTATCTGGGACACTGCCACCACTATGGGAAAAAATACCCATGGCAGTGATGGGGTAAGAATGCAGTGTCGTCCTGTGAGCAGGCATCTGTCACGCAGGCCTGTCTAGCTCTCGGAAGTCCTTGGCAGTCAGCCGCCTGCATGGAGGGAAAGCTAGAATAGCTCACCCCCGTCCCTTCAAACCTTGGAAGCGCAAGATAAGACCTGTGTTACAGAGAACACGGAGCAGTAGGCTGTGTCCTCTGGTTCTCTCAGACACACGTAAGGGATAGTTTGTGAGAAACTACAGCATTCAAGAAAAAAGTATCTGATTTCAAATGGTTAAGATTTGGTCCTTAGAGGGACTGCAGAGATGACTCAGTAGTTAAAATCCCTTACAGCTCTTAAAGACCAGGGTTTGATTCCCAACACCCAGTTTTAGGGGAGCTGACCCTGTACTGGCCTCTTCAAGCAACAGGCATGTGGTCCACAGGCTTGCAGGAAGTCACACACGTAAAATTAAGTTACATTAAAATATTTAGAAATGAAAATTGAGTCCCTGAAGTTGGGAACAGGATAGGTATGTGTGTTGGACACAAGTCTTGAATTTAATCAGCTAGGCAGGATTTTTTCCAAAGCTACAGTATAGGTATGAGACAGAACTAGAAATTTTGTGTGTGTGTGTGTGTGTGTGTGTGTGTGAGAGAGAGAGAGAGAGAGAGAGAGAGAGAGAGAGAGAGACGGCAGTAGCCATAAAGAACCCAAGGATTCCCGTTCTCTGCCTAGCTGTTTGGGAAATGTTGGTTTTCTTTGCCAGTTCTTCTCTGTTCAGGTGCCAGCCTGACCTCTCTAACTGAATCAACAATCAGGATTGGCTTTTCTCATGTTTACTCTCTGGCTTGTCATTTTTTAGTAATAATTATTTTTATGCTTGTAAATGTATACTTGTACTTGTTTTTTGCATTTTTTATTTTCTAACCCTGAGAATTTTTGCTGGAGGTGCTGCATTTGATCGGGATGGCTCTCCAGGAAGAGAAGCACCACTTGGAGAACGCCGTGGAAGGGCACGTGCAGACCTTCACCTTCACACAGAAGATTTCAAGTATGTGTGGCCTTTCTGCTCACCCTGCACTCGCTAAGTGACGTTAAGTGACAGCTCCTAGCTGCTTCTACAGGACGAGTGCTGGTGCTGCATGCAAGTGCCAGGGGCCGCCTGGTCTATATTAGTTATCCTGGTAGTAAAACACGATGGGCTGTGTGTTAGAGAGAAGGCATGTGGATGGCAGTTATCACCGGGTCCTTACTTAAACATGAAAGGTCTGTGCATGTTCCACCACTCAAACGTTAGTTCACAAACAGCAGAAAATAATGTGGAGTCATTAGCTTGAAAGGGGATGGAACAGGTCACAGCTCAGCCTCTGAGATTCAAGTGACTTGGTCCAGAGCCTCCTGTGGAGGAGTTGCTTAATGTGTGGCCAGTATGTGAGCTTTACCTCAAAGATATGCCTTCTACTGGGAAAAACAGCTGTGTTTTCAGCATCCCACCATTAAGTTATTGCTGTTAGCTTACAAAAGCACGGTGTTCTACAGTGTTCAGAAACAGAAGATTAGCTGTAGGGCATTGGATTATAGCTTATATAAAAGAATTTGATTGTTTTGTCAGCGTTTATTTTTGAGTAATGTGACTTTTAAAAAGCCCAGGGAAATATTTTCCGACTTTTTATTTTAAAATTTTTCCAGCAATCCTGAATTCAGTGATGTACATGCATTCACATATTAGCTGTTTTGTGACACACACACACACACACACACACACACACACACACACACACACACACGTGTATATATATGAGGAGCTGAGAGAGTTATATAGTGACACCTCATTCTTACTGCTGAAGCTCACCAGTTAGTACTTGTATATTTGCTTTTATATTTCTGCTTATTTATGGAAACAGTCTCACTGTGTACACCTGGCTGGCCTTGAACTCACTGTGTAAGCCAGGCTGACCTCAGACTCACAAGGACCTGCCTGCTGTTGCTCCTTAGTGCTGGTGCTAAGGCCTAGTATACCATCATGCCTGATTCGATATTTTAACTTTTTTTGTTTTTGAGACAAGCTAAGTAGTCCTGGCTGTCCTGAAGCTCAATATGTAGACCTGACTGGCCTTGAACTCACAGAAATCCTCCTGCCTCTGCCTCCCGAGTGCTGGGATAAAAGGGTATATGCCACCATACCTGGCAGTGCTTCGATTCTTGTAGAAGAAAAAGCTGTGTTTCATATTTTAAAACAGACAGGCATTCTGTCCCTCCTGAAGGTGGCAGCTGTGAGTCTCCTGCTGTGACTGTTGTGCAGTGCTCATACTTCCTTGGATCAGATTGTGTCACTTTCTGCCCAGTGGTAACACACACATTCAGTTTCTGTGACACTCTCTGGTCCCAAACCTTTGGCCTCCACTTGTGCTTTCCCTGCCTGGCTCACCATGTAGGTGAATTCATGGTGTTTTGATGGGGAGGTAGGAATTTCTGGGCTGAAAGGATTTTTTTGTAACTTTGTTCTTTTAAGTGCTGACAAAATGTCCCATTGTCCTTTAAGAGGAGTAGGACTGGGCAGTGGGCCTGTTTGTCCAGACAGCTGTGGTTTCCTGCTTTGCTCCCTGGTTTAGTAAGAGCAGCAGGGAAGGGGAGCTGCCTCTGCCCACTGCATGCGGGCTTTGCTCTTCACTGGCACCAGCCTGTCTGTATTCTGTCTCTGCCGGCATTTCTCCATGGTTCGCGTCGTGCCTTCCATCTTACATTTCAATGGTGCTTTTATTTTCCAGTAGCCATACACCACTCTGAATCCATTCATTGTCTCACCGATATAAGGTGTCACTTTCCAGGAGGTGGAGCCCAAGGGCTGGCTGGCCAGCTAGTCTAGCAATCTCTGAACACATGGCCTAGTGAGAGATCCTGTCCCAAAAAGTACAGTGGAGAACAAGTGAGGGAGACTGCTGGCCCCCACCTCCCACATGCACACGCACACACATACACAAACAGTGTAAGTGGAGTCAGACGATAGGCAGCAAGTGCCGTACGCAGTTACATGTCTCTCTGGTAGGACGAAGCGCCAAGATGTGTTAGCTGTTAACTGTGCCTTCTCTTTCTCTCCCAGAGCCTGGTGATGCACCACATAACTCCCCGAGCATCCTAGCTATGCTGGAGACCTTGCAGAACGCCCCCTCCCTGGAAGCCCACAAGGACATGATCAGGTGGTTGCTAAAGGTAACATTTCCACATTGCTGTGTGTCTTGAGAGAAGCATTAGATATTGGCTATTTATAATAACATTTCTTAACATCAGCATAACAGTGTTTGGGGTTTGTTTATTTCAAGATGTTTAATGCAATTAAGAAGATAAGAGAGTGTTCATCCAGCAGCCCTGTGGCCGAGGCGGAGGGAACCATAATGGAGGAGGTAAGAGAGCGAGGTAGAGGCGGGCTTGCCAGCCTGTGCCATTCCCCGGCTCCTCAGACGCCAAGGGTGGATCTCTGGGAGTTTGAAGCTAGCCTGCTCTACATAACTTTTTCCAGGCCAATCAGGACTGTTACATACTGAAGCTATGTCTCAAAAAAAAAAAAAAAAAATGCAACTAAACTAATAATGGAAACAAAACTTTAACAGGTTAATATGAACAAATTTTCTCTGCAGTAAAGCAGTAGTTAATATTCACAAACATTAAATTCCAAAAGATAGATAGCTCTTAGTGCCTATAGTACAGATGCTATGCTTAGGGGCAAAGACTGGGTGTAGCCTCTGTGTGCAGAATCTAGCTAAATGGAGCATCATTCCAGAGCTCAAGAGACAAGGACAAAGCAGAGAGGAAAAGAAAAGCCGAGATCGCCAGACTGCGCCGGGAGAAGATCATGGCCCAGATGTCTGAGATGCAGCGGCACTTCATTGACGAAAACAAAGAGCTCTTCCAGCAGACCCTAGAGCTGGACACCTCTGCCTCTGCCACTCTTGACAGCAGGTAACTCGAACAACGGCTTTTAAGACTTCTGACCGTTGGTTCTCTGTATGCTTTTAATTGAGTAAAGGTGGTGGGTAATTTTGTGGCCTCCAGTTAGTGGAGTTCACTCCTAGGCCAGGGAAATAGCGCCGGACAGGCAGTGAACTCTGCATGCTGGCACATGCTTGTAATCTCAGTGCTGGGGAGGCAGGCGGCTGGGGCAGTGGCCAGGCAGCCTGGCCTCACACGCCAGCTACAGGCCAGCGGGAGGTCCTGTGACCCTGGGCTGAGCCATGGCCCCACACACATGTGCACACATACACAAAGAGATCTCTGCCTCTGAGTAATTCATGTGTTCGCTTAAAGTGTTATTTTCTACAACGTACCTTTGACATGAAAGAATGAGCACGCTGGGCTGGCGTGTGTTACAGGCAGGTTGCTGTGAGTGGAGGTGGCTTTAAGCACATAAGAGAACCCTGCCACATCCTGTCATCAAGACCACGTGTTGTGTGTACCTATCTGGAGTCTGTCATTTAACGATTATAGAGAAACTTCTTAGGCTCATTCAGTATTACAGTCATAACCTTTGTATTGCAGCCCTCCCGTTTCAGACGCAGCTCTTACAGCACTGGGCCCAGCACAGACACAGGTCCCTGAACCGAGACAGTTTGTCACCTGTATATTATGTCAAGAGGAGCAAGAGGTGACTGTGGGAAGCAGGGCGATGGTCTTGGCAGCGTTTGTTCAGAGGTCAACGGTTCTGTCAAAAGACAGGACGAAAACCATCGCGGACCCAGGTAAGGTCTGCTGCATTATCGGATCAGAACCCAGCTGCCCTGACAGCGTACAAGCAGCCTCCATGCCAGGCCTCATGACCCAAACCTGTGATCCCTGCCCAGAGGCCAGAGGATTGCTGAGAGTTCAAAGCCAGCCAGGGCTAGAGTGTGAGGCTGTGTCTTGGCATAGCCCTTAGCATTTCTGCTTTGAGATCAGGGCATGAGGCATGATGGGGAGTTAGATTCTGTCAGCAGCCAAAGCTTCATTCCGATAGATCATGGTCCTTTATACTCCAGAGTAGATGCTCAAGTCCCTGTACAAGTTGCTGTAGTGCTGGAGAGAGAGCTCCCGGGCAGAACACTCGATCACTGCGAGGGAGGGTCTGGGTTTCGTTGTAATACTGAGATAGGGGAGAACCCCGCTCCATGCATAGGATTTGCATGTGACCTTGGTTCATCTTCCTAGGTACTTGATTTCTAGGTCACAGTTCAATGCTGTTTAATGAGAGAATGACAAGGACGTAAGCCAGGCAGCCGTGTCAGCATCTGTGGAGGGTTCCCCTGGACGTTTTGGTCTACCTTCTGTGACCCCACAGATGCAGAGCTCCTGGATACGGAGGGCCTGTTACTTAGAGCACCTTCAGTCTCACATTGCAGTTCAGGGCTACTTGAGTTTCACTTTTTAAGGTCTGAGAGTCTTACATAAATTAGTGCCATCGAAAGTTGGAATAAATTAACATTTCTTTACCTAAGTCTTCACAAATCCAGGGATGCACATTGATCATAGGAAAGTTAAATGCTTGGAGTTTTGTTTTTTATTTGTTTGTTTTATAATGCAGAAAAATATGATCCATTATTCATGCACCCCGATCTGTCTTGTGGGACACACACTGGCAGCTGTGGGCACGTTATGCATGCCCATTGTTGGCAAAGGTAATTTGTATTCTTATATTACTCAGGGAACACCATCTGAAGGCTCAGGATTGACTTTTAAAGCAAAGGAAAATTTGTGCTGGGGGTGGGGATAAAAAAAACCTAAAGATCCTGGCAAATTTTCTAAACATTTGCTTAATAAATAAGTACTTGCTTTGTAATGAATGTAAAAGAATAACAAGAAACGGAGAGTGTTGGGTATAATATTTTAACATAGCTTTGTATCAGAATCTCCATCTTTCCAGAGATAGGAATGAATCTGTTAGGTAACTAGCTGAAAAGACAGAAGGACATGGTACGGTAGAGGAAACCTATATCATATAGGCTATTTGAGTGTTGTATTCTTTCTTCAGGTCCAAAGCAGTTCTGGATTGCAGAGGTGTTAGTACATGCTCTGTGGCTCCCAAGGCTGTAGCCAAAAGGGGGCGCCTCCCGCACCCTGCATGGCGCTCTGTGTGCTCCTCAGCACTGGTCTCAGAACTGTGCTTATTGTTAGTGTGGCCACTACAAACAAGGGACCACCAGCCCTGAGAAAATGGCCAGCCAGTGAGAGCACCAACAAGTGTCTCTTCCCACTCGTGAAAGGCCTTTAGATCAGTCAGGTTTTGTCGTTTTTATTGTTTATAGTGTTTCTGTGTTAGGACTCCAAATCCACTGTGAGGATTAGTTATGCTGCCTGTGTTTAAGCCAGTTCAGTTCAGGATTCATGTTTTTAATTGTTGTGAGAAAAATGCCTTAGAATGTTGATGCTTGACCTCCTGCTGACATGACCGCCCCAGATTCTGACGCTCCTGTTCTCTAATTGTGAAGGTATTTTGATTCCGTTCAAGCCAAGGAGCAGCGAAGGCAGCAGCGGCTGCGCTTGCACACTAGCTACGATGTAGAGAATGGCGAGTTCCTCTGCCCGCTCTGTGAGTGCCTGAGCAACACGGTGATCCCCCTGCTGCTTCCTCCCAGGAGCATCCTCAGCAGGTAGGCTCTGCAGCATCCTGGCGCAGGACTGGCTCTGTGGATGAGGAAAGGATCCGGCTGGGGGAGCAAGGTGCAGGGTCAGCGCTGCAGCGGCAGGCGGGCGACCTTGCCAATGACTTACTCAGACATTTCTTCTACCAGGCCTGTGGGCTGTGGTTGTGACCTTGAGAAATGGACAAGCCAAAATGTAGTTTTTTACTCACCTGTCAGTACTGTAGAAGATGTAAAAGTTGTTTGTTCATAGAAATCCAGTATCTTCGTTTTTCCTAGAGATCCTACTTTAAAGATACTCCCCCATGCTTTTCAAAGACACTTAGTCTACTGCTGGGTGTGGTGGCGCACACCTTAGCCCCAGCATTTGAGGGGCAAATGGATCTCTGTGAGTTCCAGTCCCAGCTGCACAGTGAGACTCTGTCAAAAGTAAAGCCTTTGACCGACCTCCATATGTTTCCTGTGGGCACAAACAGCATACACATACATTGAAAAGAAAATTAAACATGTATACGGGCAAGAGAGATGGCCTAGCCATTAAGAACCCTGCTGCTCTTCCAGAGGACCCATGTTCAGTTTCCAGCACCTACATGGTGACTCACAACTGTCTGTAATTCTAGTTCCAGGGGATCTGATGCCTCCCCTGGACTCCATAGGCACTGCTCACATATGGTTCATATACATACACACAGGCAAAACACTGATATACATAAAAAACTGAAGTAAGTCTTTAGAAAACAAATATGTAGGTTTTTAAATAAGTTTTATGAGTGTGAATTACCTGTTTCTGCGCAATTCTTTGGACTCAGTTCAAGGCAGAGGCCAGCTTTTCTATTTGTTTTAGGAACTTCACATTTGACTCTGTCTCTGTTGCCATAAAACATTATACACTGTTGTTAGGTTCCCACCTACTCTTTATAGTCACAGGAGCGTCGTGGTGCTAACTTACCGCTGTATTTGAACTAAGAAGTATTAACTGCCCATGAGGAGATGTTGTATTTGTTGAATTTTACCTGTGACTTTTATGGCTTAGTTTTTGGTTTCTTTCCCATGGTTACTAATGGCATAGCCATCGCTGAAGAACGCTATAGAAGAGCAGTCTGTGGAACCTGAAGTAACTGCGATAGTGTCAGCTCTGCCCCTCAGAGCCTATAGTCAGGCTGCATAGCTCAGTGTCCATGTGTAAAATGGGCACAGTTGTTCATCATAGTAGTACTTGGACAGTTAGATGAGCCACTTTGAGCATCCTATAGTAAGGGCTTTGCTCGGTTTGTCACATAAGTATGTGGTGAGTGATGTCTGTGGTGATTGTGGGATTGAAGAAATTCTGCCATGTTCTAGTACTAAAAATAAGTGAACCTTTCAATAGTACTGCCATCATTGATCAAAATACAGCTCCGTCTCTGTTGGCCAGTATCTCAGCTTCGGTGCCGGCATTGAACTGACGATCTCAGTCATGTAAGCACCCTCAGTCCATCATGAGAGAGGACGATGTTCTCTGCCTGCCACCACGTGGCCTCTAGGGACTGAACTGGGCTTGTCACCTCAGCTGTCTCACTAGTCACAGATTTTGTTTGTTTGTTTTTGATACAACAAATTTTCCCTACCCTAATTTTTGTTTTGTGTTTTGTTTTCTGTGTGTGGGTGTCTTGACTGCATGGGTGTCTATGTGTCACACATGTGCTTGATACCACCCATGGAACCAGAGTGACAGATGGCCATGAGCCACCACATGGGTGCTGAGAGCTAAACCTGGGTCCTCTGTAAGAGCAGCCAGGGCCTTATCCTCTGAGCATCATCTCTCTACCCCCAGCCTGAATTCTCAGTTATTTTAGATGTCTAAAACACATGTTTTTTAAGAAAGCTTTTGTATCTTAATCTAATCAATAAAGAACTGAGTGTTGTCTGTAACCTCTTTCAGGAGGTTAAATTTTTCAGACCAACCAGATCTGGCACAGTGGACGAGAGCAGTAACACAGCAGATAAAGGTGGTCCAGATGCTGAGGAGAAAGCACAATGCTGCTGGTAAGTGCTGGCCGCCTGCTTCTGTTTGTCTCTTTACATGGATTTATGTATGTACGTGTGTGTGTGTGTATGTTCATATGTGCCCACGTGCATTCTGTGGTGCACATCTCGAGGTCAGAAGAAATGGGGCGTTGTATCTCCCCCACCCTGTGGGTCCCAGGGATCCAGCTCAGGCCAGGAGCCTTAGCAGCACGTGCTTCGCCCCGCGCCATCTCCCACCCTGTGGGTCCCAGGGATCCAGCTCAGGCCAGGAGCCTTAGCAGCACGTGCTTCGCCCCGTGCCATCTCCCACCCTGTGGGTCCCAGGGATCCAGCTCAGGCCAGGAGCCTTAGCAGCACGTGCTTCGCCCCGTGCCATCTCCCACCCTGTGGGTCCCAGGGATCCAGCTCAGGCCAGGAGCCTTAGCAGCACGTGCTTCGCCCCGTGCCATCCCCCCACCCTGTGGGTCCCAGGGATCCAGCTCAGGCCAGGAGCCTTAGCAGCAAGTGCTTCGCCCCGTGCCATCTCCCCCACCCTGTGGGTCCCAGGGATCCAGCTCAGGCCAGGAGCCTTAGCAGCAAGTGCTTCGCCCCGTGCCATCTCCCCCACCCTGTGGGTCCCAGGGATCCAGCTCAGGCCAGGAGCCTTAGCAGCAAGTGCTTCGCCCCGTGCCATCTCCCCCACCCTGTGGGTCCCAGGGATCCAGCTCAGGCCAGGAGCCTTAGCAGCAAGTGCTTCGCCCCGTGCCATCTCCCCCACCCTGTGGGTCCCAGGGATCCAGCTCAGGCCAGGAGCCTTAGCAGCACGTGCTTCGCCCCGTGCCATCCCCCCACCCTGTGGGTCCCAGGGATCCAGCTCAGGCCAGGAGCCTTAGCAGCACATGCTTCGCCCCGTGCCATCCCCCCACCCTGTGGGTCCCAGGGATCCAGCTCAGGCCAGGAGCCTTAGCAGCACGTGCTTCGCCCCGTGCCATCCCCCCACCCTATGGGTCCCAGGGATCCAGCTCAGGCCAGGAGCCTTAGCAGCACGTGCTTCGCCCCGTGCCATCCCCCCACCCTGTGGGTCCCAGGGATCCAGCTCAGGCCAGGAGCCTTAGCAGCACGTGCTTCGCCCCGTGCCATCTCCCACCCTGTGGGTCCCAGGGATCCAGCTCAGGCCAGGAGCCTTAGCAGCACGTGCTTCGCCCCGTGCCATCCCCCCACCCTGTGGGTCCCAGGGATCCAGCTCAGGCCAGGAGCCTTAGCAGCACGTGCTTCGCCCCGTGCCATCTCCCACCCTGTGGGTCCCAGGGATCCAGCTCAGGCCAGGAGCCTTAGCAGCACGTGCTTCGCCCCGTGCCATCTCCCACCCTGTGGGTCCCAGGGATCCAGCTCAGGCCAGGAGCCTTAGCAGCACGTGCTTCGCCCCGTGCCATCCCCCCACCCTGTGGGTCCCAGGGATCCAGCTCAGGCCAGGAGCCTTAGCAGCACGTGCTTCGCCCCGTGCCATCTCCCACCCTGTGGGTCCCAGGGATCCAGCTCAGGCCAGGAGCCTTAGCAGCACGTGCTTCGCCCCGTGCCATCTCCCACCCTGTGGGTCCCAGGGATCCAGCTCAGGCCAGGAGCCTTAGCAGCACGTGCTTCGCCCCGTGCCATCTCCCACCCTGTGGGTCCCAGGGATCCAGCTCAGGCCAGGAGCCTTAGCAGCACGTGCTTCGCCCCGTGCCATCTCCCACCCGGGAACTTGTCTTTTTCCTCTACGGTATAAATTGACTGGAAGGGGCGTCTCCAAATAAAATTGTTTTAAAGTATTTGAAAGTGGGGGTCTAGGCTAGAGAGACAGTTCAGCAGGTAAGAGCACTGGCTGCTCTTCCAGAGGTCCTGAGTTCAGTTACCAGCAACCACATGGTGGCTCACAACCGTCTGTAATGGAATGTTACCCTCTTCTGGTGTGTCTGAAGGTGATGACAGTGTAATCACAAAGAAGTGAGAGTCTAGAGAGATGGCTCAGTGATTCAGAGCACTCAATGCTTTGCAGAAAACCCAAGTTCAGTTCCCAGCACCCACAGCACAGGTTCACAACTACCTATAACACCCTCTTCTGACCTCTGGCCCCTACATGCACATGTGTATACACTCATAAACACATACAGAAATAAAAGCAAAATCTTTAAAAAAGAGAAAAACAACACGTACTATGGGCTGGAGCAGTGCCTCAGCACTTAAGCGCACTGGTTGCTTTCATCACATATCCATGTTCATTTCCTGGCACTGCATGGCAGCTGTTTGTAGTTCCAGCTCCAGGGGATCTGACGCTCGGAGTGGGCCACACACACACGGTGCACAGACTTACATGTGGGGAAAACACTCACATATTAAATAAAAATAAACAGATCTTCTTAAAAATATAAATAGTCTGAGCATCTTGGCACAGGCCTTCAATCCCAGCACTGGGGAGGCAGAAGCAGGGCAGGTCTCTGTCAGTTTAAGGCCAGGCAGAGTGCTGTGGTGAGACCCTGTCTCAAAACTAAATAAATTAAAAAATAAAGTATATGTCTCTAGCTGCATATGTATCAAAAGATGGCCTAGTCGGCCATCACTGGAAAGAGAGGCCCATTGGACTTGCAAACTTTATATGCCCCAGTACAAGGGAATGCCAGGGCCAAAAAGGGGGAGTGGGTGGGTAGGGAAGTGGGGGGGTGGGTATGGGGGACTTTTGGGATAGCATTGGAAATGTAAATGAGGAAAATACCTAATAAAAAATTTAAAAAAAAATAAAGTATATAAATAAATAATAAAACCTCTTTCTGAGGAGGGCTAGTGGCGCACACCTCTGACCCCAGCACTCGGGAGGCAGAGAGGCAGGTGGATCAAGTTCAAAGCCAGCCTGGTCTACGGAGTGAGTTCCAGGACAGCCATGACTACACAGAGAAAATGTTCCCTAGCCTCTGCTCTCCACTCGGCCTGGGGATGTGTGGGCAGAGACGTCATTAGTCCTCACCTGTGCAAAGGGCAACCTCCCAGCTTTACTGTCCCCAGGGGCTGTGCTGTGAGGTCAGAGTGGGCTACCATACCAGGTGTGGTCAGCCACAGTAACACTCACTACACTTCCTGTGGTATTTTGGCAGTTAGGAGTAATAGGAATGTTTTTCAGGTTTTTGTATTTATTTATTTGTTTGTTTGTTTGATTCTTTGATCACGTGGCTAAAGTACATAAAGATTGTGCTGATTATATTCTGCTAAAAAATTATATAAAATGCCTATTTCTGCAGACACGTCTTCTTCAGAGGACACAGAAGCCATGAATATAATACCGATCCCCGAAGGCTTCAGGCCTGATTTTTATCCTAGGTGAGTATAAGATATTCTTCCCTTTCAATCTGGCCCATTGGAGATGAAGCTAGGTGAGTCGTTGGTGTAGCGTGGCCTGACAAGACTGAGGGCGAAATGGTACCTGAAGTTTAAACACTGCGTGACAGTGGCTGTAGTAGACTAGCCAAAACGTAAGAAAGAGCATGGAGAGTGGTAGTTGTCCACCATGGGTCGAGACCCCTGTGGGGTAGAATAGCCCTTCGTGGGGTCTCGTATCAATATCCTGTCCATCAGATGTTTACATTACAGCTCATAACAGCAGAATTACGGTTGGGAATTAGCAGTGAAATCACTGGTTGGGGTTACCACATGAGGAACTGTGTTAAAGGGTTAAAGTGCTACCTCTGGTGTACCAGCGCCAGCTGCCCTCCCGTGTATACTGCCACAGTGTCCCCGACTCCCTTACACATCAGCACGACGTCTAACCCTGGCCACGGGGCTTGCCCACCAGGTCTCAGGCTTCCTTCTGACTTCCACCTTTCTCTTAGAAACCCACCAAGCTCTTAGTCACCCAAGTCCAAACCGTCTTGTTGTCCCTAAGCCAATAAGTTACAGTAGACAGTTGGGGTCCAGAATGTGGCACCGCTGCTCATTCCCTGAGTTCCCTCATCTGTAACGCAAAGTATTTCCCAGGTCTGGTAATGGTGAGGTGACATGACGTAATGCCCTGTGTGCTCTGCCTGTTGTGTCTGTCCTGAGTGACTCAGCGAGCAGGGCGTCTGGCCTCTGCCTGCTGTGCTCGCCAGTCTGTCATTTGTCCCTACTAGTACCTGCATGCCTTCCCTCCCCAGCTTCCTTTGCCATTTTTGCTGACTTCTACTGGGCATTGAACTAGGCCTGATGCGTGCAAGTGCCCTAACACTGAGCTGGGCATAGTTTCGTGTTTGGGGGTTTGGGGGGGGGGGTTGGTTGGTTGGGTTGGGTTTTTTTGGTTTTTTTGAGACAGGGTTTCTCTGTGTAGCCCTGGCTGCCCTGGAACTCACTCTGTAGACCAGGCTGGCCTTGAACTCAGAAATCTGCCTGCCTCTGCCTCCCAAGTGCTGGGATTAAAGGCATGTGGCACCACGCTGGGCCAGTTTCGTGTTTTGAAGTCAGTAATGTCTTATTGTTGCATAAGATCATCTTTTTCCAATTTGGGATTAAATCCATAGTCAGCTTTTGCATTGTATTATTTCTTCTGATAATAATTTGTGTGTTGTAAGGACGTCCATCCTTAGGCAGCAGGTGTCTCCTGTAGTTTATAGTTCCTTATATCTTTCTAAGCTGGTTTTCTGTAGAGTGTGTTTGTTCCTGGCTGTGCAGTGGTTCTGGTCCATGCCTGGTTCTTGCTCTTCCTGCGCTTAGACCAATCAGATGTCCTCTGTCCTGGAGGCTCTGCCGCACGCACACACACAGCTCAAAGCTCAATCTCACACCAGTCAGGACAAGGCTCAGCTGTCCTGTCAGTTGTCCTTGGTTGTGTGCATTTGTTTGTTCTGTTGTTTTTGAGATGGGGACTCATGATGTGGCACTGGCTCCATCTCACAGAGGTGCCTCCCTTAGGAGTGGCCTTACCCCACCATGGAGAATGTTCCCTCATTCTCACTATCTGCTAAGAAAAAACGCTATTCTCACTCCTTCTTTACCACGGAACGGCATCTCTTCCTGTCTGGAGTGTGTGAAATGTCCTTCCGATGTCCCTTCCTTTTAGTTGATTGGCAGATTTTTGAAACCCTTGGTGTCTCTCCTGCTTAGTCTGTGTGTGGAGTCCTGCTGGGTTCTCCCTCGGGGCATGGTTCTCTGAAGTGGTCCCCTGTCTGCTCACACTGGCCTTCCCAGGCTGCTCTTCTCCTTGTCCTCACAGTATTCCAGCACCACCCATATGAGGGATTGAACCCAATGCCTTGCTCTCCTACTCTAGTCCCACGTTTGTTCCTGCTTGCTAACTTAATCGAATGTTGTGACATTTCCTTCAGTGTGTCTGCTCCTTGAGTTCTAAGTACAGTAAGACACAGGCGCTCAGTGGGGACCCGCTGAGTCTCACAGCAAGGTCAGCAGCCACCACCAGTCTTGGATCAAGGGCTCCCAAATGTCAGTGTGTAGTCATGTCCTCTGATGTTCTGGGAACACCAGTCTTTGTGGAGGTGGGGGACATTGCTAAGAGCGAGCAAGCGACCCAGACATTGCATGGTTCATACAGTAGATACACGTGCTTATCCTGCCTTCAGCCCTGAGCCTCTGCTTACGCACAGGACAGATCGCCCTCAGTCAGGCACAGTGCCACACAGCTATCTCTGCATGCATATGTTAAATGGTTTGTGTGCAGCACAGGACAGAGTGACTTAGAGATGAAGCTGTGGTATCCATGTGTGCACGTGTGAGCTAATCCTATGCATGTTTCCACAGGAACCCATATTCTGATAGCATAAAAGAAATGTTAACGACATTTGGAACGGCTGCTTACAAGGTGGGACTGAAGGTTCATCCTAATGAAGGTGACCCCCGTGTGCCCATCCTGTGCTGGGGGACCTGTGCATACACCATCCAGAGCATAGGTAAGACTCTCATAGCTGTGCCTCCCAGTCACCAGGTGCTGATGAGAAATGTTCTTAGCAGTTCTCCTTAACCCCAGGCAGAGGCAGAAACCTTCTGAAGCCAGAACTTCTAAGGGAGACTCTGCCTTGAGTACCAGGCTCATGTGTGGTGCACAGACAGACATGGAGACAGACACTCATATTCTTTAAATGAATATTTAGTATGAATAGCACTATAAAGAAGTAGTAAAAAGAAATCAAGAAATAACTGTATACGGGCAAAATGCTAGTTTGTTTTACAGCTTCTGAGTACGTGCAGCCACAGAAACAAGCATAGCTGTGGTTGTAGCACTTTCTTACTGAGGAACTCGGTTGGGTTTTTTCTTAACTTGATGTGTAGGAATATTTGCCTACGTGTATGTCTGTGCACCACAAGTGAGCCTAATGCCTACAGGGACTAGAATTGGGCATCAGACCCCTGAAACTAGAGTTGCAGTCAGTTAGGAGCTACTAAGTGGGTTCTGGGAACCAAACCCAGGTCCTCTGCAAGAGCAGCGGGTGCTCCTTTCTCCTGAGCCCTTTAGCCCTTTTTTGTTTCTTTCATCCAAAGTGAATTCTTGTCTAATGTCTTAAAGTTGCTAAAATCTAGCTGGGAGTCATGTTGCACACCTTTAATGCCAGCACTTGGGAGGCAGAGGCAGCCGGATCCGAGTTCGAGGCCAGCCTGGTCTACAGAGTGAGTTCCAGGACAGCCAGGGCTACACAGAGAAATCCTGTCTTAAAAAAAAAAAACGGGGGTTGGGGAATGATAATAAGAAATGACAAAATCACATTCTCCTCAGAAATAATTGAACTTCTTAAAAATGTGCAAAGAATAAATAACCTTAAAAATATATATGGCATTCAGCTTACCCTCTCAACCATCTTAAATTTCTAGAAAGAATTTTGAGTGATGAGGAGAAGCCTGTTTTTGGACCTCTGCCTTGTAGACTGGTAAGAACACTCGCTCCTCTTAGTAAAACTCACTTGCTGTAAAGATGCCAAACATGTTGTATGGGGTCTGGGTTGCCTGGTGTCTGCTTGTTCCGAGGTATATTTTTAGACAGGATCTGCTCATTTCTCTGCTAACTGTAAGGCCGTCTTTATTTCAGGACGACTGTCTCAGGTCGTTAACACGGTTTGCAGCAGCACATTGGACAGTGGCGTTACTTCCTGTGGTACAAGGACACTTCTGTAAACTCTTTGCATGTGAGTGCTCCGTGTCTACCACCATCTCTGTCTGCAGCTTATGGTCTTTGGGAATCTTGTTGGTAGGAGTCTAATGTCTCTGTTACAAATGCAGTATTTGCTAGTACTGTCTGCTACTGCTGCTCTGACTCGCAGATTCAGACATGTCCCTACTGCATGCTTCTGAGACTGATGCTGTGTCTGCAGTGTGCTGATGTGTCTTCTTCCATCTCTAGCCTTGGTGCCTAGTGACAGCTATGAAGACCTCCCGTGCATACTAGACATCGACATGTTTCACTTGCTGGTGGGTGTTTACAGTTTGCTTTGCATCCTCTCCCTGGAACTCCAAATGCTACCTGGGACTTGATGAGTCAGCAGACAGAAGGGCAAATGGGAGGCACTGTCGAGCAATGGATTGCTGCACACTTGTCTAGTTAGGCCTGGGGCTCCTTCCTTTCCTACTTGGCTGTGTGGCTGAGATTTGTAATACAACTGTCTGCTCTTAACTCACTAAGGTAAAAATAGCAGTGGCCACATAAGTGATGCTGACATTAATACACAGTCCATTTAGAGGTTTTGTGCATTTTAGGAATCTGAACAGATCTAGCCCTGCGGTTGTAGTACTTCGGGGCAGACTGCCTCTTCCTCCTTTTTTATGCTTTTTTTAAATTAAGATATGTCCATTATACAGAATTGTAGCTTCCCCTATGAATTTTCCATAGGTACACACACACACAACATCACATCACCTCCCATCTCCCTACTCTCTCTCGTCTCCCCTGCTTCCTGGGCCCCTTCTCTTCCTTTTTACTTTTTTTTTTCAATCTACTTATCACAGATGAAAATAACATATCCTATATATGTCCTTCTGGTCTGGCATTTTTTATTTAATATAGTATCTGGTTCCATCCTTTTTCCTATACGTGACCTCACTTCATTCTTAATGGCTGAGTAATACTACCTTGTATGTTTCTTTTTTTAAAAAAATTTGGCCATGTGAACCACAGCTCAAACATGGAGGTCATGTCCTCTGACCTCTTGAGTGCATATACAAGAAAATAAGTGGAAAGAAAATGAAAAGTTTTCACACACTGTTCCTTGTAACAGGAATCTGCTCATATCGATCCACTGGATAAATGAGAGGCTAGTTAGTGACTGACCCTCCAGGCCCCGGGAGCTCCACTAAGGTCACTGATCCAGTCCTAGTGGATTTTTAAACCCTCCCCTTTTAAGTTTAAATGAGGGCTAAGCTGGGAAGAGATCCCGGGAGCGCGCAGGAGTGTAGCTGAGAGGAGCGGCCCATGCTGGTGCTGATGCTGATGCTGTGTTTGCTGTCTAGGTGGGCCTGGTGCTCGCTTTCCCAGCTCTGCAGTGTCAGGATTTTTCAGGAAGCAGCCTGGCCACTGGGGACCTGCACATCTTCCACTTGGTTACCATGGCACACATCGTACAGATCTTACTTACCTCATGTACAGGTACCGTGTCACAGTCAGGATACTCCTTCTGTTTGTCTTCTGTAGAACGTTTTAAATTTCTTTCCCCTTTGAAAATCCCCTGCAGTATGAACAGTTTTGCTTTCTTCGCTTTCGCCCATACACAGAGTAAGTTAAGCTCAGCTAATGCTGTGTTTCAGAATACCAGTTCTATTTGAACTCACACATTTCAGTAGTACCCCAGACAGCTCATTCTTAAGCTGCTTAATTCAAGCATCCTGTTATTCAAACATTGCAAGGCAGTGTGTTGGTTAGCTGAGAGTCCCCACTGTGTGGTAGCTGCAAGACAGCCTGTTAGCTGGTACTACCCACTGTATAATGGCTGGTTCACCGGTCAGATGGGGATCCATACTATGTGCACAGTTGAAAATGAAAATCCTATGTATTTATAGGCATATTTCCATATATGTGAGTGTGTGGGTATGTTTGGGTGCTTGGCTGGCGTGCTTATCAGCCCTTTCAGCCACATAATAGGAATGGAGACTTCTAGTGTTTCCTTGTCTTTCAGAAGAGAATGGCATGGATCAAGAGAATCCCACTGGGGAAGAAGAACTGGCCATTCTCTCTTTGCACAAAACACTTCACCAGTATACTGGAAGGTGAGCCCCTCCCTAATCTTCCATGGTTGGCACGCCCATGCGCCAGTAGGGCTCAGTAGGAGTCAGCAGGAGAAAGGGTTGCTTTGTTGATGAGGGGAAGTTGCTGTGCATGGATGTGTAAGAAGAACCTATGGGAACCGGGCGTGGTGGCGCACGCCTTTAATCCCAGCACTCAGGAGGCAGAGGCAGGCGGATTTCTGAGTTCGAGGCCAGGCTGCTCTACAAAGTGAGTTACAGGACAACCAGGGCTATACAGAGAAGCCCTGTCCAAAAAAAAAAACTATGTGAGCGACTCTCCATACATCTGATAAAGCTGACATTCCTGAGAGGAAGGTGGCAGTGTCCGCAGCTGCCCACACTTGCCTGGCCATGAGGCCTTCATCTGTTCATCAGATGCCAACTGGTGGTCAGATGCACTCTGAAGTTGCTGTCCTAGAACTTACGTTATTTTATCAGCAATTTCCAAGTGCAAATCAAATTAGCATGGTATATTTCTAAGATGCTATCCAAGAATGACAGATAACATTTGATTCTTGGAGCAGCCCTTTGGTGTCACTGTGCCTTTTGAGTAGGAGTCCTGCTTAGATCTGGAAAATGTATAGCAAGGAGCTAGGACTATTCTGGGCTGGAGACATGGACCCTGTGGAGGAGAATGCTTGGTGCACCAACGTGGTAGCCTCAGTTTGAATCCTAGCACTAGGGGGGGGGGGGGGCCGGGCAGGAGGATCACAGGGCCCTGCTGGCTTCCAGCATACCTCCAGGCTCAGTAAGAGACTGCTCCCCAAAGGATAAGTGTAGAGTGATGGAAAGCAGACACTCACATCCTCTTCCAGCCTCTGAGTGCACACACACATTTGGGTATACCATGCATGTACACACACATTCTTAGACAGAGTTACCCATCTGAGAATCTGTACTAATGAAGTAATCCAAAATCCAGAGCCGCTCACAGGGGTTCACAGATACATACTGGTGTTCTTTATGCAGGCAAGGAACTAAAAGTGACCCAGATGTTTGTATAGGGCATAGTTTGATATCAGTTGTGACCCATTCTGAAATGCAATGGATAGGTTAAAAATTACAGCGTGTACTGTGTTGTAGGTAGCTTGGTAGTCTTAAGCTTCATGTAGCTAGAGCTGTGTGAGACAGTCAGCCTGGAAACAGTCTACCTGAGCAAGATGTGCTAGTGTAAGAGTCTGCAATGACTGCTGGGGTTTGGTTTCCCAAAGAAACCAAAAGATGAATCCTCCACATGCTGCCCTGGCTGGCCTTGAACTCACAGAGCTCTGCCTGCCTTTGCCTCCCAAGGCTGGGGGTCATGCGTCACCACCCCTGGTTTGGATTTTCATTTTCTAAGTTTTCTGCGTATGTGGCTCTATTGCTTTTGTAATTCCTAATTTACCATTGGAGGCTCTATCTCTGTGTTCTTGACATCCCTTAGTGCCTAAGGCTGCTGCCAGCCTTTGACCCACGCCTCCTGACCATAGCGTCAGTGATTCCAAGTGCCAGTTGTCTGTCTTCACACTATGCCTTACCGCAGTGAGCTTTCCTCACGGTTTTTCCTGATCCCGTTTTCTGTCCTCAGTGCCTTGAAAGAAGCCCCCTCCGGCTGGCACCTGTGGAGGAGCGTCCGGGCCGCCATCATGCCTTTCCTCAAGTGCTCTGCTTTGTTTTTCCACTATTTAAATGGAGTCCCGGCCCCTCCAGACCTTCAAGGTAACTTCCCATTTCTTCCAAGTGTAGTGAATGCTTGTGGTCACCTGCTCCCGCTCTTTAGAGTAGACATGAGGCTGGGTGTGATGGTGTATGCCTGTAATCGCAGAGCTGGGAGACAGGGGCAGCTTAGTCTACATCGTAAGTTCCAGGACAGCCATTGCTACACAGAGAAGCACTGCCTGAAAAATAATAACAGTAACAACAATAAATAGGATAAAGATGAGTAAGGAAATGTGAACGTCTGTGCTCGCTTGACACGCTCAGGCCACACCCCACATGCACAGACAGGATGCTGTAAACAGGTGCGCTGATGAGCTGCTGAGAGCTTAGGGCGTGGCTGTGGCAGCACAGCCTTAGAACGCGCATGTGCATCCATGCCTGTGTGTGCTGTGCCTCAGGCAGTCGTGACTGTGAGCACCTCCCTGTGCATTCACACAGCACTGGGTCTCAGTATCTGCTCTGTCACCTTACATATTACTCAGAAGCTAGGTTTCTCAGGATTTTAAAGATTTTTTTTTAGTTTTATTTAATTTATATGTGTGAATCTTTCGCTGGCATATATTGCGCACCGTGAGCACCTGTTGGAACCCCTAGCGCTGGGGTTGTAGTTAGAGATGCTTGTGAGTCACCTCATGAGTGGCAAGAATTAAACCCCGGTCCTCAGCAAGAGCAACAAATGCTCTTAGCTATGGACTCATCTCTGCAGCCCCAGTCCCTCAGACGTAAAACAGCAGAAACTAACAGTGTAAGAACTTCTTTTTTTAAAAAAAAAAAAAAAAACAACAACAATGTTATTATGGTGGGGGTGGGGGTGCGCTCACGGGCACTTGAGATCAGAGGACAGCTTTGGGAGTCAGTTCTCTTTGTACCACGTGAAATTCCAGTGTCGTCGTGGCATGTCTGTTCTTGAGTGACAGTTGATAGGCAGCCCCTCCATGCTCCTCTTTTCTTTTCCAACCCCATGGAGGAGAGTATTGTAGGACCATGGCTCTGTCTCTGATCCCTGCTGGTGCTGGCACTAGTCACAGGAGGCCAGCACGAGGGTGCAGCATTGCCTAAAGACTGCTTGACTGGCATCAGCGCTGGCGGTCACTACTGTGAGTCCATCTCTAGGGAAGAGCCGCCTGACCTCGACTGCTCTGTCCAGGCTCACGCTCAGCCCAGGATGTAAACTGTAGCTTTGCTCATTTGCAGAGGCCCAGGCTGAGTCTCGGGGACTGTAACTGGTTTAAGAGTCATGTGACACCAACCTGCTCATGGAGTCGTAGTCTACCAGGGACCTCTTACAAGTCATGTACATAGCGTATTTGACTTTGTCTTACTTAAAAAGAAAGAGGTTGGCCATGGTGACACATGCCTTTAACCCAAGCACACAGGAAGCAAAGGCGGGCAGATCTCTGAGTTTGAGGTTAGCCTGGTCTACAGAGTGAATTCCAGGATAGCCAGGGGTACATAGTGAGATCTGTCTCAAAAAAAAAAGAGAGAGAGAGAGACAGACAGATGGCAGGCAGACAGACAGACAGAGTCTGCTCCCTCTTCGTCTGTGGGGACGTACGTCTGGGTGTTTATGCCTCTTTTCCTTCCCATTTGCAGTTTCTGGAACAAGCCATTTTGAACACTTATGTAACTACCTTTCCCTACCAACCAACCTCATTCACCTTTTTCAAGAAAACAGTGACATCATGAACTCCCTGATTGAAAGGTAATGTTAGACATTTTTCTGCATTATTTAGAATGATTTAGAAAATAAAGCTTAGTCTTTCACATTTCAAAATTTTTCACTTTTGAACTTGATAGACTTCAACACATTTTTCAAGTTATAAGAATTAGGATGTTTTGCCAAGTATGGCAGGCAGCACACTTCTGTAACCCCAGCACTCCGGGAGGCAGGAATCTGTGCATTCGCGGCCAGCCTGGTCGACAGAGTGAGTTCCAGGACAGCCAGGACTACACAGAGAAACCCTGTCTCAAAAGTAATGCCTAAGTTTTTAAGAGAAAGAATAAGAGTGTCTAGCTAAGGATTTGGCTTCAGGGTAAGATTGCTGCCAACCCAGCAGTGTGGTCCATGGAGGAAGAAGCACCATAAGGAAATGTGTGTCGTCCAGATGAGAACAACTAAAGATGGTGGCGGTGACACCTGTACGGCAGTGGAATGTACTTAGTGTCAGAGAACTGTCGCATGTCAGAAAATCGAGGGAGAATGGCAAACACCTGGAGTCTTAGCACTGGGGAGGCTGAGGCAGGGCCAGCTGTCTCACAAAATAAAACTAACGTCCCCTCCTCTGTTTGCCTTAAAGTTGGTGCCAGAACAGTGAAGTTAAACGGTATCTAAATGGCGAGAGAGGAGCGATAAGGTGAGTTAGAGGAACTCGGGGGTTTGTGGGTGGCTGGTGAGAAGCACATGGAAGTGTGAAGGCCGAGTTCCTTCCATGATGTGGCCCTTGACCCCCGATTCCAGAAGACAGTGTGCCTGCACACTTCAGCCTCCTGGCAGGAGTCAGACAAGAACAAAAGTGCCCTGCATCCTTGAGGCAGAAGAGAAAGGCTGTTAGCTGTGTTTGGGGGCTTCTGTTGTGGGGAAACTGCTTTTAGAAATGGAGCTCTTCACCCTGGGTTTCTTAGCTGTTTCCCTCTTTTATTTCTTTTTATGCTGTTTCATTATGAAGAATTCCAGATGATCCAAATATCAGGCACGGTATAATGAGCTTCCGTGGGCTGGATGTCTCTCCTGAGCAGAGAAGACAGTCCCAGCTGGTGAATTTAGGAGTCACTTTTCACGTGCAGGCTATGGCTTAGTGGCTACTCACTGGAAGGGTGAGGGTGACTGTCCAGGAACCCCAGACAAGCTCGTATACTAAACTTCGCAGGCTCCCCTGCGCCCAGGACCAGAGGCCGCTTAGAGCCAGGAGAAGCAGTGGCTGGATCTCAGGTGCGGCCTCTGGTTACCCCGCCTCTTTCCTGGAGGAAGGTTCCTAGCTGGACAGTGCACAGGCCCAGCTACCTCTATGTGCTGCTTTTTGTCTTTTTAAGATTTGTATTTATTTATTTTATGTATGTGAGTACACTGTAGCCATACAGATACAAATGGTTGTGAGCCTTCAATGTGGTTGTTGGGAATTGAATTTGTAGGAACTCTGTTCACTCCAGTCAACCCTCTCACCCAAAGATTTATTTATTATTATATGTAAGTACACTGTAGCTGTCTTCAGACACACCAGAAGAGGGCATCAGATCTCATTACAGATGGTTGTGAGCCACTATGTGGCTGCTGGGAATTGAACTCAGGACCTTCAGAAGAGCAGTCGCTGCTCTTACCCACTGAGCCATCTCGCCAGCTCCTCTATGTGCTGTATAAGTGTGGGGCCACCTGGGTCTTCCCTGCTCCTTGTCAGCTGGGAGGAAATCACTTGACTCCCATAGCATACCCTAGTGAGGAGCCAGTCAAGACCAGTTCTTTTCCTATTTATTTCATCTGTGTCTGAGTATTAGTTGTACACTGTGCCTTAGTTAGGGGTTCTGCTGCTATGAAGAGATGCCATGATCTTATAAAGGAAAACATCTCCTAGTGCAGGCTTACAGTTCAGAAGTCCATTATCCTCATGGCAGGAAACATGGCATCTTGCAGGCAGACATGGTACTGGAAAGGTAGCTGAGGGTTCTACATCTGGATCCCCAGGCACCAGGAAGAGAGAGTGAGCCACTGGGTCTGACTGGAACTTCTGAAACCCCAGAACTTGCTCCCTAGTGACACACTTTCTCCAACCAGCCACACCTGCTAATATTGCCACTCCTTTTGAGCCTATGGGGGCCATTTTCATTCAAACAACTGCACACTGGTTGTGTAAAACCTTCCTCTGGATCACATAGGTGTCTCACTGCTCAGGACTGCTGCTTCTGGAGTCTGCAGCCCCATGTTCCCAGAAGGCTGCCTGAGCTTGCTAGTACCAATCCAGAACCCAGAGCTCCTGCTGTGAGGGGTTGAACCTTGTGAGGGTTTCACATCTGTAAATGGTCGCTTGTCACACACACACACACACACACACACACACACACACACACACACCCTTAGCTAGCGGTCTTCCTGTGGACAGGACGTGTACATCTGTAAATGGTCGCTTGTCTCACACACACACACACACACACACCCTTAGCTAGCGGTCTTCCTGTGGACAGGACGCGTGCTTCTTAACTTGCAGTGCTGATCACAGTAATTGACACGCTTTGAAAATATAGACAGCACTCCTGGCACTGTGCGTCTCTGAAGTTGGAGTTCTAGCCGGTGTGCTCCCTTTAAACTGCAGTGGATGATGATGGCTAGCTAGTGCTGTCCAAAGTCTCCCACAGGGAAGTCGAGGCTGGGCTTTCAGTAGCTAGAGAGTGGATACCACAGCTGTGAGCTGTGGCTCACACTGAGAAAGAAGCCCTGTAGTACTGACTGGATTTGAACGTCTTTTTCTGAGTTTCTTGAGTCACAGAACCAGTGTAGCTGATAGAGAGGGAATGGTTGTATTCTTATGGTGCCTTCAGAGCACGCATAGTAAGTACGCACTTTTTGATGTCAGTCCTGAAGTTGTAGGGTGGGTTCTCCGATACTGTGCCGGCCGTAGAAGTCAAGAGTGGGCATTCTCACCTGCTGCTCCTTCCTGCAGCCACCAAACGTTTGCTTAAATGGGCAGAGCCTAAAGGCATCTCTGTCTACCTCGTCACTCATTCTGAGCACATCAGGTGAGGAATGGGAACTCCGAGACACTACCATCATAGCCCCATCCCCAGCACCCCGCCCACGGGCTCCATTGAAAGAATCCAGACAAGACGCATACAGTGGAGTGTAGGAGACAGAATTGGTTTGGTTTGGGCAATTCTGTTTGTTTTTTGTTTTGTATTCTAACATTGTTGTTTGTGTATGGATATTGGTGAGGACGTGCCACGCCTGTGTGGAGGTCAGAGGACAGCTTGTAGGTGTCAGTTCTCTCTCCACTCTGGGTTCCAGGAGTTGAGTTCAAGGGAGAGTCACTCTAGGTGGGCTTTATTCCATCCCTAAAGTCTCTGCAGCAGAAAACTTCCCCTGGGCGCTACTTTCCTGCCCAGAAGCTTGACAGAGCCATTTGGATTAACTTGGGGAGATGGCGGTGGGTCCTGTTCTTTTCTAGGGAGCTTCCAGCGAGAACATAATCTTAGGCAGTTTAGATAGTTAACTGTTAATGGCCTTTCAGGTTTGTCTCCACCACAGTCAGAAATCAACTCTGCCCGCACTGCGGGTCCCTAGTTCTCCAAGCTGTCACGGGTTACAAGCGGGGGATTCATCCCCCTGACCCTCAGGCTTGCCGATGGTGAAGAGCAGCTGGGTTGCCTTCTCTGGCTTCCACCACGCCAGGCCATCGGCTGCTCAGTACACCTTCCTTTGCTCTACTTTGACTAAGCCAAGAGTTAACCTTGTGTGCTTATAACATGACCACATATTTACCAAGTTCTTCTCCTTTCTCACTTCTTAGCTACCCCAGAGGAGCTAACAAACTGATAGACCTTCCAGAGGATTACAGCAGCCTCATTAACCAAGCATCCAATTTCTCGTAAGTTACTCTCTTGGTGCCCTGCCCCTCAGACCCTTCTGCAGACAGTCAGATGGGTTTGTGGGGGCTCTTTGTTTTCACTGGGGAAGAGAAATCAGAAGTCCTTTCCATTTACTTATTTTATGTGTCTCAGTGCTCTATCTGCATGTGCACCTGTGTGCCAGAAGAGAGCATTAAACATATCCTCTTATGCATGGTTGTGAGCCACCATGTACTTGCTGAGAATTGAACTCAGGACCTCTGGAAGAGCAGCCAGTGCTCTTATCTGCTGAGCCATCTCTCCAGCCCTGCATTTGTGATTCTTTTTTTTTTTTTTTTGGTTTTTCGAGACAGGGTTTCTCTGTGTAGCCCTGGCTGTCCTGGAACTCACTTTGTAGACCAGGCTGGCCTCGAAATCCGCCTACCTCTGCCTCCCGAGTGCTGGGATTAAAGGCGTGCGCCACCACACCTGGCCTGCATTTGTGATTCTTAAGGAGTTTTCTGTCTCTGGGTATCTCCTGCGTCTCCCTCCTTGCTCTGTAGACACGTCACTCTGAGTGCTGTGCTGAGTCTCTGCCCTCTTTTACTCTGTTGATGTGCTAAAGCACTGACCAGAGCAACGTGGGGAGGAAAAGGGTTAACCTGCTTACAGGTTACAGTCTGTCACTGAGGGAGGTCAGAGCAGGGGCTCAGAGCAGGAACCTGGACGGGGGACTGAAGCAGAGGCCATGGAAGAACACTGTCACTGGTTTGCTCCGTCTGCGTTCTTATATAACCTGGGCCCACCTGCCCGTCATCAATTAGCCATCAAGAAGAAAGTGTCTCCAAAGATGTGCCCACAGGCCATTCTAACAGAAGCCATCTCTTGTTTGAAGCTTCTTCTCGCCCCCTCCCCATGTGTCTGGGAAGCTAACATGGGTGTCTGTTCCGCGTCACTCCATTTAAGTGGCTGTGTCTGCAGTACTTTGCACACTGTGTCTGAGATTTGTACGTGACTGAGGCATCACTCTTCCGTGCCCCAATAGTAGTTCCTGTTGTTCACACAGTGTTCCCATCTGCCTGTCCCAGATGTTGCTCCCTTAGGTGTTTCTGGTAGGTGGTATTAGTGTGTGTCCCAGTGTCCTGTCACAGAATGGTGAATACTGACAGATTATTTTCCAGGGTGCTCTGTGCCTGTTCCTTTGTAACAGTGCTGTCTTTATCTTCCAGGTGCCCCAAATCAGGTGGCGACAAGAGCAGAGCTCCTACTCTGTGCCTCGTGTGTGGGAGTCTCCTCTGCTCTCAGAGTTACTGCTGCCAAGCTGAGCTGGAGGGTGAGGACGTCGGAGCCTGCACAGCACACACCTACTCCTGCGGCTCCGGGGCCGGCATCTTCCTGAGGTAAGGCCCTCGGCTGGCCGTGTTCACCTGAGCACTTCGGGGACTTTCGAAGCCACTGTGCCACTGTGTGCAGACTACAAAGAGCCAGGGCTCTCACATTTCCCGTATGGCTGGTGACAGCTCCCAACTGACAGCTTAGCTCCCCTTTGTGCCTCCTTAAATGTGGGGCGATCCCTGTCCCTCGTTTCCTCCCCAAATTCAGGTAAAGAATTCCCCCGTCAGGAACTGCAGAGACGGAGCACAAGAGCACCTGTATTCAGGTCCCAGCATTTGGGTCAGCAGTGCAGCTCACGACTGCCTGTAGCTCTGGTGCTAGGGGATCTGCTGCCCTCTGCTGGCCTCTGTGGACTCACACACTTACACATAAAGCATAAATTTGTAAATCTTTAGAGCCCAGCATCATCTTTGCCTCTGTGGTGCTCTTAGGTTTTCTCTGAGGAGGCACGGGTTGCCACTGGGTCCTGTACTCAGATAAAAATACTTAGTAACTGTTGTATGTCATTTTTTAAACGAGTAATTTTCTCATAATTGTGGGGAAAAGATGAGCTGTCTTTCCCCACACTTAGCTGTTTTAAATTCTGCTTGGAGCCCTGGGTTCTCGACACAGTCACTGTCTGAATTTGCAGCACGTCATTGCCAGGTACATTCCCGCCGCATGGCTCCACTGAACACTTGTGTAAAGAGTCCCTTGTTCTCCTGAATTGGCACCTCGGAGGCTTACCTCCTCCGTCTGCTAACCTAGGCCTAGGCCTGGGGACTTCCAGACTGCACACAGGCCAATCTAGGCCGACAGTGTTTCCAGCCTCTGAGACTTTGTGCTGAATAAGCTCACCCTTCCTGGTTCTTTCTGAGCTCTGACTGGCTGTGACTCACACCCCTCTCCATGCTGACTGAGTCAGACTGACTTCTGAGTTGCTCTGTTTGGCCTCATGCTACCTTTGCAAGCTCCTCTGATCTTCTGGCTCCTTCTCATTCTCTGACTCATTCTGTCTTCACCGTGTCTGCTTGGTCTCTCTTCAGCCTGTCTCTGTAAAACCCTCCCGGTAAATCTGCCTTCTCTCTTCCCTCTGGCTCTGCGCTGCTCTCTCAAGTAGCTTCCTCTTCCTCAAGAGAGTGAGGCACATCCTATTCTGTCAGATCTTTCTCTGATTCATAATTCTGTCTGCCACTCCATTAGACGTCACTTCCAAACATGGCTGTGTCCTTCCACAAACTATGGATTTAAAGGTATGTCCTAAAGGCAAGTCTGTATTCCAGCAGAGGGATTAAAACCGAGCCGTACCACAACTAGAAACAGTTTTTTCCATAAGTAACACAGTCTCAGGGTTCACAGTGTGATCAAGTCCCCTGCACCAGACTTGGGCGGATACCTTGCTACTCGCAGGTATCTCTGTTACAGCTGCTCTCGTCTCCTGACCTGGCCTTTTGTGCATGTGTTTCCTTACATAAGCCTTTTCTCTGAGTTGAATCAACATCATGTTACTTACATAAATGTACAAAGATGAATGCTCTCTCCACAGAGTGCGGGAATGTCAGGTGCTATTTTTAGCTGGCAAAACCAAAGGATGTTTTTATTCTCCTCCTTACCTTGACGACTATGGAGAGACCGACCAGGGACTCAGGTAAGGACCCGGCCTGGGGTTAGGAAGATGAGCCTCGTGGAGAGCATGATAAGCAGGGAGGTCCTGAAGTCAGCTGGGCTGGTACCCAGGAGTGGGCTCTGCTGAAGGTAGCTTGTCACCCGTGGACTTGTCACCTGTGGACTCGTTCTCAAGGAGCACACCTGGCTCCTGCTTTGTGTGCATTTGCCACCTTTGGAAAGCCAGGAGTGGGTGGGGAGAGGGCTTGGTTGGTAAAGTGCCTGCCATGTGGGCATGAGGACCTGGGTGTGACCTCAGTGCGGAAGGGGGGTGGGGAGGGAGGTGTTTCTCTGCCTCACCAAGTCAGTGAGCTCAGACAAAAAGCAAGAGACTGTCTCAGGAGACACTGGCAAGTGACTGAGGAGGAAGACACCTGAGGGTGACTTCTAGCTTCTGCCTGCGTGTGCACACAGCCATGAGCACACCCACACACGTGCATGGCCACTCCCATGCAAACAGAAAAAAATGGATTCTTTTCGAATGTCTTGGTGTCTTAACTTGGTGGGTGAAGTGCTTGCCTCCAAAGCCTGAGGGCTTGTATTCAGATCCCCGGCTCTCTCTCACCCTAGTGCTACAGGCAGACACGGGCCACCCCAGAGCTCATCCATCAGCCAGTCAGCCTAGGCAAAATGGTGAGCTCTGGGCTCAATGAAAAGGCCCTGCCCCAGAGATGAGGTGGAAGGAGACAGAGAAGACACCCAACACTGGCCTCTGGCCTCCGGCCTCCACACACCGAGCATGGCATATACCCCTGCACATACGTGCACACATTGAGAATAAAATTTTAAGTTTAATATAAACAAAAGGGCTGACGACTGTTGGCCGAGGTAAAGGCCTGCTTCAGGAGCCTGCTGACCAAGTTCAGTCACAGAGTCCCATAGAAAATGGAAGGAAAAGTGACTCCAGAGAGTACGTCCAACTGCCGCGTGCACACATGGCAAAGGAGAGAGACAGAGAGAGAGTATGAGAATGAGAAAGAAACTTGAGAAACCCTCCATGAGGAACATAGATAGGACAGATGTGAGAAAGCCAAAAGACTGCTTTGAGTTGCCCATAGCATCCCCAGCATCAGCCCCACAGGTCCGGCCTGTGTGGCTCCCTTCAGGGGAGGCTTTTCCTGTCCTGGTGACAGGAGACCAGGTGTGAGTGCCCAAAGATATGTGTGCAGAAGAGAATCACATGATGCAGGCGCAGCTGCCCTTGATACTGCCTCTGCTGGGAGCTTCCCGCTCACAGAGCCCTACTCCAAAGCTGCTTGCCCCCAGGCGATGAAGGATTAAAGCAGAGGTGACTTCCCAGGCTTGAATAACCAAGGTTGGGCTGTGTACCACCATATACCCAGTTAACGTGGGCCCAGCGGCAGCAGGCATCTAGTTACCTTGTTAACGTGGGCCCAGGGGCAGCAGGTGTCTAGTTATCTTGTTAACATGGGCCCAGCAGCAGCAAGCATCTAGTTACCTTGCTGAGGCTTCTAGGTGACAGCCCCTGTCTTGTCCTGTCATCCTTCCACCCTGTCCTTTGCCCCACGACCTTTTTGCACATCACCATAGAATAAAGAGTTTTAGCTTCTTAACTCAGACCTGGGCCAGCAGTCCTGTTTCCTGACCTCAGTCTAACTGTGTGGCACTGGAGTACCTACCTTTTCTCTTCAGCACATACCCACAACCCAACACCGTGCGTGTGTGCGTGTGTGCGTGTGTGCGTGTGTGCGTGTGTGCGTGTGTGTGTGTGTGTGTGTGTGTGTGTGTGTGCGTGTGTGCGTGCGTGCGTGCGTGCGTGCGTGTGTGTGTGTGTGTGTGTGTGTGTGTGTGTGTGTGTGTATACAGAAAATACACAGTTGGAAGCTAGTGCTGTACACCTTTCCTGGCACAGAATGTGTTGGGACATGAGGAATGGATAAACTGTGCCTGTGAGTGACATGTGTCTCTTTCTAGACGAGGAAATCCTTTACATTTATGCCAAGAGCGGTTTCGAAAGATCCAGAAGCTCTGGCAGCAGCATAGTATCACAGAGGAGATCGGACACGCGCAGGAGGCTAACCAGACCCTGGTCGGAATTGACTGGCAGCATTTATAATCGCTCCTCTACTAAAAACTTGACTTGGAGTTTTGTAACACAGCTGGCTTTTCCAGAAAGACAACAGGAAATAAGTTCGGCTGAATCTATTTTGAAATAAATTCTTTATTTAAGCTTTTCTTCCCAGTTTTATTTTTCTAGTCTGGCTCCAGGGACTGATAAAAGTCATTTCTGCCAGATTTTATTGCTGTGTCCCTTAGACGGACGTCCCCTGGGTTGAGAGCCCTTTCTAGACCGGAGTCTAGCTCCTTTGGACGCTGCCTGCTTCAGCTGCAGTAGCCTGAGCCAGTCAACATTGCTGATGGTGTCAAGCTTGCTGGCTGTCCACCAGAGGCCAAAAGGAGCCCTGGGGCCTGTCAGGAGGACATGTCCCACCATGGTTCCTGAGACTGGGATGCGGTTCAGCTCTGGGACTAGACCTCACCTCCAGAGCAAAGCAAGTCAATTTGAAGACAGGACTCGCTTCCCCCTATGGCCTAGAGAGCTGGGGACTCTAACAGGAGAGCAGCCGGCTTTTCATGGCTGTAGATGGTTGGTCAAGACTTTTAGCTTTGAAAGCATTACTCAATTAAAGGGCTTTTTGAAATGTAAAGGACCTCCTAGTTTTTCAGACTATAGCCTTCTGCTCCAAGGCTAAACAGAGAGCATGTGCGCACCCTCAAGCAGACCACAGCAGACAAGTAAGAGCTCGGCTGAGTACAGTGCTCCAAGCCTGCAATCCCAGCTCTCAGGATGCTTAGGCAGCACTAGGAGTTCAAGGCTAGCTCCAACTGTGTTACAAGCTTGCGGCCAGCGTGGGTAACTTGAGGAGACCCTGTCTCAAACCAAACGAAATCCAGAAGGCAGTGTTTTGAGCTGCCTGCCCTGCCCTGCCCTGCCCTGCCCTGCCCTGCCCTGCCCCGCCCCGCCCCGCTCCGCCCCGCATCTGGATCAGATGTGTTGCTGCTTGTCTGCTGGTTGATCTAGGACATTCCTCAGCCTGTGCACACAAACGCCTGTTCTTTTTATTCTAAGAGCAGCCTTTCTAGAACTATAGCTACTTGGTGCCACAGTTACGGCTCTGGCACACCGCACACCTATTTCCTCGTCTGACGGATATCCGTCACATTCAGAGAAGTCACATAGACATGGTGACAGCAGGTTCAGCAGAGGGATGAACTCCAGTCTCCAGGAACAGAAAGGGGCTTTCAGCTTCTCTAACCATCAAAGAACCTCTCACTCAGCCTTTCAAATCACATCCACTCAGCTCTATCCATGCCTCCGTGTCTCAGGAGAGTCAGAAATCCAGACCAGAGGCTCAAAGAAATGCAGGTAGCACAGTCTCCAGGATCATGTGAGGAGCTGCCTCCCCTTCAAAGGATGGACTTCAGTTAGCTCTTCAGCGCGGCCCAGGCTCAGGACAGAGAGTTTGTAATGGAAGCCCAAGCTAGACTCCGTGCTCTCCCTTTGTCTCGCCTTCCCTTGGCATAGTCAGACTGGGCTGTGGATGGTGATGCTTTCGACCTTTGGCACATGCCGTTTCTTTAGATTTTAAGTTCAGCTTCTGTTGGCTCTTCACCTTCCGTTCACAAGGCTTAACTGTAAAGTTATGGGAACGTCTCTAGACTTGAGCCTAGTGCTAGAACACTTGCCTAGTGTGACTGAGGGCCTAGGTTCAGCCCTGGTACCAACCCAAAAGGAAAAAAAAAAAATCATGAGCACAGCTTGCTTCTAAACAGGCTGAAAACATCTGCTTTCTCACCTGACTCCACAGGAGCCTGGGATTAGCAGAGGTGGCCCTGTGTTTCACTCCTGGGAACATCAGGGTCTGGGCAGTGACTTCCCAGGGAATGGCAGTCCTCACACTGTGGCAATGTCATGTCCTCCCCCTACCGACACGTCTTACTTCCACTTGTTCCGCATGTTTTTGTTGTAGAAATGTTTATATACCATGCTTTCCATATCAGGGGAGATCATGTGTTTAATAAATTGGCTATAATTTTAATATCTGTGGACAATTGTAAAATTTGGGATGTATCATATGTAAAAAGTAAAGATATTCAAATAAATGCTTTAGTGTTGACATTGAGTTTTGCCTCCATCTTCTCCATGTCATTCGCACACACGGGGCCCCAGCAAAGCTCCTTGTGTCACCTTGCTGCAAAAGTGGGACATCGATATTAGCCTAAAATTTAAGAAGCTTAAACTATTAGTGTCAGCTATGACCACTAGCCAGGCCACACTGACCTTCTGGGAGGCATGGGCGTTAGCTCAGCCTATGAAGTTTTCCTCTTGTTGTCTGTGAGAGTGGGAAGTCTGGGGCCCCTGGACCGCAGAGCAGTGCACAGCAGGTCTGTGGGAGACTCTCTCAGCCTTGCCTGCTTCCCTGCAGGTCCTTGTTCTTCTACACCCACCCGACACTTGGCTTCTGCGATGTGTTCAAGAAGGAGACGACTCAGAGTGGAATTCTGCTGTGTTCTCAGAATTCTCTTACCAGACTGAGTCAAAACATCAAGTTCTCCATGGGACACTGTCAAACACCAGGGTCTCCATTGGGCTTCCCACCTCCTGGTCATTAAGGCTAACTCCTGCCCTAGACCAGCTGCCTCTCACTGACTGCTGGCTCTCTATCTATCTATCTATCTATCTATCTATCTATCTATCTATCTATCTATCTATCTATCTATCTAACTAACTATATCTGGTTGGTTGGTTGGTTGGTTTGGGTTTGGTTTTTTGAGACAGGGTTTTTTCCCTGTGTAACCTTGGCTGTCTGGAACTCACTCTAGACAAGGCTGGCCTCGAACTCACAAAAATCCAAATGCTGAGATTAAAAACCTGTGCCACCATAACCCACCAGCTCTGACCCCACCCTTATCTAGTGATGTTTACTGAGGTATACTTTACGGACAGATTAACCCTCTTTAAGGATACAGGGTTGTTTACATTTTGGCAAATGCACAGTTGTTTAACCAGCACAGTTGAGAACTAGAGCAGTCCCTGCAGAACATACCCTCACACCCCTTTGTGGTCCCCTCCTCCCTGCCCTGAGTGCTGCCTCTCACTCCTCTGTCCTGCACCCCTTCCAGAATCGTAGGTGACTGGAGTCACATGAGGTGCCTTCCCAGCAGCTTCTCTGCTACTCGTGCATTTTAGAGCTGGAGAACATAGCTTAGTTACTGAGCATTTGGGAAACCCTAAGTTCCACCCCCAGCAACACAAAAGCTACTATAGTATTTACAACCTGCATCCCAGCAGGGGGGCTGCAAAGGCAGGAAGATCAGGGGTCCAAGGTCATTTCAAGTACATGAGTTTGAGGCCTGGGATACAAGAGATAGGGTTTCTAAAAATCCTTATAAAGTCGAGTATGTTTGAGAGTCACACTTGCCTCTGGATGCTGATGGCATCCACTGTGCAGACCTTGGTACAGTCTCTAATTAAAGGCCTGGGTGATGGTTGGTGACCATCTTGTGATTACAAGCACTCCTATCTACATGGGAGCTTTGTGTGGACCCGGGGGTTTTTATTTCCTTGGGTAAATGGCTATGAATTTCCTTCCATCATGTTGCCCGCTGCCACCAGTCCCATGTCCACAAATCGGGAACCCATCCAGGCCACTCGTGCATAGACTTCATACCTTCCACAGGTACAGCTCTGCCCTGACACACAGCCACCAAGAACTCCACTGCGCAGCTGGGCTGTGGTGGCGCACGCCTTTAATCTTGGGAGGCAGAGGCAGGCAGGTTTCTGAGTTCAAGGCCAGCCTGGTCTACAGAGTGAGTTCCAGGACAGCCAGGGGGATACAGAGAAACCCTGTCTCGACAAAAAAAAAAAAAAAAAAAAAAAAAAGAACTCCACTGCGCTAGTGGAGAGTGACTGAGAAGCCCTGATTGTTGTCGCTAAGCTGCAAACCTGCTGGGCTAGCATGCCCGGTGGGTGCCGGGTGAGGAGGGGTTGGGAGCTTGCCTAGCAGAGCAATGGCTAATCTTATTAGCCCATATTGAGGTTGCCTGGGATTTACATGGTGGCTTAGTTTTGAGCTGGAAGCATGTCAAGAGAAGTTGTAGGTTCTTACTTGAGCTGAGACGACAAACTCCCAGGATTCCTGCCTTTCTGGTCATTGAGCATAAGAAACCATCAACTGTTGTTTTACTAGAGACTGTTTTGAAAATAGAAAACTGGGCCAAGAGAACGGTGACGTGGCCTTCAATCTCAACACCCAGGAGGCAGAGGCTGGCAGATCTCTGTAAATTCAAGACCACTCTGATCCACATAGCAAATTCCAGGCCAATCAGGGTTACATGGTAAGACTATCTCAAAAAAACTAAAATAAAACTAAGAGGCTGGGTGTGGGGCTAGCCTAGTCTACACAGCAAGTTCCAGGCCAACTTGGGCTATAAGGGACACAGTCTCAAAAAGAAGTCTGGACTGGGGGTGTAGCTCAGTGGTAAAAAGCCCATGCTAGGGTGTAGCAAATCCCCATCACAGCTTTTAAAAAGGAAGGCAGGCGGTCCCTGCTTCTGTCTTTACCAGTTACCCTGACTGGGGCGGGGCTGAAACAGCTGTTAGTGAGTTTGCATGAGCTTGAGGAGGGACCAGTGTCACATAAGGAAGAGCCTGGTTGGTACCAGAGTATTACTTGGACTGGTAAGTCACCAAAAGGAATGGTCTTCCTGGCAACTCTTAGCTACCTAAAACTACTTCCAATGCAGTTTATCCTAAATCTCTGAACCACGTAACCTGTAACCCAGCCCCAAGGACGCTTACAGTTACCTATTAGTGAAAATGATTGTTTTAGAAATCCAGCATGGAAAAAGAGACTTGACTGAGGGGGAGGGCTGTGCAGTGGGCAGGGTGTTTAAGACAGGGTTTCTCTGTAGAGCCCTGGCTGTCCTGGAACTCACTCTATAAACCAGGCTGGCCTCAAACGCAGAGATCCACCTGCCTCTGCCTCCTGAATGCTGGGATTAAAAGCATGTGCCACCACTGCCCAGCTAAGACTTAATTTTTTTTGAAGTTATTATTTCTGCATCGATGGGAGGGTGCCACTTATATGGAGACCCATGGAGGCCAGAAAAAGAAGTCAGATCCTGAAGCCGGGGTTAGAAGCAGCTGTAAAACTATACCTGTGGGTTCTGAGAACTGTCCAACTGTCCATGTATACTCTGGATGGACAACAAGCACTCTTCATCACTGAGCCATGTCTCTAGCCCTGACCCCAACTCTATTTATTTAAAGACTGGTCTCATGTACCGCAGGCTAGCTCTGGAACTTGCTATGTAGTACAAGATGCCATTGAACTGATCCTCTGGCCCCCACCTCCCAAATGCCAGAATCAGAGAGACATGCACGGCTGGACCTGGCTCCTTCCTTTTTAAACAGGTACTGGCTAGAATTTGACATCCTGTGACGTGTGCTGTTGAATAGACGGACAGTCACTTAACAGTGATTTTCATACAATATAGTTTTTAATATCTCTTAATACGATGGTTGACAGCATAGTTAGAAATGGGTCTAGAGTATCTTTCACCATAGTCTCAGCCCTCCTGAGAGGTGACGGCAGGACCCCGAGGGTCCCCGCCACAGATGCCTGGCTCAGCATCTGGGCCATTTCTTGCTCTGAGAGACTCAGAATACTAACCAACATTGGGGCCATAGTTCGTTGGGTGTGCCAGCATCTCTAATCTGGTCTTCCCCCTGAGAGAGTTAGAACCACACAGCACAGGCCAGCAGCAGCTGAGCCCTTGGGGACCAAGCCCTGCCTCCTGGTGGTCTCAGATGGCCACAACAGTCCTTGTGGGTGCCATCCCACAAGGTGCCACCAAAATCATATTTTTGCTTCCCCTGAGAGTTTGCCTGACGTTCCCAGAAGAAACAGCAACTTTCCACACACGCTAGCTCGGAAAGATAACCTATCTCCAGAATCTTCCTGGATACGGAAGCATTCCCATAGTGCTTTGTGGGAGGGAGAACAGAAGCTCCCAGGGGTCTTTGCCCTCCTGGACAGTGCAGTCCACAAAGACTGTTGTGGCCATCTGAGACCACCAGGAGGCAGGGCTTGGTCCCCAAGTGGCAGATTCCTAATTGATCACCACATCTCTCCCACAAAGGACAGCAAACTCACCCGGGGCCTTCTCAGGCAGTGGCTCACCCAGCACTTGGTGAGTGGAGGATGCTGGGACATGCCAGCTGAAGTACGTGACTGCGAGTCTGGGAATGGGGCAGGTATGGGACACTCACTGGATTTTACTAAAGGAAAGTTTTTACCTCCTGTGCCATCTGTGAATTTCTATGTGGAGGTAACCTTCTGAGGGAGTCCAATACTCTTAAAAAAATATCATTGCTTCTCCCCCATTGTGTAACATGAAGCAAATGATGACCAGCCTGTTAACCCTATCATTAAGGAAAACAAACAACATGGCCCTTAGAGTTTTCTTATTTTCACCTTGCTTTTATGTTTCAAGTGATGGTTGGGATGCAGAACTTGTAGCTTAAAAGAGGCAGACACTACTGAGGAGGGGAGAGGCCCTTGGTGTGGCCAGTCACCTATGAGAGATCTGGACTCACACTTGGACAGAGCCCTGGACTGGCCAGTCCTGTGAGCGTTCAGTCCTGGCCATCTGCTGCATCGTTCAGTCACTCACATCTGGAGGCAGCCGTTTCACAAATGTTTGTAACCTGCCCTAAGGACCCTGAACTTCAAGGCCCACATCAAGGAGAGTCAGTAGGTGACCAGCTTTCTCGGGAAATTTGGACTTTCAGCTGGACAAAGGGGGTATCCACAGTCCCTGGAGTCCACTAAGTGTTGAGGAGGGGGAGAGGCCCCAGGCCATCAGCCAGCCTCTGGAGCCGGGCCTGCGTCTGCACCTTCAGCCTCCACCTGATTGCTCTTGCCCAGCTTCTTAAAGCTCTCCAGAAAGGCCTTCCAGGTCTCGGGCACGCTCTTCTCCAGCAGCCAGCCCTCACTCTCACACTCGGGGTCCTCCGGGTTAGACACACTCTCCAGCGCTGTGTGGAGGTAGCGGAGTCCGGCAGTGATGCTCACCTGGTAGGGAGAGAGGAGACTTAGAGCAGACATGAGGCTTAGCTAGGAGGGCTGTTAGGACAACATGAGCAGTGGCAGCTCACATCTCCCTGGATGTGGGGCTGGGGCAGATGGTCACATTGCGACCCATCCACCCTGGCCTCCCTTCCAGCCCCCTGAAGGCGTTTAGAACATCTGATACTCTCTGCCTAGATCATCATGGCTCTTCAGTCGCCTGTTAATCCAGAGCCGACCCCAAGTGACCCGTGCTGTGCCTACCCCTCCTCTTCCTTCTTCCTGCCCTTCCCCCCACCACATCGACCACCCCAGTCCTTCACTCCATAGTCCACCCTGTCATGGTGTGTTGCTTTGTCCATAAGAATGTCAGCAACTTTACCGAGTGGGATCACAAGGTCACTTCCTGGGCTGGCCAGTTAGCTTAATGGGTAGAGACTTGGCTGCCAAGGAGCACAACTTTTGTTTGATTTCCCCCTAGTGGAAAGAGACAGCTGACTCCTGCAAGTTGTCCTCTGACCTCCACAAGTGTGCCATGGCGCTCATATGGCCAAACATGTATACACGCGCACACACACACACACACTCACACAAATATAACCTTCTTAAAACTCACTCCCAGTCCAGGCATGGCGGTGGTGCATGTCCTTAATCCCAGCACTCAGGAGGCAGGGGCAGGTAGGTTTCTGTGAGTCTGAGCCAGCCTGGTCTACATAGAGAGCTCTAAGACAGCCAGATCTATGTAGAGAGATCTTGTCTCCAAACAACAAAAGAGTCACTTCTGGGCCTGGAAGATGTCTCAGCAGGCAAGATCGCTTGCTCTTGCAGAAGACACAGGTTCGGTTCACAGTACCCACAGGGCAGCTCAGAACCATCCGTCACTCCAGTTCTGTGGGATCTGATGCCCTCTCCTGACCTCCACTGGCACCAGGTGGACACATGACGTGCATGCAGACAGCCAGGCAAAGCACTCACACATAAAGTAAATCTGAAAAGATGGAAAATCGTTTCCTCTTCTGCACATCCTGGGTGTGCAGTCATGAATGGATGCTGGTCTCCAGCTGTCCACGTTTCTGCACCAGCAGCCGCGTGCCAGACTCTGGGTCCTAAAGTATCAGGATTGGCCTACCAGCCTGCACGTAAGTGGCTGCGAGGCTCCAAGAGACAATGACTGCATCTTCTGGCTTGCAGATTTTCTGAAGAGGTGACAGCTGCCTCTGGTGGATGGCATGGGACACGAGGCCAGGTTGAGCTGTCAGCTGATTGGTGGTTGGCATGGTGGGTACCATTTTTTCCTTTCGTTTTGTATTCCACTCACTACTTACCTCTATGCAAGCTCAAGTTTCCTGTGCAACTCTGGGCTGTTTTCTAAGAGACTGTCCCCCTCCCCCATACATTGGATGCACCCCCACACCCCAGGCCCAGAGCACACAGGGTGGGACAGTACCTCACCAAACATCTAACAGTGGTTGCACTGGGGTGTATTAAATTGTAATGATAGTGACTGGCCAATTTTAGGTATTATTATTGCCTGTCGAAAGTTTACTAACATGTTTTATAATGGGAGAAGCTATCTTCTCCTGAAGGAAACCCACCACACTGTGGACTCTGCACTTGATAGTGATCTGCCCCTTTGTCCATGTTTGATCATCTTCTGACTGGATTGTAATGCACAAGGGGTCAAGGCTAAGTTAGGACACTACTCGCAGCTCCAGCAGCCTACTGCCTGTGACAGCTCCGCTCCCTAGAGGTTGAGGGTGTTCAGACTCCCTGGCCCCCTGAACTGGTCCCATGAGCTGGGTTCCAGCAGTGGTGAGCTAGAAGGTGACCAGGACTCCACTGCAGTCTACAGGACAGGCATCTTGTCATGGACCTAAGGTTGGTGACTGTCAACCTGGTGGCTAGCTGCTCCCCTCGGGACACTCATCCCCAAGACTGCCACAAGGTGTTATCAAGCCAGTAAGTGGCCTTGACATCAAAAGCTGTCACATGTGGCCCTGTCACTTCCCACGGTGGCTTAGAAGAGGTGTATAGATATGCCCTGAACTTTTCCGTGCACTACAAGAGAGATCCAAGAAATCTTCTCTAATAGAAAGAAACTTCCTCAGCTAGTGTTTCTGTCTTGCTACATTTTGGTTTTGGAGAGTAGGGTTTTTTTGTTTTTTGTTTTTTGTTTTTTGTTTTTTGTTTTTTGTTTTTTGTTTTTTGTTTTTGCACGAAGCACGAATTTACCCCAAACTAGTTTGTAGCCTGTTCAGCACCTAGAACAGCTCCTAGCACCATGTGTTAGCGTATCCTTCCAAGGATTATTTGGACAAAGGCAGATTGGGGGAGGGGGAGTGCTGAACTTCCAGAAACTACAGAAAAGGGAATTGAGCCTTACAGATGACATAAGATTAGACTAGCATGTAAACACCAACTAGACTTCCAAAAGTACAAATCGATTTAGACGCTCTTGCCTGAATGAAGGTCCCAGCATATACGTACACAGGGACTCCCAGCAGTCCCCAGAGGTAATGCCATCATCCCCGTGTAACAGTTTACGTAACCATCCAAGGCCTCAGAAACAAACAGGGAAAGTACTGGGAACCCCAAAGTCTGGCTAAGTGAAAAGCCAAGCACAAGAGGTTGTGTAGCTTCCCATTGGTCCATGCATACCAGGTGTCCACAATAGGTACACACGCGGGCACAGTTACAAATGAGTGTTACTGTTTAGTGGGTGTGAAGTTTTCTTGGGGTGGGGGGCGAGAATAAAATGTTTTAGAACTAGGTTGAGGTGGTGGATATGTGCTACTGTGAATATAATAAACGGCTTAATTTTGCACATGCCTTTAATCCCAGCATTTAGGAGGTGGGGGCAGGCAGATATCTGTCAGTTTGAGGCCAGCCTGGTCTACTTGGGGAGTTCCAGGACAGCCAGCTCTCTATATAGAAAGACCCTATTTCAAAAATAAAAAAGGAAAGGAAAGGAAGAAAAAGTCTATTTTTTTGTTGTTGTTGATTTTTACCTAAATACTTTTTTGTAAGTAATGACACCAGACACGATGGCACATCTGTGATCCCAGCTTTTTGGGGATACTGAGGCAGAGGATCATGAATTCAAGGGTAGCATGGGCAACATAATGAGAGTATGTCTCAACTGCATGGCGGTGGACACCTCTTTCCTGGTACTGGGAAGGATAAGGAATTCTGGGCTAGCCTTGGCTACTTATCAAGTTCAAGGCTAGCCCAGATTACCTGAGACCCTGTAGGGTTTGCTCACCAGGTCTGTCTTCACCATGTTAAACCCAAGTCTGGCAGGCTCCCTTCCCCAGCCCTCTGTGGGCCTACCTCAAAGAGCCAGACGAGAAGTGTGACGACGCCCATGGAATTCATGAGGCTGCTGTAGTAATTCAGCAGAGCGGCCCTGCAGCCCCGCAGCCAGAGGTTGAGCTCCTCAGTCTGATGGTCATAGCTGTAGTGCGCCGAGTTGTTGGTGAGCTGGTACTGGATACAGGGCCGCGGGGAGCTGGGGTTGCAGCAGCTGAAAGGGACGCCGTCCACCAGGTACCGCCCATCCACGTTGCTCTTGATGCGACTGGAAGAGAAACAGCCTGGCTCAGGTTCCGGGGACATCTCACCAAGCAGCAGATCCTCCCATGCCCCGAGAACCTAGATTTTCATTCATATACAGCCCACCACATGCCAGCCGCTGTACTAGGAACTACAAATAGGACAGCGAACCTATTTCCTGGAGTGGATGTTCTAGAAGGTGGAGGCAGTATTTAAACCCTCACCCTTCACCAGCCATCTCTCCCCTGCATAGATCACTCATGACCAACGTCTGCTGTGGCTCAGGGCCTGTGCAGAGGCAGGGCATGGAGGCTGGGGATGGGCAGGGCATGGGGGCTGGGGACAGGCAGAGCCCTCACCTCTATAAACACACTGACAGCAGAGTCTCCTTACTGACTTTGAAAGGCAAGGCTGTGTCCTCTGCTCACTGAGCCACCAGGCAAGGCTCCCAGCCACCCCACATGTCTGTATTAATTCATGTGTCTTTAAGGTCTGCTGTGCCTTCACAGTGATCCACAGTCCCAGAGGAAGCTTTACAGTGAAAGGTCCTTCCAGCCCCCACACACTGTACCAGGGCTTGCCAATAATTCCTCCAATAGCACGCTTAAGATGTGTGTGTGCTTGGCTGGGCATGCTGGAGCATCCTGCAATCGAGACTCTCGGGAGGTGGAGGCAGCAGGATCAGTTTAAGGTTACCCTCAGCTACACAGCGCCTTCTGGGCCAGCTCAGATTACAAAAGGCTGTCTCCAGAGATAAATATATAAATAAAGGCTAAAGAGACAGCCCTCTTGGTAAAGAGCTAGACAGAAGGATCTGAGTTCCATCTGCTGATGTGGCAGCTTGGGCTTTAGGGACTCAGATAGATTCCTGGAACTCACTGGCTAGCTAGTGTAGTTCCAGGCCAGTGAGAGATACTCTGTTGTGAGGAGGAGAAGGAGCGGGAGGGGGGAGGAGGAGTAGGAAGAGGAGGAGGTGGCAGTGGTGGTGGACGGCACCTGAGGTCACCTGAGGTTGTCCTCAGCGCTCCACACACACCCATGCATTCTCGTGCCTGAATGCCCACACACCCTCATACATATGCATAAAATAAAGACTGTCTTCGAGCCCTCATCTGAAAGAGCCCACGTCGGGCTGGTGAGATGGCTCAGTGGGTAATGGGGCTTGCTGAGCTTGGTGACCTGACTCTGATCACCAAGACCATGTGGTAGAGAAAATCAGCTTCCACAAGTTGTCTTCTGACCTTCGGAGGCGTGGTGCGGAGCATGCACACCTGTAGACACACCACAGACACACACATTGATGAGGATAATAAGAGTTCATTGTTTTTAAAAACTGTAAAGCCCACGCGGTTGCCTTACATGCTGGCCTTAAACCTTAGAGACTCATCCATCCATGGAGAGTGTCCTGGATTTTTTTTTTCTTTTTTATTTCAGTGAGCTACATCTATGGCAGCATGCTGTGGGGGTGGCCCATAGGGTCCATAGGTTTGTTCACATGGATATAGACGGTGAATCTATACAAGTGCTCTATGTCTGTGGGTGACCCCTTCTTAAGCCTCTGTCATGTAGCTAGCCAGCCAAGGAAGAGACTAACTGGACCACACCGGTCTGACCAAGCTCTGATGTCTGTAGACCAAGTAGATGAATGGTACCTCGGAGTTTTGTGAGGTTATCACCATCACCACTATCATTATCATCATCGTTGTTATTATTATTATTATTATTATTATTATTATTATTATTGGAATTCATCAGTGTCTTACTTTTCTCTTACATTTGTTACTGTGTGCACATGCCTGTATCATGACACCATGTGGAGGTCAGAGGACAATTTGCAGGAGCTGATCCCGCCCACTCCTCCCACAACTAAGCCATCTCACCTGTTCCCTCCGACTTATCTCATTTTATGCTCTCTTTCCAAGAATATCCTTTGCCTTAGGGTCCACCTGTGGGCCTTTCCTATGAACTGCCTGCTGCTTTCCACTGTCGGGATTAGTTAAGGCTCTAGGTAAGCTGCACACAGTGGCGTGGGTTATGCCGTATGTCCACATGCCCTTCATTTTTCATGGGCAAGGTGCACTACCTAACAAATAGGTGGCACTAGGTGGCATGGGCATGGGATGGGTAAAAGAACTGACCACCGACTTTGACTCCTGCCCTGTACAGACCAGCTTCTTCCCTTTAGACAAATTTCTTAATCCTGATCTGCCTTGGCTTCCTTGTGCTGTGAGGATTATGTGACGAGACAGGTTTAAAAAAAAATGCAGCCGGGCGTGGTGGCGCACGTCTTTAATCCCAGCACTCGGGAGGCAGAGGCAGGCGGATTTCTGAGTTCGAGGCCAGCCTGGTCTACAGAGTGAGTTCCAGAACAGCCAGGGCTATACAGAGAAACTCTGTCTCGAAAAACAAAAAAAAAACAAAAACAAAAAAACAAAACAAAATAAAACAAAATGCTTGAAGAGGCCGTGGCGCACACCAAATACAAAGTGAGGGTGAGCGCATGCGCAAAGTATGGCTCTGCGGGCAGTGGTCACACAAGAGCCATCCCTAGTACTGGGGAGCCCACATCAGGTTAAACAGACCAGAGGACAGGGTAGCTGCAGAGCAAACTTCTCGCCAAGGCAGAGTGCGCAGGCTCACTGCCCCGTGGGAGGCGGGGGGGGGCTACATTAGCCTTGGCCGCTGATGAGCCATCTTCCTGATGATGCCTTTGTGCCCCGGAGAGCATAAGCCAGATCTTGCTCGGCTTCTGCCAAGCTCCCAGGGCTTGGGTTCGGTGCGTGGCCCATACAGTACTAGGCCAGTGCTGGTGACGGTGCTGGAGGGGTGTTGGCAGGGCCTTCGGGTGCCCTTAAGGTGAGGTGAAGCCGGTACACCTGCCTCTCGTCTACCCCAAGGATATCTGAAATGGGGGTCAGACTGGTAGTCATGAAGCTGAGGCTGGCAGAGGCTCTCATCGCTCCATCCCTGCCCTCTTGAAGGCCCGTGGCCCTGGGCACATGGAGCAGAATTTCATCTCTGAGATGTTTTCTCCCTCCAAGAACCCAGGACCCTCATCTGGCTTTACTCAAAGCCGAGGACCCCCACTCTCAGGTGCCGTTCTTGCTGCCGACTTGTAGACTGTCCCCGGAGCCTGCACATATATTCCCCCGGAAGCCAGGCACAGGTGTGGGTTTGGCAGAGAACAAACTACAGTGTCACTTGTTCCGTGATGCCGGTCCTTTCTGGACATGTGTGGGGCGGCTGTGAGCCCTCATCACCTCACAGACTCACGGGTAATACGAGTCACACATTTGACTAAGCTTCCAGAAAGTCCTGCCTCCTTTCCACGGAAAGCCCTTTGAAGAGGACCTTGAAGAACCACCAGACGATTGTGTAGAGAAGGCAGTGGGACTCTGAGGAGGACAATCTCATCTAAACCCACTCACTTCCTACGGCCTTGACTTCTCAGGATGCCTCAGTCTCTCTCCTACATTGGCCTTTAACTCCTATTGCCATTGAGGGTGCCTTGAACTTCCGAGGCTCCTGCCTTCACCTCCCAAGTGATCACAGGCATGTGCCACCACTCCCAGTTTACGTGGAGACGGGGATGCATCTCAAGGCCACTGTCACACTGGGTACACATTCAACCAACCGAGTGCCACCCCACGCCTACTTCTCTGGGCTGCTACCTGGGGACAGTGAAGAAACATGACCTTCTCCGCTCCTCCTGTACCTCAGGAACCACTGCCCAGCCCCACTCCGGTCCCTACACTCACCCCAGGTGCCCCCAAGATGAAGTAAAGCCCGCACACCTGCCTCACCCATGCCACGAGTGTATCTGAAGTCACATAGCGATCATGGGACTGAGGCCAGCAGAGACTCCTGAGTGTCCCCAACTCTCCACCTCCCCTTCCTAACCTTCGGTGAGCAAGACCTGGCTGGCCTCCACAGGACGTGATAATGTCTCCCTCAGACCGGGGGTTCCCTGAGAACAGACTAAATTCCTTATATAGCTCCTCATCACCTGAGTGGTGTGGCAAAAAAAAAAGCTAAGCAGAAGGGGCGGGGAGCTATACATCCCACTCTCTAAATAGCCACCAGGGTCAGCTCTCCCTCTACCACAGTTTCTTAGAGTCTCACTCTTTAGATGAGTCACCAAAGGTCAGAGGTCAAGGGAATGGCCCCCAGTTCCCCCAGCTGTCCCTCTGTTCCTTGAATAGAATTAAGTCACTGAATGACTGAATCCCAAGTCACCCACTAAATTCCATGTTTCTCCAGAAGAGTCTACAGGCTGCCTTGAGATTGCCCTGGCTGTGGGGTAGTCTAGAACACAGGCTCAAAACCTAATGCCCGCCCCCACCCCCACCCCAAGTAGAGTACTTTTACAGCCTGGGAACTACTCTGATATAAATAGTCAGCTCACCCCTAAGGAGCTCTGCACTGACCTGGCTTTGTCTTAGGAGGTGAGGGAGGCCCTAATCTGCCAGAGGAAAGGAGGGCAGGGCCCTAAGTAAACAAGGTGATACAGGGTTAGGGACACAGTTATATGCCGCAGGGCCCAGGGAAGTCCCACCTGAAGCTTGGCCCTTCCTCCCCTGTGCTAAATTGGGGTCCTTCTTCGGGACCCAACACCCCAATCTGATGAAAGAGGCAAAGCCCTAAAATGAGATAAAAGAAGCTCTGGTTGGGGACAGATACATGTTCCTGAGGACTGGGGTCATTCCTGGCCTTGCCTCCTCCTTCTGCAGATGTCAGGCAGTGACATCACAGTATGTCCCTTCTTCCAGGCTCATCCAGGACCCCCAGCTGAGGAGGGATGCCATGGCACAGTTACAGCCTCCGGGACAGCCGGCAGAACCAGGGTTGCGGAGGGAAGGTTAAGAGGGGGGAGCTGTGGTTTGGTGGGGCACCTCTTTGCTATATGGGGTACTGATATAGAAACACCAAGGCTCACGCATCCCTCCACACCCTCCACACTAAATACATACATACATACATACATACATACATACATACATACACACATATATGCATACATACATACATACACACATACATACATACATACATACACACATATATATGCATACATACATACACACATACATATATGCATACATACATACATGCATACATACATGTTATTTTAAATTTCTTTTTAAAAGCTTTTTGTGGCTAGTCACATGCCCTCTGGCCTCATCCCTGCCATCAGAATCATACCCTAATGTTGCTGAAAATCCAGAAAATAAAGTAGTCTATTTCTCAGGGATGGGGGCTCAAAATACAAATAAATAAACTTTACAAACTTCCAAATTTCCTCTTCCTTTTTTAATTGTTTTTGTTCGTTAGTTTGTTTGTATGTTTGTTTTTGTTTTTGTTTTTCAAGACAGGGTTTCTCTGTCCTGGAACTTGTTCTATAGACCCAATTGACCTTGAACTCAGAGACCTGCTTGCTTCTTTTCCTATTTTCACACCTCTTACTGTGGTCAATCATATGTTCAGAGAGTACAATAGCAAAATCCCTCCAGGACAGTGGGATTAAGATAATTTCGTCCCAGCAAGTTGGTATGGTACACAGAGGTACATTTTAAAAGTCTTTTTTAAAGACATACTATTTATTGTGGCGGGGCCCAAGCATGTCACAGCGCTTGTGAGGTCAGGGCACACTAGCTAGAGTGAGCTCTCTTACTGTGTGCCATCGAAGTCACACTGGTAGACTCAGCAGCAAGAATCTTCACCCACTGAGCTACCTTGCCAGTCCCACCGAAGTAGTTCTGACTGAGTTAAATGTCCACTTGGAAATTTGGGTCCCCTGGTCATTGGGAGTAGAAATGACCCATCATTTCTCTACTCTCAAAGCAAAAAGGAATTTGGAATTACAAAGAAACTTTTATATTGTTCTTCAAAGACTGGCTCTAAGGAAAGGCAAGATGCTGACAGAGAGGACTGGGGGAGGGGCAGCTGAAAGGTCAGCTCCTGCCTCCTGCGTGAAAGAAAGAAGAGAAGGAAGAAGGGGAAGGGAGAGGGGGAGAGGGCGGGAGGAAGGAGGGAGAGGGAGGAAGAAAGAGAGGGAAGGGAGAAGGAGGGATGGAGAGTGGGGAGGGGAGGGGGAGGGTAGGGGAAAGGAGGGGAGGGGAGGGGAGGGGAGGGGAGGGGAGGGGAGGGGAGGGGAGGGGAGGGGAGGGGAGGGGAGGGGGAGGGAGGAAAGCAGGTAGGCAGGAGGGCAGCTGTTGAGAAGGTGGATCAGTGGTAAAGCAGTTGCTTAGCGTGCCCCAGGCCCTGGGTTATGTAGGTCCCTATCAATGAGTGGGGAAAGGAAAGAGTCCCTAGGGGAGGACTCACTACTGCTCTGCCGAGTGAGCATGGTATTAAACCAACTCCTAAGGACTTATTACCCCACATGGGAGCGTTCTCAACCTCCAGCAGAAAGGCTCTGACAGTAGACAGTGAGCGCCAGAGGCTCGAGACTGGCCAAGGGCAGAAACCAGAGACTGCAGAATGCTCTGCCCTCAGTGGAACATCTCTATCACACCCTGTCCTCCCAAGGCTCAGGGATCGCCCTGGGGGAAGGAGACAGAGCACACGAGACCCAGTGGACGGCTACAGGAAGCCAGTGCTTTCTAGACACCGAAGGGCAAGGGCATCTATAAACTGTTCACAGCTTTTGACTGCATGCATGAGACCTGTGAGAAACCAAGCCTGAAGAGGTGGATGTGGACAGGAACTCCTCTCACTGAGGAGTGACTGACAACTAATGGCTGCCAGCCAGGACTGGGGGGCAGTTTTCCTCAGGGGTGTGGGCTCTGATAGACTATTCATGCTCTGGTAGATGGCCAGACATTCGTGCACATACCTAGAGCAGTAACTAGACTCCATTTATTTGAGAGAGAGAGAACTTAAACCTGGGAGGGAGGGAGGGAGGGAGGGAGGGAGGGAGGGAGGGAGGGAGGGAGGGAGGGTAAGGTGGGGGTTAGAAGGGCATAGGGTGGAAGGGATTAAAATACATCAGACACCTGTGAAACTCGGTCAATTTGAAAAGGAGAAAAAAGAAGCGACTCCATCCGGAGTCCACAGTTAGAAAAAAGAAAAGAGAAAAGTGGCAGAGATGGGTGAGAGCCTCTTCCACCTGGTTTTAGTGTTGTCCTCTCTTGTGTCCAAGGGGCTACTTATTTCCTGGCTTCACTTCCTCCCAGCTGACTCATGCAAATCCCGCCCTCCTGCCCTGTCTGTCATCGGAAGGGCAGAACTGGTCACAATCCTCTCCTTGCCTGGGGATTTGTGGCTGTAATCTCCTTCCACAGAGAAAATGACAGCCAAGCCGTGACCTTCACTGGGCCTCCCTCCACCCGAGGAGCAAAGCCTGGTCTAAGTTAGATGCCAGCTGCCCAGGAGCCTCTGGGGTGTCAGCCAGGGCATGTCACAGAGCACGCCCCTCCCTGGAGAGCATCCTCTGGGAAGAGTAGCCTGAGCTGACGTGGAGGCTCATTCTCCCTGAGCCCTCCCCACCACAGAGCTTCATCTTCACACGTACCAAGCGTACCTTGGGAAACCTTAGCTGTGCTGTGCCAGCAAACAAAACAGCTCTGTGGATAGCGGGGCTTGCCATGCTGCGAATGCCCGCCTGAGAGGAAGTGCTGGGACCACCACGCCAAGATAAAACGGACTCCCTGCAGCCATCCCCTGCCCTCTGCGCACACTGTATACACGCACACAGATAACAACACACCAGGCATGGTGGCACATGCCTTTAATCCCAGCACTTGAAAGGCAGAAATAGAAGGATCCCTCTGAATTCAAGATTAGTGTAGTCTACATAAGGAGTTCCAGGCAGCCAAACTACATACAACCCTAAAAAAATAAATAAAAAAAAAATTTTTTTAAAAAAAGGAAGAAAGAGAAAGACCAGAACAAGCAGGCATTTAACTAACACCTGCTATATACCAGGCATAGACAGACCAGGCAAAGTACTCCAGGATCACACATTCCAGTATCTTTCCTTGAAAGATGGGTAGGGGACGCAACACCAGAAAGAAGCACAACCCAGAGCTGCTTGCCTGCTTCCCACCCTGCATAACAGGAAGATAAGTCACCATATCCAAGCACAGACTCCCATAGGCACCTTTGGCCTTGTCAAAAGCTTAGGAAACTAAGGTGCAAACCAGGAAATGTCAGTTCTATGACAGGCGCAACCTCAGGTAGAACAAGATAAGTACGGGGGTGGGGGGGAATAGCGTGAGCTCTGAAGACCCCATTCTTACTGTAGGAAGGGGCCTGTGTTCTGGCTCTCCTGGTAATTCCCATCTATCTTAGCTTATCACTCCACACCTTTGCCCCGCCTCTGCCCGATGTGAAGCTGAACCAAATGAGGTTGCCACCATTGAGGACCAGACGAACCAGGCTGCTGGCAATGTCACAATGGTCCAGTATAGTGCCCCTCACCCAGACATCCGTTCTATACTCAGTAGAGGGAAAGGGGGACTGGGCAGGCTGGGGAAATCGAAGACCTGGGTCGGAGCGGTGGCTACTCACTCTTTGACCTCCTTGGAGGAGAAGTCCAGGTAGCGATTGCTGATCCACTGAATCTCGAACCAGTCCCGGAAGCCGTTGTTCCCACAGCACTTGAACTCAATCTGGAGCATGTCGATGGTCTTTTTCATGAAGCACCGGCCGGGGGTGTCCGTATCCCGATAATACTTCATCCCATTCTTGAGTCCGTAAGCCAGGGTGCTCTCCAGGGAGCCCCGCAACAGAAAGCAGCAGAGAGCCACCAGGAAGAGGATGACGTTAAAGAAGATGCAGACAGCCAGGTACGGCTTCAGCCAGGGCTTCCACTTGGCGTACTTGGCCGGGTCCAGGGCATCATAGCAGATCTTCCCAGCCAGAGAGTTGAAGACACAGGACAGGACCCCCACCCCTATCAGGGAGTTGGGCACAAAGTGGCTCTCAGAATTATTCATCACTTCGCTCCTCTTGCGAAGTTCAATCTTCAAGAACAGCCCCAAGCTGAAGAGGACGATGCCGGCCAACACGGACAGCCAGTTCATAAGCCAGAGCCCCTGGGCCAACTTGACCCGCTTCTTCTGGTCAAACTTGACTTTGAGCAGCGCCATGCTTACCGAGTGCGTTCAGCAGCCTCCCACGGTTCAGCTTCCACTCCTAATCCGAGTGAGCTCCGGGGCTGGACCGCTAGGGTCTAGGGAAGAGCACCATGGGCCCAAGCTGCAGGGAGTTGCCCATTTTGGGGCCTCCCTAGCTTGGGATCCCCGTTAACTCAGTAACGGTAGCCGGAGCTAATCTAGGCCGCCGTATCTGCAGAGTCCTTCCCAGCCAAGGAGGGACAGTCCGAACACTGCAGATTAAAAAGTGGGATCCACAACGCAGTCACTAATCTCTTTAGCCAGGGTCATCCCATTAGACAAAGCTATGCCAATACAAAACATGGCCAGGAGGAGTCTCCGTGTATATACATGCTGGACCCAGCTCAGCTCAAGAATCCAGAGCCAAAAGGACAGAGGCTGGCTAAAAGAATAGGCTGGGCAGTTCCTGCACGCCTCAGTGAGGTTCTTTTGGGTCTGTGAGTCTGAGGCCAAGAGAGGGGATTGGAGAGATGGCTCCGTGGTTAAGAGCACTGACTGCTCTTACAGAGAGTTCAGACTTGGTTCCCAGCACCCACACAAAAGCTCACCCCCATCTGTAACTCAGTTCTAGGGGATCTGATACCCAATACTGGCTCCCATGAGCCCAGACACATAAATGATTCACAGACCTACACGCAGGCAAAACCAGCATTCACATGTGTTAAGATTACAAACAAAGACAGCAGTGGCCCACACTGTCAATCCTATCACTAGGGAAGCAGAGTTAGGCATATCTGAGTTCCAGGCCAGCCTGGTCTACAAAGGAGTTCCAGGCCAGCCAGGGCTACACAGAGAAACCTTGTCTCAAACTAAAGATCACAAACAAATAATTCCAGATTCCAGCCCTATCTTGGTGGTTGGGTGTTTTGTGAGTTTGTTTTTATTTTAGACAGGGTCTCGTTTTGTAGCCCAGGGCTGGCCTGAAACTCACCTTGTAGAACAGATTGCTTCAAATGCACAGAGATCCAACTGCCTCTGCCTCTTGAGTGCAGGGACTAAAGGAGTACAGTAGCACACATGGCTACTTGTAGCAAGTTCAAGGTCAGTGGGAGCTGCTTGAGAGCCTATCTCAAACAAACAAGCAAACAAAGAATCAACCAAAGGAGCAATACATCTGCCACTGTGGTCACAGCAAGGGGCATGGGAAGCCTTAGGGAGTGAGTCTGCTATGTTTTGTTGCTGTTTGGGGTGGGTTTTTCTGTCGTGTTTTTCCTTGTTAAGACAAGTTCCCTAGAGCCCTCATATTACTATACCAGGCTGGCCTCCTCGAAATTGAAGAAATCTTCCAATCTCAGCATCACCACGCCAGTTAATTGTCATTTCTAATTAGTAGATATTTTTCTAAGATTTATTTATTATATATAAGTACACTGTACTTGTCTTCAGACACACCAGAAGAGGGCATCAGATCTCATTACAGATGGTTGTGAGCCACCATGTGGTTGCTGGGAATTGAACTCAGGACCTCTGGAAGAGCAGTCAGTGCTCTTAACCACTGAGCCATCTCTCCAGCCCCCAGTAGATATTGGCTTACAAAATTGTGAACAGAAAATACAGAGTTACCATCCCCAGACGTCCCAACCAGGACTAGCTTGAATGACTCTGTTATATTTTTATATTGTTTTGTTTGAGACAGGATTTTGCCTTGTGGCCAAGGCTAGCCTTGAATTATCCCCCCTTTCTGACTCAACGGCTGAAGTATACTTTTTTTGTTTTGTTTTGTTTTGTTTTGAGACAGGGTTTCTCTGTGTAGCCCTGGCTGTCCTGGAACTCACTTTGTAGACCAGGCTGGCCTGCCTCTACCTCCCGAGTGCTGGGATTAAAGGCATGCACCACCACGACCGGCTACATTTTTTTAAAAAGATTTTCTTTTTAATTATGTATGTAAGTGGAGGTGGGAGATGTGCACGTGGGTGCAGGAGCCCACAGAAACCAGAAGAGGGCGACTGAATCTCTGCAGCTGAAGTTACAGGCAGTTGTGAGGCTATCTAGTTGTAGGGGCTGGGACCAAACACCAGTCCCTGTAAGAGCAACAAGGGACACCTCTCCTGCCCCAATTTCTCTCTCTCTCTCTCTCTCTCTCTCTCTCTCTCTCTCTCTGTCCCCCCACCCCCCTGGCTTTTTGAGACAGGGTCTCTCTAGGTAGTCCTGGGTTGTCCTGGAACTTACTATGTAGCTCAGGCAGCTCTCAAGCTCACAGAGATCCGCACCCCACCCCACCCCTGCCTCCCAAGTACTGGGATTAGAGGTGTGTGCCACCATGCCTTCCAGTCTTCACCATTCTCACGTGTGTACGAAGGTAGCACGTTGGTATTTTTAATTGGCAATCGCCTCACTTTTATACTGAGGATCCTGTGCATACATATGTGTTCGGTTGGGTGCGTGTGCCAGAACTTCTGTATAGAGGGGAGGGGCAGAGCGTTGCTGTCTTTCTCTCTGCTAGGCTCCTCCTGGCTAGGCTGGCTGCCCAGGGAGCCCAGATCATGCCCGGCTCCTAGAGCAGGGGTTCCGGGAATGAGCCACCATGCCAGCGTTCTTCATGGCTGCAAGGGACCAGACCCTAGGTCCTCACGCTTTCTTTACCCATGGGTCTATTCCCCATCCCCGGGCACCTTTCCCTTGCTTATTTATCACCTGTACCTTCTTCTATGAAGTGTCTGTTTGAAATTATTTTTTTAAGCCGCTGATTTTTTTTAACCTTAATTTGTTTATTGATTATTTGGATATTTCACATAATGCGCCCCAATTCCATGTACTTCCCGGTCCTCTCAATTCCACCCTCCCTCCCAGAGAAACACCCCCTCAAAAATTAAGAAAAAAAAAAAGAACAAAAAGAAGTAAATAAAAATACAAAATCCAAGCCAGGTGGTAGTAGCACATGCCTTTGATCCCAGCACCCAGAAGGCAGAGGCAGGTGGATTTCTTAGGCCAGCCTGGTTTACCAAGAGAGTCCCAGGACAGCCAGGGATACGTAGAGAAGCCCTGTCTGGAAACCCCAAAAAGAAAAAAGAAAAAGGGGCTGGTGAGATGGCTCAGTGGGTAAGAGCACCCGACTGGTTTTCCGAAGGTCCGGAGTTCAAATCCCAGCAACCACATGGTGGTTCACAACCACCCGTAATGAGATCTGATGCCCTCTTCTGGTGCGTCTAAAGACAGCTACAGTGTACTTACATATAATAAATAAATAAATAAATCTTCAAACATTTCTTTAAAAAAAAAAAAAGAGCCCGGGCAGTGGTGGCGCACACCTTTAACCCCAGCACTTAAGAGGCAGAGGCAGGCAGATTTCTGAGTTCAAGGCCAGCCTGGTCTACAGAGAGAGTTCCAGGACAGCCAGGGATGCACAGAGAAACCCTGTCTCGAAAAAACAAACAAACAAGCAAACAAACAAACAGAGCCCTAGCTGCTCTTCCAGAAGATCCAGATTCAATTCCCACCACTCACGCGGTGGCTGGGCATCTGATGATCTCTTCTTGTCTCCTCAGGTAACAGGCATGCACATGGCACACAGGTACACATACAGACAAGACAGCTGCACACATAAAAATAATAAATAAATAAGACAATTATAATTAAATCAACCTGTTATTCTGTCATTCAAAGTTGGGTTTCATTATCAGTGTTAAACCAAATCAGAACCAGTTTCCCACAGCCCGCAACTCACAAGGCTCTCTACCCCTCAATCACATTCAGCTACTTAACAGTCTGCATCTCATGAGTCGCTTAAAAAAGCCATTTCTGGGCAGGAGAGACGGCTCAGCGGTGGAGGGCACTGGCTATTCTTCCTGAGGACCTAGGTTCAATTCCCAGGTCCCACGTGGCAGCTCACAACAATCTATAATGGGATCTGATGCCCTCTTCATATATGCAAAAAGAGCAGTCATACACATAAAATACATAAATAAGTCAGTCATTTCTAAGCTATAGGATCATGCTAAAGGATGCTTTAGAAACAGCTGTAGAAGGAATAGAAGGTACAAAGTGAAGACAGACTGGTCCACAACACAAAGTGCTGTTTGCCCATCCGCTAGTAGGGTTCTGTGTTCTCTCTCTCTCTCTCTCTCTCTCTCTCTCTCTCTCTCAAGATTTATTTATTTATTATATATAAGTACACTGTAGCTTCAGACACACCAGAAGAGGGCATCCAGTCTTGTTACAGATGGTTGTGAGCCACCATGTGGTTGCTGGGATTTGAACTCAGGACCTTCGGAAGAGTAGTCGGTGCTCTTACCTGCTGAGCCATCTCACCAGCCCCAGTTCTGTGTTTTCTATTCATTTATGTGTTTATTTACTTACTTGTGAGAACGCATCCCACAGATCCCCTGCTGGCCTCAAACCCGCTGTGTAGCTGAGGACAATGTTGTACTGGCTCACCGGCTTCAACCCCACAAGAGTGTCTTTCAACACAGCAAGAAGCACATGGATGCTTTTTCTTTGGAACACACATTTGTACAGGCTTTTTGATAAGGAATCTAGCTATACCTGTTAAACTTAAACTGTACGTTTCTGGGGCTGGAGGGATGGCGCAGTGGTTGAGAGGCCATGCTGCTCTTGCAGAGGACCTGAGTTTGGTTCCCAGCATGTATGTACATGCCTCTAGCTCCAGAGGTTCTGATGCCCTCTCTGCCCTGCTTTGGCACGAGGACACACACACAGAGAGACACAGAGAGAGACAGAGACAGAGAGACAGAGAGACACAGAGAGAGACAGGGAGAAACAGGAATAGGAATAAAATAATGTAACTCTTTCAAGTTACTTTCCCAGTAGTAATGCTATTAATAAGTGCAAAGGATTTTATGAACAATTCCTTCAAATTCCTGTCCATCTAAAACTAAGGATTTTGTGGTGAGAATAAGAGCCCAGCAGGTAGGTCAGGCCTTCAGGTCAGAATCCTCTCCCTTCCCTCATGCATCAGTTCTGCTCGCATGCCCCTCCCCCTTTAAGCCTTCCAGGTCAGCCAAGTGTGGTGGTGAAGGCGCACGTCTTCAATCCCAGCACTGGGAGGCAGAGGCAGGGGGATCTCTGAGTTAAAGGCCAGCCTGGTCTACAAAGTGAGTTCCAGGACAGCCAGGACCACACAGTATATGTGTGTGTGTGTGTGTGTGTGTGTGTGTGTGTGTGTGTGTGTGTGTGTGTGTGTGTGCGTGTGTGTGTGTGTGTGTGTGTGCGTGCGTGCGTGTGAGTGTGTGTGTGTGTGTGTGTGTGTGTGTGTGTGTGTGCGTGTGTGCGAGTGCTTAAGCAGGCCAGAGAGGGCCTCAGATCCTCCAGAGCTGGAGCCATGAAGGTGCTGGGAACCAAACGTGGGTCTTCTGCAGCCCTAGAAGTGTACACTTTTTAAAAAATATCTTTCCCTGGTTTTTGTTTTGCTTTTGTTGTTTTTTATTATTTATTTTATGTATATGAATACACTGTTGCTGCCTGCAGAGGGCATCCGATCCCATTACAGATGGTTGTGAGCCACCATGTGGTTGCTGGGAATTGAACTCAGGACTCAGAGCAGTCAGTGCCCTTAACCGCTGAGCCATCTCTCCAGCCCCTACATTTTAAACCAACAAGCTCTCCTCTGAATTCCACTCACATGCTGTAGCAGGAATAGATGGGCACGCACACAGACAGACAGACAGACAGACAGACAGACAGACAGAGAAACACACACACTAAATACAAGAAGGTAATTTTTTTATATATAATTTCCACTATTAAGAGCACAGTGGTGCATGCCTGAAATCCCAGTACTGTAGAGGATTACATTTTCCAAATCAGACATAGCAGGACCTTGTCTCTAAAATGTTTGTTTCCAGATCTAAAATCAACCAAAATGCACACAGAGGAGGCATGAGAACCAAGCCACAAAACACAGGTTATTTGTCCTCCAACACAAGTCACCTTGGGAAACAGCACTGATTCCTTTGTTAAAGCAAAGTTTGGACGCCACTTGACATATATCCACAGGCAGATTCGGGGACATATAGAAAAGTTATTATTATTATTATTATTATTATTATTATTATTATTATTACTTTTTTTTTTTACTGTCACACCACAGTTGGTTAAAACAACACCCGGGATCTCTGATTTATCTACTGTGGTGTGTGTGTGTGTGTGTGTGTGTGTGTGTCGCGGAGGTTGGGGGGATCCAAACAGAGTTTCTCCGTGTACTCCTGGCTGTCTGGGAACTGGCCCTAAAGACCAGGCTGGCCTCGAACTCACAGAGGTTGGCCTGCCTCTGCCTCCAGAGTGCCGAGATTAAAGGTGTGCTGCCGCCTGGCTCTTCAATCTTTGGATCTTCGCCTTTCACCCTTTTGCCCCCAGAGAAAGAGCGAACTTCTCTGGCTGGAGTTGCTTTGCTTTGGTGCAGACACTCCTGGCTCCCTCATGCAAGCGTGTGGAAGCTTCCCGGAAAGTGGGTTTAGATGGCTGTGGGAAGCCCTTAGGGCATGTATGTGGATGAGAGAAAATAGGAAGGAAGAGCTGAGCAGAAGCCAGGGGTAGGTAAGTAAAAATAGCTGCAAAGACGATGGATTAGCCACGCACCTTTCTCCTGGTCTGTGGATAAGTAAACCGCGCAGGGCAGAGCAGAGGTTATGCTGGGCCTATGCGCGCCCTCTGGTGGTTACGACAAGAATGGCTTCAATGGATGGAAAAGGGATGGTGAGGTCATTTGTCTCTGGGAAGCCAGCATCCCTGAGGTCAAACTACCGAGGGAGGCAAGAGCAAACAAGAAGTGGGCCCACGAGAGGGAAGCGTTTCACTTTCATCGGGAAATTGCGCTATAATTAAATCTCTGTAAATGTTGCCCACGTTATATTTAAAATAGAGAAAGCAGAGCTGACCATATGGCTCAGCGGGTAAAGGTGCTGAACGCCCAATTTCCGGCACCTGAGCTTGACCCCAGAATCACATATGTACCAGACTTGTCTCAGTATCTGATTCTGTTTATTGGAATTATATTTAGGGGTTTTGGTTTTTTGAATTTTATTTATTTTGCTTTTTGTTACTGCTTTTGAGTTCCTGTCTCTATGTGGCCATGGTTGGCCTCGAACTCACTATGATATGCCTGCCTCTGCCTCACAAGAATCAAGGCATGAGTAACCACTCCAGGCAGCGGTTAGATTTTATTGTTTCTGAACATATCTGTACATCACCCTTTACTATGAAATCCAGTTAGTTTTGCTTTTGAGACAAAACCTCTCTATGTGTCCCTGGCTGACCTGGAAATCACTCTGTAGACCAGGCTGGCCTTGAACTTTCAGATATCTGCCTGCCTCTGCCTCCTGAGGGCTGGAATTAATGACATGTGCCACCACACCTGACTTGAGATCTTTTCACACAGTATTATTATATTATTATATTATTATATTTGTGTGTCTCTCAGCACTTTGAAACAACTGTTCCAGGGGTTTCTAGTCGCTGTTGTTAATAAAAGATGGCTATGGGCCTAATTGCCATTTCTTTGTGTGTGAACTGAATTTTCATTTGGACCAGATAGTTTTCTGTTATGGAGAGCTACTTAGTATATTACAGACTGTTTTCAGACTCCATGGCTGCTTCTCCCGGCTCACTGTATCCCAACTGTGGCAAGGAGAAATGAAAGTAGCATTGCCAATTAGCCCCAGAAAGGCAAATACCATCAGCAGTTGAGAATTTCAGTTTCTGTGGCACACTTTCTCTATAAAAGAGGTCACAGGGACGTCAGAGACAGACCGACCTATATGAGAACCTATCTCAAAAAGACAAATACATAAATTAGATCAAATTAAAGGGTCCCTGGGCTGGAGAGACGGCACAGCGGTTAAGAGCACTGGCTGTTGCTCTTCCAAAGAAAGGACCAGGTGTTCAATTCCCAGCAACTACACGGCAGCTCCCAACTGTCTGTAACTCCAGTTCCAGGGATCTGACACCCTCACACAGGTATACATGCAAGCAAAGCACTGATGCACGTAAGAAATAAACTTCTATTTAAAAAAAAAATTAGGCTGGGCGTGGTGGCACACGCCTTTAATCCCAGCACTCAGGAGGCAGAGGCAGGCAGATTTCTGAGTTCGAGGCCAGCCTGGTCTACAAAGTGAGTTCCAGGACAGCCAGGGCTACACAGAGAAACCCTGTCTCAAAAAACCAAAAATAAATAAATAAATAAATAAATAAATAAATACGGAGCTGGAGAGATGGCTCTGAGGTTAAGAGCACTAACTGCTTTTCTGAAGGTCCTGAGTTCAAATCCCAGCAGCCACATAGTGGCTCACAACCATCTGTAATGAGATCTGACTCCCTCTTCTGGAGTGTCAGAAGACAGCTACAGTGTACTTACATATAATAAATAAATCTTTTTTAAAAATTAAAGGCTTAAAAAAAAACAAAAAGGGCTGGAGAGATGGCTCAGTGGTTAAGAGCACCGACTGCTCTTCCAAAGGTCCTGAGTTCAAATCCCAGCAACCACATGGTGGCTTGCAACCATCTGTAACAAAAAATCTGATGCCCTCTTCTGGAGTGTCTGAAAACAGCTACAGTGTGCTTACATATAATAAATAAATAAATATTAAAAAAATTAAAGGCTCCTTAAGGATATAATAGTGAAAACATCAAGAAACACTGAGCTAAGATGAATATTTGAGTGGAGTTAGCTAATTTGGGAAATGGAGGTGTGGAAGAAAGAACTAGAAGGAGGGGGAAGGGAGAAGGAGGAGGAGGAGGAACAAGAGGAAAGGATGGAATCTTCAGGAAGGGGCCAGTAAAGGAAGACTCTGGGGCCTGGCAATGGTGGCACACACTCACCTTTGATCCCAGAACTCAGGAGGCAGAGGCAGAAGAATCTCTGTGAGTTCAAGGCCATCTGGGTCTACACTGTGAGTTCAAGGACAGCCAGGGCTACACAGAGAAACCCTGTCTCGAAAAACACAACCTAAAGGCTAAGAAAGTCTCTCTCACACAGCAGGTAGCATATAGGAGACACACATACATATATGCACACTTACACTCATGCACAACACACAAGCGCAGAGCTCACAGAAAGATACCTGCCGAGCACAGAGCAGACCCCTTGAAGGCTAGGGGATCAAGTGCTGTTGGTGGCCTGGGGTGGGCCTTCTTTCCCAATTTTAAGCAAAGAAACAGAGGCTGACAGGCCCATGGTTTTGGGTAGACAGGTTCAAGGCCACCCTTGATCATACCTGGCCAGCCTAGACCAGTTAGTCGGACGGGGTGGCTGTTGGCAAGAGAAAAAGCCCACCAGGCATCTGTCTCTGTCAGGAGGGTGAAGACAAAATTAGAGGTTTGACATCTTCATCATACATCGGTCTGCCTGTCAGGAGTCTGTCTAACTCCTAGTTCTTCGGAAGCTGAGGCAGTCAACTACCTTGTCATTATGGTAAGACATGAGCAAATGCCCCTTCCCCCAGGATGTCAGTCACCCCAGCTGGGGAGAGGCAGTTTCTTCCCCGTTTTTTCATTTCCTCCAAGATCATAGGTAACACTAGAGGCTCCCTGGGTTCTTTCCATTGTAAACTAGAATCCTTAGCAGGAAGCTGGTAAAGGTCAACAGACTGATTAGCATGTCAGTGACAGGGGGAGGTTGGAATATTGCAGGTCCAGAGTCACATTTTCTTGGGATATCATTGGCTCCTCCCACTGCCCTCCTCTCTTGCTGATCTTTTGTGACCATTGGGTAAATTCTTTGGCATGGATGAACAGAGCCCCAGTGTCCAGCAGTCAAGAACTGTTTCTTTTGTCCTTCCTGTAGTGGTCTCTCCTCAGAGTGTTTCCTGTGACGTCTCTTAAGTACTTCAAGAGAAACAAGAAGGGGCTGGAGAGATGGCTCAGCGGTTAAGAGCACTGACTGCTCTTCCAAAGGTCCTGAGTTCAAATTCCAGCAACCACATGGTGGCTCACAACCATCCTTAACGACATCTGACTCCCTCTTCTGGAGTGTCTGAAGACAGCTACAGTGTACTTACATATAATAAATAAATAAATAAATAAATAAATAAATAAATAAATAAATCTTTAAGAGAGAGAGAGAGAGAGAGAGAGAGAGAGAGAGAGAGAGAGAGAGAGAAACAAGAGAAACAGCAGCTTTGCTGAAATCACGTGCCAGGCGGCCTGACTCAGAGGCACCATGGAGTCCAGGAAACGTCGGCCTGTACTGTTCACATTCTCCAGCTGATCTTTCCCCTCCGACATCAAGCGGGCTGTACTGAGTGGGTGGTGCACACATACAATGGCTGAAGGTCCCAACGGAAGGACCAAGAGAGATCGTGAAGCCATCCGGGACTACATAGTGAGACTCTACATCATAAACAAAAGACAAACGAGTGGGCTAGAGATGGGGCTCGGTGAGTAGAACACTAACCCAGCATGGAGAAATAACCAGGACTGCATAAACCAGGCATGATGGCATGCAGCTGTGCTCCCTGCTCTCGGGGAGGATCGGTCAGTGCTATCCTGGGCTACAGAGCAAGTCTGAGGCCAGCCTGAGCTATATGAGATGCTGCCCCAAAGAGCTTTTTTAAAAATGTAGCTACTAGAAAACTCTAACAACTTGCCCTCAGAGACAAGCTCATTCATGTTTTGTTCTTATTATCTCAGAATATAATGATTCTGGGATGAGCATAGTGGCACACACCTTTGACCTCAGCGCTCTTGGGCCAGAGGCAGGCAGATCTCTGAGTTCAAGGCCAGCCTGAGCCGTGCAGTGAGACACTTCTTAAAAGCAAAGCAAAACAAATGAAAAACAGAAAGAAAGAAAGAAAGAAAGAAAGAAAGAAAGAAAGAAAGAAAGAAAGAAAGAAAGAAAGAAAAACATTCTGTCAGCAAAGTAGCTCAGTGGTAGAGCACTTGCCTAGCCTGTGCCAAGACCCTGCCTGGATGCCATCTGTCTCAGGGCTTCCATTACTGTGAAGAGACACCATGACCAAGGCATCTCTCTCTCTCTCTCTCTATCTCTATCTCTCTCTCTCTTTTAATTTATTTATGTATTATATGTTAAGTACACTGTAGTTGTCTTCAGACACCCCAGTAGAGGGCGTCAGATCTCATTACGGATGGTTGTGAGCCACCATGTGGTTGCTGGGATTTGAACTCAGGACCTTCAGAAGAGCAGTCAGTGCTCTTAACCACTGAACCATCTCTCCAGCTCCAAGGCAACTCTTATAAAGGACAACATTTAATTGCCATGCTTCCTGCTATGACGATAATGAACTAAACCTCTGAACCTGTAAGCTGACCACACTTTGGTCATGGTGTCTCTTCACAGCAATGGAAACCCTGACTAGGACAGACGTTGGTACCAGGGACTGGAGTATTGTTGTGCTAGGCCTTTTGTTTGGAGGAATGTGGATCTGGGGACTTTGGATTTGGAAAGCAGTGGAATGCTTTAAGTGGGGCTTAATGGAGCATCCTAGTAGGAGTATGGACGACTTGTATACTGGGGATGATTTGAACTGCACAGACCTGGCCCAAGAGGTCCCGATGGAGAATTTCAGTATGCTGCCTAGAGACTTCTGGTGATATTTGGTGAAGACTGTGACTGATTTTTGCCCGTCTGAAGAGTCTACCTGAGGCTAAGGTAAAGAGATTTACATTAATTGCATTGACAAAGGAAGTCTCCGAAAAGCACAGAGCACTTTGTCCTCTGGTTTAGTCTCATGAAGAGAGTTTTGATCAAGCATAGCAAACTTAAAAAGAAAAAATACAAAAATGTATGGCTCAAGTAATAACAAAGGGGCATTTGGAAGTAAAATGGAGTTAAATCCTATGTTCAATGATATTAAACAGAATTAAGGGAGTGGCGATCACTGGGCAAGATCCTACCCAGCTTAGCTTATTGTTTATGCTTTTGCAGTTGAACAAAGGATAGTTCTATCGTGTTAGGTGCTATTATTATCTGGTTATTGTTTTCATTTGGACTTTTAATCTGGCCTGAACTACAATTCAGAAATGGAGGGCACACCTGTGATCCAGATAGTTTATTTTTTTAGATTTATTTATGTACATGAGTACACTGTAGCTGTCTTCAGACGCACCAGAAGAGGGCATCGGATCCCATTACAGAATGTTGTAAGCCACCGTGTGGCTGCTGGGAATTGAACTCAGGACCTCTGGAAGAGCAGAGTTCTTAACCACTGAGCCATCTCTCCAGCTCCATGTGATCCAGACCTTGAGGCTGGGAGACACAGGCTTCTGATCCGGATCTTGAGGAATAGTAGCCATGAGAAGCTTCGGTCCAGGCAAGGTGGCACACACCTTTAATCCCAGGAGACAGAGGCAGGCAGATCTCTGAGTTCAGATCAACTTCCAAGTAGAGAAAAGCTTATGTCTGGGATGGTGGTGGGCATCTTTAATCTGGACCATACCTTCTGCTGCAGGCCCACATAAGGACAGTGGAAGGAAGATTCTTCTTCACCTGCTTGTACACGCTTGCCAGCACATCCGTTGGAAGCTGCTTCTTCAGGATCCCAGCTTATACAGAAGGGCAGCTGCAACACCAGCCTCGTGGGACCTCGAAGGACGGAGCAGCTTCCCATTCACGGCTGCCCATTGTTGGGTTACCTGGACTGCAGACTGTAAGTCATCTCTAGCACTGCCCAAAGTGTGTGTGTCAGAGAGAGACAGGGACAGAGTGACAGAGTATGTGTGCACATTGTGCTTCATTTTCAGAGACTGGGAAGAAACCCCAGAGGAAGTGACATTTGAGTTATACAAAACTTTGTTTGGCCGGTGCACACGGACCCACCCAAACTGCGGCATCTGATGGAACAGAGCCCAGGAAGCTTGGAAGAAAATGTTTGTAGTCACTCATCTTCCATTTGCTTCTCTAGATCCTGTCTTCATTTTCCTGCCCTGACCTGTGTCCTGCAAGGTGCTGTACCAAGAGACTGCACTGCTCTGCCATTTCCAGTTGGGTCCAGCCAGTGTCAGGCAGTAGGAGATTCAGGACCCATGTGGGCTGGCCCCCAGTTGCCTCCACTCTAAGGGTTGGTGTGTTCTTCCACTGAAACCTTCAACGCTTGTACGGTGTCCTCCCCCACCTTCTCCCTCTCGTCCAGGTAACAGCGTCAGCCTTAGGGAAGGTCAGGTCTCGAGCAATCTCTTGCTTTTCCTAAACTCTGCCTGCATCTTTGTAAAGCTTTGTAATGCTCCGATGTTAAGCTCTTCCAGATTCTCGACTTTCTTCACAAGCCCTCTGCCTCCCACCAGGGCCCTGCCTGATGCTGTGTGTGATTAACGACTTTGAGTTCAGAGGAGCTGGAGTGTGACCAGTCAGAGGAAGTGGAACAGCTGGAGGGAGGGCTTGTCTTCACTGCCCAGGAGCGAGTCCCGGAGAGACAGGGAGCCTAGGAGACGTGTAGACCAAGAAAGACACACTTTTAAAAGACCAGTTTGGTAGTGGCATACAAAATGGTTTAAACAACGGAGAAGGGGAAACAATCAGAGTTAGACTACAAGAAGATAACAGTTGCTATCAGATTGGCAAAGATCCGGAGCTTAGCCAGCTCGAAGCATGGGAAGACACAACACCCTCAGAGCACCTGTAAATTAACCGACCTCTTAGGAATACCACTGATGCCAATATCCTGGGTGCTCGGAGCCTGTTGAGGCAGGGATTTCAGTCCTAGGCTTTGGCCTACAACTAGAACGGCACAACCCTGAGTCGTCTGTACACACAGATATTCCATGATAACTTTTGCTTCTCTGAGACAAGAGTTTCTCTGGGTAGCCCTGGGTGAACGGGAACTTGCTCTGTGGGTCAGGCTGGCCTTGAACTCAGATCGGCCTGCCTCTGCCTCAGAGTGCTGGGATTAAAGGTGCATGCTATCACACGCAGCTTGTTGACAACTTTAATATTCCTTAGATGCTGATGAAGTGAATCATAGGTTCCCCTTGTAAAACCATGGTTAACATCACTTGTTATTTAGTGTACCCGTAGGAAAGGGGCAGGATAGTATATGTGCTTCCACTGGGAAGAAAAGGCTATTCAGGGTTTATAATGTAGAGGCAAGAAGAAAACTGATAGTGAAAGTGACTTGTCTTCAAATACACAAAGGTCCAAGGTCAAGCAGGGAGATTAATTTTTCCCTAATCCTCTTGTATTTCCCTTTCCCCCTTTTCCTGTGTGTATATGGCTGTTTTGCCTGCACCTGAGCCTCTGCACACTTACAGGCAGTGCCCAGAGAGGCCAAAAGAGGAGGTCACATTCGGCCAGGGGCTGGAGTTAGTTTGTTAACTGCCATGTGGGCGCTGTGAAGGATGTTAACGGTGAGGTTTGCCGAGTCACGGGCATAGGCTGTGAAACAGGTGGCATGAAGACCAGGTGTCTCTCAGGGAGGCACAGAGGACCCTGAACAGTAGGGAAAGCTAAGATAGCCAGCACCGATTATGGTTCAAACTGTCTTGTCTATTACAACTTGCTGCTTTGTGGCCAAGCGTAGTGGTATATGCTTGTGATATCAATACTGGGGAGGTCGAGGCAGGGAGATGAAGAGTTCCAGCCTAGCCTGGGCTACATACAACCCTGTCTGAAGGACAAACAAAACAAATGACAGATCTCTAAGACCTAAGGGATTTCAAGGCAATTTGTATTTACTTAGTGGACTCGGTGGGAGCTCACTTGTGCCTGCCTATGTTAAGGGCAGAGGTATATTCCTCTTTTGACCTTTAGGTTTTTTGTTGGGGTCTCTCGGGGCCTGGAGTCTACCTCTGGGCTATACTGGGGGGGGGGCAGGGAGCCCCCTGACTCTCCTGTCTCTGCCTCCCTGACGAAGATCAAGATTACACAGCAAGCCCTCTGACCGCTTGCTGGGGCAACCTGGTTGTGGCTCTCTGTTGTATAGATAGTGTGGCTCTTTTTCTTGTATGCGCGTCTGTTTAGCTTTTTTTCTATACCATATTCGTCCTTAAATACAACTCTGGGAAGTTTCTGGGAAAGGGGTTGAGGGTGTTACTAGAGAAGGAGATGGCTCTGATGTCTGTTAGGAACAAACTGCTCTGGTCCAGGCCATTCAAGCAGCCAACCCAGATGTATCTGGACAAGGGGTTCCGGATGCGGAGGCTGACTGCCTTAATTGTTCCCTGGGAAATTCCAGCCAACTCATGATGATGATGAAGTTATGCCAGGAAATATTTGAAGCAGGAAATGTTTTGGAGAAGCCTGAAGCTTTAGTAGTTAAGAGAATTGAATATATGCCGGGCGTGGTGGCCCACGCCTTTAATCCCAGCACTCGGGAGGCAGAGGCAGGTGGATTTCTGAGTTCGAAGCCAGCCTTGTCTACAGAGTGAGTTCCAGGACAGCCAGGGCTACACAGAGAAACCCTGTCTCGAAAAAAAAAAAGAGAATTGAATATGCCAAGGAAAGGGAACACTGGACCTGGGTCACTAAAGACAGGAATGTCCAGAGACTTCAAGGGACAAGATAGAAGAAATAGCTGGGTCTACTGGACCACTGAGCAATGGTGAAAGCCCCCATGAGGGGAGAGCTCTAATAATACAAAGCTTGATCCAGAAATATTATTGGGCAAAATTGGAAGATATACATATAATGACATAAAGGGGTGGGCAGAAGAGTTGGGACCTTGGTGGGGGGGCAGGGCTGTTGGATTAGTGAACTGACCTTCTTGGAGAGATGGGAACACACTGATCTGAGCCCCTGGTGTTGCCTGCCCAAGGAAACTAGGGTACCCATTCTAAGAGCTAGAATTCAGGCTTGTGAGGGAGCCCTGGGAGAAGCTGCAAGGGGAATTAATATTGCACATGGAAGAGTTTGAAAAGTAACATTTGGATGAGTTCAATAAATTGGAGGAAGAGATCCTACAAATTTAGGCAAGTTAAAAACATTAACGTCACCCTGACCTGCTAGCACTTTGTTCTTCCGCTAATGTTGTAACCACAAGCTTATGCCTGGATGACCTGTGATACGGGGGCTTTTCGGGGAGTTAAGAGTTAACGTCTAACTTGCTTTATAGAGACTGAATTGTGACTTTATGTGTGTGCTGTGCTTTTCGGTGACATAGTTACACGGGGGTTTTCAGGAAAAACAATGGGTCTGAGGAAAATAATGAAAAGGCTTTTGATTATGAATTATTACTTAACAAGGAAGTGTGTAGCCAATAAAAGACTGAGATGCACTCAGAGAGAGAAAACCGTGAAAGCTGCTTCTGAGCGCAGCTTCAGGACGAGTCACCCATCAGCTGGCACCTGCATCCTTGCCTGAGACTGATTTCATGCCAATTCAATCCTACCATTTTTTTTTTACTTATGCAGATATATGATTTTATTTACTTTTGTATATGTGTAAGAGAAAGGGGTCTTACTATATAGCCTATGTTGGTAGTACACGTATGTACCACCATACCTAGTTCATGTTTTCACTTTTAAAAATCTATATATCTTTCCAATTCCAGAAGGTGTTAATTCCATTTTCTTTGCTTTCACTGAGGAGTCATTCCTGTTAGATTTTCTTGCTCCATAAGCCTTTCTCAAAACTCTCGGTGACAGCCGCCATAATCCCATACCCCAGCACTCTGTATGTCTGACAGGACCATGTGGACAATGCCACGTTCTGCTGCCATCTCAAGCAATAGTTGGGCCCCTTGGACATGGCTGCAGCAGCCTCTGCATGCCTGTTCAAAGGCTTCTGTCTGGGCTTAGATATCTTCCGCGTGTTGTCTCTGTTGAGCTGTTCAGCGGCTTGCACCTCCCACTGAGGGTAACCCTCCTCGGTTATGTAAGTCCAACTTACTCCGCATCACAGTAGCAAATCTCCAATCCTACCATTTTTAAGACCCTCCAATGACTGAGGCTGGTCCTCGGCCACCACCGAGCCATCTCAGCCCCAGCACTCTAATTACTGACTCATTTTCTCCTTATTTTGGTTTTTCAAGATAAGATTTCTTTGTGTAAGAAACCCTGTCTCAGGCGGGCATGGTGGCACACGCCTTTAATCCCAGCACTTGGGAGGCAGAGGCAGGTGGATTTCTGAATTCGAAGCCAGCCTGGTCAACAGAGTGAGTTCCAGGACAGCCTGGGCTTCAAAGAGAAACCCTGTCTCAAAAACAAAAAAAGAAACCCTGTCTCAAAAAAAACAAAAGATTTCTCTGTGTAGCCCGGGATGTCCTAGAACTTGCTCTGTAGATCAGACTGACCTTGAATTCAGAGCTCTACCTGCCTCTGCCTCCCAAGTGCTGGGATTAAAGGCGTGTGTCACCACTGGCGGCTCCCAATATTTTTAACTTTTATTCTTGTTTTTTTTTTTCCCCCTAGTGATAATGGAGATCAAATGCCAGAATTAACCAACACCAGAATTTCTCTAAATGTAGTGAGTAGTTGCAGGGCCCTTAGCGTATGCTACTGGTGTGTTGCTTCCTGCAGTGATCAGCTGACTGACCGACTCTGACGAAAACACTGCTCCGTGCATCCCTCTCCTGTTGCTATCCTTTTAAGTAACTGACGTTTCTCCTTAGTAGATGCTGCACATCCTGAAACTATTAGCATTCCCTTCCACAGCTAGTGGGTAAGGGGAAGAAACTCTGGCTCTTTTCTGACTCAGGAACAGTGCTGTCGTCTGAGGCCACCCAGGCCCCTTCCTATACTTATTGACATCCTGTCAGTCCATTTTCCCAAGAAGCTACTGTAAGTCCTCTTCTGGAGACAGTATATATATATATATAGATATATCAAACATAAGGCATTAAAGGCATATTAAAACCTAAAACAGTCACGTCCTAAAATGAACTCCCAGGCTAGATACAGGGAGATACACCTGCAACCTCATTACTGAGGGACAGCCAAGTGTATCTTTGCGACAGCAAGTGCCAGAGTTGGGGCTACACAGTGAGACCACTCTCAAAAGCAAATCAAAGCAAAAAACGTAAATGCTGCAAGTAATACTGCTGGAGTGGTTTCTGGAGGGGAACAAGGCGGTAAGAGAGGGTGTTAGGGAACTTCACTCAGCACACTGACCTCTGGATGACCGCTAGCCGCATGGCTATGACGGGCAACTTAATGTGGCCTGTGCTTAGCTCTCTTCCCAGTTCAGTGCTATTGAGTGTGTTGTAGAGATGGGGCACCACGGGGAGTGAAGCCTCAGGCTCCAAATCCCAGCCTTCAGGAGGCTGAGTTCTGAGGCCAGCCTACAGAGTGAGTCCCAGGTTAACATGGGCTAGGATGGGGGCTCACCTTTAAAACAAACAAAAAAAAAACAAAACAAAACACAAAGATGAGTCCACACCTACTTTCCAATTCCAGCAGCACATCACATGAGCGGTGACCTGATGCCACCTGTTTTCTCACATGAACATGGTGAGAATAGAAATGGCCTTGTAGCTCTTGAGGGAAAAGAAACATGAGCAGGGTGTGGTGCAGATGCTTAGAGGTAGAGACAGGGGCATCTCTGTGAGTTCCAGTGGTGTATAGTGACCCCATGTCTCGACAAGGAAGACGGAGGGAGGGGAGCTGGCCACTTTAACCGTTTCAGTCTTACAGCTAGCTGGCTCCTACACCTCTTGGAGGCCATTCAAAACTTCAGCCCTAACACAACACTGGATTCCAGAGGTTCAGGAAGGAGTCTTCATAGCCTTGCTGAAAAAGACACAGAACAAACCTTTAGTGGGAGGAAAACAGCCGTTAATGGAGCTTTTATGGGCCTACTTCTTCCATTTAAACCGTCCGCTAATGGAATTCTCCGGACATCCTTATTATTTATTGAAGACCCACTTTATCACTCCCTGTGATCAACGGTAAGAACAGCAAATCCCTCAAAGCTCCTCCATTCTCCCCCTAATTCTTCACGCTGTCATACTCAAAGGGAGGCAGGGGAAGGCCAAACCAGCAAAAGTCTGTTACACTGCTATGAATTTAATAGGACTCACAGGAGGGGAGTTTCAACAATTTCTAACCCCTATCACCGCAAACATAAGACAATATCAGGTAAACCGAATGGGACATCACACTGAGTGTGGCCAGTGCTCAATCCCACTGGATGTCTCTCTCCTCTTCAGGAAGAATACTCCAGTTTGGGGAGGCCACGTTTCGGGCCAGCCAGTTGAAATCATCAACCTGGTCCCAGTTATTTTTGCTCCTATCTAAACCGGAGTCCTGGAAGTCCTTGTCGATCCCCGGGTAGCTCCAGGTGTAAGGGGCAAACTGGATGCCGCTGCAGTCCTCCACGATAGCCCTGCTGGTCACTTGCAAGAAGACGCGCGTGTCTTTGGTAGTGTGCACACGGAGCTGCTGGCAAGCCACAGCCAGGACGCAATCTCGACAATCCTCCAGAAACACAGAGGTGGTCACTGGGCCGCAGAGCACCTTGCAGCCGCGGGCCTTCGCAAGCCGCAAGGTGTTGGGATTGCCACACAGTTTGACAGTGCAGTTGGTCAGGTCGCTCAAAAGGACGTCGCGCTGGTGCAGCTCTTCAGCTCTCTTCTCCAGGTCTTGGGACTCCAGGTTGGAGAAGCCACAGGCCCAGCTGGCCCCGGGAGCTCCCTCCTCCTCCTTGGTCACCGGTGGAGAAGGGGCCGCCGAGGCGACGGGTGCGGCGTCTACCTGGGCGGTCCCCGCAGCATCCTTCTTCCGTGCCTTGAAGGCGAAGCGCTTCTTGGGCTGCAACTCCTGGCGACGTTCCGTTAGGACAGCCTGCAGCTGCGCCAACGCCGCCTGGCCCTGCCGCAGGTCGTAGGCGGCGAGGAAGAGCACCGAGTCGTTCAGGAGCTTCCGCAGGCCCTGGAGCCGGTTGGCCGCCTCTTCCAGCCGCTCCGCCGACGCCTCGCCCCGCAGCAGCTCCTCGACCGCTGCGCGCTCCCGGGCGAAGGCGGCGGCGAAGAAGCCGCTCTTCTCCTCCTCCACCTCCTGGTCCTGCCGCTTCTGCTTGCGTCTCTCCACCTCTATCTGCCTCTCCTGTTCGCGCCTCTGAAGTCGCTCGGGCACCAGGCTCAGGTCCCGCGGGGAGCCAGCGGCAGCGTCGGCCAGAGCCATGGAGCAGTCCACACCCTCCATCTTGACTCCAGGCTTCCTCCCCCGCCGCCTTGCCTCCGAGCGCTCGCTCTCCGCGCGAGGCCTCCCACCAACGCGCGCTGTGATTGGCCAGCTGCGGTGACGTCAGCTCCCTCCATATTCTCCTCGCCTATTGGTTTCTTCGCGTTGGAGGGGCGGGAAGGAGGGCGGGGCCGGCTGACAGGAGGGGGTGGGGAGACAAAGGTCCTGGTGGATGGGTGGGGTGGGAGGCAGTCGGGTGAAGCTTTTTTTTTTTTTTTTTTTTTCTTCTTAAAGGGGCAGGACTTATATCCGGGATTGTGGGGTGAGTTGCAGCAGCGGCAGCTGCACATGTGGGTTTGTTTATAAGAACAAGGTTAGAAACTCGCAGGCCTCCCCCTCCCCCCAGCTCCTCCCTGCTACCCCCTTACAGGCCGGAGATCTGCTGCAGGGTGGTGGGGAGGAATCTGTGCTTGTGGTGTTGTGGGGGACAGGTAGTGCGAGAAAGATGGAGGGGGGGGTTATTGCACCTCCCGGACCGCGTCGGAGGAAGCTGCAGCTGGAACAGCTGGCCAGGGAACCGCTTGCATGCCTCTGGGTTTTTTTCTTTCTTTCTCTCTCTCTCTTTTTTTTTCCCTTTCCCTTTTCCCTTCCATCACCTCTTTGCTCAGCCGGTCCCTGCCGCCCCGGTAACCCTCATCCTTCCTGCCCTCCCCCATCCACTGCAGCTCGGCGCGGCCTGGGGGCGTCTGGGTCCCCGTGGGCAGTTACTGGGGCGGGAAGAAAGCGCAAATCACCGCTATGGGAAAGACTGGGTTCCTCGCTGGAGCGGGCTCCGGGGTTCCTGGGGGAGTCTAAAAACAGATTATTTTTTTTAATGGCCAATTGCTGCAGTCGGAGGGGGGGCGGGGGAGGATGACATGCCACCCCCACCGTCTTGCTCCCTGACGCGGTGGCAGCCACTCCCTGCGCAGCTGGCAACCGCTGGCCGCGCGGGGCTAAGACCCTCAGCCGGAGCGCCTCGCTTCTCCCTATAGGGCCGGCGGTCTTTAGGAAGGCGATGGGGAAACGGTACATTATTTCTAGAGGTGGTGGGAGGGATTTGTCACCGGAAGTGAACGAGCCTAGCCTAAAGTCCAGACCAACCCGAGGTGCGAGTGGGCAGCCAAGACCGTGCAGTCCCTGGCAGAAGCCCAAGGCGGCGGCCGCCGAGGACTCGGGTGGCATCCTCGCGTGCTGCCTTCAGCCACCGTGCCTTCTGGACTCGGTGGCCCATACAGTTCTCGGTTTCAGCCCCATCTCCGCCCTTGTTGCCAACCTCCATTTTTGTTCTTTTAATTGGGATTTTTTTAACTGCCCAAAATACTCATTTGAAAATTTACCAATATGCCTGCGTTTTCCTGCAGATAAAGATGGGAGGAAACGAGAGCCATTCAATTAAGTTGGCATTAAGACTTGAGTTGCAAGCCTCACGTCCCATTTGCCTCCTTTCCTAACCATAAAAAAAAAAAAAAAATCCAAACCTCAAGCACAAAATCTTGATTGAAGAGAAAGCATTACACTACAGAATCAAAGACAAGTGTCACTGGGTGGCAAATTCTTTCCTAGGTGGAGGGTTGGAGTGGGAGATCACATGTTACTGTGTTCTTGTCTGTATACCTGCTGTAACAGAGCGCCGATGAGGGGGGCGGTCGGTGGTCACTTATGCAGGCTCCTTATTTTCGTCAGTTTTGTTTCCTGGGCAAGCTAGATGAGGCTCTTGTTTTCTACTTTTTGAAAGCACTTTTATTTCACAAAAGTATGAATTTTGGACTCTTGAAACACAGCTGATGACTTTGTTCAGGTCCCCGAAAGGAATGTAAGAGCCGCTTTCTTTCCTGAAAGATAGATTTTTTTTTTTTTAGATTTATTTATTTGTCTTTTATGTATATGAGTATTTCCTGTGCGGTCGATGCATGTGCTCCACGATGCAGTATGCGGTGTTTCTGGAGACCAGAAGAGGGCGTCAGATCACTGGAACTGGAGTAGACAGGTAGTTGTGGCTGCTCTGTGGGTGGAAGGAATTCAGGTCCTATAAAAGAGCATAGGTGCTAACCATCGAGCCGTCTCTCCAGATGAAAAATAGATTTAACCTATGGAGATTAAACGAAAACTGATTTGCTATAGGAAATAGCAACGACCCCTCATTGGCTTTGCTTTAGTTTCCCAGTATCGGAGCCTGCTCCATTCTAATTAAGAAAGTTTCAGGGCATCAGATGCATGCCTTTAATCCCAGCACGGAGTTCAAGGCTAACCTGGTCTACAGAGCTTGATCCAGGACAGTCAGGCTACACAGAGAAACTCTTCAACCCTCCCACCCCCCATCCCAAAGTTAGTTGGTAAAAGGTTTCTTGAGCTTGGAGTTTGGACTGTAAGCTGTTGTGAGACTATCAGTGGTTTTTAGTGTAGGCTATTTGCAAAGTAGAAGCCAGTGTTACCAGCCCTTTCAAGATTATGTTTCTGCTTAAGGAGAGGTTTTTGCAGCGTCTGCTTGACATGAAGGTGCTGAAAATTGTCTGTTGTTTAGCCTAACGTTTAAGCATCAAAGGACAAAAGATGGAGGGTCCCACAGTTGACTCCATTGGGAAAGCTTTTTTTTATTATTATTAAAGAAGTGTGAGGCATGAGAACGGTGGCTGTGAGGTGGCCTTGGTGGGCTGGGTGATTGTTTTCTATCCCCAGGCTGGAGTAGGCGAGCCAAGGCAGGTGTCAAGCTATGTGTCTGGTTTCTGAGTTCAAAACCACAGGCAGGTTGTTAACTGCTGACCGTTTGCCAGACCATGTTACTTTCTCTTCCTAACATTTGAGGGCAGTGAGTTGAGATGCGTCCTTGACAGGATGGTCCTGGCTCCGCAAAGGTAAGTACCCACCGTGATGGGAGGACGGGAGGCATGCAGAGGGCAGCAGCATTAAGTGCAGCTCTCAGGGCAAGGCTGACGGATCTTGCAGACAGCTTGCAAAGTGAAAGGATAGAACAGCTATGAGTTTTAATGTTTTATTTGGTTTGATTTATGGGGGCAGTATGGACACACCACACCACGGGAGTGGAGGTCAGAGGACAGCTTCCAGGAGTTTCTCTCTTCTACCTTTATGTGGGCTCAGGCTCTAGGCAAACACTTGACCAGTTCAGCATTCCCATCTGTCCACTTTTTGTTGTTGTTTTTTTTGTGACAGGGTTTCTCTGTGTAGCCCTGGCTGTCCTGGAACTCACTCTGTAGACCAGGCTGGCCTCGAACTCAGAAATCTGCCTGCCTCTGCCTCCCAAGTGCTGGGATTAAAGGTGTGCACCAACCACGCCCGGCCTGTCTGTCCAACCTTAACTTATATTTAACAATGGTTTGTATATTTTATGGTTCTCTGTATTGGGTTTGACTTTTTTTTTTTTAAAGTTTTATGTGCTTTGCTGATTGGCCTTACATGTATGTCTATGTGAGGGTGTCTTATTCCCTAGAACTGAAGTTACAGATAGGTGTGAGCTGCCATGTATGCTCTGGGAATTAAACCTGGGTCTCTGGAAGAGCAGCCAGTGCTCTTAACCACTGAACCATCTCTCCAGCACCCAAGGGTTTTCTGTCTTTCTCTCTTTCTTTTTTATCTTCCTATATGAGTAATTGGCCTGCGTGTATGTGCACCATGTGAGCTCAGTACCCACAGGAAGAGAGCCTTGAACCCCCTGAAACTGGAGTTACATACGGTTGTGAGGCACCACGTGGATGATGGGAATTGAACATCTATAAGGATGCTCTAGCCACCGAGCCATCTTTCCAATTCCTACATGATGTTATAATGCCTTAACAGTGAACCTTAAACCAAGCTTTGGTGGTTCATGCTTGTAATCCCGGCACTCAGGAGGCTGAAGCAGTAGGATCAAGAATTCCAGGCTAGCCGGGCGTGGTAGCACACACCTTTAATCCCAGCACTCGGGAGGCAGAGGCAGATGGATTTCTGAGTTCAAGGCCAGCCACCTGGTCTACAAAGTGAGTTCCAGGACAGCCAGGGCTATACAGAGAAACCCTATCTTAAAAAACAAAAAAAGAATTCCAGGCTAGCTTGGGCGATATAGAGATCCTATCTCTTAAAGAAGGAGAAGGATTAGGATTCTCATCTTCGTAGTTAGATGCCCCAGGAAATCAGTGAATGGGGAAAGCATTTAAATGAAAGAAGCCTTGGTCTGGGCCCGGACAGCTCAGGAATGAGGCCCCTTGCTGTTCAGTGGGCTTTCTCGGAGTTGTTGGGCAGATGGCAGAAGCCAGCTGCACCTAGGCAGATATGAGCCCTGTTTTGTAGTGGTTGGTTGCCAGAGGGAAGCGGTCACCTGTTTACCTCTCAGCAAGCAAGCTAGGAGCATGCCTGGGTTGTGACGCGTTCACTGAGGGAACCTAGTCCTCTCTTATCAGAGGGTAGGCCAATCTTCCTACCACTAATGCTAACATTTCTGGTACAAAGACAGCTGTGAGGGCATGTCCTGTTCTTCAAAGGGACCGTCCTTATACGGGAAAGCAGCTGCTTTTCCTCGGCCCCCACTCCTGGCTGCCTCCTCCCCCTCAACACGATGTCTGCTAAGGAGTTTCCTCCATTGTGCCTCGGGCAGACGTTGCTCAGGTTCTTATCTGCTGCCTGCTTATCAGAGCTAACTGTGCTAGGGGTGGTGAGACAGACACCTCAGTGTGGAAAGCATCGGCCAGGCAAGCCCAGCGGCGAGCCTCCGAGGATCTCACACACAGAGTGGTAGAAGGAAAGACTGCTGCATAGAGCTGCCCTCTGAGCCTCACACAGTTGACACACACAAGATGCACATCAAAAGAAAAAAAAGAGCTAAGCCAGGGAGACCCCAAGGCCGCCAAAGTTACAAAGATACACACTTCACTCAGTGGGGCTGGAGAGATGGCGCAGTGGGTAGCGTGCTCCTCTTCCAGAGGCTCAGAGTTCAGTGTCCAGCACTCAGGTCAGGTGGCTCATAACTACCTGTGACTCTGGTTCCAGGGAATCCAGTGACCTCTTCTGGCTTGCACGTGTGAGTGTGTGTGTGTGTGTGTGTGTGTGTGTGTGTGTGTATATACTCATAAATAGAAAAAAAAAAGATATACACTATACACCGGGAGCCAAAGGCTTAGGAAATAATCACACAGATTTAAAAGAGGGAGAAGCGTCAGCTGGCAATGCTCTGACTGGGACGAGAAAGCAAAGGAATAGAAGTCAGCGAGGTGCTCTGTTCCGTTTTGATTGTGTGTGTCTGGAGGCCAGAAGGAAGGATTGAGCCGAGAGGAAAAACCTAGAAGAGAGATAAGACATAGCATGCAGTGTAAGAGACATCTTCAAAGACTGGAGGCACTGGGGCCAAGCACAGGGGCAAAGATGCACTTTGAATGGGAGATGGGATGCTTCTTGGCTGCAGAGTGGGATTTTGTTTTAATTCTTTAAATTATTTTAAAACATAATTTTGCCGGGATGGAGAGATGGCTCAGTGGTTAAGAGCACTGACTGCTCTTCCAGAGGTTTTGAGTTCACTTCCCAGCAACCACATATAACGGAATTCAATGTCCTCTTCTGGTATGCATGAAGACAGCAACAGTGTACTCACACACATAGAATAAGTAAAATAATAATAATTTTGCCTGCATTTGTGTATGTGTATTACATATGTGCAGTTCCTGGACGTACAGATAGCTGTGAGCTGCTTTGTGGGTGCTGGAATAGAACCAAGGTCCTCACCAGGCGGTGGTGGCGCAGGCGTTTAGTCTCAGCACTCAGGAGGCAGAGAGAGGCAGGAGGATCCCTGAGTTCGAGGCCAGCCTGATCTACAGAGTGAGTTCCAGGAAGCCAGGGCCACATAGAGAAACCCTGTCTCAGAGAGAAAGGAAGGAAGGAAGGAAGGAAGGAAGGAAGGAAGGAAGGAAGGATGGATGGATTGGGCCTCTTCAAGAGCAATGTGTGCTCTTAACCACCGAGACATCTCTCCACCACTGTGTTTTTATTTTATTATTTGTTTGCTTGGTTGGTTGGTTGGTTTGGTTTTTGTAGACAGGGTTTCTCTGTGTAGCCCTAGCTGTCCTGGAACTTCCTCTGTAGACCAGGCTGGCCTCGAACTCAGGGACCCTCCTGCCTCTGCTTCCTGAGTACTGCCCCTGAAGGCAGGCACTACCCCCACCTAGCTTTAGTTTTTAAACTGGTGTCTGGATGCATGTGCCTGTGTGTCTGTGTGTGTGTGTGTGTGCCGTGAGCGTGTGTGTGTGTTCTTGAAGTCCAGAGAGTGAACTCTGGAAGATCAGCAAATACTTTCAACCACAGCGCCATCTCTCAAGCCCCCGCTTTGGTTTACACTGTGCGTTCATAGGGAGGTCAGAGGACAGCTTGTAGGAATCAGTTCTTGACTTCCCCCATATGGGTTCCCGGGAACACACTCAGGTTGTCACTCGTGCCCATTTCACCAGCGCCATCTTGTTTGGGGGGCCAGTGTTTCAGATAAGCTAATGAACCCACGAGCTTCCAGGACAGTTTTCCTGTCTCCACCTTCTACATCACCTTAGGAGTGCCAGAGTTACAGATGTGAGCCACCTGTCTGGCTTGTTGTGGATTTCAGGGTTCAGACTCAGGTTGCCAGGCGTGAATGGCAAGCGCCCTTGTCCTCCTCACGGTCCCCGCCCCGTAGCCGCTTGTAGCAGAAAGTATTTTACTGCAATGGTTCTTTGCAAATTCCTGACCACTACCTCTCGCCTTCTTCACAGATTTCCTCTCCTTTCCTTCATCGGCCAGGCAGAACTCCACTTTCTATCCTGAACCCCCTTCTTGTCTGTCTCTCCTTCCCATTTGGCAAGGTAACGTTCTCCAGGGACCTAAGCCCTGTTCATGTTTTAAGATTTGAATCCAGGCTTCCGGCATCCAAGCTGTCACCATCGCCTGTCTAATCCCAATGCCACATCTAATTGTGCCACAGCCACAGTCTGACGTCAGGATCATGCATAGCGCGTCTCTGTCTCTCCTTCCTCTCTGTTCTGGTTCCCTCTCCCTGTCTATGCCTTGACTCGCTCTGGTCGTCCCCCATACCATGCTAGCATAAGCTGATAGAGTCTCTCTATGTAAAGCGTCTGCTGGCTTGTTCAGAGCGTTCAGCCTCCTTGTGTGACCTCAGAGCCACAAAGCCGTTGCCATTGTGCCTTACCAGCCCCGTGTGCCACCATCGCCTCTGTAGCCACCCATTCCCTCATTTGTCCAGCACAGGACATCCATGTACTTCCATGTGTCCTGCTGCACTTTTTAAGTCTGGCTAACTTGCGCTGGCCACCCTGCTAGACATGCAGGTGTGGCGGCGGCAGTAGACAGGGCTCCTGCAGAGCTAAGTGAGAACTGTAATCAGTGTGGTGTGAGGCGGGCTAACTAGGTGAAGGGGAAATTTACTCTACTTCTTTGTTTCTTTCGGTAAATGTTTCACTCAGGTGCTGGGTGCCCGGAATATAGCAGTAGACAGGAGAGGTAAGGTGATCCGGTTTCATGGCCAGAAGTGGGAAAGTTCCAGTACTCCTAGCAACGCACAAAGCAGGTGCAGGGAACCCAGAGCTGTGGGAAAGAGGAGTCTGGCCAGAGCAGCATTATCAGCCCTGCTGTGTCACACGGCGACTTAATGGCATTGGGATACCAGCTCTTTCTCTGGGGAAATTACACCTGAATCTCTTTGGAGTGAAGCCTGGGCATATGTAAGTGTTGCTAGGGACTAAACCCAGGATCTTGTATGTGGCAGGCAGATCTTCTACAGTGGAGCCACTCCCATCAATGGTTTTTTGAGACAAGACCTTGTGTAGCCCGGGTTGGCTTCAAACTGTCTGTACAGCCCAGGCTGGCTGAGAATTCCTCATCCCGGTATGACAGATGTGAGCCACCACACCCAGCCTTCCCAGGATTCGGAATCCTCTTCCCCAAAGTGGAGATCAGAGGCAAGGTCTGGGAGGTGAGCAGAGCCCCCCACCCATGAGTCCTTGTAAATCATGGCAGAAACTTTGCACTACATCTTGAAGGCACCTTCACCTGGGGGATTTGAGCTGGATAAGAACCTCCCCCTTTCCCATTCTAACACCGGGTCAGCCTGGAGGCCCCAGGCTGTGTGATTCAGGGTTGAGCTGAAGCAAACAGTTGTCAGTTCAAACACCGTCGCAGGAGACCGTCCACCTGAGGGAGTGGTGGGAGTGACCATCAGCTAGACAGAGGTGGGAGCTGGGGAGAGGAGGGTGGGAGGCGTCAGCAGTAGCTAGGAAGGATGAGACAGGACTTAGTGATCATGGGAAACTTCCACATGGGGAGCTGAGGCCGTGGAGAGTCAGAAGGCACAGGCAGGAGAGAGCCAGCAGGTCCGTGTTGGACATGGTTGCTACTATGTCCCTCTCCCTGGGACAGAATGCGTTATCTTTTCCACATGACAAGACACTTGCTTCCTCCATGACCCTGCCATGCTCCTCCTCTCTGGGCTGTGTTCTGTATTCTCTGTCGCTGGTGTGTGTGAGTAGTGAGGCCACTGTCTGCTTCTCTTTTCCCCCTATGTATATATGTGTGTGGTGTGCAAGCTTGAGTATATGCATGTTCAAATTGGTGTGGTTGCGTGTGTGTCTCTGCATTTGGAAGCTGGCATCGAGAGTCTTCTTGGATAGCTCTCATTATTCTTTGGTGCAGGGTCTCTCAGTTGAACCCAGAACTTGCAGAAGGGACTGGGCTGGTTAGACAGCTTGTCCTGGGGAATTCCTGGCACCAGTTTTGAGCTCTGGAATCCACCCAGCATTTTGTGTACGTTCTGGGGGCCTGAGAAGCAGGTGTCTTAAGCACTGAGCCATCTCCCCAGCCTGCTTATAGAGATCTCTAATGTAGCTTCACTCCGCTTCCGTATTCTTTTGCAGTACCCCTGTTGTGTTAATGGCTGAAGCGCTAGACCCAAAGCAGGACCTTCCCTTAGGAGTGTGACTAGGCGGAGTTCGGCTCCTGTTCTCACTTCTAGCTAAGGATAGAAGGGATCCAGGGCTAGAGAGGATATACTGAGCTGCTGAGGAGCAGGGTCAAGTTTAATAGTCGTCAGCTATTCGTGTTAAGATGGCATGATCACTCTAAGTCGTCCATTCTTTGGGTCGGAGAGGTGCTGGGGACTTATTTAGGGACTCTCCTATGTCATGTTCCATGAGTGAGCTCAGTAGCCAGCCAGCCCAACATGTTCCATACTTCAGGCAGTCCTTAAACTTGTCACCTCCCTGTAGCTGGGTCACATTACCTTTTACAGGTAGTTTCAGCTTCTTTTCTTGTTAAGTAAGTGTTTCAAAACCTTTGTAATGATTTCTTTTAAATTATAAGTATGTGTGCGTGGGTAGATGAGGAGGCTGGCCAGGAAGGCCAGAGAAGATCATTAGATCTCTGGCACTTGGGTTACAGGCAGTTATAAGCTGCGTTTGTAAGTGCTGGGAATTGAACCTGGGTCTTCTGGAAGAGCTGCAAGTGCTCTTAAACACTGAGCTGTCTCTAGGCCCTTTTTCTTCTTTCTTCCTCTTTCTCCCTCCTCTTCCTCTTCCTCCTCCTCCTCCTCCTCCTCCTTCTTCCTCCTCCTCCTCTTTCCTTCTTCTTCTCCTTCTTCCTTCTTCTTTCTTCTTCTTCTTCTTTTTCTTCTTCTCCTTCGCCTTCTCCTCCTCCTCCTCCTTCTTCTTTTTTCTTCTTCCTTCTTCTTTCTTCTTCTTCCTTCTTCTTTCTTCTTCTTCCCTCTTCCTCTTCCTCTTCTTCCCTCTTCCTCTTCTTCCTTCTTTTTCTTCTTCTTCTTCTTCTTCTTCTTCTTCTTCTTCTTCTTCTTCTTCTTCTTCTTCTTCTTCTTCTTCTTCTTCTTCTTCTTCTTCTTCTCCTTCCTCCTCCTCCTCCTCCTCCTCCTCCTCCTCTTCCTCTTCCTCCTCCTTCTACCCCCCTCTCTCTCCCTCTCTCTTTCTTCCCTATGTCACTTAGGACTAAACATCAGGTCCTGAACATGCTAGGCAGGCCCCCTGCCTCTGTAATATCCCAGCTTCAGGCTCACTCTGTGGCCCAGGCAAGCTTTGAACTTGGGATCTTCTTGTGGTAAGATTATAGGCATACATCACCAGACCGGGCATTATGATTCTTTTTTTTTTTTTTTTTTTTTTTTTTTTTTTTGTAAGCTTTACTGTTTGTAATCTTCTATTTTGGGGAGCCATTAATCTAATCCCACCCTTCCTTACAGATAATAGTAAGCATATGCCTTGTGATTATAACAGAACATGCAACAGTTGCTAAGCCCCTGTGTGACTCTAAGCTCTATAAGGGCCATGATTGTGTCCTCTTTGTTTATTTGAGACAGCGTCTCACAGTGTAGAGCTGGCTGGGCTAGAACTCTCTGTGTCGATCTGGCTGGGCCTCAAACTAGAAGAGATCGCGTGCCTCCACGCCTGACCTGCCTAGTGTCTTTATGCCTGTGTTACTTAACACAGAGTAACTTAACGTGACAGAGTAAACAACTGAGATCAGTAAGAAGAGAAGGAAGGGTGTGTTTTGACTCTTGGCCTCCGAGGTTTCAGTCTGTGTCACTTGGCCCTGTACGCTTTGTGGCAGACGTCTCATTGGAGACTTGCCAACGGTATTGCCCCTCGGAGGCGTTGAGAGGAAGAGATGTATCCTGTATCCCTGAATCCCCTTTGAAAGCTTGTCACCAGTGACTAATTTCCTCCCTCTAGACTCTGTCTCTTAAAGCCAATGAATGACATCAGTCTTTCGACACGGGGCCTTTAGGGAACTGTCAGCCTGGAGACAAAACGCTGTGCTGTGCTCCAGTATGCAGCAGGGCCTGTCAGAGTAGACTCTGGACACTTACTCGCTGAAGGAAGGGACCCTCAGGCCAGCAGTCCAGAGACCGGGCTTGCAGTGATATGTATTCTGCATTTATTTGTGTATGAGCATGTGTATGGAGGTCAGAGGGGCTCTTGGAGAGAGTTGGTTCTCTCTTTTCATCTTGTGAGTTCAAACCTAGGTAGCCAGGTTTAGCACCAAATGCCTTTATCCCCTGAGCCATCTCACCAGCTCCTGTAGTGATATTTATTATGCATAAGCCCCCAGAGGGACTCATCTGAAGCAAGGACAGTTTTTAAGAGTCATGGGGACCAGTGAGAGTCAGATCTATTATCGTTCATCTTAGGCATCCAACTCAGGTTGTCTTGCTTGGCTGCAATCACCTTACCCACTGAGCCATTTTGCCAGCCCTCTGTTTCTTTCTTTCTTTCTTTCTTTCTTTCTTTCTTTCTTTCTTTCTTTCTTTCTTTCTTTTTGTTAATTAGGTATTTTCCTTTTTGTTGTTGTTGTTGTTTTTTGTTGTTGTTTTGTTTTGAGACAGGGTTTCTCTGTATAGCCCTGGCTGTCCTGGGACTCACTTTGTAGACCAGGCTGGCCTCGAACTCAGAGATCAGCCTGCCTCTGCCTCCCGAGTGCTGGGATTAAAGGTGTGCGCCACCACGCCCGGCGGTATTTTCTTCATTTACATTTCAAATACTATCCCAAAAGTCCCCCAGACCCTGCCCCTCTCTGTTTCTTTTTATAGGTTATCATACGAAAAAACTCTGTGTCTAAGGCTTAATAGTAGACCAGATCTTCCTTCCTTCCTTCCTTCTTTCCTCCCTCCCTCCCTCCCTCCCTCCCTCCCTCCCTCCCTTCCTTCCTTCCTTCCTTCCTTTCTTCTTTCTTCCACTGTTTAAGCCACAGCACTGGAAGAAAAGTGGGAAAAGGGGTGAAAAGGGGGGAGGGGAGGGGAGGGGGACCTTGAAGGCAGCCATGTTGGGTCTTGTATGTAGTGGTGTGCAGACGCTCTGAGACGATGAGAGCGAGCCTGTGTGTCAGTAAAGGATTTGCTAAGGCAGCGCTGTTGAGTGTGCCATCAAGGGGAACCCACTCATGCTAAGAGACTGTCCCCTTCCTTAGTTTGCAGAGTAACTAAAGCTTGCTGAAGTGTAGGTTTAAAAATTGCAGGTTTTTCAAGGGACAGTGACACACATGTGTGTGTGCCACAGGCCTGAGGCTTCTCCTTCCTAGGAGGCCCCAGCGTCTGTGGTGCCTGGTAACTCTTGGCTTGTCTAGGCAGAGCTGCAGGCATCTCTATGGTGGTTTGTCCGGAGGAGCAGCATTAATGACTGACGTCTTTCACATATATGTTTGTGTGTTTGCGACAGGGTCTCACATGGCCCGGGTTGGCTCCAGAGTCACTATGTAGCTGAGGATAGTCTTGAACTCGCAGTCCTCCTGACTGCATCTCTGTGGTGTTGGGATTTGGAGAGTGAGCATTGCATGGTGTTTTTCCTACTCGTTGCCACGAGCCTAACTCAAGTGACAAAGACTTCATTTATGTCTGAGGAGCAACTGCGAAGTAGAGTGAACTTAGGGCGAACGGGATTTTTTGAGGGGGCGGTTCAGACAGGGTTTCTCTCAGAAGCTCCCAGAACTCCCTCTGTAGACCAGGCTAGCCTCAAACCCACAGGAGCTGTCCACCTTGTTTTTATTTATTTCTCCCCTAAGAATTTATGGTTTGTCTTAGGGTTTCATTGCTGCAAAGAAACACCATGACCGTAGCAACTCTTAAAACAGCGGCCATTTCATTGGGGGCTGGCTTACAGTTTCAGAGGTTCCGTCCGTTATCCTCATGATGGGAAGCATGGCAGCTTGCAGGCAGACACGGTGCTAGCAGTTTTGAGAGTTCTACATATCTTATCCGAAGGCAGCCAGGAGGAGACTGTCTTCCACAGGCAGCCAGAGGGTTGGGGGGGGGGGGTCTCTTTCACACTGGGAAGACCCTGAGCATAGGAACCTCAAAGCTTCACCCCTACAGTGACACACTTCTTCTAACAATGCTACACCTTCACCATAAGGCCACACCTCCTAAGAGTGCCACGCGTATTCAAACCGTCACATGTTTTAATCATGTGTATGTGTGCATGCGCGTGTGAGTGCTTGTGGAGGGCATATGAGAGCATTGGAGCCCCTGGAGAAGCTATGATTGATTACAGGGAGTTGACATGGGTGTTGGGAGCTGAACTCGGTCTTCTGCAAGAGCCATCTCTCCAGCCCTTTCCTCCTCCCTCCCTTGGGGCGTGGGGGGGGGCACTCATGCAGAGGTCAGAGGACAATTTTCAGGAGTCAGTTCTCATTGAGACGGGATCTCTAACTTTCTGTTGCCGAGTACTGCAAGCCTACCTGGCCCAGGAACTGAACTTGCAGGTAATTCTCCTGCCTCTGCCTCCCAACTCTGTTGGAACGCTAGGTTTATAGATGTTTGCCTCCATACTGGGCTTTCTACATGGCTCCTGGAGATCAAACTCGGTCCTGCCTGCTTGGCTAGCTTTTGCTTACTGAGCTGTCTTCCAGGCCCGTACCATGTTCCTATAAACAGAGTCTCACTGGGACCTAAGGCCTATTAATTAGGCCGGCCAGTGAGCACCTGGGATCCCTTGACCATCTGTCAGTGCAGAGACTTCATTCATACACTACCATACTTGGCTTTATATGTGGGTGCTGGAGATCGAACCCAGACCCTCATGTTTGTGTGGTGAGCACATTACTGACTGAGCTGTCTCCTATCCACCCCTTTTTCTGTCTTTTGTTTTTGAGACAGGGTTCTCTCTGTGTAGCTCAGCTTGTCCTTTAACTTGTACTCCTCCTGACTTGGCCTCCCATACCATATCTGATTCTTTGCTGCATTTTTAGAACATGAGAGAGCTGGCATTGATTTGAGGCAGTGCTAAGTCATTGCATAGCCTATGGAAGATGTGTAGTGTACAAATCTTCTTTTCCTTAAGAAGCAGAAACAAGGCTGGCGAGATTGCTCATGGGGAAGGGAACTTGCTCTCCAGCTTGGTGGCATGATGTCATTCCCTAGAGCCAGGTAGAGAGAGGCGAGAGCTAGAACCGGTTCCCAGCAGTTGCCCTCTGACCTCCACAGCACACAAAGGCATGCACATGCGCACACAGTGAGTAATTGGTTCGGTGAGAAAGAGGCCGAGCCAGATGTTGTAAGGGCAGGTTGCTTGTTTTTTACTTTTAGTGCCAACACTGTTAGCTGTGTTAGTTCTGTGTTAGCCGGGGTTCTCTAGAGTGACAGACAGGCTTGTCAGGGTTATGGAATGAATATGAGTATCTATATATTTAGAGAGAAGGAAGGAGGGTGGGGATTTATTATAGGCTGTGGTCAAGATGACCACAATGCTGGCAGTTGCCTATGAGTGGAAGGTCTAAGAATGCAGTAGTTATTCAGTCCATGAAGGTGCATGTCTCAGCTAGTCGGTATAGCTGGAATCCTGAGGATGTAGGCTGTAATGCCTGTCTGAATGGGCTTGCTAGGGAGAGCGAGCAGGCAAAGAGAGAGAGCCTCCTTCTTCCATGCCCTTATAATGGCTGCCAGCTGAAAGGGTGGTGCAGATTGAGGGTGGCGTTTCCCACCTTAAAAGATCCGGATTAAAAATGTATCTTCACACCTCAGATGGCTTAAGTAAGGGAAAAAAAAAAATCCGCCGGGCACACGCCTTTAATCCCAGCACTTGGGAAGCAGAGGCAGGCAGATTTCTGAGTTTGAGGCCAGCCTGGTCTACAAAGTGAGTTCCAGGACAGCCAGGGCTACCCAGAGAAACCCGTAAAGCCAAAATAAATAAATAAATAAAAGCCCTCACAGGGGTGCCCAGCCTCTCAGGTTTTAGTTAATTCCAGGTGTAGTCAAGTTGAGAACAACAGCCATCACAACTTCCTTTTGTGTTTAAATTTTTTTATAAAGATCTTTACTTTTATTTATTTATGTAGACTTCTGCGTGCATGTACACCTGTACCTGCAGGCCAGAAGAGGGCGCCAGATCTCATTATAGATGGTTGTGAGCCACCATGTGGTTGCTGGGGATTGAACTCAAGACATGTGGAAGAGCCGCCAATGCTCTTAACCTCTGAGCTCTCTCTCCAGCCCTCATGTTTTAAAATTTTTATCACATTTATTTATTTGTAAGTGTCTGTTGGAGTAGGAGAGCTAAGTCAGTAGAGTGTTTGCTATTGCAAGCATGAAGACGTGAGCTTGCTTTTTAGAACCAATATTTATAATCCACATTTATAATCCCAGCACTGGGAAGGCACGACTAGACCTTGCTGGCCGACTGGCCTAGCCTACTGCAGAGTCCCTGCCTCTGGGAAGTCCCATCTTAAAGAGCAAGGTAGAGAGCCAATGAGAAAGAACACATGAGAGTGTCCTCTAGCCTCTACACACCTGTGAGTACTTACACAATTGGGGCATCCATGCATACAAACACACACACTCAAGCAAGTTCACACACACCTGTATAGTTACAAAATAAAACCCACCCGAGGTACATGGACCCTGAGGAGGAACGCTCAGAGTTCTCTTTTCCCACAATTAGGCCAGGTGGTGGCTCACACTTGAAATCCCAGTATTTTGGAGGCTGAGGCAGGAGGATTACAGCTGGGCAGTGGTGGCGCATGCCTTTAGTCCCAGCACTTGGGAGGCGGAGGCAGGCAGATTTTAGAGTTCTAGGTTAGCCTGGTCTACAGAGTGAGTTCCAGGACAGCCATGGCTACACAGAGAAGCCCTGTCTCAAAAAACAAAAGAAAACAAAAACAAAAAAAAAGAGTTGGAGACCAGCCTGAGCTTACAGAGTGAGACCCCCTATTTTTGTTGTTTGTTTTTATTTTATTTGTGTTTAAAGCAGTTATACGAGGAGGGAACAAGGAGAAGCATGCTAGTTGGGATAATATAAGACTAAGACGTGACTCAATTAAAAACAGTCATTTATGTATCTATTTGCTGTATGTGTGGGGGTTTAACCATCGGAGCAAGCATGTGGAAGTCTGAGGACTACTGTGGAAGTCTCAGGTTGTCTCCCACCTTGTAGGTCCCAGGGATCAAACTCAAGCCTGGTGTAGGCCTGGTGAGCAATCATCTCTCCCCCTAACCATTGTGCTCCCCTTGCCGCCGTTTTTTGGGGGAGGGGTAAAAACAGTAATGTTGAGAGATTCATTCATTGCTTCTCTCAGACTGCCACCCATGAGCCTAAGTGCTTCCTCAGTTGCACACACCCATGCAGGGGAGGACATCTTTGTCTGAACATCCTAAGTCTAGAGAACACTTTGTGAGTGACGCCCTGTTAATGAGGACCAGTCACCAGCCTTTGTAGAGCATCCGCTACCTCCAGCACCAGCCAGGTGCCTTGACAGAACCTAGCGTCAAGAAATGGTGGCTTAGCGTACTGACGCAGGATGCCACAGCTGGCCCCGGGGGAGATGGGAAGGGATAAAAATAGACAAAGCCTGGTCCTCGTCTCCTGGAGGCTGGGAGTCCAGGGATAGACATGACTAATTATGAGTCACTCGAGGTGGTGTGTGTTATCAAGGAAAAGGAAGTTGTTTGGAAGTACAAAGAAGAGAGAAGCAAGGGGAAAGGGCAGGCAGGGGAGCCGCCAGAGGAAGTGAATGTCACGAGAGACGGGGACAGGGACAGAACTGGCCAGGCTCTGCTTCCTAGAATCCTGTGGGCATCCAGGAGTTTCTGGAACATCAGAGTTCCTGGCATTTGGGTGGGTTCGGGATGGGAAGGTGAAGAGAAAGAGTTGGAGCTGGGGGTGGGGGGAGTGGGGGGGTCGGCAGTGCCTGAGAAAGGCTGTTGCCATGGTTCCCTGGAAAAAACAATGGGGCCAAACAGAGGTCAATGGAAATGAAATGGAGATCACCTGAGAATGATCTGTGCTCCAAGACCAAAGTGTGAATCTGTTTTGTATTTTGTTTGTTTGTTTGGTTTTACGAGAGAGGAGTTCTCCCTGTAATAGTCCTAGGTGTACTGGAACTCACTTTGTGGACCAGGCTGGCCTCGAACTTCCAGCACTGGGATCAAAGGCTTGTGCCCCCATGCCTGGCCAGTCTGAACTTGTAAAATAGGCATATACTTACCCAATGTCTGTAGCCAGTGCTGATACCAACCAAAGGCTGGCTCAGAGCGAGGATTTAAGGTGCAAAAGGAGTAGCATGGTCCAGAAGAGCTTTTTACCCAATCCACGGGGTTTCTGCACAGTCCTACAAATAAAGCTGGTCTCCTGTCCGGCAGAGACTGGCTTACCACAGCAGGAGCCTATTCCTTTGACCTGCACTGGAGAGAGGCTGTCGGGCAAGCTTCCATTATCAAAACTGGAATTTGCTGTGTGTGGTAGTTTGAGCCTGTAATTGCAGCACTTGGGAAGTGGAGGCAGGAGGACTTGCCACATGTTCAAGACCAGCCTGGGCTATATAGTGAGACCCTATCTTCATTGAAGAGTAAAAAAATAACTTTAAAAAGTAATGCAAGGCATGAGAGACGGCTCAGCAGTTAAGAGCACTGGCTTCTCTTGTGGAGGACTGGGTCAGTTCCCAGCACCCACATGGTGGCTCACAGTGCGCTGTAACTCCAGTTCCAGGGGATCTGACACTCTTCTAGCCTCCTCCAGTGCTAGGCTTCTACGCAGTACACATCCCTATATATATGCAAGCCAAATGCTCATGAGATAAAAATAAATGCTACGAAGTGCAGGTCGGATGCACGAATGTAAAGCAGGCGGGCCTCAGAGCCTAGACTATCACTGGGCAATCTCTTCCCCCCTCTTCCTCACTCAGTGGAAATCTGCCTCTCTCTGCGTGCACTTACCTCTGCTCTGAAATGTTAGCTTTGACCTTTGTCTTGTGTGCATGTGGTGACCAGAGGTCACCATCTGGTGGCCTCTGCAGTCGCTTTCCACCTTTTTTTCTCCCTCCCCCCCCTTTTTTTTATTCTTTTTGAGATGGGCTTTCTCTGTGCAACCCCTGCCTGTCCTGAAATTCACTCTGTAGACCAGACTGGCCTAGAACTCAGAGACCTGCCTACCTCTGCCTCCTGAGTGCTGGGATCAAAGGTATGTGCCACCACCACCCAGCCACTTTTTGTTGCCGTTGTTTGAAAATATCTCATTTTGGGTGATGTGTAATGTGTTGGGGGGTCAGTGCATGTGTTTGCAAGTGTGTGCAGGTACCCAAGGAAACTGGAGGCACTGGATGTAACAGAGCCGTTGGTACAGATGGTTGTGAACCACCCAGTGTGCATGCTGGGAACAGAACTAGTCCTCTACCAGAGTATTCCACCATCGTCTGTCTGTCTGTCATGGTTTTCTAGCTAGCCTGGAATAAACTATTGATCAGTGAATGGCCTTGAACTCTCAAAAATCTACCTGCCTCTTCGTCCTAAGTGTTGGGATTAAAGACACACACAGCCACACTCAGCCCTGGGTTTACAGGCATGGACGTGCATGCTTGCAAGCAAACACTTTCTATTCCCAAAGTTGCTCTTTGATTTTTTTGATAAACACCAGTCACAGTCTCTTGACTTTTGCAAGTTTTCACAAGGTCACTGGTCTCAGGGAGTGTACTTCCAGTGTTTGTAGCTCAGGGATCCCCCAAACTGCCTGCCACGACCTCTGGTCCTGGCACTGCCCAGTACTCGGTGTGGCTCCTCCTTGTTAGGGCCTGAGTGTGGAAGTTGAGCCTCTCACTCTTAGGTGTGTCTAGTTGAGGCTTTCCTTTTTGTCTTACTATCCTTACTCAGCTTTGAGAACCCAGCTTTAGGGCTTGAGAGCTGGCTCAGTGGTTAAGAGCACTGGCTGCTCTTGAGAGGACCTGGGTTTGGTTCTCAGCACCCACACAGTGGCTCAGAACCATCCATACCTCGATTTCTAAGGAGTCCAGCGCCCTCTTCTAACCTCTGAGGGGTCAAGGCAGGAACATGGTGCATATACATGCACACTGTCAAGATAGTCATACATGTAAGACAAAATAAATAAAATTTTCGAGCCGGGCGTGGTGGCGCACGCCTTTAACCCCAGCACTCGGGAGGCAAGAGGCAGGCGGATTTCTGAGTTCGAGGCCAGCCTGGTCTACAAAGTGAGCTCCAGGACAGCCAGGGCTACACAGAGAAACCCTGTCTCGAAAAAACCAAAAAAAAAAAAAAAAAAATTGGGGGGCTGGAGAGATGGCTCAGCAATTAAGAGCATTGACTACTCTTCCAGAGGTTCTGAGTTCAATTCCCAGCAACCACATGGTGGCTCACAACCATTTGTAATGGGATCTGACGCCTTTTGTAGTGCAGGCATACATGCAGATAGAGCACTCACTCATATGCATAAACAAACAAATCTTTTAAAAATAAATAAATGAATGAAATTTTCAGCCTGGTCTACAGAGCAAGTTTCAGGATATCCAGTGCTATGCAGAGAAACCCTGTTCTGGGTGCTGGGGGCCAGGGGAAAGCACAGCTTTAAACTTTTCCCTCTACCTGCCTGTCTGCACAGAATGCCTTCTCTATCCCCATACCCAGAGCATCACACTGTGTGACACCCTTGCCTTCCCCAAGCCCCATATATTGTTGCTCTGTTGTTTTTAATCTCAGAACACTTATAAGGATAGAGGACATTGAGCAGATCAACATGACAATGTTGAACATGAGTGTGTTCAGGGCTGGGGATGTCAGCAGGCAAGCTTCCTGTCTGTGGAGCTGCTTGCCACAGAAACGGCTTCCCTCCCTCCCTGAGGCCACACCCATCCACCACCCACACATCTATCCACAAATCTACCCACCCACCCATCCATCCATCTACTCACACATCTACCTACCCACCCACACATCCATCCACCCACCCACTTACCCACCCATCCACCCATCCATCTATCTACCCACACATCTACCCAACCATCCATCCATCCACCTGCCCACCTACCCAGCCAGCCAGCCAGCCAGCCATTGATCCATCCATCCATCCAACTCCATCCATCCATGCATCCATCCATCCCAGGTACCCAGAGCAAGCTTCACTACTGCCGTGCATATGGATTGCTCTTGTTTCATCTTTCCTTTCCCCACTTTTTCTAATTTGTTTGTGGTGATGGGGACAGCATAGTGACAGTAGATCTTTTGTCGCCACATTAGAGAGGCCTTGGCTGCACCCACCCAGGGGGGGTTCCTTTCTGAAGTGGCAGGAAGGAGGTTTTGAGGTTTGTGAATATTGCTTCTAAGTATCTTAGCGAAAGATTTGTTTGCCCATATTTGTGACATTTTGGCAAGCTAGAAACCTGAGAAGATGCTTTCTGGTTGGTTTTGTGTGTGGTTTTACTCTTTAGGGGGAGAATTTACACCTTGGTGAAACTGTGCTTAACTGGCTAGAGAGATGGCTCAGTGCTGCCCCTGCAGAGGACCCAGGTTCAGTTCCCATCAGTACACGGCAGCTCATGATGTCTGTAACTCCAACCCTACCATGTCCAACTTCCTCTTCTGGCCTCCACAGACAGCAGGCATGCACACTGTGCACTAACATACAGAAAAAACACCCATACGGCTGGGTGGCAGAGGCAGGTGAATTTCTGAGTTCGAGGCCAGCCTGGTCTACAGAGTGAGTTCCAGGACAGCCAGGGCTACACAGAGAAACCCTGTCTTGAAAAAAAACAAATCAACCAACCAAACAAACAAACAAAAAAAAAAAACCAAACACCTGTACGCATACAAATCAATAATTTAAAAAAAAATTGCTATTGGGGGTCAGAGAGATGGTTCAGCAGGTAAGAGCAATGGCTGCTCTTCCAGAGGTCCTGATTTCAGTTTCCAGCAACCACATGGTGGCTCACAACCATCTGTAATGAGATCTGATGCCCTCTTCTGGAGTGTCTGAGGACAGCTGCAGTGTATTCATATACATTTAATTAATTAATTAATTAATAAAACTGCTGTTAACTTTGGGGTTAAAACTAACATAATTCCCAAACAGTTGGGGAATTCTCTATATGCTGTGAACTGTAACAAAAAAATGAACTCATACACACACACACACACACACACACACATACACACACACACACACACACACGTCTTACAAGTGGAAACAGTTAAAGAATCCTCCTGCAGAGTCTCCCTTTGTTAGTTGTCAATAGTGTGTAAGGGCCAGGGGCTGTGCACACTTGGTTGTGGGGCAGGCAGGTCCTGGGGAGCTGTGTGGACAGGTGTAGCAGATTACTGCCATAGGCCGTAGATGCGTGCAGAAAGTCATTTGCTGATTTTCATCTTTGTGTTTGTTTGTTTTGTTGTTGTTTGTTTTGTTTTTCAAGACAGGGTTTCTCTGTGTAGCCCTGGCTGTTCTGGAACTTGCTTTGTAGACCAGGCTGTACTCACATTCAGAGATCCGCCCGTCTCTGCCTCAGAGTGCTGGGGTTAAAGGCGTGTGCCACCACCCCTGGCTGGCCTGGGGATGTTTTTGCTTGAGATAAAATCTCTTGTAGCCCAGGTTGTATCTGAGATTAGCCTGGGAATGCCTTCCTTTCCTTCCCAAGTAGTGGGATTCTGCCCCGCCTGAGCCTCAGTTACTAATCTCCAGCAATGTTTCCCAAATGAGAGTCACCGCTGTCGGTGGCTTGTGAACTCTCTGACCGGCATCTAACAGGCTCTGTAAAAATGAGACACCACAGAGTGAACTGTGTCCAGTTCTCTTCTGAAACTCATCGTCGCTGTGCATGACGCCGAAGGCCTGACTAGTCTTCCTCCCGAATGTCAGAATGAAAGGGAATTCAAGGTGTGTCTCACCACACCCTGGCTCAGATTCATTCTTTCTTTTCTTTCTTTCTTTCTTTCTTTCTTTCTTTCTTTCTTTCTTTCTTTCTTTCTTTCTTTCTTTCTTCCTTTCTTCCTTTCTTCCTTTCTTCCTTTCTTCCTTTCTTCCTTTCTTCCTTTCTTTCTTCCTTTCTTACCTCTTTTTTGTTTGTTTGTTTGTTTGTTTGTTTTTTGGGGTCTTTTTGTTTTTGTTTTTTGTTTTTTTCGAGATTCGAGACAGGGTTTCCCTTTGTAGCCCTGGCTGTCCTGGAACTCACTCTGTAGACCAGGCTAGCCTCGCTCGAACTCAGAAATCTGCCTCCCAGGTGCTGGGATTAAAGGTGTGTGCCACCACCGCCCTGCTCAGATGTTCTTTCAAATCTTGGAGGCTTTTTTTTTTTTTTTTAGAAAAATCTTCCTTTCTGTTGTGTTCTGGTGTGAAATATAAGTCTTGAGACAGAGAGTCTCAGTCAGAGGTGTTTGAAAGCTACTGGTGAGGGGACTGAAGACAAAGTGGAATTTTGATTCTGGTAGATCGCCTCAGAATAAAGACGAAGGAAGAGGATCTATGCAAATCATTTGTTGTCCTGGGGCAGGGAGTCTCCTAGGAGAGTCGTGCTGAGGGGTGGCTCTGCAGGGAGAGGCGCCTGCTCCCAGGCCTGAGGACCTGGGTTTGAGCCCAGGGTCTCATGTGGTCGTAGTGGAGAACTGACTTCCAAAGGTTGTCCTCTGACCTCCACACACACGTCCCCTGCAAAACACAGAATAGATAAAATGTAATTGATGATGATGGTGATGGTGGTGGTGGTGGTGGTGATGACGCCGACGCTGACTGTATCCAGGGAAGCTGGAAAAGACAATGAACAGTTGGTACCTGGGCTGGGGATGTCACTAGCTCAGTGGTAGATAATCTGTTTAGCCTTCATGAGTGGGTTCGACCTGTAATACTCAAGTAAAGTAAGAAAGTATGATTCAAGCCTTGGTCCTTCCCAGGAATGTCCTCCACCTATGGGTTCCCGCAAGGCAATCTGGTTTTTTTTACTGTCGTTTGTTCTTTGTTTTGAGTTTTTTTTTTTCCCCTGTCACTATTTTGATACACTCTCATGTAGCCCAGGCTAGCCTGAAGTGCACTGTGTTGTTATGGGTAATCTTGAACTCCTGTTCCTCTTGGCTCCGCCTCCCAGATTGCTACGATGACAGAGCTGAGCCGCCATGCTCAGTGGAGGGAGAGCTAGGGATTGTACATGCTAGGCAAGAACTCTAAGTGAGCCATGCCCATGGCCCGGTTTTCAATTATGTGTAGGCCTGTGTGTCTCTATGTGGGTATATATGCAAACGAGTGCAGGCGAGGAGGAGGTTAGAGGTGTCAGATCCCCTGGAGCTGGAACTGAGCTCTGGTCCCCTACCCCGGCAAGTGCTCTGACAGAGCCCAGGCTGACCCAAGGCTTTCCAGATAGTTAAAGATGAGATTACAGGCAAGAGCCTAAGCCCCTGGCCTTAGGTTTAGGAATCTGTATCTTAATTCATTACGGAGTGCCAGAGGTTGAGGCACTAGCATGTGCCTGTTCTGAGCTGTTCACCCACGGGGGCGGGGGGGGGGGCAGGGGGGGTTGTGTTGTTAGAGCAACTCCCCAGTCAGTGAGGTGCAGATGGTGATGGGACACATTCCACTTTGAGATTTAGAGAGGTGCCTCTAAATCTAGGCAGGAGATTGACCGGGGGTGGGGTGGGGGTGGGGGCAAGCAAGAGATGAAGCCTGATGTCTGTGGAGAAGAAGGCCTGGCTTTTAGGGGAGGCTTGTGGGTGGGTTCTGTGCTTTGAAGGAAAGAATGAAGAAGAACTCTACAGTGTCCAGGGTGTGGCTGAGGGGAAAGGTTTGAGTCACAAATATGGAGACTAGAACGGTTAGAAGAAATGGTCACGTGCCTCTCCATGCGCCCTGCTTTCAGTGGGTAAGATGGACTCCTAAGGCCTCATGCCAGGCCCTCGTGAGCTGTTCCTCCCGAGCACCCGTGCCCTCTGCTCTGACTGTCAGTTTCTGAACAATGTCCTGGTTGTGTTAGATATGACTCACAAGGAGCTGACACATGTACCCAACTGGTATTTGGCTGCTGTGATTCATCCCGAGTGACGTGCATTTGAACATGGTGAGAGTATACGTACCTTTGCCCACGGTGTCCTCCACTGACACCTCGGTAACTCCTCACCGTTCCAGTAACCGTGCAGCTTTTTACCATGTGGCCCTGGATGTTAGTCCCGCAGTGTCCCTTCTCCTTGGTTTCTCTCTTTCTCTCTCTCACTCTTTAAAAATTAGATATTTTCTTTATTTGCATTTCAAATGTTATCCCCTTTCCTAGTTTCCCCTCTGAAAATCTCCTATACACCCTCCTCCTACTCCTGCTTCCTGACCCTGGCGTTTGCTTATACTGGGGCATAGAACCTTCACAGGACCAAGGGCCTCTCCTCCCATTGATGACTGACTAGGCTATCCTCTGCTACATATGCAGCTGGAGCAGTGAGTCCCACCATGTGTTTTCTTTGATTGGAGGTTTAGTCCCAGGGAGATCTGGGGGTACTGATTAGTTCATATTGTTGTTCCTCCTATGGGGCTGCAAACCCCTTCAGCAACTTGGGTACTTCCTCTACCTCCTTCATTGGGGACCCTGTGCTCAGTCCAAATGGATGGCTGTGAGCATCCACTTCTGTATTTGTCAGGCACTGGCAGAGCCGCAGGAGGCAGCTATATCAGGCTCCTGTTGGCATCTGCAATAGTGTCTGGGTTTGGTGGTTATTTATGGGATGGATGCCCAGGTTTCTCTCTTTTTTACTTCATGTGTGTGTGTGTGTGTGTATGTGTGTGTGTGTGTGTGTGTGCGCGCGCGCATGTATGTGCACACCTGTGTGCACATGCCTGTGGAGGCCAGGAGACAACCTGGGGTGTCATTTGTCAGAGGTGACCAACCTTGTTTTGGAGACAGCCTTTCTCCTGGCCTGGAACTCATCAAATAAGCCCACCTAGCTGACCTCTGTGTCTGCCTCCCTAGCACTGGGGCTACAAGCTCATGCTATCAGCACCTGGCTTTTTAACATGGGTCCTGGGGCTCAAACCCGGGTCCTCATGCTTGTGCATGGGAGGTCTTTCCTGACTAGGTCTTTACTGACTGAGCCACCTCCCAGCCTTCCTTAGTGTTCTTAGAGTGTTGAGAATACATCTTAGAGGCCTGCTTAATACCTTCTCACCCTCTCCCTCCCCCCTCCCCCTCCCCCTCTCCCTCCCTCTCCCCCTCCCTCTCTTTTCCTCTCTCTCTAATAAGTGACCATTAGATTGACCCCTTCTTCAGATGTTTCAATTCTGTATTGTTAATTTGTGTTTTCTTATTTGTTCTGTTTTGAGACAGGGTTTTCACTATGTAGCCCTCGCTGGCCTGGAACTTGCTAAGTAGACCAGGCTGGTCCAGGATCTTCCTGCCTTAGACACCCAAGTGCTGAGCTGAAAGGTGTATGCTACCATGTCTGGCTAGCGTAGTACTGTATTGTTTTTTTGTTTTTGTTTTTCCATTTTCTATGTCTGAGTGTTTTCTGTACATGTGTCTGTATATCAGATGTGTGCCCAGTGCCTGTGGAGGCCAGAGGAGGGTAGGGTGTCAGGTCCTCCAGAGCTAGAGTTCAGGGCAGGTGAGCTGCCATGTTGATTCTGAGAAAGGAACCTAGGTCCTTGGGAACTATGGCCTCTGAGCCATCTCTCCAGCCCCTTGTTTTAGTTTTTGAGCTAAGGGTCTTGCAGTGGGCCCTGGCTTGTCTCGGGCTTGCAGCAGCCCTCCTACCTCTGCCTCTAGGATTGCAGGAGCGCTCCCAAACTCATTTTCATCAGCACTTACTAAGTTCATTTTCAGGAGGGTGCAATAATGGAGCAAGCCCCTTGGCATGGACCTCCCTTGGGAGATTTGACTTCCTGTGTAGCCCAGGCTGTCCTAGAACTCACCAGATAGCTGACCTCACTATATGGCTTTTTTGCCTTTAGCTCCTTATCTCCCAAGTGCAAGGATTTCACCTGTGCACCACCAAGCCTGGCTGAAACTGATTTCTCTCCCCGCTGCTTCAAAATACCAGTCTACTGCCTGAGTGATCACGTGACTGGCTTCTTACACACCCACACCGTGCACCATCCCCCGTCCTTTTGGGTGCATAAGACAGGTAGGGCACTGGGGGCCCTGAGCACAGGGAGGTGTCCCAGCCTAGCCCCCTAGCTGTCTTCCCGCTAGAGTGATACCTCCTAACCCAGTGGCTGTCCTCCCCCTCATGTTCTCTGTGGGGAAACAGGCTGGGTGTGTGAGACTGGCGGCCAGTGGGAGTGCTGGCTGCCTTTGAAAACAAACATCTCTGATGTGTTGTATCAACTCCTTGTCTTGGGACTAGAAGCTCGATAGGACTTCAGAGTCTTTAAAAAGCCTGTCAAGGAAAATGACCAGCTTGAAAACCATGTCCTGACTTTAATAGCATGGGCATCTAGAGAGGCGTCTTAGAGTGTTCGTAGTCACTCGTCGTTTAAACCAAGTAACAGCATAGACGCGATAGTGAGAATACCGGCAGCATTCCAATATGTTGCTCTCTAGCACTTTGAAGCCAATTTCAGACCTTTTTTTAGCGGGGGGAGGAGAGGTCTGGGAATTAGACCCTGGACCCCCAGCTTGCGGAGTGGGTAGCCTGTCATTTAGCCACACCACAAGACTTCCCCTATATAGTTGTCTTTTTCATTCATTTAATTATCCGGTCACTTATTAATTTATTGAAATAAGGTCTCACTGTATTACTGTTGGCCACCAACTTGTAAGCCCCTTGCCTCACTCAGCCCCCTGGGCACTGGAATAACAGGTGTGCACATCCAAACTTGGGGCCATGTTTCTATGCAGACCCCTGGCCGGCTTGGAACTCTCTGTGTAGATCAGCCTAGCCTTGAATTCAAAGAGATCCGCCTGCCTCTGCTTCCTGAGTACTAGGATTAAAGACCTGTACCACTATGCTCATTCGCCACCCCCCCCCCATTTTTAAAATTTATTTTAATTTTCTTTGTGTGTTTGTGAATGTGTATTTCTGTGTGGGTGTCTGTGGAGACCAGAAGAGGGCACCAGCTCTCCTAGGATTTCAATTACAGGTGGTTGTAAGCCACCTAAGGTGGGTACTAGAGTCAAACTCTGGTCCTAAGAGCAACAAACTCTCTTAACTGCTGAGCTGTCTGTCCAGATTCACATTACTTGTAGCAGTAGCAGTCACAAGAATAGCGGCAACTATTATTGAATGTCTACCAGGCACTGGGCAAGGGTTTTCCGTCACCAATGTCCTTTAGCTCATACACCAACCTCAGATACGTGTATTGCTTGCCTCCTTTTTACGAACAGGAAACCGAGAGACATTTAAAAGGCAAGGATGGCCAAGTCAGCTCAGTGGGCAAAGGTCTTCCTGCCAAGCTTAATGACCTGGGTGGCACGCCCCTGTGCGCACATACAAACACACACATACACACACACACACACACACACACACAGAGGCTAAGATGTAAAAAAGGTAGGATGAGGTGGCGCACACCTTTAACACCAGTGTTCTGGAGGCAGAGACAGGCAGCTCTCTGCAAGTTCCAGGCTAGCCTAGTTTATATAGCAAGTTATGTGCTAGCCTGAGCTACATGGAGAGATCCTGTTTTAATCCCCTCACACACACCTCCAAAAAAGTCGCATGTATAAGAAGTAACAGTGGCCTTTATGGAGGCCCATAGATTTAATCCAGGCACGCAGGAGGCAGATGCAGGCAGATCTTGGGAGGTAAATTCAGCCAACACGCCTTTAATCCCAGCACTTGGGAGGCAGAGGTAGGTGGATTTCTGAGTTCAAGGCCAGCCTGGTCTACAGAGTGAGTTCCAGGACAGCCAGGACTACACAGAAAAACCCTGTCTCCAAAAAAAAAAAAAAAATTCAGCCATGTCTTCATAGAGGGTCCCGGGACAGCAAGGGATTCACAGTGAGATCCTGTTTCAAACAAATACAGTACCCTCAAATCATGGTGGGGCCTACAACAGAAGGCTGCCACTGGCTGCTCACACAGGAAGAGTCCACAGGCTCATCTGGTTCTCAGTGCCCTGCTAAGACATCCTCCGTGCACTAGTTCCTGACGCCTTAAAATAACTCTCAGAGGTGAATACTATAATTATCCTCATTTTATGGATGAGGGGGTTGAGGCTCCGACGGGGGATATGGCATGCCCAGTGCCACAGCTCTAGAATAGGTAAAAGCAAAGATATAAAGAAGGATAAGAACCTTGATGATGGCTGGGCGTGGTGGCGCACGCCTTTAATCCCAGCACTTGGGAGGCAGAGGCAGGTGAATTACTGAGTTCGAGGCCAGCCTGGCCTACAGAGTGAGTTCCAGGACAGCCAGGGCTACACAGAGAAACCCTGTCTTGAAAAACCAAAAAAAAAAAAAAAAAAAAAAAAAAAACCTTGATGATGGACAGTGAGGATTAAAATAGTTTTGTTTTAGTGCATTCTGTTAGTGTTTCTGTGTGTGCATGTGTGCATATTGGGCACATACATGCCATGAACACTTGTGAAGGCCACAGGACAGCCTGTGGGAAGTCGGCTCTCTCCCTCCACTATGGGAGGTCACATCAAGACATCGCTTGATGGCGAGCGTCTTTGCCCACTGAGCCACCTTCCCGCCTGAGAATGTAGAATGCGTCTTGCACATCGCTACCTCGATTGACAGCCCTCCTGTTCCCCCGCAGTGGGTACCTCTGGCTGGCACGCACATATATATGCACAGCGCTACTTACCGCCACCGCCGCATCTCCCTTTTTAAATTATGTTTTATTTGTTTGTTAGTGAGTGTGTTAGCATGCCGTGATACTTGTGTGCAGGTCAGAGTCATTTCTGGTTTTTGCCTTCCACTATGTGGGCCCCAGAAATCTAATTTAGGTTCCGAGACTCAATGGATGGCACAGCTACCAGCTGAGCCATCTCTCTGGCCTGCATCTCTTCTAAGTGAACCAAGCAAGGGTTCACTTTCTTTATTCTCCTAGTGATGGGGAACTGTACTGGGCTGAGCTATAGTCTTCACCCCACTTTCACTCCTAACTGCAATGTGCACTTTGGGCCCTTTTTATTTGAAGGTCCAAGCACATTGTAGAACATTTAGAAACCATAAATCTTTGTTTTTTGTTTTTTTCCCCCAAAATCCCGTGTCTGACTTTCCTTGTTTCTAGGTCTCTTACACAGAAAGGAATACTTGTATATGATTAAGTTGCTGATTGTACAGTCAAGCTCATTTACATATAGTACAGCCATTTTAAGAATGGTCCAGGTGACAGGAAGTGGGTGGTCTAGAGACTTTCAGAGGAATTAGTTTAAGAGAATATTGGCTTAGGCATTAATCCCTTTGTTGTTCCTTATAAAATAATGAGAAAAATCTTTTATAAGATTAAAGAATTGAGCCAGGCAGTGGTGGCCCAAGCCTTTAATCCCAGCACTCAGGAGGCAGGCGAATCTCTGTGAGTTCAGGGCTAGCCTGGTCTACCCTGTCTCAAAAAACAAAAACAAAATTGGGGAGATGGCTTAGGGGGTAAGAGCACTGGTTGCTCTTGCAGAAGACTTTGGTTCCTAGCATCCTCATGGAGGCCCACAGCCATCTGTCACTCCAGTTCTAAAGGACCCAGTGGCTTCCGTGAGCTCAAGGCACACGTGTGGTATACACATGCATGCAGACTAAACTCGTGTACACAAAAATAAAACAAAATATTTTTTAAGAAAAGGAATGGTCCTCTTTGGGGGGGAAAAATGTCCTTTTAAAAAGTTTCTTAATTTTAACTTAGATTCCAAAACACAACAGAGTTTGAAATGTTACAAGCAAATTTAAACAGGTCCCCTGTTTGAACTGCTGTTCTAGTCCTATGAGGAGAAGTCTAAGAAGGTGCCTTTGTTTCACAGAATTAGGGCATGCCTACAAATGTAAGCATATCCGTCCCACTGCTGTCCCAGTATTTTGCAAACCCCTCCCCCAGACTTAAAATTAGATTTGACAACTGGTCATCTCTGGGTAGGTCTGAACTAATTAAAGGGTTGCCCCTCGGCCTGTGCCTCTCCCCTGGACTATGGTAAGATATTGGCACAGCAAGACTACATGTTCCCAAGATACTTTGTCAGGCCTGAGAGAGGGGTAAGTTCTGGATCCACCAACCGGGGCTTCTCCCATCAGCCCTTAGGAGACTAGTGACTGAATACAAATCCTTGGAAGAGCTGAGAGCCTGTCTGCAAAATCAGGGTCATTAAACCTCAGGCTCATTATTCCTTAGATTCCAGGGCCAGTTCTCGGGACAGCAGATGATGGGTTGATAGCAGAGCACCTTGAGCTCTGAGCACCCACTCAACATACATTACTGTTATACTAAAAATGCTGCAGTGCCCTAGGACATCTTCTTAAAAATTAATTTTGTTCTCGAAAGCTATATAATTAATACATATTTATAAGGTGCAAAATGTTTGCATGCAATATACACACACTTTGTGTAATGATCAGATCTAGGTAACGGTAGGTCAGATTTAAAGTGAGACTTCCGGTTTCCTTGGGATTTTGGCCAATGAGGAAAGCTATCTTCTTGAAATCCATTAATGTTTCATTGGCAACCTGGAGCGCCAGCTGTAACTCGCTATGCCCAGATTGCAGTGCATACTCCATGGGCTCTTTGGAAATGCCCTTCTTCCAAATAGTAGGGCATTCTAATTACATTCCCACCAATCCAAAGGTTTGAAAGTTTCCCAAGCCAATTAGAAAACTGGTTGGTCCAACCATTAAGTATAAAGAAATATGCTAATTTATGCAATGACTACTGGTCCAGGAAAGCATTGGCTGAATTCAAAGCAAATTAATTAATTAACTACATACATACATACACATACATAGTACATACATACAAGGCTTCTAAGAAAAGAAAGACCCTCAAAGATAGATACTATGTAATACTAACGTAACTGAATGTATTTTTCAGTCAGATCTAAATACCAAGCCTACATTATGTAGATCGCCAGTTACTGAAACATGAGGTGGTTTGCTTCTGAGAAAGAAGTTGGATGTAGCAACATAGTATGGCAGCTTTGACAAACTTGTTTAATTTTATGCTTATATAAGTAAGCAAGGTGCATAAAGGACTTGTGTGGGTGTTCTGGGGCTGAACCCAGGACTGCGGTCACACAGTCACACAGTAAAGCATGTTTTAGCCCTGCCTCTCACTGGACAGCATCTCCACCTCTGCCCAGAGGCTTTTGCTTCTAGTAAAGGCTATACAAACCAAACAATATTGTAAAGAATTTAAATCTGGTGATACTTTTATTTAGAACTCACCAGATATGTTTATCAACAAAACCTCACCAACTGACTTCAAATAATATGGGGCGGGGGGATCAAGGCTTAAATCTGTATCTTTAAGCATGAATTACATTCTTGTACAACTTATTACCTATTTCTGATATTTTTTTAAACCCCCTCCTTGCTATATTGTGTGGGCATTTGGGCATTAGTAGTTAGGCTGCAAAGAACTCTCATAATGAATACTTATGTTTCGGGTACTACTAGGTGGTTTAAGAAGTGTCAACAATTTGAAATTTAAAACAGGTGGTAATTATGGTTGGACCAAATGGTGCTAAAAGGTTTTGTAGCTTCATTTTTTTTAAGAATGGAAGTGATTTAATGCAACCCCCACAAACATGAATAGAAAAGATAGCAGACTAAATAGCGAGGGCCAAGGAGTACTTAGCTTCTCTCCTTAGTCACTAGTTTTCTGGAATCTTAAGGTACGTTTCACAGATAAGATTGCACAGCATTTCAGAGTGGAAAGGGATGTTGTAGAGTTTACGAGCAGATGAGAAACTAAAGGCTAACCCAGTTATCGGCCAACTTAAAATCCACCGATGCTTTAGTTTTTAAATAAATATGCAAAAAAAAATTTTTTTCTTATGTGGTTGCTTCTATTTGGAGTTTCTAAATCAATTTTTGTTTATCCTCCCCGCCTCCAATTTAAGCTAAAACGTGTGTGTGTGTGTGTGTGTGTGTGTGTGTGTGTGTGTACAGGGCCCCTAAGGAGAATCAGCACACATCTTGTAGATGGGGGTGGGGGGAGGGGGAGGCGGGATACAAACCTGTTTCTTGAATCGACCCCAATACATTTCAAAGTTTCCCCCAACACACACACATTTTTTTTCTCTCAAAAGAAACAGAAATCAACAGTCTATGAGCTTGGTTTTCTTTTGAAAAAAAATTTTTTTTAATTTTTAATTAAAAAAATCCTAATCTTTTTTTTTTTTTTTTTAAACTAGGCAAGACCGAAGTTTGAGGTAGACGAGCAGGCGAGCCGTTTGCCCGGGCGCAGAGCATGAAGGCCGGGCGGGCGCGGGGAGCGGGCGCCCGCCGCCCGGCGCGGGGGTGAGCGAGAGAGAGAGCGGAGCGCGTGTGGCCGGCGCCGCTCGGCCTGGAGCTCCCGCGCCCGCGCCCCGCGCCCCGCGCCCGCCGCCGCCGCCGCCGCCGCCCCTGGTGCGATGGCGCAGAAACCCCGTTGACAAGGCACTGCTTTTTCATGACGGTGAGTTTCCCTTTGAGTGTATTATAATTTTGTGATAAAAATTTCAAGGAGAGAGAAAAAAAACACACACACACACAACCTCCTTCCTCTGCCTCTTTTTTCCTTCGGGGAGGGGAGAAGCGAGGGAAGGAGAAGGGGGTGGGGGGAGAGGAGAGGAGAGGAGGAGAGCTGGAGATAGATCTCCAGCCAGACAGAAAAGAAAGAGGAGCAAATTAAACACCGAGTTGCCAAAACCAGGATATTAGGTTTCAGCCCAGAGAGCTATTGGCTAAGGCTGTGTTTTTTTTTTTTTTTTTTTTGGGGGGGGGGTGGGTTTGTGGGTGGGTGATGGTGGTGGTGGGTGGATGTTTAATGGACACGGAGAAAAGGGGAATCGAGTGTGGATGCCTCTCCCGGCGCCGCCAGGGCCCTGGGAAGACCAAGTTCAGTGTCTCGGGCGGGGGCGCGGGCGGGCCGGGGCCGGGGGGCGCCGCGGCCGCGTGGGGGGCCTGGCGCCTGCCTATTTTCCCCCCCTTCCTTCTTCTTCTTCCTCCCCCCCCCTCCTCCATCCGCGGATGCAAATTTCTGGAGCGGGGAGTGGGAGAGCCCGGGAAGGGGGGGTGGGATAAAAAAGGAGGGGAGGTGGCAGCGTGGCGGCTGGCGCTGGGGAGGGGATGGAGGGGAGGGGAGCCTTTTAATGACTCATTGATTGAGCCGCTTTCAAATTAGTTGTGTGCGCCGAGTGTGTGTGTGTATGTGTGTGTGCGCGCCGAGTGTGTGTGTGTATTCCGCCCCCCGGAGCCGCCCGGGGAGCCGCGGAGGAGGGAGCGGGGCTCGGCGAGGGGAGGACGGCGGCGCGGCGGGGCGGCGAGCAGGGGGCGAGGGAGGGCCTGGAGTGACGGCGGCCGGGCGAGAAAACTCAGCTTCTCCAAATCTCCTCCCCTCGCCGCTCGATCCGCACAGACCCCTCGGTCCCTTCTCTACCGCTCGCTGCCTCCGAGGCTCCCGGGTGGGGAGTCCGCCTTTCCGTGCTTCTCGGAAGGGGGGAAAATGGAGCCCGCGTCGGCGGAGGAGACGGGAGGGAAGGCCCGGGTACTCGCTTAACGTTTTCACCCCGGCGGTTTCCTCTTGCCCGCCGCCGCACCCGCGCGTCCGGGGAGAGGCCGCGGCTGGGGCCTGGGCACCGCGAGGCCCGCCGGCTCCCTAGGCCTCATCCCCGGCCTGGGCCGCGGAGCAGGCCGGGCCTGTCGTAGCCGTTGCCGGGCCAGACGCGAGGCCTTGCCGAGGATCCGCGGCCCAGGCCGGGGACGAGCGAGCGTCCCCGCTGCAGGCTCGGCTCGCCGGTGCGGAGGCCACCCGCAAGGCCCCTGCCAGGCGGCGGGACGGAGGGCGGTGGCTGGCGGGGAGCGCTTTTTGTGCCTTGGTGATCCTTTTATTGTGTCTTGATTTTTTTTTTAATTTTGATTTTTTTTTTTTGGTTTTGTTTTTTAGGGTTTTTTTTTTTTGTTTGTTTTTTTGCTTTTTTTATCCCGGCCCAGAGGGCTTCCCAAGTCACCCCGAAAGCGGCTTCTGGGGGTGGGGGCGGCGGGCCGGAGGACGCTAAGATGGCGCTCGGCCTGGCCTGTAGCCAGGGCTGGTGGCGCAGTTGCTCGGCGGCCGCCATCTTCCCTCGCGGCCCGGGCGGCTCCCGGAGTCCGGGAGCCAGGAGCGGGCCGCCGGCTCCCGAGGATGGAGCCGAGGCCGCGGAGACCCCCAGACCCAAAAGGCTGGCTCGCCGCGTTGGGGCTTGAAGGGGCTGAGGTGGTGACGGTTTGCTTTCGGTCGCTTGTCTCGGGCCGAAAATAGTGGGATGTGGTCGGGTTCCTTGGTTGATGGCGTCCCTCCCTGCCTCCGCTCATCCCCCCCGTGTTTTCCTCTTTGATCTCGGGATGGACGGCATAGTCTTTCAGGCTCGGCCGAGGGCAAGACTTTGGGGACCCCCTTGCTTGGTTTTCCTGATTCTTGGGGGTTAGAGCCCCAGCTGACAACGCTAAGGACAGGGTCGTTCTGCCTTCCCGGAACGTGCCCGGCCCAACTGTAATTCATTTAAACCGGTTGTAGTTAGTTGGTTGTTTTGTCAAACAGACCTGGATCTGGTCCCCAGAATGCAGGGACGAGACGGTTGCAAGTGACTTCTAGTTTGGGCCTTCAATGGACTTCATAGACTATCTTAATTAAATCTCTGATCGAAGAAACTCAGTTAAGCTTCAGAGTGTACTTTTTCATTTTGTCTGGTTTTTTTTGGGGGGGGGGGATGGGGGGAGTCCAGTCCAGGCAGGGTTTCTCTGTATTGCTCTGGCTGTCCTGGAACTCATTTTGAAGACCAGGCTGGCCTCGAACTCGGAAATCCGCCTGCCTCTGCCTCCCAAGCACTAGGGATTAAAGGTGTGCGCCACCACCGCCCGGCATACTTTTTCATTTTGTAAAAACCAAGTTTCCTTATATAGATAAATACCGGGCAGGTGTGTAGAGGTCTTAAAACGTTACAGGAGAGGAGGAAGGTCTGGGAAGCTCTGGAGGCACTGGGAGATGGAAATAGTTAATTTTCTAGTGGTTAAAAGTCACAGTGTGTGGTGCTCTTTGTGTCTGAATACAGTAGGTAGGCAGTGGATGTTAGGGACTGCCATACATTGAACACTTCCAGAAAGTGTTTAGTGCTTTAAATACTTGTGGCTTACTCATGACAGACTGTTTTTATTAATCTAGTTCAGGCTAGTAGCCATTTTAAGCAGCAAAAATTGCATTCCCCCACAAAGTTCCACACTGAATCTGACCATCAGAATTAACTGGGAGGTGCTTTAAAATACAGATCTGCCATCTCCATTATTTACCAAGATGAGCTGTGGTCAGTTTTAGCGTGGCACTCCACCTCCAGGACTGAAATTCCGGCCTCATCAGGGAGAAGTTGGAATGAGAGTCCATTGTTTGAGAGCCCATGGGGACAGCTAGTACTCTCGCCGATTTAGAACTAGACTGTACTAGACTAGAACTTGATGTGCGGGAGGGGGCAACATCGGATTTTCGGTCCATATTATTTTGGTTTGAGTGACAGCTCATTATTTTTCCCTTTCTTCCTGCCATGTATTAAAGTCATTTAAAGCTTTTTTTTTTTTTGTAGAGAATTTAGATATCATGAGATTTTTAAATCTTAGTACTGAGTCTGCTTCTGAGTGTTACTGGAGGGTTTTTTAAATTACATTTCCTTTCTACCACATGGGTCCTGAGGATTAAACTCGGGTCGTTGGGCTTACAGTGAATCACCTTTCCCCTCGGCCATCTCTGTGGCCCTATTACTGGAGTACTTAGGGCAAAAGCCCTGGCTCTGGCCCTACCAACAGGCCAGACTCCACGCTGGTCTAGGTACACCAATAAAAGAGGAGTAGGGGTGAAAAGCTGACACATTGTGGCCTCATTGAGACTAGGGACAGGTCAAGAGACTTATCAAACCCTTCTTGCAGGCACTGACATTACCCAGAATTCCATCCTCAGCGGGTTTTGATGTTACACAGGAAAAATGGCCAGGAAAGCAGGAGGTGGAGGTGGAAGGAAGGAGTCCGGTTCCCCGTGTAGTCTGGTTCCCGAGAAACTAGTGGCTTGTGCTCCAAGCAGCCACCTCATCCCGGATCCGGGCAGCCCCAGCCCTGCAGGCCCACAGCCCCTGGAGGCCCTTGCCACAGGGATGTTATCAGTCCTGTTTGTTCCTAGAATTCAAGGTGACTCAAGAGGAAAGATTAAGATAGGACACCGAGCTAGAGAGAAATCAGATAGGCCAGTAACTGCCCGCCTTCAAGTCCAGCCAAGCCGAGTAGACAGGATAGCTGTGTAGCTTAAAAGGTTTTCACTTGCATGTGGACACAAAGCCCAAAAGCTTTTAAAACCGTGGTTTCTCTAAAATAGTCTAGTTTATAGGGAAAGAATCATTAAAAGTAGTGGTGAGTGGAATTTAAAACAAGACATCTGAACTCATGGAATTCACAGCCAGTGGGAGAAAACCTGTAAGCTGGAGGTTTCATATGAGTTGGGAGTAGCCCTTGCTGCCTAGTAAGTTTCTCCGAAGGCATGAGCTGTGCTAGCCACCTCAGAAGCAGGGTTTGTCGTTCCAAGCCGCCTGTGTAGAGCAGACTGAAAGGGAGCGAAGGCTGCCGAGCTTCTCTGGAGCTGCTGTGATTAGGCCACTTAGGGAATTCTTAGATTTGTCCTAATTGCAGTGAGAAGCTATGGTCTAAGGGAGTAGGGTGGGGATTTGAACTCAGGGCTGCAAGCATTGCTAACGAGCAATCCACTGCGGAGGATTTTTGTTTTGAAACTTCAGTATCATAGTCGTGCTTAATTGCTTGGGCTCAAGTTTTGTGTTCATGTGATCCTCCTGCCTCAGTTTCCTAGTCCTAGGACTACCAGTGCAGAAGTGCTCATGTTCTTTATAGACGATTTGACCGCTGTGTAAAAGGTAGGGATTAGAAAGGTTTGCACTGTAGTCTGGTCCTGCAAGAGCGGAAGGAATCAAGAATGTCTTCTCAGCCGGGCGTGGTGGCGCACGCCTTTAATCCCAGCACTCGGGAGGCAGAGGCAGGCAGATTTCTGAGTTCGAGGCCAGCCTGGTCTACAAAGTGAGTTCCAGGACAGCCAGGGCTATAAAGAGAAACCCTGTCTTGAAAAACCAAAAAAAAAAAAAAAAAAAAAAAAAAGAATGCCTCTCATTTATGCTTCTCATTTATGGGCCAAGCTTTGAGTGGCTGACGGTGCCACTTAGAATTTGGAGACGACCAGAAGAGGACTAGCTGGCAAGGGATGGTGACAGGATTCATATGCCACTTGTTGGGTACCAAAATTGAGCTGTTAGAAGTCACTGGCTGGTGGGTGTGTCCTGGGAGCAGCCCAAGTCATGTGAGAGCACAGAAGTGGACCAAGCTGTGCAAGGACAGTAGTGTGCCCAGTGGAATGCTGAGGAGTTAGGCCGTGGCGGCATGCCCACCCATCTGACAAGCAGCTTCTCTGCCGTGTGAGTTGAAGGGCTGGGCTCAAAGAGTGGGGAGTAAATACTGCAGCGGGGTTACAGCCTCATTTTGAGTACTTGGTGTGGGGAGAGAATGTGTGTGTGTAGGTCTGTCAAGTCTTTCATCTTTAACATGGTTCTGGAGATCAAACCCAAGGCTTAGGCACTTTACCTCCAGAGCCATTTTCCAACATTTTCACATGAGCTGAGAGTATCTACCCAAGAGGGAGAGATTAATAAAACAGCAAGTCTGATAAAGGGGCAGGATTCTTGAGAAAGGACAAAGAATTTCAGATCTAAGAACAAGGTTTATCAGGGTGGGAGGAGAGTGGAGTGAAGGCAGAAAAGAAGAGCAGGAGTTAGAGGGAGTGAAACCTCGGAGGCGGGGATGGAGGGCAGGCTGTGGTGCTCTCACGCATGGCCAGCATCTTGCAGGAAGAACAGGTGGCGGCTGGTTTCAGAAGGAAGTTGTTGGTCATCTCGGGCTGCAGGGCAAGTGGGACATAAGACACCTGCAGGCTGCTGCCTGGAGCCCTGAGTCTGCGCACTGAGAGCTCTGTACTGCTGTGCTGTTTCCCAGCCCCAGTTTGACTTTTTGACCTTTGCACAGTTGCACTGGGGAGAGGGAGAGGTGTTGAGGGAAGAAAGTATCCAAAGGATGCCAGTGGAAATGTATAAAACCCTTAACCAGCTGGCTCCTCTTTGAGGCAGCTGGTAGTACTTTTTCTTAGGTTCGTGTCCCTTGAACTGGCTACAGAATAACAGTAGAGGGAAATTAGGGAAAAAGGGGGGGGGGCTGGTGAGATGGCTCAGCAGGTTAAGAGCGCCAACTGCTCTTCTGAAGGTCCTGAGTTCAAATCCCAGCAACCATATGATGACTCACAACCATCAGTAATGAGATCTGATGCCCTCTTCTGGGGTGTGTGAAGACAGCTACAGTGTACTTACATATAATAAATCTTTAAAAAAAAAAGGGGGGGGTGGGGGAGGCTGGAGAGATGGCTCAGCAGTTCCAAAGGTCCCGAGTTCAAATCCCAGCAACCACATGGTGGCTCACAACCATCCGTAATGAGATCTGACGCCCTCTTCTGGTGCGTCTGAAGACAGCTACTGTGTACTTAGATATAATAATAAATCTTTTTAAAAGAAAAGAAAAAAGGCATTCAAAATTGATTACTGTAACTGGCTTAGAAGATGCAGGGCCATTTGTTAGGGATGGAGGTTAAGAAGGCCTGAATATAGGGAGAAAGGATGCATTCCTGGGAGGTGTCTTAGTTGGATGGAAATAGTGGGGAAGAGAAACAGCCACTAAGCAGCAGCATGTGGGATGAGCAGAGCTCTCCCAGCAAGTAGTGTTAATAAAGATGCTTGAAGGATGCCTTGGGATGGGATGCTGGGTGGGGCCGCTGGGTCTTTACTGTCCTCTCTCCCTTCCCTCCAGTGCTTCCATTCAGGAAAGTCCCAAGGGCTCCCTTAGTCCTAGACACTCTTGAAAGGGTGTGACTTGTTTAATTATCAATTTCTTAATAAAGTTGTAAATTGAACACTTCCTGTTCTTGTGGCTTCTTTGGCTCACTGGCTACAAACACATCAAACACTGCGTTAGAAGAACCAAAGCTCTTAAGTCAGGATAGGTGTTGCCTCTCAAAGTGGCTTATTTCAGGTCCACCAAATCCAACTTCCTTACATCATCAGGAGTTCAACTTTGTTCCTGGCTAGAATGTAAACATTTCACAAATATTATTTGTCTCACTTTTATCCTGCTTCACACCCTGATGGCCTTTCAATACATGTTAAAGTCGGTGGGTACAGTGGCACACACCTTTAATCCCAGCTCTCAGGGAGGCAGAAGCAAGAGGATCTCTATATTTGAGGCCAGTGTGAACTACACTGGGTTCTAGGCCAAACTAGGCTACATGGTGAGATCCTGTCTGAAGATATTGCTGAAGGTCCATCCCTAGTTTCTGTATTATGAAAAGAGTCAATGACCTACCTAAGGTCCCTTGGGAAGAGTCCCTGAATTATTACATTTTGGCATTTATACTAAACTGTTTAATCTACAACTAGTACAGCTGTATACAGCTGAGATTTCTGAGGTCTAGCAAGTTAAAATTGACCTTGACCAGGCATGATGGCACTTGTCCTGTGGTGCTGGCTGAAAAGACCCAGGGTCCGAGGCTGAAGTAAGGATCACTTTAGGAGAGCGAGAGCTTGGACAACAGAGTTTTGGGGGTTGTTTTGTTTGGGGTAGAGGGATCGAGACAGGGTTTCTCTGTGTGGCCCTGGCTGTCCTGGAACTCACTCTGTAGACGAGGCTGGCCTCGAACTCAGAAATCCACCTGCTTCTGCCTCCCAAGTGCTAAAGGCGTGCACCACAACTGCCCAGCTGTTTTGGTTCTTTTTAAAAAATAAAGTCAAGGCTGCTGGGGTGAGGAGGTTCAGTGGTGAAACGAGCGGCCATGAACCTGACACCAGCCTCGACACATGCCGGAGCAGACTCCTATCTCCTCAGGACTAGGTTATCCTCAGTGCTCCTAGGAAGGGGAGCTCCTGGCAGTAAGGTGATTGGGATACTAGGTGTCATTCCGGGCCTGAGCTGACAGTTTATCTGTGTTTGCTGGAGAGCAGGCCTGGGCCTCAGGCGTGATTTTCACATGTGCATTCCCAGCCCTGTTTTGTTTTGAGACAAAGACTTACTCTGTTGCTCTGGCTGGCCTAGAACTCATTTCATACAAGAGGACTGGGCTCAAAAAAGTCCTCCTGCCTCAGCATCCTGAATGCTGGGAGTGCACTTATGCCTGACTAAAAGTATGTTTTTGTTTTTGTGGTTTTGCTTTGTTTTTTGAGATCTTATTTTTATTTTGTGTGTCTAGATGTTTTGCCTGCGTTTATTTATGTATGTGCACCACATGCATGCAGTGCCCTCGGAGGCCAGAAGAGGACTTCGAAGACCCTTTGGAGTTGGAGTTACAGGCCTTTGATTGCTACCAGGGTTTTGTCGTTTTGATTTGAAGTTTATTTTAGCTTGTTTTAGTTTTGTTTTTGAAACAGGGCTTCTTTGTTGTAGCCCTGACTGGCCTCAGACTTAGAAATCTACCTGCCTTTGTCTGTGCTGGGATTAAAGGCGTGCGCCACCCACTACCACCACCCAGCCTTACTTTTAGCTTTTAATATAAAGGAAGCAAACCATATATTTTTTTCCTTTATAAACTCTGAGATTTCCTAGAAGTGCAGATAAGTGTACTTAGAAGTAGGCTAATCCTTACTGGTGTTTGTATTCTGACTCCCTAGATCTGTGAACATTTGACTTTAGAAATTGCAGAAGTCTGCCCAGGATTCCTCTAGGTGAGATCACACATAAAGGGAAAAAAAGCACCTTGGCACTGGGACGTGTTTAGAGCCTCATCTGCTCTCTAGGTCTCTTTCTCATCCTTTCATTTTTCTTACTTTCACAATTTGTCCAGCCCAGGCTGGCCTTGAACTATTGGCAGTCCTGCCTTAGCCTCAAGTTCTGGGATTACAACAGAAGCCACCAAACCTGGCTCTCCAGACAGAAGCCACCATGCCTGGCACTCCAGGTAGCCTCTTTCTTTCTTTCTTTTTCTTTTTTTTTTTTTTTTGCAAATGGCTATTTTACTTCAGAGGTCCACTTCTCTTTACAAGTAGACCCTTTGGCCAAGTGTGATGGCACACCCCTATAATCACTCCGGAGGCAGAGGTAGGCAGAAGTCCTGAGTTCCAGGCCTTCCTGGTCTACATGACAAGCTTCAGAACCATCAAGACCGCATAGACCCTCATCTAAAACAACACCAGACAGTGCAGACGTGTGTCACATGCTTGTGGTCCTCACTCACTGTTACAGGTCTGTCACTGCCTATGTGGTATAGATGGTGGGCCCGAACAGTGTACCAGGCAATGAGACGAGAGTAAGACCAAGAAAGGTGAGGGAGGGCACCCTGCTCTCTGAAACAGAGGGCCTAGAGAAGCTGAGCTGAATATAAAACTGTAGGATAGTGTCACATACCTGAGTACGTTCTTTAATGCACTTAAAATGTGCCTATCTCAGGCTGTAGAGACGATTCGTTCTGTGGGTCAGCTGCTGGCTGGACAGTTGGGTCAGCCAGAGTTCAGATCCCCAGAGTCCGGTCAGATGCTGGGCAGGCAGACTGGCGGACAGGTGGGTGGGTGGGTGGGCTCAGTGGCCCACCTGTAATTCTAGTTGTTGGAAGGCAGAGCACTCAAAGCAGACTGGCGAGCCAGGGTGCCACACTGGTGAGCTCAGTGAGACCGTGCCCCAGAGGACAAGGCAGAGAGCATTAAGACTGTAGTGTCAGATTTCTACATTTGAACAAGCAGGCACACATGTACACTACACACAAAACATGCAAAAAGAAGCTAGCTTATCTTTGTAATCTAAGGAACTTTATAAATGCAGTCAGTTTGTTCATATCCACCCCTGGAGAGTCAACAAACCACTAGGGGGAAGTAGTCAGGAAAGCGCCGCCCGCCCCCCCCCCCAAGACCCATCATCTCTTACTAACACAGTATAGCTGCTGTTTCCATAACTACACGGTATCTGGATTGTAAGTTGTCTAGAGATGATTAAAGGTGTGCGCGGGAAGGGACTGAGATGCGGTCCAGTGGGCAGCGAGCTTCTTTAGCGTGCACAGCTCTCTGGAGTCAGTCTCCAGCTTGGCAGGAACCAGGTGTGGTAGGGCAAGCCTGAGGCTCAAGGTTATCCTGACCACAACAATGAATTTGATATTCTATTCATCGTCAAAGCGTTTTCCATTCCTGTCAGGCATAGTAGTAGCTCATGCCTTTTAACCCCAGCACTTGGAGGCAGACTCAGCAGGATGTGAATTCAAGGCCAGCCAGTTATATATAATGAGACTCTGCCTGAAAAAAAAAAACAACTTTCCATCCTTAAGTTCAGTTTTAAATAACCTAACTTTTCTTCCATTGTTCTGTGGGTTTTGCTGTCTTGATGTTGGTAGGTGGGTTGGTTGGATAGTGAAACCATGCCAGGAAAATATGTTACCAAGCTATAACCCGAGCCCCATCAGATACTGATTTGCAATTTTAAATTACATTTATTTATTTATTTATTTGTTTGAGGTACAATTCCAGAGTGAAGGTCAGGGGACAACTTGTGAGAGTTGGTTCTCCTACCATTTGAATCCTAGGGATTGAATTCAAGTTATCAGGCTTGGAGACAGGTGCCTTTACCCCAGAACCGCCTCACGAGCCCCTCTTCCCCCATCAGATACTAAGAACTCATTCTGTGCACAGCACTCGAGAGCGCACTTTGGGGTACATGCAGCTTAGGGGATGATTCAGTGATCGATGGCTAAGTAGAGATCCAGTCAGGACAGAGAGAGCCTTCACTAGGGTGGCACAGGGGCACCCGATTGTTCGTTCCTTCATTCACTCATCAAACATTAAGCAGGTTTTTTCATGGACTCTTGGGAGCTTTGCAGGGTGTTTCTATGAATCACTAACCTATGTGTTCCTCTCATGGGACAAGCAGAGGAAGCTGAGTAAACTTGGTCGCGTGCTGTGGGATGATGGGGGTAAAAGGTAGCTATGATGACTCGGAAGATTAGGTAGCCCGCGAACCTGCAGCTCTGGGGCAGTCATGTACAAGGCTGCGAACAGAGCTTGCGTGGTGTGTCCTGTGCTCGGTGGCTCCACGGGGCTGGGACCTGTGTGGGCCACTGCAGGTGTATAAGCTGAGAAAGGGAGTAATGGGAATGGCGTTTCCTTGGATGGAGCTTGTTTTAAAGGGGTACTCTTGAGACAGGGGACAGATGTTAAGAGGAAGGACAAATGCAGAGGGGCCTTTGTCTGCTCTCAACTGAGAGGTGAAGTAGCCTCTCCCAGTCAGGTCACTGGTTGCTCCTCAGTACTTCAAGCGCTGTAGGGGCGTTCTCAGTGGGCAGCCCAGTGTGATGGCACGCAAAGAGGGATTAAGTGGGAAAAACCAAAATCAGGTGGGGATTGCCTGAAAGAGACACTGTGAGGGGACTCTCTGGGTGGAAGAGGGGGTGTGTAGAATGGAGGGCGGGGGAGCGCACTAAACAAAAGACTTCCTGCAAAATGGCGTGTTAGGTGGGAAACATTATAGATTTCATCCACTTGACCAGAGTTCCTAGTAATTCCGGTTCCAGCAGGGCATAAATTGGGTGTGGTGGTTGCATGCCTTTAATCCTGGTGCTCAGAAAGTGGAGATATGCCAACTCTTTTTTTTTTTTTTTTTTTTGTTTTGTTTTGTTTTTTTTTCGAAACAGGGTTTCTCTGTGTAGTCCTGGCTGTCCTGGAACTTACTCTGTAGACCAGGCTAGTCTTGAACTCAGAAATCCACCTGCCTCTGCCTCTCGAGTGCTGGGATTAAAAGCGTGCGCCACCACCGCCCGGCGCCAACTCTTAAATCTAAGGTCTATCCCAAGCTTTTGTCCCTGCTGGCAAGAACACACTCAGGACAACCGGAATCTTCTGCAGCAAAGCTTTTATTGCTTACTTCTGGGGGGGGGGGGGGCTGCTTATATAGCCCTCAGCATGACGTTTCAGCACCTGATGTGGCGTGACAGCTCCTGATTCGTTGCTCGCCCATCACCCCATTACTACACCGCCGCGAGATGTGCAGTGAATAGTCGTGAGTTCACTCTTGCACTTGCGCATAAGGCTTGTTTACTAGTTAGGCGCAGTGGAAGCCAGCGCCATCTTATAATGGCGATTGCTCACGGCATGCACGCGATTGCTCGCGGTACTGCTCTCCACAAAGGTCATCCTTGGTTATTTAGCAAGTTAAGGCCAAAATCTAAGGTCATCCTTGGTTATTTAGCAAGTTAAGGCCAGCCTATGGAAGCATTCAAGTGGTACTGCTTAGACAAGACGGAACTGCTTTTGGAGTTGGACGAACTGTGCAACCGTTACTTCTGTGATGGTTGAATGGTTCTTATACTTGACCTAGCTCCAGAGCCTCTGGGAAAGCTATAGAGATGCATTTTTCAGTGGCAGAGCATGTGTTAGCCTACATGAGGCCTTGGGTTCAATCTGCAGAGGCAAACAAATACTTCGGGTAAATATTGTCCGTCCTTCACCTTCTTTAGAGTCAGAACCCTGGCTCTGGTGCCCAACAGGCCGTGCTGTGCCCTCGAGGTCCACCAGCCTTACTCATACCCACCCTTCTAACAAGTCCCCTCCTCCCTGCCTCTCCCCCATGTTATTTTAGACTTGTTTTCTGTGTATGGAATGTTTTGTGCATGTATGTGTGTATCGCTTTCATGCCTGGTGACCGTGGAGGCCGGCGGAGGCTGTCAGTCAGATCCCTTGCAACTGGAGTTACAGAAGGTTGTGAGCTGTGGCTAGCTTTGAACCGAACCTCTGCAAGAGCAGCCAGCTCTCTTAACCACTGAGTCATCTTTCCATGCCCTCCTCCCCTCTCCCCCTCCTCATGTTGAGGCAGTGGTCTTACTATATAGCTCAGGCTAGCCCTGAGCCTCACTTTCCATTGTGAGCCTCCCAGATTGCAGGCCTACGTCACCATGCTCAGTTCAATTCTTCAAAAAATTAAAAAAATTTTTTTCGAGACAGGGTTTCTCTGTGGCCCTGGCTGTCCTGGAACTCACTCTGTAGACCAGGCTGGCCTCTGTCTCATAGATCTGCATGCCTGTCTTGAAACCCTGTCTTGAAAGAAACAAAAACAAAACCCAAGAATGTCAGGTGTCTTTTAAGTATATTAATTACACTTCTAATTAATATCTTAGATAAACCGAGCTACTTCCTAATAAAGTTAATTATATTTTTAAAGTTTGGGCACTGAATCAGGGAGGTGGCTCAGCGTATAAAACCACTTGCCCTGGGAATCTGAATTCCTGAGCTTGCTGCCTGGACCCGGGTGAAAAGGCAGACGTGAGGATTGCACATGCGATCTTAAGCGAGGTGGGAAGTGGAGACAGGAGAGCTCTTCATCTCCAGCTGGCCTGCCTTGTCGGGGGCAAGGCGATAACTGACTCCAAAAAGTTGTCCTCTGACTTCACAAGCATGACGTCTGTACTCGTGCACTTGTGTGAGCATGCATACTCACTTACCTCCCCTGTCCTCCCTCGATAGATTTAAAGGTGGGGGCATTAGGGGGTAGCCCAGAGCACGCTGTGTACCTAGGCATGTGTCAAGTCCTGGGTTTGACACCCCCCCCCCACACACACACACAGAATTGCTGCTTGGAAATTCAAGCTTACACTTGATACTCTCACATTTCTGTTGGAAAGGAGGGTTCCGCTAGTCCTTCTAGGATCTGATAAGGCAGGAAATGGAGTTGGGGAAAGGAGTTGGCAGCCGGCTCTGTGGGGCACTGACTGCGTTCATCGGCAGATGGGCACTTTACCTTGTTAATGGCCACGGAGAGGCCTGTGGTGTGCAGCAATTCTCCAGCGGGACGGCTGCCATCTGTTTGGGTCGTAAGGTATTTGTTCCTGCTGTGCTGACACGTACGTACCTGGAGTCCTGCTACTAGGAGGCTGCTAGGGAGATCACTTGACCAAAATCCCCATCTCAACAAAGAAAGATGAGATTTTCCTGAGATTTCCCCCCTTAGTCTCCCACAGATTAGGCTCAGTGCCTTCCACAAGCACATGCGGGGCTGTCTGATAGGTCCTGCTCCTTTTCCTCAGAGATCTGAAATGCTAAATATACTCTTTCTTATATTTAGACATTTTTTAAATTTTATTTTTATTTTCAAATATTTTAATATTTTGCTGCACACACTAGGGAAGTGAAGATAACAGCAGGAGTTCTCTACCTACCACGTAAGTCTTGGGGATCAAACTCACTCATATCTTCAAGCTTTTCTGCACCTCTGTCTGCCGAGCCAATTCCCTGTCCCGTGGCTTTTAGATTTCTTTGCTTATTTTGAGGTAGGGTCTTACTATGTGTGTGTGTGTGTCTGTCTTACTATGTGTCTGTCTGTCTGTCTGCCTTCCTGCAGAACATCTGTCAGAGGCAAGGAGGCAGGTGGATTCAACTCGTTAAGTCAGCGTAGGTCCCAGGTGTGAGGCTGACTGAGCAGTTCAAGCGTCCACACGCAGCTCTCGAGTGTGACCTTTCTGTTGGAAAGGAGAGCTCATCGTGGCAGGCATATTGAAGCAAGAGACTTTTCCTGGTGCTAATGAACTCAGCCCTGCGCGTACAATAAAGCTTGAGATGTGGGTACATCAATCAGAAGTCTTTGTAAAGGCATGTGTGACATCCTCCATAAAGATGGGCTCTGTAGCTCTGTAAATTGTCAGGTTAGTGACAAGGGCCTGGGAGAGGGTCTGCTGTGCCCGAAGCCACACAGTGCAGTGGTTACTAGACTCTTCACGTAGCACGTCTGCTCCCAGCCTTCTGCATCGAAGGCAGGTTTTGCATCCCTTCCTTTGATGGAGCTAGCCTGGGTGTTTAACATGCCTGGCTACCCCAGTGCTTCTGTGTGTCGTGCAAGGTTTAACGACTGGCACTCCCTGTGTGGTCCACGCTAGCCTTGAGCTCTCAGCAGTGCCTCAGCCTCTGTAGTGCTGGGATTAAAGGTCTAGCCAGTGGGCTCAACCTGTTGTTACTTTATTTATGGCAGATGATTGCCTTGTGACACAGGCCTGCCTTAAACTCAGAACCCTTCCTTGTCCTGCTACACTACAAGCATGCCAAATCATTTTAAACTTTTTAAAAGTCCTCTCATGTTTTTTCTTTAAAAATTGATTTTGCCACTAGGCAGTGGTAGCACACACCTTTAATTCCAGCACTTGGGAGGCAGAGGCAGGCAGATTTCTGAGTTCCAGGACAGTTAGGGCTAAACAGAGAAACCCTGTCTCAAAAAAAAAAAAAAAAAAAAAAAAAAAAAGCGGGTATTGTGGCACACGCCTTTAATCCCAGCACTTGGAAGGCAGAGGCAGTCGGATTTCTGAGTTCGAGGCCAGCCTGGTCTACAAAGTGAGTTCCAGGGCAGCCAAGACTATACAGAAAAACCCTGTCTCGAAAAACCAAAAAAAAAAAAAAAAAAAGTTTTTGCTGTCACACATTGTCCTTGAGTGCCCTTAAGGAAGGGGAGTCCTGGCAACTCCTTTGTCTGTTAACATTGTTGGTTGTTTTCATAGGGCTGTTTTCCTTGGAACATGCTGCAAACCCAAAATATTTTACGTGTTACTCATTGACAGAGAGCAGTGGGCTTGAAGAGTGTGCACAGCCTCCCTAAGCCTCCCTTAGCCACAGCAAGCACTGCTGTGGACAGCTGCCCCATTCCCAGCCTTCCCCCTTCCAAGGCTGGGGTCCAGCCTAGACTGCCCTCCAACTTCTCATCTTCCCAAGTGCTAGAATTCAATCTTTTAATTCATTTTTAATTTTTTCCATTTTATGTAGATGGATGTTTTGCTTGCATATATTTCTGTGACCCATGCACATACAGCACCCACAGAGTTCAAAGGGGAGCCTCAAGCCCCTGGGACTGAAGTTGCAGATGGGTGGGAGCCGTGGATTGAATCAGGGTCCTCTGCTGGAGCTGGTGCTCTTTGCCCTCCAGCCCCTAATTAATTTTGTGTGTCTGTGCGTATAGTGTGTGGGCGTGTGCAGAGATCAGAGGATGCTGTCAGGTGTATTCCTCTTACTCTCCGTCTTATTTTTTTGAGGCAGGCTCTCAGTGAAACTTGAAGCTCACCATTTTGGCTAGGCTGGCTGGCCAACAAACTCCTGTCTGTCTGTCTGTCTGCCTGTGCCTGCTTTTGTTTCTGTCTTACATAGCTTCCAGAGATTTGAATTCAAATACTATTGCTTTTACAGCAAGTATTCTATTCTTCCATACTGAACCACCTCCCCAGTCCTGGCACTGTCTTAACTTATGTTTTGATGGTGTTGCCGTGAACTTTAGGCCTTGGTGGGGCTGCTGGGAGAAAGTCCCCTCCCTTTTGTCTACTTACATGACAGCATGTACAACATGGACAAGTGACAGCATGAACAAGTATCCTTTTTTTTTTTAAGAGTAGAAAAACTGGAGCTAATATGATAACTCATTTAGGAAAGGCATCTGCCACCAAGCCTGTGAACTGGGTTTCATTACCCAGGACCAGGTCAGAAGAAAACTGATTCCCTCAGGTTGTCTTCTGACGTCCACGTATGCACTAAGGCACTGGTTTATGTGTGTATGTTGTGTATGCAGGCACTCTCACAACACACACACTCACACACACACTATAAGTAAATATGATAGAAAAACTTAGATATGGTAACAGCTAAGATTTATTGCTTTTATTATATTTAAGGCATTCTCCAAAATAAATGAGCCTTGTCTCCTGTGGGTCCCCAGCCTCTGCACAGCCTTCCCAGATACTGTTCCTTCACTATTGGTCAGTCTGCTGCCCACGTGTGGTTCATTCTTTTTGCTGACATGCGTAATATATTAGCCTTATTACTATCCCTCTTGATTTCAAGCAGGGTTTACTTTTTGGTTTTTTTAAAATTGTTTTTGTTGTTACTCGTTTTTGAGACAGGACCTCTCTGTGTAGCACTGCCTACCCTAGAACTCTCTGTGTAAACCAAATTGGACATGGAATCTACCTGCTTCTGCCTCCTGAGAGCGGGAATTAAAGGCATACGTCACCACACATGGCTGAAATTGTTCTTGAAGCAAGGTTTCATTCTGTATCCCTGTCTAGCCTGGAGCTCCCTATGTAGGCCAGGCTGGCCTGAAATGTACTGTGATGCTCCTGCCTCTGCCTCTGAGTTATTGGAATTACTGTGTGCGCCACCACACCCAGGCAGGACTTAATTTTAAAGGCCTGCAGACTGCACTTGATCCAGGGCCTGCCCACATCTGGAATCACCTTTTGAGCCTTTGAGGGATTTTACAATATGTTCCTTTTGCTGAAGGCTTTTAGCTGGTTAACACAGTGAGCATGTACGGGTTTAACTGAACAGTAGCTGCAAAGCCAGAGCCAGGCACATTGAGTCTTCCTCCTGTGTGTGATGCATATGTGTCTATGTGTTTGAATGTGTCTCAGGGGATAACCTTGGGTGTCAGTCCTTGACAGTGGCTCTTTCTGTTCACTACTGTGAACATTGGCTGGCCACGAACTTGTGGCCATTCTCCTGTCTCTGCTCCCCATGTCCCCAGGGAGACAGTGGGAGTCCAAATGTGTACAGCTCTGTCTAGTTTTCATGAGAGATCCGGGGGTTCAAACTCAGGGCATTAGTCTTGTAGGTAAGCACTTTACTATCTTAGTTGCTCTTCTAGTACAGTGAAGAGACTCTATGATCAGCCCTCTACCCCAACCCTAGACAGGGTTTCTTTGTGTAGCCCTGGCTATCCTTGAACTCGCTGATCAGGTTAGCCTCGATCTCAGTGATCTGCTTGCCACTGCCTCCCAAGTGCTGCGCGGGAGTAAAGAAAGCTTTTAATTTCTTGCTCACAGTTTCAGAGGCTTAGTCCACTATCATCTTGGCAAGGAGCATGGCGGAGCTCAGTGGTGTGGGAATAGTTGCTGAGAGCTACATCCTAGTGCACAGGTCAAGAGACCAACCAGGCCCAGTGTGAAATCTCAAAGCCCACCCCCAGCGACACACTTCCTCCAACAAAGCCCACCCCCAGTGACACAATTCCTCCAACAAGGCCACACCTCCTAGCCCTTATGATTTTTTTCAAATAGTGCTACTCCCTGGTGAGCCTATGGAGGCTGTTCTTCAAACCCTCACATCCGCCAGTCTTCTCTCCTGCCCAGACACCTTCAGCTTCCTTTCTCCTGCACACTACAGCTGAAAATATCATCTTTTCTAATCCGTGAGCTTGAGGTAGAGTATGGTGGAAAAGGCTAGTTACTGGACAGTGATTATTGATGTCCTTGTTTACGTAAAGCACTGCCTGTTTCCCCAGTGTGATGTCACGCTCCCTGGAACAGAGTGACCTGGAGGAGCAGCTGAGACAGTGAGCCGCTGCCCTTACCAACCCGCTCACTGTTCACTGCGCATAGGCTTCCTACAGTCTTGCTGCTTCATCCCTTCAGGGGCTGTTCTGGCTACCATCCTCCTCGACAGCTCCACTCTTCATCCCTACTGATGTCAGAGTGCTTATTCCAGAATGATGCTCATAACCTGGAAAAGTCAGGAGAAAGGGGCTGGGAAGTCTAACCGCTTTCATGCTGCAGATGTCTTGTTATGTTATTACTGGTGTCTGTGTGAGTGTCTGAGGGGCGGGGAGGGGCATGGCTGCTGTAGGGCACATGTGGAGCCGAAGGACAGCTATGTGGAGATGGTTCTGGGGATTGAACTCAGGTTGCCAGGCTTGCATGGCAAACCGTTACCCACTGGGTCATCCTGTCAGCCTCTGTAACAGGTCCCTACATGTCCCTCCTCAAAGGGCAGTGAGCTCCTTAGAAGCAGCAGACACCCCAGAGGGTGACACCCTGCAGTTACAGACGTACCAGCCTAGAACCACCCCACAACAAAAGCAGTGGAATGACAGTGATGAATCCTAACTGACAAGAAATGCTTCTCCTCCTCATGCTGGCCTGGTGCCGCCCGCCCGCCTTTGTTAACAGCAGTTGGGAGACAGAGGCAGGCAGATCTCTGTGAGTTCAAGACCAACCTGATCTTCATAGTAAGTTCCAGGACAGCCAGGGCTATGTAGAGAGAGCCTGCTCAAAAAACCTAAGACACAAAAATGTTACTCATTCTGTAAGTAGTAGATATTGCCCAACAAGCTCGCTGATTTGGGTGCCCACTGGAAACTGTTTATTAAATGCAGTAGGTAAAGTTTTCAGTCTTGTTTTTTTGTCCTACAAAATATGCATCATGTTTCCTTTTTTTCTCCCTTCAATCAGATTCTCAATATTTATATAGCCCTGTCTGGCCTAGAGCTTGCTTTGTAGACAAAGCTGGTCTCTAACTCATAGAGAACCTCCTGCTCTCTGCCTCTGGCTCAGGAGTGCTGTGATCAGTGGCTTGTGCCACCAAGACCTGCTAGGTTTTCTGCCTTCATTACATGCCGTGGCATACTGGTTTGATGTCCAAAGCCCCTCGTGTAGTACCTGACACACAATTGGAGCTGAATATTCTTATATCACTGGATGGCCTGATTACTGACGGAATTAGAAGAAGCCAAGAAGCCCTCCATTTCCTAAGCTCTTCATCACAATCAAGGAAGAAACACCCCTCTCTTCTCACTCTTGGGGGACACTCTGATTTCATAGTTCATGCTGTTTCAGTTACACTCACCTGTGTGTATGTTCTGGTACGCGGTACACCTTGATTGGGGTTTGAGGTTGGAAGGAACCAGCTCTCTCCTCCCACCATGGAGGTTTCAGAGTGAGAGCCGCACCAAGGCTCCTGTTGTGTTTCTTTAAGACAAACTCTCAGTCCGAGCCGAACTGAAACTTACTAGGTAGCCCTGGCTGGCCTCAAATTCTAGACAAGCCTCCTGCCTCAGCCTCCCAAGGGCTGGGATTATAGACAGGAGCATACATCAGCACAACTAGCTCCTGGTATTTTCCTTTAAAGTGATTATTATCATTATTATTATTATCATTATTATTATTATTATTACTGAAGCCTCAGGGGTGGGAGGGCTGAGGAGATGGCCCAGCAGGTAGCTAGCACTTACTGTGTAAGCGTGAGAATCTGAGATGAAGTCTCCAGCACACAAGTAAGAGGTTGGGTGTGGCTGTGTGTGCCTGTAACCCAAGTGTGCTAGGGTGGAGACAGGCAGATCCTAGAAGCTTCTGAGGTAGAGAGAAGTCAAGGCCAGTCCAGAAGCTCGCTAGCTAGCCATCCTAGCTGAAATGGCAAGCTATTCTGGTGTGAGGCCGTCCTAACCATGACAGGGTGAGGGAGGCAGAGCGCGACTGTCCTTTAGTTTCTGTGTGCTCACAGGACTGCACGCCCGAGTGCTCACACCCACAGAGATGGATAAGACACTAAACACCTCATAAAAACACTGCAGGGAATTGGTGCTTTATCTGCCTACACAAGAAACAGTTCAAAGTTGGGAACTGTAGGGCAAGTGTAACAGCTCAGGATAGGCACTTACTGCCAAGCCTGAAGACTGGAGCTCTGTCTCCTCCATTCCTATTGTAGAAAGATAACTGATGCCAGAAGCTGCCCTCTGCCCTCTGCATTGGTGTGGCATGCACCTAACTACACACACATTCATGCACAAATAAATTAATGTAATTTTCTGTCTCTCTGGACATAATACATGAAACAATGGACTTTAGACACTGCATGTGAGGCTGCCCAGATTACGGATCCCTGAGAGGGGAAGTTAGTGATGAACTTTTAAGTGGCCAGCCTACTGTGAGGCCATGGCACACAGTGGGGCAGCAGGAGGGTGCTGCACAGAGAACACATTCTGGAAACCTGCAGTGCCTCTTTCTTCAAGTGATTTAAGGGGGTGAGGGTGGGGAGGAAGTTCCCGGGGACTGGACATGGACCTCTTAAGCCCCTAAGGCATTCTGGACAAATGCTCTACTGCTGAGTAGTCCCTACATCCCTATCTTAGTCTTAGTCTTAGGAACGACCCAAAAGGAGTACAGCCAGCTGCCCTTGACACTCACTCACTCCTAACATACAGAATTCATGGGACAGCAAGTGAAGTACTCAGAGGAGCCTCAGTCTCGATTGGAATTAAGTTAGCCCTATATTAAAAATTAACAAGGTGAGATGGCTCACAGGTTAAGGTACCTGCCTCCACTCCCCAGGACCCACCCAGTGGAGAAGGCAGTGGGTTCTCACAAAGTGTCCTCTTCCTGAGCTTGTAAATAAAAGTAATAAGATAAATACTAATAAAATAAAATAAAATCAAGACAGCATGAGCTGGGACTGTGGCTCGGAGAGTGATTAACTAGTGTACATAAAACCCTGGGTAGGTTCTCCAGCGCCATGTAACCCAGGGGGACGGAGGCGCGCACCCGTGATCCCAGCGCTTGGGAGGTGGGGGCAGAAAGAGCCATTCAAGACCATCCTCAGCTTCATAGCCAATTCCAGGCCAGTCTAGTTTACCCCAGATCCTGTCCAAAAGGGGTGCAAAATGCCTCAGTAGGTAAAGGTGCCTCTTGATCCCCAGTGTAAGCCTGAGGACCTGAGACTGATGTCTGAACCTACTTATGGGAGGGAGGGATGAGCTCCGGTCCAGAGGCATCCTCTACCTCCACAGTGTGCTCCGCCCACGAGTTTCTAGAGACATCAGGCACACATGCAGTTTTTTTTGTTTTGTTTTGTTTTGTTTTTTCTTTTTTTGTTTTTTGTTTTTGTTTTTGTTTTTCCAAGACAGGGTTTCTCTGTGTAGCCCTGGCTGTCCTGGAACTCACTCTGTAGACCAGGCTAGCCTCGAACTCAGAAATCAGCCTGTCTCTGCCTCCCAAATGCTGGGATTAAAGGCGTGGGCCACCACCAACACACATGTAGTTTTAAATGTGAAAGCAGAGCAAGGTGTGGCAGTGTACAACTTTAGTCCCACCCAGAACTCAGGAGGCAGAAGCAGAGGCAGAGGCAGGAGGATGTCTGAGTCCGAGGCCAGCCTGGTCTTCACAGTGAATTCCAGAACAGCCAGAGTTCCACAGAGAAACCATGTCTCAAAAAGGCAAAAACAGACAAACACAATTTAAAAGCAGGCAGGCATGGTAGTGCATGCCTTTAATCCTACCACTCTAGAAGCAGAAATAAGCAGATCTCTGCGAGTTCAAAACCAGCCTGATCTACATAGTGAATTCCAGGACCCTATCTTAAAAGACAAACACCCAAGGTTTAAAAGGATCAAAATGTTTTTAGTAAATCTCTGCATCCTAAACCCAAAGATCTCTGTATGGAGAAAGAGTGCCCAGCCTGGGGGTGCAGAGGTGGCTTAATGCTCACACGCACGGGTTGCTCTTTCAGAGGACCCAGGGTTAGTTTTCTGCACCCACGTGATGACTCCCAACGCCTGTAACTTCCAAAGACCAGATGCCCCTTCCAGCCTCCTGTGGTGCCGGGTATTCATAACAAGAAAAATTCAGGCAAAACACCATACACAAAAAGAGTTTCTTAATTAAAAGATATTCAGTAGCTGATAGTATAAATTTAACATGTACAGATGTGAGGCCCACTGTGCCTGCCAGCCCTTGTCTGTGTTCCCACCTACTCAGGAGGCTGAGGCAGGAGAATGTCTGTGAGTTCAAGGCCACTCTGATCTACAGAGTTCCAGGACAGCAAGGGCTACACAGAGAAACTATCTTGAAAAAACAAAAAAAAAGAAGCAGAAGCAGAAGAAGCAAAAGAAGCAGAAGAAGAAGAAGAGGAGGAGGAAGAAGAGGAGGGTGGGGGAGAGGGGGAAGAGGAAGAAGAGGAGGGTAGGGGAGAGGGGGAGGAGGAGAAGAAGAAGAAGAAGAAGAAGAAGAAGAAGAAGAAGAAGAAGAAGAAGAAGAAGAAGAAGAAGAAGAAGAAGAAGAAGAAGAGGAGGAGGAGGAGGAGGAGGAGGAGGAGGGTGGGGGAGAGGGGGAGGAGGGGAAGGAGGAAGAAGAGGAGGGTAGGGGAGAGGGGGAGGAGGAGAAGGAGGGGGAGAGGGGGAGGAGGAAGAAGAGGACGGTGGGGGAGAGGAGGGGAAGGAGGAAGAAGAGGAGGGTAGGGGAGAGGGGGAGGAGGAGTAGGAGAAGAAGGAGGAGGAGAAGAAGAAGCAGAAGAAGAAGAAGCAGAAGTAGCAGCAGCAGAAGAAGCAGAAGCAGCAGCAGAAGCAGAAGAAGCAGCAGCAGCAGCAGAAGAAGAAGCAGCAGAAGCAGAAGCAGCAGAAGCAGAAGAAGCAGCAGAAGCAGAAGAAGCAGCAGCATTTGTCTGGCATCCAGTCAAGAATGAAGAGAGATCAGAGCACTAAGAAACGCCTCTCAGAATGAGCAGGCCTTAAGTGGCTGACTTTGTGGCAGGAAATGGTTACCACTATTTTACATAAGCTTAAACCATGAGAGGAGAAGCCTGGGACACAACTCAGTGATAGTGCATGCGTAGAAATCTGGGGTCATGGTTGTTTCTGTCTGCAGCACTGCAGACAGGCGAGACCACAGAAGGGAAATGAAATACAGTAAATCAGGATTTAACAAAAGACCCAGTGTAAGCACAGACCTGAGTTATAGCCTCCACCATCCCTGAAAAGCTGCGCCCAGGGCCTTACACTTACAACCCTAGAAAGGCAGAGACAACAGATCCCTGCTGTCTTGGCCAGCCAGCCTGACTACTCAACAAGCCTTAGGACAGTGACCAATGCTGTCATAAAAAAGAAAAGAAAGGGGCTGGTGAGATGGCTCAGTGGGTAAGAGCACCCGACTGCTCTTCCGAAGGTCCTGAGTTCAAATCCCAGCAACCACATGGTGGCTCACAACCATCCATAATGAGATCTGACACCCTCTTCGGGTGCATCTGAAGACAGCTACAGTGTACTTAGATATAATAATAAATCTTTAAAAAGTAATAATAAAATAAAAATAAATCTTTCTTTTTAAAGATTTATTTATTTCATGTATATGAGTACACTGTAGCCGTCTTCAGACACACCAGAAGAGGGCATCAGATCCCATTGCAGATGGTTGTGAGCCACCATGTGGTTGCTGGGAATTGAACTCAGGACCTCTGGAAGAGCAGTCAGTGCTGTTTTGTTTTTATTGTGGGGAGTCCACGTGTAGTGTGGTCAGAGGACAACTTTATAGAGATAGTTTTCCTTTTCCACCCCAGTGTGGAAACTTCAAACTTTGAGGTAACAGATAATCTCAGTGCTTTGAGGTGCTAGCAGGAGAGACCCTCGTGGGTGGGTGGCCTTTCAGACTTGAGTTTCTCTCTCAGAGCCACACTGTGTGGATGAAGCTCAGGTTGCCGGGCTTGGGTGGCAGATGCCGAGAACCACAGAGACCTCACAAGCCCTCGTGTTGTTGTTTGAGATAGGATCTCTCTGATAGCCTTGAACTCGGGGAGATCCATCTGAGTCTCCCTTGAGAGCGCTGGGAGTGCACGGCGTGTGCCACCACTGCCAGTTGTGGCCCTTTTTAAAAAGTAGAATTCTCAGGGTCCCCTGACTGTGAAGGATAATAGCATTCTACACACAGGCAAGAGAGGGTCGCCTGCCCGGCTGGGCTGCCTTTCAAATCAAGTGTTTGACAAGTGTCATTGGTTGGGTAGAGAAGACTATACCCACCTTAAATTCATCTTACAGTATAAACTTGGTTAGCTGCGGGTAAAATGCTCTCTGAGTACCCTGGCTTCGTTCCCCATTGTCAAATATGCATGTATAATTGTTCTATTAGGACTACTTAGTGAGTAGCCCGTCACTTCAAACTCTGAGGTAACAAAATCTCAGTGCTTTGTAGTGCTAGTGGGAGAGACCCTCGTGGGTGGCTGGTTTGCCCTTTGGGCTTGAGTTTCCCTCACAGAGTCTGTCAAATAGAGGAGCTAGGGAGCTAGGGAAGGGCGTCAGCAGGGAAGGGAGAGGTATGGACTTATTTTTTGGGAGGGGTGGTATTTCTCATATGTTTTCTGTGTGTGTGTGGTGTGTAGGGTGTGTGTGGTGTGTAGAGTGTGTGTGGTGTGTAGAGTGTATGTGGTGTAATGTGTAGAGTGTGTGTGGTGTGTGTGTGTGTGTGTGTGTGTGTGTGTGTGTGTGTGTGTGTGTATGTAGGGTGGAGGTCAGCTTTGGGGGTTAGTCCCCAGGAGTCCCCCACTTTACTTTTTAAGGCAGGATCTCTCACTGGGACCTGGAGCTTGTATGCTGAGATGGCAAGTGAGTGAGTGCCAGGCATCCTCCTGCCTCTGTGCACCCCAGGATTGGGATTACCATGTGTGCCACCATGCCCATCTTGTTACATGGGTTTCAAGAATAAAACTCTTTACCCGCAGAGCCGTCTCCTTAGCAACCCCCATTCACATTCCTCTTAATCCGTCTGTAGGCGGGCAAGCCTCAGACACTGCGGTTTGGGTGATGCTAAACATCAGACCCAGGCTTCACATGAGCTGAACCACTGAGCCCCATCTTCAACTTTAAAAATTAAGTATAGAAGGCACAAGCATGATCACGCATGCTTTTAATCCCAGCACTCTCCACAAAGGCCAGGGGGCTCTCCACGGTGAGTTCCAAACCAGCCAGGGGTACATAGTGAGATGCAGTCTCAAGAAAAAGAGAAGAAAGTTTATGGCGATAATAGGATTCTTCATTTGAATAGCCATGTTGAAGTAAAGAAATAATATATACTGTATAGGCCTAAAGATACATCATAATTGGACAGTTTATTCCGTGTGATTGTGATGTCTGGGAGGCGTGGTTTATAATGACATGAGCTGTGGCTAATGCTTGTAATCAGGACATAGCTTCTGTTTTGTGGCATTTGTTTGAGGCAGGTTCGTATGTAGCCTAGGCTGTCCTGGTACTCATTAGGTAGACCAGGCTGTCCTTAAACTTGCATCAGGCCTTCTGCCTCTGCCTCCCAAGGGCTGAAAATACAGATGTCACCTCGTCACCATGCCTGGCTTGTGTAACAAATCCAGCATACCCAGTTGATGATAGTTTTCCTGTTTCCTTCCCAGTCTTGTTTTCAAAAGTCATGTGTGCAGGAACATTGGTGCCAATGTGACCTCAAATGACTCCTGCCTGGGTCCTAAAGAGCCCATTTCTCATGGCTGGCTGCTCTTAGCTTCAGTAGCCAACAGCTTCTGCTTCATGTATCCCACTCTCCTTCCTTCTCCCTCACCCATCCTCTCTCCCCACCCTGCACTCTGCTCAGTGGATTATAATCAGCCCAGTCACTCCGCAACCCTTCGAATCCAGCCACCTACAGGAGGGTCCCACATCAGGAAACTTACCCTTCCACATTCTTCTAGAGTAGAGAAAGTGTCCTTCCCCGTGGCAGGAGGGAATACCACAGCTGTTAGGCCTTATGATTGGTTTGGAGGAACTAATGGGAGAAGGAAGTTTGAACAGAGAAAAATCTCTCCTTAAGACTCACCCTTCCCTCTGCCTTTTCTGGGTATGCCCCTCCTCTGGGCATCTCTTCAGGATTTCATTCCTGCGTCCAACTGCCGTTCACAACTGCCCTTTCCAACTGCTCCAGAACTCTTGGCCCTGGTGTTCTGTGATGTAAATTATTCCACGCATGGCTTGAAATGGGTGAGAAGCAGGGTTGCCAGGTGTCGGGTCACTAGTGTAAGTTGACTGGCTCTCGGGGGAGAACCACGGCTGGAATTTGTTCAGTTGTTACAGTCTGGGCCAGAGCTGTGCTGGCCATGCTTGTGGCTGCTGCAGGCAGAGAGAGGGAGCTCCGAGCTGCAGTGGGGAGAACTTGGGCTGCAGTTTCTACTTTAAACATTCCTGGTCCAGCTATGGACTATTCGGCATTGAACTTGGACAGTATTTCTGCACTGGGAAGCACCCAAGGCCCACGACCAGAGCCTGTATGGCTTGCACCACAGGGCCTCCTGGTCTGTCTCCAAATGTGGGGAGAACCCGCATTCTGCCTTCCCAAAGATCACCAAAATACGTTGAGAAGTCGGAGTTGCTCTCAGTGTTTAGACGCATCCGGTCACAACCCTGAAGGACTTCAGAATCTGAGAGCTTTCCTAAAGCAAAATTTTGTCTCTGCCCTTACTCATTCTACGTTTGATGGCATAAGTCCTCCTTCATGGTCTCTCTCGGGAATCTGCATGTGGCCGGTGGCTGCAGCTATCTTAGATGTGTCTAAACTCTTTGGACCTCTATGTTGAAACTGATTTATAGGAGAAACAATTTAAGTCAAAAATGTATTCAAGTAACTGTTAATTTCACATATTTCTACCTTTTTGTTGTTGTTGTTGTTTTTCGAGACAGGGTTTCTCTGTGTAGCCCTGGCTGTCCTGGAACTCACTTTGTAGACCAGGCTGGCCTCAAACTCAGAAATCCGCCTGCCTCTGCCTCTGCCTCCCGAGTGCTGGGATTAAAGGCGTGCGCCACTACGCCTGGCACCTTTTGTTTTTGTTTTTGTTTTTGTTTTTGTTTTTTGTTTTTGACATGGGGTCTCATGTAGCCCAGGCTGGCCTCAACCTTGTCATGTAGGCAAGGGTAGCCTTCACCTCCTGATCCTCCTGTCTCTGCCTTCCAACTCCTGGGATCAAGGTGTTTGCCAGTGTGTCTGGCTTGCTTGGCTATTTGTTTATTTACTTATGAGCTGCGGTCTTGCTATTGTCCAGGCTGACCTTGAACTCTTGGACTCAAGTTCCCTTCCTTACTGAGTCCTACCTGAGTGGCCAGGACTACTGGCAAATGACACTGTGCCCACCAGCCACAACATTTTTCCCATGGTAGGCTTGATAGGTGACTAGGGAAAGCTCCCGTGCTGACAGTTGTGTGGAGGCTCAGCGTGCTCCACTGCATCCATATTGCTGGCCGCCCTGCTCCGACTCACTGCCTCCCTCCCTCTCTCCTTGCAGTTGTCATGGATGATGACGATGACTCCTGTCTCCTCGATCTTATTGGGTAAGATGCTCCTGTGGGGCCCAGGGTGGACCGCTCGTGTGAGGTGTGAGGAGTAGAAAGAGCTCTGTAGCTATCTTAAGCTCCTGGCCTTTTAAAATAAAAAATAATACTTTACCATGGTTACAGCAATAACTAGCACAGAGAGTTTGTGTGTTTGTTTGTTTGTACTAAGATTTTGTTATACCAGGCAGTGGTGGCACACACCTTTAATCCCAGCACTTGGGAGGCAGAGGCAGAGGCAGGCAGATTTCTGAGTTTGAGGCCAGCCTGGTCTACAGAGTGAGTTCCAGGACAGCCAGGGCTACACAGAGAAACCCTGTCTCAGAAAACAAAAATAAATAAATAAACAAATAAATAAGATTTTATTTATTTTATGTATAAAGTACACTGTCATTGTCTTCAGAAGAGGGCATCAGATCACATACAGATGGTTGTGAGCCACCATGTGGTTGCTGGGATTTGAACTCAGGACATCAGGAAGAGCAGTCAGTGCTCTTAACTGCCACAGAAAGGTAGTTTTACACACAGGTCATAACTCAGCAACCCATTCCTTTTGGTTTTACTTGTTATTTTTTTTAGTAAGTCTGGGGATGGCAGGCCAGGGTGTTGCTTAGTTTTATTTTTAGCTCACCAAGCAAGGGCAAGGTCCAAGTTCACCCCCCAGGACTGAAGCAGTAGGCGCTTCCCAGAGACAGAAGTGTAGAAAATGGTTTAAAATGGAGAGATTTCACTGGAGCTAGTGTTTCGTTTCTTTTTGCCTTATATAACTATCAGCAGCTATTTACGTAGAAGTAGCAGTACTTACTTGTTTCACTCTCTCACTTCCTTCTTTTCTAGAGACCCACAAGCATTGAACTATTTTCTGCACGGACCTAGCAGTAAATCGGTAAGTGACAGACAAGTGTCTCAGGCTCGGCTTTTGTCTCTCCAAGCCCTGCAGTAACTGCCATGTTGAATTCCCCCTCTGCAGGGCAGCGATGATGTGACGAACGCAGGGTATTCTGCAGCCAATTCTAATTCAATTTTCGCCAACTCCACGGTGAGTGCTGAAAACCAGACCTGAAGCCTTTCTGTCTCAAGGAAACCTTACAAGAGAGGCTTCGATTGCCTCTGTAGAGTGCAAAGAATCATTACCTCACCTTGTGACTGACAGGAGAGGGAAAACCTGGATGACAGTATGTCAGTGCTCTGTTTGTCATAGAATCAGGCTCTTAAGTTTCTTCTTGCTTTTGACATTCCTCTATGTTACGTATGCGTGAGTGCCTGAGTGTACGTGTATCGATCAGGAGGAGGACCGCCTTGAGTTGGCTGTCTCTTTCCACCAAGTAGGTCCCACAGATCAAATCCCAGGCTTTGTGGTGAGCCTTCACCCTCTGAGCCGTCCCTCTGGCCCAGCACGTCCAGCTTTCTAAGCCTTCAACCTTATGAAGTGACGCCAGTGTTGTGACATTAGAATGTTTTGAATCAGCTGGGCGTGGTGGCGACACCTTTAATCCCAGCACTCGGGAGGCAGAGGCAGGTGGATTTCTGAGTTCAAGGCCAGCCTGGTCTACAGAGTGAGTTCCAGGGCAGCCAGGGCTACACAGAGAAACCCTGTCTCGAAAAAACAAAAAACAAAACAAAACAAAAAAGAATGTTTTGAATCTTGTCATAGGAGCTTTAAGGAGACTTTTTAATGATTAGTTACTTACAGATAATGTTATAAACAAGATAAGGTAGTAGCTAACACTGTTGAGGGGTAATATGTGCTTGTGAGGAGGGCTCGTGCAGACTGCATCTGATGCTCACAGTCCCTGCAGGAAGTGGTTTTACCGTTAGCTCTGTCTTGTAGACAAGGAAGCTAAGGCACAGAGAGGTTTACCCAGCCAAGAGGTTCAGTGCTAGGATTCTGACTCAGGCCCTAACCTCAACAGCATGGTCTGTTAAGATCTAGGAGCATAGACAAGATGGGAACGGAGGAGTCTTATTTGGAGACTCTCTCAGATCTATGTTTAGGGGCTGGGGAGAGACCTCAGTAGGTGGGAGCACTTGCTGAGCCAGAATAAGGACCTGAGTTCAAATCCCCAGGACCCACGTAAAAAGCTAGGCCTGGGGCTGGTGAGATGGCTTAGCAGATAGGAGCACTTGACCGCTCTTCCAAAGGTCCTGAGTTCAAATCCCAGCAACCACATGGTGGCTCACAACCACCCATAATGAGATCTGATGCCCTCTTCTGGTACATCTGAAGACAACTGCAGTGTACTTATGTATAATAATAAATAAATCTTTTTTTTTTTTTTTTGGTTTTTCGAGACAGGGTTTCTCTGTAGCCCTGGCTGTCCTGGAACTCACTTTGTAGACCAGGCTGGCCTTGAACTCAGAAATCTGCCTGCCTCTGCCTCCCGAGTGCTGGGATTAAAGGCGTGCGCCATCACGCCAGCAAATAAATAAATCTTAAAAAAAAAAAAAAGAAGAAGAAGAAGAAAGAAAGAAAAGAAGAGAAGAGAAGAGAAGAGAAGAGAAGAGAAGAGAAAAGAAAAGAAAAGAAAAGAAAAGAAAAGAAAAGAAAAGAAAAGAAAAGAAAAACCAAAAAAATAAAAAAAAATAAAAAAAGAAGAAGAAGCTAGGCCTGGCTGCAAAAGTGCTCCAACCCCAGTGTCAGGGTCTGAGACAGGAGGGATGCTGGGGCTTCTCCACAGCCCGCCCAGCTCAGCTTCGGTGAGAGGCCCTGGCTCTCAGAAGTCAGACAGAGTCCAGTGTGACCTCCAGCTCTCAGCGGTCTCGGCCATCCTCATGCTAGAAATATGGGTGCCAGCCACCTGCCTCACCTCTGCTCCAGAGAAAACAATCTTCTTACTCTCAATTGCTCTCCCCGATGCCTATCATGGTTCTTTAGGACCTGCTGAGGGCTAGCCCAGCCTTGGCTCGTTTGTCCAATCGTTCAGCCATTAAAACCTCATTAGCTGCAGATCTGAGTGTTGGTATTTACAGGCATGTGCACCACACACAAGAATACTTGTTTGTTTGCTCTTTCTTTCTTTCTTTCTTTCTTTCTTTCTTTCTTTCTTTCTTTCTTTCTTTCATTAATTTTTATTTGTTTGTTTACTTTTGCTTTGTTTGAGGCAGAGTCTTTGTGTAGCCCTGGCTGTCTTAGAATTGACTCTGTAGACCAGGATGGCCTCAATCTCAGATCCACCTGCCCCTGACTCCCAAGTGTTGATATTTAAAGGCGTGTGCCACTACTGCCACCACCACCACCAGCACTGGATTAGAATACTTGTTCTTGATTGGTCTGTTTTTAATTCTCCCATTCTTTTTGTTTCTTTCTGAATATACTATATAGTACACAGAGCATAGTCCCCTAAGGCTGAGGGGCTGGCTGGTAGAGGTTGCCTTCACACAAGATGTCTTTGGTTCCTTTTCCAGAACAGCAAGTTAAAAGTTTTTTTCTATCTGTGCCACAAAAGATGACTGGGCTGTGGCAGGAGTCTTAGTTTGTATTACTCTCTTCAGCTTCTCTTCCTGGGTCTGCATTGGAGTCTCCCTGGATTGTCTGTTCCCCTTGGGTTCCTTAAAGACATAACTAACACATGTGTGCATATCTGGAAAGGGGTGGCTTTTCCTTTTGAGTTAACTGGCTTTGTTTTTGTTCGCTCCATTGTTTTTAGTTTGAAATAGTTTTCCTAAATACTGGAGTGTTAGTCAGGAAATACAGGAAGTCAGAAGAGCACTCATTTTATGTGGGAACTCACTCTGGTCGGGTCTGGTGTTCTGGGGCCGTAGGGTATCTTCTTGGACATCTAGCAAGGTGATACTCAGGGCTCCTCAAACCTGTTTTGACTTTGTGGTGTGCAGTGGTCTGGATATATATCCCTGGGCTGAATCCCACTAGCACCTTAGAAACAACCTGAAAATCCATTTTTCTGAGAGTGCTTATCCCCAGTGGGATCCTATGTTCAATCTTTAGCACCCTGCCCACCTCCTCCAAAAAGGAAGGCTAGCTGGCAGTGGTGGCGCATGCTCAGGAAACAGAGGCAATCGGCTCTCTGTGAGTTCAAGGCCAGCCTGGTCTACAGAGCAAGTTCCAGGACATCCAGGCTACACAGAGAAACTCAGTCTTGAAAAGCCCTCCAGCCCCCCAAAAAGGAAAAAAGTATGACCCAGTAGCTTGGAAATAAGAAGCTGATCTCTAGATAGCCTTAGTTATCTCATGTTATCTGTCTGCCTGTCTTACATCTATTTTTTGTTGTTGTTTTGTTTTTGAAGCAAGTCTTACTCTAGCCCTAGCTATCCCGGAACTCACCACGTATACTAGGCAGACGTTAAGCTTATGGAGCCAGCTCCTCCTGCCGTTAGACTGTTGGGTTAAAGGCCTGTGCCAGCATGCCCACTTCTCTTTAAGGATGAGACAGAGGCTCACAGTGTGGCCCAGATTGGCCTCACCCTTGCTGTTAGCCCAGGCTAACCTCAAATTCCTGGCCATCCAGCCTGAGTTTCCTTGCTAAGACAGCGTGTGTGAGCCGCACCTCAGCTAGCTTCCTGTATGTTCCCTATAAAATCATCTGTCAAAGCAATGGTCGTACAGACTGTTCATCATAACTAAAGAAATAAAACAGGAGAAAGAAGGTAAGTAGTTTGGAGAGAGAAAGTTGTGTTTTCCAGGAGGACTGCAGGTTCAAGGCCAGTCTGAGTAGGACCTTGTTTTAAAGTAACAGCAACCATAAAATCAGTGTGGCCTGGAACTTTACCATTAAACTTTATATTTATAGTCATTCGGGAGAGGGGTTTTTAAGCTTGTCTTCTGAAGGTTTGATATGCCTTATAACACACTGATTCTGCTTTTTTTAGAACGCTGACCCTAAATCGGCCCTCAAAGGTGTGAGTGACCAGCTTGGGGAGGGGCCCAGTGATGGGCTGCCGCTTGCAAGCAGCCTTCAGTTTCTTGAAGATGAACTTGAGTCTTCACCTCTCCCCGATCTCAGCGAGGACCAACCCTTTGACATTCTTCAGAAATCCTTGCAGGAGGCTAATATCACTGAACAGACATTGGCAGAAGAGGCGTACCTGGATGCCAGTATAGGCTCAAGCCAACAGTTTGCACAAGCCCAGCTTCATCCTTCTTCATCAGCATCCTTTACTCAGGCTTCTAATGTTTCTAATTACTCAGGTCAGACACTGCAGCCTATCGGGGTGACTCACGTGCCTGTTGGAGCATCGTTTGCAAGCAATACAGTGGGTGTGCAGCATGGCTTTATGCAACACGTGGGGATCAGTGTTCCCAGCCAGCATTTGCCTAACAGCAGCCAGATTAGTGGCTCCGGTCAGATACAGTTAATCGGGTCCTTCGGTAATCAGCCTTCCATGATGACTATAAATAACCTCGATGGCTCTCAAATCATACTGAAAGGCAGTGGGCAGCAAGCCCCATCTAATGTGAGTGGGGGGCTTCTGGTTCACAGACAGACTCCTAACGGCAACTCTCTGTTTGGGAACTCCACTTCCAGTCCTGTAGCACAGCCTGTCACCGTTCCATTTAACAGCACAAATTTCCAGGCATCTTTACCCGTGCATAACATCATTATTCAAAGGGGTCTTGCACCAAATTCAAATAAAGTCCCAATTAATATCCAGCCAAAGCCGGTCCAGATGGGTCAGCAGAGCGCGTACAATGTGAACAACCTTGGGATCCAGCAGCACCATGCCCAGCAGGGGATCTCCTTCGCCCCCACAAGCTCGCCCCAGGGCTCCGTGGTTGGGCCGCACATGTCTGTGAACATTGTCAACCAACAGAACACGAGAAAGCCTGTCACCTCGCAGGCAGTGAGCGGCACAGGGGGCAGCATCGTCATCCATTCCCCCATGGGCCAGCCTCACACTCCCCAAAGTCAGTTCCTTATACCCACAAGCCTTTCTGTCAGCTCCAACTCGGTGCACCATGTCCAGGCTATAAACGGGCAGCTGCTTCAGACTCAGCCCTCCCAGCTCATCTCTGGCCAAGTGGCCTCTGAGCATGTCATGCTGAACAGGAATTCCTCTAACATGCTCAGGACCAACCAACCATATTCCGGACAGATGCTTAATAACCAGAATACCGCCGTCCAGCTGGTGTCTGGGCAGACTTTTGCCACCTCTGGAAGTCCAGTGATAGTCAACCACGCCTCTCCTCAGATCGTCGGGGGACAGATGCCCTTGCAGCAGGCCTCACCCACCGTGTTACACCTGTCACCTGGGCAGAGCAGTGTTTCCCAGGGAAGGCCAGGCTTCGCCACCATGCCCGCGGTGAGCGGCATGGCAGGACCCGCTCGGTTCCCCGCCGTCAGCTCAGCTAGCACTGCTCATCCTACTCTTGGGCCTACGGTGCAGTCGGGGGCACCGGGATCAAACTTTACGGGAGACCAGCTGACACAAGCCAACAGAACGCCAGCGCCCGTCAGTGTGTCCCACCGTCTTCCAGTCTCTGCTTCCAAATCCCCCAGCACCTTGAGCAACACCCCGGGGACACAGCAGCAGTTCTTCTGTCAGGTCAGTGCCGGACACGTGTGGGGGTGGGGCTGGGTGGGAGTTCCTGTCATATACATATAATTATATAAGTGTCACCCTGGGTGAAGTGTACTTCAGTGTTTCAATTTTGGTTGATCAATTCTTCCTCTTAATGGACGGCTCTTAGCTGTTGTAGAGTGGAGACTCTGGAATGGAATTGGATTTGGGGCCAGTAGATGACTCAGGAGGCGAAGGCACTGACTGTCACACCTGAGTCTGACCCCTGGGCACACATGGTAGAAGACAACCGCGCCCTAAGTGGCCCACTGACATTGACACACATGCTATGGCAGGAATATTGTGTTAGCTTACTGTCACTGAGGTGACACACTGTGAGGAGGAGCGGGTTACACTTCCATGTCACAGTCCATCCGTCACTGAGGGAAGTCCTCGTGGGAAATCAGCATAGATATCTGGAGACAGGGTCGGTGCATAGGGCACGGAGAAGCGCTGCTCTCTGACTTGCTCACCATGGCCTGCTCAGCTAGTTTGGTTTGGTTTGTTTCAAGGCAGGGTTTCTCCGTGTAGCCCTGGCTGTCCTGGAACTCAGTCTGTAGACCAGGCTGGCCTCAAACTCAGAAACCCACCTGCCTCTGCCTCCCAAGTGCTGGGATTAAAGGCGTTCGCCACTAAGCCCTGCTTCTCAGTTTCTTATATGCACAGAACCACCTGCCAAGGGATGGCACCACCCACAGTGGGTTGGGCTCCCCCACATCAATCGTCAACCAAAAAATGCTTCACAGACTTGCCCAGAGGCCAGTCTCATGGAGGCAGTTCCTAAACTGGATCTCCCGAGTCTCAGATGACTCCAGCTTGTGTTGACTTATCAAAAACTTAACTACTCCAAGTATACACTTGTGCGCACACACACACACACACACACACACACACACACACACACACATACATGCATATACACATATGCATGTATGGTCACTGGCTCAACCCAGAGGGAGGCATGGTGGGGGTGGGGGGTGGGGCGCAGATCAAGAACACTCTCCTTTGACCTGTCCCTGAGCCAGCCCAATGGGTAACATCACAGATTATTGCTGGAAAGCTCTCAGTGCTCCTCAGCTTCTGTCCTCTACTTGACAGACATTTCCTTTTCTTCTCATTCTGAGCGTGCTCCGTAGGGGTCAGACACACCTCAGTGAGAGAGGGCTTCGCCTAGTGTGCTTGAGGCCCGAGTTCCAACACAGCAGAACAGTCGGCAGCAGGCACCAATCACACCGAAGTCTTCTCCCGCCAAGAGGACTTAGGCTGTATGTAGCCTGCTTGCACCCACACAGCTGCCTCCTCTGTCTTTATTTCCACAGCCTTCTGCATACTCAGGAGAAACTTTAGGACCTATAACAGTTTCTCCTCTCTGTGCTGTTGGTTTTACCTGTTGATTTGTTTCTTAGTGTCTGTAGAAGAGCTTAACCTCTTATATTTCAGTATGAGTCTTCTACAGGTACAGATAGTCTCTTAGAAACCATATACCTTTGACTTGGTAATCACACTAAGAGTCAGAGCAAGGCTGGGCGTGGTGGCACACGCCTTTAATCCCAGCACTCAGGAGGCAGAGGCAGGCAGATTTCTGAGTTCGAGGCCAGCCTGGTCTACAAAGTGAGTTCCAGGTCAGCCAGGGCTATAAAGAGAAACCCTGTCTCGAAAAACCAAAAAAAAAAAAAAAAAAAGTCAGAGCAAGCAGGTTTTTTTTTTAAAGATTTATCTGTTTGTTTGTTCATTTATTATATGTATGTACACTGTAGCTATCCTCAGACACTCCAGAAGAGGGAGTCAGATTTCGTTACGGATGGTTTTGAGCCACCATGTGGTTGCTGGGATTTGAACTCAGGACCTTCGGAAGAGCAGTCAGTGCTCTTACCCTCTGAGCCATCTCACCAGCCCAGCAAGCAGGTTTTTAATGACTGGGGCTGGAGAGATGACCCAGCAGCAGAGAGCACTGACTGCTTTTTCAGAGGTCCTGAGTTTAATTCCCAGCAACTACATGGTGGCTCATAGCCATGGGATCTGGTGTCCTCTTCTGGTGTGTCTGAAGACAGTTGACAGTATACTCATATACATAAAATAAGTAAATCTTTTTAAAAAATGTAGAGTTTAAAATAATTAAAATCTAGGGTGGAGAGATATCCCCGCGACTAAGAAAACTGGCTGCTTTTGCAAAGGCCTGGCTCAGTCCCCAGCACCCACATGGCGGCTCCCACTTTGCCACTCCAGTCCCAGGTGTCTCTGACTCCCTCGTGGGGCTTCTATGGGCACCAGGCACATACATGGTACACAGACATTCACAGGCAAAACGCCCAAATACGTTAAAAACTAGGAAATGGAAAGCCAGGTCTCCTGGAAGAGGAAGGAGCCATCCCAGAGGCTGTGATCCGTTCAGCCTCACTCCTCAGCCACCCAGGGCGGCAGAAGGGAGGTCCTTTCCTTTCCTCACGTCAGCGCCAGGCTCTAGAGCCTCCAACAGACTCTCCTGACCTTGCTGTTGTTCTCACCTGCTGATTTGTTTCTTAGCACACTTGATTATTTTGGGGGCAGTACACACACACACACACACACACACACACACACACCATAAGCACCTTGGGGGTCAGAGGAGAGCTGGTGGGGTCTCTCCTCACAGTACCTGGGCCCCGGGAAGCAGACTCGGTTCAGGCTTGGCAGCAAGTGCCCTAACTAGCTGAGATCTCACCAGTCCTTGTTTTCTGTGTGTGTGTGTGTGTGTGTGTGTGTGTGTGTGTGTGTGTATAGGTTTGCAGAATTCACTTATTCTCTTTCCACCACATAAATTCTGGGGATTCAGTGTTCTGGTCTCCTTCAGGTGTGGTAGCAAGCCCCTTTACCTGCCAAATCATCTTTGGATTTTATGTGTATGGGTGTTTTGCCTGCATGTATGTCTGTGTGCTATATACGAGCCTGGTGCCCTCATAGGCCAGGAGAGGATGTTGGATCACCTGGAATTGTAGTTACATTTGGTCAGGAGCTGGGAGCCAAGCCCTGGTACTGTAAACAGCAGTGAAAGCTCTCCTGAGCCGCCTCTCTGGCCTCCAGCTGAAGCAGGACTCTGTTTTGTGTTTTTTAAAACAGGATCTTACAGGCTGGAGAGGTGGCTCAGCAGTTAAGAGCACTGACTGCTCTTCCCAAGGTCCTGAGTTCAATTCCCAGCACCCACATGATGGCTCACAACCATCTGTAATGGGATCTGATGCCCTCTTCTGGGGTGTCTGAAGACAGCTACAGTGTACTTAAAATAAATACAGTGTACATAAAAATAAATAATTCTTTAAAAAAAAAAAAAAAGACAGGATCTCACACAGTACCCTAGGCTGGACTAAAACTTCCTGTGTAGTTTGGATTTCCTTGGATTCGAGCAGTCCTCCTGCTTCTGCCTCCTAAGTGCACAGGCCACCATGCCTGTCGTGTGTGTCCGTGTGTGTGCACAGCGCATGCCCTGACCTTCAAACCCCCACCCCTCTCCCCAGTCATTCTTTTGGAAAAGTACAAAGTTACTATTTCTTATGGTGTCCCTGGGCTGGACCACTGTGAGTAAACTCAGGGTATGCATTTTCAGGGCGGTCCTCAAGACTCTGTGATTGCTCCTGTCACTGGCTGTCTGCCAGGTCTCCCCACTGTGCTTCTTCTGCTGGGGCGGGGTGGGGCCACACCTGTGTTCCAGCACTTGGGAGATGGAGGCAAGGAGGATCATCAGGGATCAAAACTAGCCTTGGCTACGTAGTGACCTCGGGGCCACCCTGGGCTACCTGAGGCTCTGTAGGTACACAGATTTCTTTCAGACTGACTGCACTGGTCTAACCTTGCAGTGGCCATTCCTTACTGTCACTACAGTGTCCCTATGTGGAGACTTTTCCAGAGCTGTCGCTCTGATCCTGTATTCTGGGTGGTTTTCCTTCTTCTCTGGTATCATTTATAGCTATAGGTTCTTGTTTCACACTATGTCCTAGTACACAGGAGGCTGAGAGAGGATTGTCACAGGTTCAAGGCAACCTGGGCCAAGAGGAACAGACGCTGACTCAAACATAAGCTGCACGATGGATAAAAATACAGAGTGGTACCCAAATGGTCAAAAGCTCACAGCCAGTCTGCCACTCCCGTCTCCCCGAAGTCTCATTCTTGCTAGGCCTTCAGATTCCCTGTGACACAGACTCTGTAGTTACAGGCAGGTGACATGGCTAGACAGGCTGTTTGTTCTCTGCATCACACTGTGGACACTGCACTCTATTATATAACTGAGATAGTACGTATTGATCTGCTATGTATGTTCACCTATAGCATGGCCATTTCCTCTTCCCCTCCCTCAGGTGGGAGGAGAATGTGGCTGACTCCCCAGTTTCTTGTAGATGATGCTAAAAAGCAGTCTCTCCTGGAAGCTTCAGAATAGTTCTCTGTGAGTCTGTATGTAAGAGAGGACAGTGGGACGTGGCGTGACATCCAGGTTCTCTGTGAGTCTGTATGTAAGAGAGGACAGTGGGTCGTGGTGTGACATCCAGGGTGCTCCTGCTGGTGGTTTTCAGGGGCTCCATTCTGGAGTGAAGAGATACGGGCATAGCTTTGTGAAGACAGCATGCACTGTAAGGGCAGGAAGTAGGTCACATGCCGTTCACATCCACGGCAACAAGAGTGGCTCTACTTTATAATTCCTGTGTAGGTTTTCTATAGAAATCCTAGACTATTGCAATGAACAAAAACACCATTATCGGAAGCGTGAACTGTTTATGTTTGTAAAAATTTTAATTTAGCAAATACTTTTTAAAGGTTTATTTGATTACTTTTAGTTTGTCCATGTATGTGTCTGTGTAAGGGGTATACGGGTGCCAGCGGTGGCTAGAGATGCCAGTCCCCGGGAGCTGGAGTTGCAGGCAGTGGTGAGCCACCCAAGGTGGGCACTGGGAACTGAACTCAGGCCCTCTGCAAGAGCAGCAAGTGTTCTTAAACTGCTGAGCCAAACCTTCCAGTCTCCTAATCCAGCATTTGTGGTTCATCTTATGCGCAAGTGAAAGAGTTCAGCAGTTAGGCAGTGGCTGAAGAAGCCTGGAACCTGAATTGATCCCTGAAACCCATGTACCGCTGGAAGGAAGGGGAGGGCCCAGTCCACAAAGGTGTCCTCGTACCTCCACACATGCACACACACATGCATACTGGCATACACGTGCACACTCGCACACATGCACAGATGTGCACACACACATAGTAATCTATTTTTAACTGTTAACATTCTCGAGGACTGCATTTCTTGGCGTTGCGTTCAGGGTGGGTAGTTAGTCAGCTCTGCCCCAAGCACTCACAGAGAGCAGGAAGTTTACCCCCTGCTCTCCAGCCACTGCTTGCTTACAGTGACCCCTGGAGCCTGGGCTCAGTCTGAGACTCGGAGCCATGGAAACTGAAAGGGGACAGAAAACTGCTCGCCTGGTGTCTGTCTCCCATAGCCTAGATTCTGCAGTATCTGTGTTACTCGTACTAAGGGTCCATGTGTGTCTATGTAGTGTGCTCAAGAACAAACACATTTCAAAGTCCTTTATAAACACTCCGACTGTTTGCCTGTAACTTCTTCAGCATCTCCCGAGAAGAGGGGCTTCCTGACATTTCATGTTGTTACCGCCCCACCAAGAGAGTTAATGCCAAGCCAGATAATGCCGATTTCTGTGATCAAGACATTCGTGCACTTTACAGTAGATTTTCACCCAGAATTCAGTCAGAAAATGTTGTTTGCACATTGGTGACCTTACACCTTTAACCCAGGGTTGAGAGCACTGGCTGCTCTTAGCGCCATTACCAGCGCCCGCTTGGGACAGCTCCCAACGGTCTATAACTCCAGTTCCAGGGGGCTCTGCCATTGCTGTCCTGGAACCCACTCTGCAGACAAGGCTGGCCTCAAACTCAGAGATCTGCCTGCCTCTGCCTCCTGAGTGCTGGGATTAATTTTAAGTCATGCGCTATCATATCCAGAAGGAAAAAAAATCAGCATTTTTAAAAAGACTTAAGGAGGGCTGGAGAGATGGCTCAGCAGTTAAGAGCACCCAACTGCTCTTCCAAAGGTCCTGAGTTCAAATCCCAGCAACCACATGGTGGCTCACAACCATCCGTAATGAGATCTGACGCCCTCTTCGGGTGTGTCTGAAGACAGCTACAGTGTACTTACATATAATAAATTAAAAAAAAAAAAAAAAAGACTTAAGGACCTGCGAGGTGGCTCAGCAGGTAAAGGTAGCAGCCGCAAAGCCTAAGCATAGTCTCTGGAAAGCACACGTTGAAAAGAGAGAACCCAGTCCCACAGGCTGTCCCCTCTGACCACCACAATCATACACGCTGTGGCATGTGCTCCCCATGCCCCCGAAATGTAAAGATAAAAACATACTTGGACAAAGTAGATAAACAGTGTAGTGAGTCTTCAGCCAGCGATTAGGTGTGGCCCAGATGAGCTTGTGACTCCCTGCTCATCTATACCTCCCCCCTCCAGACCGTCCGTGTAGTCCCGTCTCTGATCTGGTTGCTTCTTTGTGCTTATCCTACTTTCTTCTTCTCAGTGCTCCAGTTGTCCCAAGGGGCGAGCCCATTGGAGGCACTCGCACGGGCCCTCTGCCTCTGACAGGTCACCTACCGCACTGAGCACTTCTGCCTGCTGCTGGAGGCGTGGTTGGGAAGGCCTTGCCTCTAACTGAGAGCCAGGCGTCCTCTGTGGAGCCCAAAGGAACACCAGGCTTTACACTGCCTTCTAAATGGATCCAAATGTACAAGTCGGAAGTAAGCCAGGTGCTTTTTATGAGAATTTAGCGTGTCAAGCAAAAACTATGATAGGTCTAAGCCTTTTCAGAGCTCCAAAAGGTTTAGTAGCTCTAAAATTCCTTGAGAGCCAGGAGCCAGCATGCACCCTCAAGGCCTTGGGTGTGAGGGTGCAGGTGCGAGCGAGCTGAATTCTCTGTCTTGGTCTCCAGCCCTGCCTCTCTCCTATCCCCTACCCCACACACACATACACACCTTACTGTGTCTGCAGGTGTCCAGCTAGACAGACTTGCTTTCTTCTCCTATGCTTTTAATAAGTCTCTAAACCCTATTTAAAAAAACAAAACGGGGCTGGTGTGATGGCTCAGTGGGTAAGAGCACCCGACTGCTCTTCCGAAGGTCCAGAGTTCAAATCCCAGCAACCACATGGTGGCTCACAACCATCCATAATGAGATCTGACTCCCTCTTCTGGAGTGTCTGAAGACAGCTACAGTGTACTTACATATAACCAATAAATAAATCTAAAAAAACAAACAAAAAACAAAAACAAAACAAAAACTGCCCGGCGTGGTGGCGCACACCTTTAATCCCAGCACTTGGGAGGCAGAGGCAGGCGGATTTCTGAGTTCGAGGCCAGCCTGGTCTGCAGAGTGAGTTCCAGGACAGCCAGGGCTACACAGAGAAACACTGTCTTGAAAAACCAACAAAACAAAACAAACAAACAAACAACAACAAAAAACCAAAAAACAAACAAACAAAAAAACCATTTTTAAGGCAGGGTCGCTTACTATGTAGCTCTGACTGGCCTCAAACTCACAGACATCCACCTGCCTCTTTCTCCCCAGTGCTAATAGGTACCCACCACACCCAGCTTGAGATTCTTCTGTGAAAATCTCTCTCAAACATCCTCTCCATGAATGATGGAGATATTGGCAGTAACCAAGACAGTGCCGGGCCCTGACCAGATAATTTTTAACCCTTTCCCTGGAGCTGCACGTAAGCCGCCTTGTGACAGTCTCACACAACAGTGGAGGCGGTAGGCACAGTGGTCACAGGCCGCTGGATACTGTGCCTTGCCTCTTTCCCGCGGTCATATTCTGCAGCAGGTGCAGGGAGCCTTCCTGGGGAAGCAAGTGTTGGGTCATCCCTGCCTGTGCCCTGTCAGCAGGTGGCGTGTGGCTAAACCTGTCTTCAGTTCTCTCATCTGAAAAAACCGAGGAACTTAGCTGCATAATCGAGGCAAGTGGGGAACATTCTAAACAATGTGACACCTGCCTGCGCCTTAATCCCCATAAATTCTGATCTCAACAGCGTGGAGCAAGGACCTTAGGCACCAACATTTTCCAAAAGCTCCCAAGCGACGCTAAAGTGCAGCTAAAGTGGGGTGGAGGGCCCAGACCCAGCCAGTTCCCGCAGCCGGTTACAGCCCTCATGTCACCTCATTAGACACGTGTTCCTTGTCATGGCGATTGATGTGGGTTCAGCCTCTGCCTCACAGCTCCATTCCAGAGCACTAGTCCTCCCAAAGGGCTAGCCTGGTGACTGGAGCCAGGCCCTCTGGGAGCTCCTACTCCTAGGAGGAGGCCACATCCCTGGCCGGCATCAGGGTCTCTGGTGCTCCAAGGTCCTCTGAGTAGGCAGACACATGGTGCTATTGAACCTGCACTGTGGCACCAGCCTGCCCTCTCCATCTTGCTTCTGGGGCTCCTTCCCTGCACCCCCCCACCTCCCTGTCTCCTTGCCTGTTCTTTTCACTTTACTGCACACTAAGGATGTGACCTCAGTCTGTGCTCAGTGCTGAACACTGCCGCTCGCTCTTCAGGCCCTAGAACATAGAGCCCTGTTTCAGGATCAGTGAGAAGCCAGCTTGCATACACTGTATTCCAAGTGGACATGTGTTAGGTTTGGGCAAACTCTAACAAGATGGCACAGCACAAGACAATGCTGACAGACCTGGGACCATCCACTGTTTATTTTGTGAGAGTGTATGGCCGCACAGGCCACAGCGAGAGTGTGCCGATCAGAGAGGGCCACTTGCATGGGCTGGTTCTCTTCTCCCGCACTGCCCCGGGGCGGGGCCCAGGGACTATACTGAGGTTATCTGGCTTGATGGCAGGAGCTTTACCTGCTGACCCTTCATGCTGGCTGCTGACCTGTGACCTTCCAAAGGGACGCAAAGGCCAACAAGACAAAAGGTCTAGGTGGTGAATGTTCCAGAAAGGAGAGATCACAAATGAAAGCCTGGGAGAGAAGGTGCAATGTGCTATAGGGGAAGGAAAGCAAGTCCAGGGGACACGAGGAAGATGTTGGATAGGAAAGGTGTGTGAGGTGTGCATCCTATGGGTCTTAGGTGACAGGAGCCGAGTTATGCCAGACGTGAGCCTGTGATCCCAGCACTCAGGAGGCAGATGCAGGGAGATGTCGTTGAGTTTGAACCTAGCATAGAACAACCAGGGCTACATAGGGATAACTTGTCTCAAAAACAAAACAACCGCCAGGCGTGGTGGCACTCGCCTTTAATCCCAGCACTTGGGAGGCAGAGGCAGGTGGATTTCTGAGTTTGAGGCCAGCCTGGTCTCCGGAGTGAGTTCCAGGACGGCCAAGGCTACACAGAGAAACCTTGTCTCAAAAAACCAAAACAAAAAACAAAAAAACAACCAGTGTCCTAGGCCAGGCGTGGAGACACACCTGTCTGTGGTCCTGGCTCTCAGGGGTTGGGAGGTAGAGACCAGCTCAGAAGTTTAAGATTAGCCTCAGCTACAAAGTAGTTCTGAAGCCACCATGTGCTTTGTGAGACCCTGTCTCAAAACAGACAGACAAACAAACAAACAAAAAACCCCAAAACAAAAAAGAGCCAATGTGTTAACTTGAGTGTGAAATATCAAAGACTCATGCTAGCCTTGTAGTGGTGGATATGGTGGGAAACACGGGCTGCGCGGGGAATCAAAACAGTGACGTTAGAGCTCATGATTGGCTGGATCTCCAGTAAGGCGACCATCTGAATTGAGCCAATTAGATTAAAAAAAAAAAAAAAAAAAGCTAGATTAGATTAAATGCAGGTTTACTGAGAAGCTGGCCCCAAGGACCAAGGCCCAGCAAACTCACCATGGGGAGGAGGGAAAGAAATCATGCACACTAAGAGAGCTGAGAGGAAGAGAGAGGGAGGACAAGGAGACCGAAGTGTCTGGATTATATAGGGAAGCGCCTCTTTCTGGGACAGCCTGGAGCCCAGGGCTGCCTTGATATGTATGTCCTTTCAAATGTGTCACTCTCTGGTGACCAAGTATCAGTGGGCCTATGGGGGCCATTCTCATTCAGACCACCACAGTTTTTAAGTGAATCAGATCCAAAGGATCTCTTGTCTTCTTTTGGCTTTTTTTTGTTTGCTTGTTTGTTTGTTTTCCGAGACCAGGCTGGGCTCGAACTCAGAAGTCTGCCTGCCTCTGCTTCCCGAGTGCTGGGATTAAAGGTGTGCGCCACCACACCCGGCTCTCTTTTGGCCTTTTTTGTCACCAGGTACACACATCCTACACAGTGTAGACACATAGACAAATCACTCATGCACATTAAATAAATCGGAAAAAAAAAAGCAATCTCTTAAGACTTAAAACAATAAATTAACATTCCTCTTGGCTCTTTGTTCTACAGGCTCAGAAGAAGTGTTTGAACCAGACCTCCCCCATTCCCACATCCAAGACCACAGACGGCTTGAGGCCATCACAGATCCCTGGGCTCTTGAGCACCGCACTGCCAGGTCAGGAAACCCCTACGGAAGTTCTGCAGTCTGCCCTGAAGTCTGCCCGTCCTGTTTTTGCGTTCCTGGAGCATGGCATTGTCTTCCTGCCTCCCTGTTTGCACAGTGTTTCTGTTTGCATCTTACCTAATCTCCTTTCTCCTTGATGGCTCCTTTTCTCTGTACCCTGCCCACCCTAAGAATAGAGTGTGCTCCTCTGGCTGTAGGGCACCGTTGATTGGGGATAGATCATTTACCATATCACTCAGAAAGAAAGAAGCACTTCTAAAGTGTGGCGCACGCCTTTAATCCCAGCACTCGGGAGGCAGAGGCAGGCGGAGTTCTGAGTTCGAGGCCAGCCTGGTCTACAGAGTGAGTTCCAGGACAGCCAGGGCTACACAGAGAAACCCCTTCTGGGGGGAGGCGGGGGGAGGTTATGTAGAAAATGTGCTTCTTAGAAGTGATGGGCCTTGGCTCTGCAAGGCTCACAGAACTTTGTGACCAGTCCCACACTGCTATGTGTGCGTGTGTATGTGTGTGTGTGTGTCTGTCTGTCTGTGCATGTTTGGAAGCCCCACTCCCCAAACTGGACACCTATAGGCTGTCTGTCTGTCTGTCTGTGTGTACATGTTTGGAAGCCCCACTCCCCAAACTGGACACCTATAGGCTGTATCCAGTCTTAAGGCACTTACCACTTGCTGGACTCCATTCCTACTCAGAGTAGAAACAACCTTTGGCCTAAGACCGAGTATAGCAACTTTTCTTACCAGCTCAACACATGGTTTAAAACAACAACAACAACAAAAAAAAACAAAAAAAAAAACAAAAAACAACAAAAACAGAAGCTAGCGCGTCCCTTCCTGCAAGTGTATTTGCAAGTGTATTTTGGAGGTCTGAAGTGCTGGCAGGCTTATTGTGGGGCTCTTGGGGTCCCACTTGAGGTTTAATAATAAAGACACAGAGACATCTGTGCAGTGTAAGACCTGTTTACTGGGGCAGTCTCTCAGCTAGCCTCTATTATATTATTATTATTATTATTATTATTATTATTATTATTATTAAACTCGACTTATCCGGGTCTCTCCACTTTGCCTGCCTCCCAGCTAAATCCCATTCTGCTTCTGTCTGGCCTGCTTCTCTACCTCCTAGATCAACCCTGGCACTCTACCCCAGCCTCAGCCTTCCTCTCTTTATTCTACAAAAGCCACATTCCTTATCCATCCAGTCTGAACCAGTCAGCAGCTGGATAACCTTCTTTTTACCATTCAGGGCTGTGTGACCTTTATGCTGCTGCTTGCTTTTTAACATGATAATCTCAGAGAAGCATAGGAGGGGGAACCATTCCCTACATAATAGTAAACAGTTCCCTAGAGCATCCTGCCAGAATTGACTCTGCCAGCACAGCCATTAGCAATTAAAAATACTGGGACACACCCACATTGCCATTAGATTCAATGTGGAAGAGATGGGGGGCGGGGAGGGGAGGGCAGGCTACCCAAACATTGGCTGACTTATTTCTCAGAAGCAGACTTCTGAAAACTACAGGTAGCTTTGTCTATTTATTACCATGGACTAAGTAGGTTCTATTTATTACCAAACCAGAGTTTAATAGTGCCTGCCTCTGCCTCCACTGCCAAGAGATCAGTGCCTCCCTTTAACTTCCTCCCAACCGGTGTTCTTCAAGAAATTCTTTCAGACTGGGTGTGGTGATCAAGCCTTTTCTCACTGCACTCTGGAGGCAGAAACAGGACAGGTCTCTAATGGTAAAATTAGAGTCAGCCTGATACTCAGCGAGAAGTTCCAGGCCAGACTGGGGTACATAATGAGACCTTGTATGGAACAAAGAAAGAGAGAGAGAAAGAAAGAAAGAACTCCTTTTAGAACACACATACTGGATCTGACTCCTGTCTTCTACCTTCATTCTAACAGGACAGGATTCTGGAAGCAAAATTATGCCAGCGACCTTGGGGGCCACACAGGCACAACCAGAAAGCTCAGTTGGATCATCCCCGAGCCAGACAGCTGTGCAGGTAGGAAACGGTTTGCAGTTCCGTTCATGGTTTCTAACCAGAGTGTGCAGTCTCAGAAGGCTTTGTCGTTGGTACCTAACACGGGGCACACAACTAGTCTGTCTCCAAGTGCTTGCAACAGTGTGAATGCTGAAGACTTTCCCAGGGGGCCAGGCCTGGTCACATCACGCTTCCAGGCTGTGTCTTTCTCAACTGTTCCTGACATGTTTCTGGTGCCTCATGAAGCCATCATAGATTAAGGGCTGGGATGTTGTGAAGCACTTGCCTAGTGTGGGTTTAGTACCTAGCAGTGAGTACCTACATACACACCAGTACCCTCCGCATACTAGATGGACGGACGGATGGACGGACGGATGGACGGGATGGACGGATGGATGTGCTTACTGGATTATGGGTTGTCCTACAGCTTAGAGTCATCTGAGATGGAAGCCTTATTGAGGAATTGCCTGGAAATGAGATTGCCCTGTCTATAAGAGTGGGCACGTCTATAAGAGAGCCTCTTGATTGTCATATTTGTCAGAGGGTCCACCCCACTATGGGTGGCACCATTTTTTGTTTAAGAAAGCTAAACCTGAGCCTGCAATGGAGTAAACAAGTTAGCAAGCAGTGTTTTCTTCGAGGCCTCGGCTAATGTCTGCCCTGACTTCCTCAGTGATGGTCTGTGACCGGAGAGTGCACACCAGAGAAGTCCTTTTCTCCCCAAACTTGCTTTTTTTTTTTTTTTTTTTTTTTTGGTTTTTCAAGACAGGGTTTCTCTGTATAGTCCTGGCTGTCCTGTGTCCTGGAACTTACTTTGTAGACCAGGCTGGCCTCGAACTCAGAAATCCACCTGCCTCTGCCTCCCGAGTGCTGGGATTAAAGGCGTGTGCCACCACTGCCCGGCTCCAAACTTGCTTTTAATCAGAGGTCTTACCAAACAAGAAGAGACCTATAGCTCAGGGGTAAAGCAGTTGCCTAGACTGTACACCCTTGGGATTGATCCCCAAAAGTGCTGTACAGACACACATACATACACAGAGAGAGAGAGAGATCTTGGGGCTGAGGATTATAGAGCTTTGCTTGTTATGCAGATGAAAGACAGAGTACTTATGGACAATGGCAACTCAAGGATGAGCTTGGTTTGGCTCACTGTTGGCGAGTGAGTGTGGTCTCTGGCAGGGACCAGGAGAGCAGCAGTGGGGAGCAGCTGGCAGAATTGTGTCTGCAGCCAGGGGACAGAAAATGGCAGTGCTCCCTCCCTCCTTGTACAGTCCTTGGGATGGTATGGGGGTGGGGGGGGCTCTCATACAGGAGCCCAGAGCTTTCTTTCCTAGAAGGTTTTGGCTCCTCTCAGGCTGACAGTCTGTAATAAGTGTCACAGGGTATATATAACTCAGTAGTTAGCCTTTGCCTGATGAGCACAAGTCCCCAGCACTTCACAAAGAAAAATCAGAGCAGTCACCATGTCAGAGTGGTATCTGTCCCACAAATTGTGACCAACCTGATTTTCATAATGAGTTCCAGGACAGCCAGGGGTCCATAGCAAGGCAAGATTTTTTTGTTTGTTTGTTTTTATGTGAGGACCAATCATGAATGCATGAAATAGGGCATTTCTGTAGCTGTTTGACTCAACTTTGTAGTGTATAAAATCTCAGAGCATTTCACACTACTAGTCTTAAAAAGGTAGGAAAGCCATTTTATGTTTAGCTTTTTTTAAAAAACAGATTGTTTTGTTTTTCTTTTCAAACATTTATTTATTTTATGTACATGAATACACTGTAGCTGTCATGAGACACACCAGAAGAGGGCATCAAGATCCCATTATAGATGGTCCTGAGCCACCATGTGGTTGCTGGAAGAGCAGTCATTGCTCTTAACTGATGAGCCATCTCTCCAGCCCTATGTTTAGCTTTTTGAGTTTTTTTTGGGTTTTTTTGTTTGTTTGTTTGTTTTTGTTTTTTTGTTGTTGTTGTTGTTTTTCGAGACAGGGTTTCTCTGTGTAGCCCTGGCTGTCCTGGAACTCACTCTGTAGACCAGGCTGGCCGCGAACTCAGAAATCTGCCTGCCTCTGCTCCCATGTGCTGGGCTACACAGAGAAACCCTGTCTTGGAAAACTAAAACTAGAGTTGCTATCCAGCTTTCTGTAGATATAACTTTGGTACTCTTTGTTACAAGGAAGCTGTTTGTGCTTGCTGGGCTCTGTCTTCAGCGGGTTGCATTTTAAAGTCCTTGTTGACAGATAATAGGAAAAACTTGGAACACAGTAACCTTTATCTATAAGTGTACTTTGTGACTTTCTCCCTGTGTTTTATCGTTAGGTGGATAGTCATCCAGGACAGAAAAGGCCTGCTGCCAAACAGCTGACTAAAGGAGCTTTGTAAGTTCTATTTCAATTCTTGTTTTCTCAGAGTGCTACAGGGCCTTTGTAGTCACTAAACATACCACATATCTCAGTTATAGTGGCTGAGTTTCTTAGCCTTTTCAAAAATGTACTGCGAATGACAGACCAGCCAGGGCTACAACTTTCTTTTTTTTTTTTTTTTTTTTAAGGAATTTGAGAGCTGGGGCAATGGCTTAGTTGGGAAAGTTCAGACTGGAGTTCAATCTCTGACCCACATAAAGCAAGCCATACACAGCAGCCAGCTCTTCTAAGCCCAGACTGGGGCCAGCAAGTGAAAGGAGCTTGCCACCAAGCCTGATGGCCAGAGATAGGTCAGGCTCTGCAGCCCACATGGTGGGAGGGAAGAACTGAGTCCTCCAGGCCGTCCTCTGACCTCCATAGGTGCCAGGGCGCTGGTGCTTTGGTACTCACGCAGCCTCACACAAGAAAAGAGGCAGCAGGGCTGTTGATTTACTTTGAAAACCTTTTCCTACAGTTTGCTTTCATCAGGACCTGTAAATAGATCAGATAAAGTACACTGTTGTTTTGTTCTTGAAGAGAATGCCCCCTGTCTCTCGAGACAGAAAAACCGCTTGTATGTGGACTGTTATTGGACTGTTGCTAGCCAGTGGTCAGCCATTGCTGTGGTCTCTCCAAACACCCACACTGAGGCCTGGTGGGAAAACTACGGGTTTGTTTGTTTTTTGTTTTGGGTTTTTTGTTTTTTGTTTTTTGTTTTTTTTTGGTTTTTGTTTTGTTTTGGTTTTTGTTTTTTTTGAGACAGGATTTCTCTGTGTAGTCCTGGCTGTCCTGGAACTCACTCTGTAGACCAGGCTGGCCTCGAACTCAGAAATCCGCCTGCCTCTGCCTCCCAAGTGCTGGGATTAAAGGCGTGCGCCACCACACCTGGCTGAAAACTATGTTTTTGAGGTCAGGGTCATAGCCCAACAATAATAAGAATGTGGAGAATGCTGTCCGTTGTCCTGTAGAACTGTACTGTAGTTAACTCGCCTTTGGACTCATTGGCTTCCTATGTGGCCTTAGCTGAACACTCACTCTCCCTCTTAAAGCATCCTCCAGCAGTTACAGAGGGACCAAGCCCATGCTGTGACACCCGACAAAAGCCAGTTCCGGTCACTAAATGACACGGTGCAGAGACTGCTCTCCTACCACGTGTGCCAGGGCTCCATGCCCACGGAGGAAGACCTGAGGCAAGGTGAGCAGCCACAGCCCAAAAGAACAGTGCAGCGCCCTGACTGGGAGACAGGCAGCTGTTCTTATCACAGGCATAACTTGCTTTCTCAGTACCCCAGCCTGTAAGGAAGGTAGGCCCTGTTCTTAATAATCCATGAGTGGCTTCTCCAAATGCCGTTCCTTGCTGGCACAGGGGCAGCAGTGAGGAACACAAGTTAGCTCCCTGAGGCTCCCAAGCAAGTCTAAGACATTGGCTGAATGCCTTGGGACATCCGTTTTAGGAAGGTTAGGAACTTCTGAGAATCCCACACACCCGGTGCCTGTCCCTGCTCTCTGTCACTAAGTCCAATAGTAGAGCTCTGGTGTTACCCCACTTTCCCTCCTGCCTGCCAGGCTCTCCATCCTCCACTGCCATGGTCTTGATCCTCCCAGAGCCTCTGATCTCCCCACAAGCTGGGGCTTCCTGGGAGGGCTGGCGAGTGGCTTCCAGAGTCAACTGCAAGTATCTTTAAAGACTCTAGGAAGCGTGGGTGGGAGATGTGACATCTCTTAGACAGTCTTTCCTGCTTCAGCGCTTCCTGCCACCTGCTTCTGTGAAGGGACAGAGGCTTGGGGAGCCTGTCAGCCAGAAAGTGGACTCCATTGCTCTTTCTTCCTGGCCCGCCTACAGCAGCTGCCAGTAATCCGATGTTGGTTTTCTGGGCTGTGTTAGAGGGAGTTCTGTTACCACACAGGGACCCCGGGTCTCTGCAGGATCTTAAGCAGAGGGAAGCTTGCTGCAGATCGGCTGTTGGGATGAGTTCCTGTCAGGCTCAGGAACAGAGGCCCTCAGTCTATGGATGATTCTCTTACTGTTTTCTCCCTGTTTGTTTGTTTTAAGTGGACAATGAATTTGAAGAGGTCGCCACTCAGCTCCTCAAAAGGACCCAAGCTATGCTGAACAAATACAGATTCCTGCTCCTAGAAGACGCCATGGTAAAGTGTCCCCTAGCATGGCTGCTTGCAGCTCAGCCAGCTCTAAGGCCCAGCGAAAGAAAGGCTCGAGGACTTCATAGGACTCCCCACCAGGGCAGAGTTTACACAGCAGAAGTGTTTAAGGTTGAAGGAAAACTCCACACTTAGCCATTGCTGGGAGGGACAGTGGCAAATGTCATCTACAGCCATTTCCGATAGGGAATTTCTGAGCCACCACAAGAGACTACCTTGCTAGGCATGGTGGCACACTCTTTTAATCCCAGCCCACAGGAGGCAGAGGCAGGTGGATCTCTGTGAATTCAAGGGTAGCCAGGATTCTGTAGTGAAGCCCTGTCTCTAAAAATGAGCTCTGTTTTTTTTTTTTGAAAGATTTATTTTATGTATATGAATACACTGTTGCTGTCTTCAGACACACCAGAAGAGAGCATGGGATCCCATTACAGATGGCTGTGAGCTCTATTGTTGCGAAGGGGCTACTTACAGCTGACTGTGGCTGCCAGTGCTTATAATCCCAGCATAATCAGGAAGCTGAGGCAGGATGATTGTCCTTGAGACTTTGTTGTAAAATTAGCAGCAAATGTGATAGCATCCTGTGTGTATAGCACATGTGTGTGTAGCAAGGAGCTCAAGAGCATCTAGGCAGCAAGCTCTCACCTACCCCTGCTTCCTTCAGTACCCAAGCCCAGAGGTTTGAATGACACAGTCAACGCTTCTGAAGTGACTGGCCTCTCTCCATTTCAGAGGATCAACCCCTCTGCAGAGATGGTGATGATTGACAGGATGTTCAACCAGGAGGAAAGAGCTTCCCTGTCGAGGGACAAGCGTCTGGCGCTCGTAGATCCTGGTAAGAGTCATCAGGGTACAGGGAGAGTACAGGTAGGCAGTTTTCCCAGCAGTGTGGCTACTGGGAAGTTTTGTGAACCAATCTTTGGTGAGTCCAGCAGGCAGATCGGGAATTCTGGGAAGGAAAAACTGACAAAGTTGAGAGGGGTGTGTGGATATACCAAGACTGGCTGGTCTACAAGATCCAAACTGGAATTTCGCATTCAGTTAAGGCCCTGGTTTTCCCCATTAAACTTCAAATCCTGTCTTTCTAATCTTGGAGAACTAAATTGAGCCAGGGGCTTCTCAGTGTATTTGGAAAGGCCCTTGCGCTGCATTAGAAAGCATCAGTGCAGCATGGTCCCCGATTGTGAGCAGAGGACTTTCCCCTCGGCCGACCAGGGTCCCGCCCCCTGCGAGCTTTCCAGTTTTCCCTACTGACAACGGGCTCACTGTGGAGCCCGGCTGACCTGGTGCTCTTGTGTAGGCCAGGCTGTCCTTAAACCACACAGCCTGTCTCTGCCTCCCAAGTGCTGAGGTGAGAGGGGTGAGCACTCAGATCCAAATCCACCCCTTTAAAATATTTTTTAAAATGTTTTTTCTGTTTCATTTTTAAAAGATATGTTTATCGATTGGTTGATTGATTGGTGTAATATATGTGAGTACACTGTCACTATCTTCAGACATACCAGAAGAAGGCATCAGATCTCATTACAGATGGTTGTGAGTCACCATGTGGTTGCTGGAATTTGAACTCAGGACCTCTGGAAGAGCAGTCAGTGCTCTTAACTGCCAAGCTGTCTCTCCAGCCCCTCCTATTTCCTAAGATTTCCTTTTTAAATTATGTGTGTATGGCAGGCAGCACATGTGAGTGTAAGTGACCAGAAAGGTGCTGGCCCTTCTCGGGCTGGAGTTAGAGACAGCTGGAACCCTCCTGAAACGACAGCTGGGAGCCAGACTCAGGAGCAGTGCACACACTTACCTGCTAAGCCATCTCTCAGACCCTTAATTGTTAATTGTGTTTGTGTGCGTGTTGGGGATGGGGGAATAGGCACTGAGTTCAGGTGCCTGTGGAAACTGGACGTATTGGATTCCCTGGAAAAGGAGTCGCGAACCACAGAACATGGGTCACTAATATGTAGTCCTGGCTGGACTGATCTCAGCAACCACATGGTGGCTCACAACCATCTGTAATGGGATCAGATGCCCTCTTCTGGTGTGTCTGAGTTCAAGGCCAAGCCTGGTCTACAAAGTGAGTTCCAGGACAGCCAGGGCTACACAGAGAAACCCTGTCTCGAAAAAAAACAAAACTAAAACCAAAAACAAAAAACAAAAACAAAAAAAAAAAACCAATGTGTGTATATTATTGTGAAGGCCTGCATGTGGTGTGTGTAGGTAGACATACACACGGCAAAGCATCTGTGTGGAGGTCAGAGAACAACGTGTGGAAGTCAGTCCATAGCTCTCCCTGGAACCTTGGTTGTTAGGTGTGTGCAGCCAAGGCTTCCTCCTCTCTCTGGGCCATCTCACTGGCCTGAGCCTAACACGAGGTCCTGCCTTGCTCAGCTATATGTATTGCCTAGGTTGATCTCAAGTTCATGTGCCTAAAGTGATCCTCCTGCCTCAGCCCCTGAGTAGCTGAGACTAGAAGCTGAACAAATATAAATCACAAATACCATAGCAGTCCATGGAATGTAAGTCTCACGTGGATTTGTTTATGCCATCTATAAAAATGCTTTTAGAACTCACATGCTAGATAGGATTTGACATTCTGAGTTGTTTTAAATTGCATCCTAGCATTTTCTTTTAAAAAAGATTTATTTATTTATTTATTTATTTATTTATTTATTTATTTATTTATTTAATGTGTGTGAGTACACTGCAGCTGTACAGATGGTTGTGAGCCTTCATGTGGTTGCTGGAAATTGAATTTAGGACCTCTGCTTGTTCCATTCAACCCCGCTAGCTCTGGTCTGCCCGACTCGCTCAGTCCCTGCTCACTTGGGCCCAAAGATTTATTTATTATTATACATAAGTACACTGTACCTGTCTTCAGACACACCAGAGGAAGGCGTCAGATCTCATTAAGGGTGGTTGTGAGCCACCAAGTGGTTGCTGGGATTTGAACTCAGGACCTTCAGAAGACCAGTCAGTGCTCTTAACCATTGAGCCATCTCACCAGCCTGCTTTTTTTTTTTTTTTAACTTAAAAAATGTGTGGGTGAGAGAGAAAGAAAAGGTGTGAGTATACATGTGCATGACAGAAGACAGCTTGTGGGAGTTGTTCTCTCTTTCAAACTTGTGGTCCTGGAGTTGGACTGTGGTCATCAGACTGGCTGGCAAGCTCCTTAAGTCACTGGCTGTTTAAGATATATATATATTATAGATTTATATATACACATTGTGATTGTGTGTGTATGTGTGTGTGTGTGTGTGTGTGTGTATGCAACATATATGGGGGTGTCCTCAGAGACCAAAACAAAAAGAGAGCTTTAGATTCCTTGGAATTTGAGTCCACAGGGACACTCTCAGCTGCTGTGAACTCAGGTCCTTTGGTAGAGCAGCAAGCACTCGTGGCCTTTGAACCACCTCTCCAGCCCCTGGAGTTTGTATCTTGCTGTGATCCCAGTAGTGTCTGAGTGCATTCGCTCCATACCGCAGCGGGCTCGTCCCCTGTGGCCTCACTGCTGCCTTCCTTTGCTGTAGTCTCCTTTCTCCAACACCTAGTCTTCTTTTTTGTTCTATTTGTTTGTTTTTAGGTTTTTTGTTTGTTTTTTGAGACAGGGTTTCTCTATATAGTCCTGGCTGTCCTAAAACTTACTCTTTTAGACCAGGCTGGCATCTAATTCAGAGATCCACCTGCCTCTGCCTCCCAAGTGGGGATTAAAGGCATGTGCTACCATCACCTACTTTGTCTTTTTGTTTTGTTTTTTTGTTTTTGTTTTTTCGAGACAGGGTTTCTCTGTATAGCTCTGGCTGTCCTGGAGCTCACTTTGTAGACCAGGCTGGCCTCGAATTCAGAAATCCGCCTGCCTCTACTTTGTCTTTTTTTAATATTTTTAAACTTTTATGTATATGGTTGTTTTGCCTACATATACATGCCTGATGCTCAAAGAGCCCAGAAGAGGGCGTCAGATCTCCTTTGGGGGGGGGGGGGTTGTTGTTTGTTTGTTTGTTTTTCAAGACAGGGATCTCTCTGTAGCCCTGGCTGTCCTGGAACTCACTCTGTTGACCAGGCTGGCCTTGAACTCAGAAATCCACCTGCCTCTGCCTCCTGAGTGCTGGGATTAAAGGCCTGCGCCACAGATCTCCTTGAACTGGAGTTACAGGTGGTCATGAGCCGCTTCATGAATGCTGGGGCTCGCACCACATCCTCTGCAAGAGCAGCCAGTGCTCCTGACCGCTTCAGGGTCTCTTTGTCCCCAGTTGTGATGTCATTTTGGTTTTTTTGTTTTTTTTTGTTTGTTTGTTTGTTTTTGTTTTTTGTTTTTGTTTTTTCGAGACAGGGTTTCTCTGTATAGCCCTGGCTGTCCTGGAACTCACTTTGTAGATCAGGCTGGCCTGGAACTCAGAAATCCGCCTGCCTCTGCCTCCTGAGTGCTGGGATTAAAGGCGTGTGCCACCACGCCCGGCTGTGATGTCATTTTGGTTGTTAAAATAAAGCTTCACTCTGAAGCCCAGGCCATGCCAGAATTCATGATATTGAACTCAGGGTAATTACCCGAGTCAGGGCGGGGGTTACAGGCAGGAGCCCCCAGGCCTAGCTGTTCTTTTCTGACAGTTTAACATTAAGGTTAGGCCTGCCTTGGCTAAGGCATTCATAAATACACTGTGTGGACTGAGAGGAATGGAGAAGTCTGGAAGGAACGCTGGGTATGGACCAGGAGCCACAGAAGGCCAGTGTTAGAGGATCTGTTTCTAGCCCTTTTCTGAGGAACTGAAATCTCTGTCTTTGGTAAAATAGTTTGTGATGACTCTGTCAGTTTGTCATGTCTTGCGTGATGAGAGCCTGAATACCGGTGTCAACTAGATGGCACCCTCTTTTTCCATCTTAGCCTCCATCCCTGTAGCTCAGGATCGGAGGTGTGATGGGTGCTCTGTGCATCCTGTCTAGTTTTCTAGATGAAGCCGCCTCTTCCTTTCTCCCTTCAGGGAAGCCACTGTGGTCTCTACCTCAGCTCCTCACAAATGCTTCTGGAACCTGGCAAAGCCCAACTCTTCACTCAGACATAGCTCCTCCAAGCCCTTCTGTCCTTCCAGGCAGCTAACGTGTGTGCCTTTTTGCCATTTGCTTTATGTTCTGGGAGAAGTGGTGGGGTCCTCACACCTGTCTATTAACTCTATCACTCAGAGACAGGTTGTCCCCTTTGCCACAAAGTCCACTGCTCTCAGGAAGGAAGCAGGTTGAAGCTGGAACTTTTATTTTCAGAGCAGTTAGTTCCCAAAAGAAACACTGGGGAGTAGGCTTGTAACTCACTTGGTAAGGTACCTCCTCTGCATACAGCTTCCTGTGTGGAAGCTGGCCCAGGAAGCTGGGCTACTTGAAGAAGATTCTCCTCTCTTAAGTTGTCTCTGAGAGTTTCTGAGGGAAGGGTCATGAGTGGAGTGGGCGGGAAGATAAGCAGAAGAGGGCAAGGGGTGGGGCTAGCCAGGACTGCAGGGTTGCCTTTGTGCCTGCCCAATCGAGAGGCTTTGCCCTGTGCTAGTTCTCTGACCGCTAAAGTTCTTTCTGATCTCCTTTCCAGAGGGTTTTCAGGCCGATTTCTGTTGTTCCTTCAAACTTGACGAAGCTGTACCTGAGACCCCGCTTGACAGGAGTGACCAGCATCGCAGCAAAACCAGCTCGCTCCATCAGGTGCCCAGGGCCCAAAGCAGAGACCGAGCCAAGCCAGGCATGGCAGAAGCAACGAATCATGACCAGTTTCATCTAGTGCCTAACCACATCGTGGTCTCTGCAGAGGGAAACATTTCTAAAAAGTCAGAAGGCCACAGTAGAACACTGAAATTTGACAGAGGGGTCTTAGGCCAATACCGGGGTCCGCCTGAGGACAAGGGCGGCCGGAGGGACCCTGCCAAGGTCAGCAGGTGCTCTCCGGGCCCCGAGGGCCACCGCAAAAGCTTGCCCAGGCCAGATCACGGCTCTGAGAGCAAGCTCCCCGGCGTCCTGGCCAGCTCGCACATGGAGATGCCCTGTCTCGACTCCTTCCAGGACAAAGCGCTGAGGAATTCCCCAAAGAATGAGGTTTTACACACAGACATCATGAAAGGGTCGGGTGAGCCCCAGCCAGATCTCCAGCTCACCAAGAGCCTAGAGAAAACCTTTAAGAACATCCTGGAACTCAAGAACTCGGGGCGGCCGCCAAGCGACCCTACGGCCAGCGGTGCGGCGGACCTGGACTTCCCCAGCTTTTCTCCAATGGCTTCGCAGGAAAACTGCCTAGAAAAATTCATCCCGGACCACAGTGAAGGCGTTGTAGAAACGGACTCCATTTTAGAAGCAGCTGTAAATAGTATTCTAGAGTGTTAATAGCAGCCGTCCTCCTCCAGACCCTGCCCCGGACCAGTTACACTCTCTCCCAGCAAAGCAAATGGAAACGGCTCCCGTCTGTCTCCAGCCTGCTTGGTCCTCCATCACAGGTTATCCTTTCTAATCTCACCCTGTTCTTTTGAAGAGCAATACATGTCGTCATGGCTGCGGGGAGACCCCTCAGTACACCCACCTCTCTCTAGAAAGCAGTCCGATAGGCCCTCCACATTTCAAGTGTTACGAAAGTGCTTACGGCCATTGTTGTTCGTTAATTTGTTTTGTGGTTTGTTTCTTAGCACTGTCGCTCAAGACCACAGTACACTTGGCCCTGGGTAAAATTTTGACAATCATAAGTCATTTCAAAAGAACAGACTTATTAAAGAAAAATCAAACAGGACTGATTTAAAGACTTTCTCACTGCAGCTCCAAAGTAGTGGTTTGGTTTTGTTCTGTTCCAGGGGGAGAGGGTATCTGCGTAGGGAAGACTCTCCCTGACCAGCCCGCTGAGTGGTGGGTAGCCGGTGCTCTGCCTGGAAGCCCACCGCCCTGGCTAAGACGCCAGGAGCACAGCCACAGAGCATCCTCCTGACATCCAGTGCTGTGCGATGCTGCAAAAGCAAAGCCTTGTGTTTGTCTTCAACACATTCGTGCTGAATTCTGTCTGAGAATGGTCTGTTCTTAGCCCCAGGTGTACGCCCTGAAATTCTCACAGGCTCACTAGGGAACAGTGGAAGTCAGTTGTAAGGCAGCGAGTTGGGGAGGCACCGGGGTCTCCGTGTATTCCATCAACTTAAAAGAGGTTTGCATTTTATAATTGGGTGAAGTCAACATAACCTATGTTCTTTATTATCGCTGAATTCTGTTCCATTCAACCTCGTTGTCCCCTTTCCCTCAGCCCTTAGCCAAGCATCAAAAGGCTTTCACTTAAAAACTGTGTTGTACTCTTTCAGTTGAGGCTTTTGAACGGGACTCTGGCCTTGTTCGTGAGAATAGTAGTCAACAGTATCAGTCATTCATTCCCAAACACAGTAAACCAAAGGTCACAACCAGCAGGCCACTGAAGGAAGGAACCGAGGCAGGAGACAGGGGGCCATGTCCTGGCCCCGCCCCCGCTGTGTGTGGTCCAGTTCACCATAGCGATCGAGCCTTCCTCTTTATTATTTTTGTTCCTTTCCGGGAGTGGCCCTCATCCTTCCCTCTGTGCGGGCCTGCACCAGGGCGTGTTCTGTTGCTACTTGCTTCTTCCTGTGTGGTAATGGCCCACAGTGCTGTGTCTGCAACCCTCCTCCCACGTCTCCATCAACCTCTGGGATCCAGAGGTAGCTTTGATGCCTGTGAGGGCTTCCTCCCTCTGTTCATCCCCAGGCTGTGTAAATGCATCCGTTGATCTCCTCTGCTTCGTTATACCCCCAAAATGGAGTTGTCCCTATGGTCATCATGTAGAGTGTTTCTTTTCCAGATTGGCCTGCAATGGAAAGGAAGGCTTTTGATTTTGATTTTTATCTTTTTTTCACATAACACAGCAACAATCTAGGCATGGTGGCATACACCTGTAATCCCAACAGTCAGGTGACTAAAGCAGGAGAGTCACTGGTTCAAGGCCAGCTTGGGCTATATAACACACCCCTGCCTCAAACACAGAAGGAGAGAAATTTGAGCAATAGCAGACTGTGTGGGCCTTTTTTACCCCTCTGTCCACTACACAAAAAAACTCTGTGAGACAGCCAGTCTTTGAGAGCGATGGACCTTCTCCCGCCCACAGCCCAGCCAACCAAACTAGAAGAGTCTGGGCTGTCTTCGAGTTGTCCTTTTCTTCCTTCTCTGTGCCAATGTCCAAGTTGCTGACTTCCTTCCTGTATTATAACACATTAGAAAGATGAGTTGTTTACCAGTTAGACCTCTGTCTGGGCTGCCCTGATCTCTCTGTCACAGGCTCTTCTCATAGCCACATGGTTACCATTCAAGATGGCCCCTGGATGCCTGCAGCACATGGCTACTAATGAATTACTTTAATTATTGCAAATCAGTGGAATTCTCAAGAGACAAGAAAGTCTCGTGTATATTTGTTATCTCTTCCCTCCCTCCCCAGCCCCGGCCCTGGCCCTAGTTTTCTCTCCTGTGTGTCAGGTTACAGGGCTTCTCACCATGACATTAGTCCCACACAAGGAGAGCCTACTGTACCAAAATGAAACTTGTAAATTTTTGTGTCCTTGTATGTAAGTTTACTTTTTATGGAGGAAAGACTCTAGATAATGACAAATGAAGATTACAAAGTGTATTTTACTCCTGTGATTAGGTTACACCACATGGGTCATAACTCACTCCCGAGCCCCCACTGCTGAAGGGAAGCGCTCTGCCTCAGTGGCCAACGTTGGTGGTTCAGGGTCATTAGTCAGTTGAGTTCTAGAACGCGTGCTCAGTAACAAAAAAAAAAAATCACCTTTTCTTCCCTTTGTTTTTAATCCGTTTGTTGTTGTGGAAAAGTATGAATTTGTTATTACGCATTGATTTTCTGTGTCCTTAAGTACTGCCTAAAGATGAAGCAAATTTTGAACTGGCAATTACGATAAGGAAACCCTTTAGTTCTGGAGACTTTAGTAGACTCTGTTAGATTAGGGAGGCCTCACAGGCTGGCCGGCTCCAAGGACGGTCACTCACTGTCAGTGTGGCGTGGCTTTATTTGCTTAAATACCTTCATTTGTATAGTATGTCTCACTTGAAATTGCTTTGTATACATTTTGTAAAAATATTTATAAAATGTTTTGTAAAAAAAAAAAAAAGTATAACAAATTGCAGTTTATTTTGTTATGTTGGATAAATACTGTTAAACCAGTCAGTACCTATATTGTTAATCCATGGTTAGGGTATGTTCAGTTGGAGATTACAAAATGAAACAACCATTGCAATACAGCCAAAGATTTGGGAAAACGTGTCACTGTGATTGTCTTGATTTTGCAACTAGCAATGGTTCCTGTTCCCCAGAAGAAGTGGGTAAGCGGTCAGTGGGAATTCTCTGTAGATGTATTTAACATTGTCAAAAAGTAACCTTCATTAGGGGAGACAGGATCTCACCTGACCAGCTTTCCCACAGTTACAGATTAGACGGAGTTTGCTGAGTGAAGTCTAGTCTCCTACATGTCCCATGTGGGGTCTCCCTCCCTGCTGGCACCTGGGTCCTTAGCTCAGGAAGCAATGGTGGGACTCAATCCCGGTGGCATCACAGAGTCTGTTCAGGAAGGCTTTGTTTTTGTTTTCCAGTGCTTATATTTGGTTTTTCAGGGACAAGGAGAAAGCTGAGTGATAAAGATTAATCTCATTTAACATTTCCTCTAGGGAGATCACCTTTCCCTTTGGTTCCCATAGTAACCAGATTGTAGTGAAAACACATTCTGGGATCCTCTCTGTAACCTCAGCCCCTGAGGCCCTTCCGAGTCCCTTCCCTCAGATAGCCCATAGCCGCCCCGCGCGCCCCCCCCCCCCCTGTAGAATTGACACCAGTCCTCCTTGCTCCTTGGGGGATTAGTTGCCTCTGCCCCTAATTGTGACTGGAAGGAAAGGTCAAGCCTTTCAACCTCAGCAAAAGCCTAGGCCCAGGCCTAGAGAGCTTGCCTGCCACGGGCTCTAAGTCGATCTGATCCCCATCGCATAAATACCTGAGCATAGGGATACCTGCCCGCAGCCTTTATACCCTGAAGCTGATGGCCAGAGAACCAGGAGTTCAAATTCATCCTTGGCTGCACAGGTAACTCAAGGCTGTCCTGTGCCCCATGACACCCTGCTTCAAAAATAATAGATAAAATTCAACAGTGATAAGTCAGGATACTTCCCATCATCCTGGCAGAAACTGCAACATCTTGTAGTGGATATAGATCCTTTGGTGTCATTTACTGTGTTACCCTGAGGTCATGCTTCCCTTCATGCCAAATGTAAGTCTGTACCCAACATCACATTATGGCCCCGGTTCAGGCCCTCTGCATCAGGCATTGCCCCCAGGAATGAAGTTTTAAAACTTGAGACTTGAGAGATGGCTCAGTCACTGGCTGCTCTCCCAGAGGACCACAGTTCCTCCCTCCCCTCCCCACCCCCTATTGGGTAGCTCAGAACCACTTGTGACTCCAGCCCTAGGGGATCGGGTGCCACCCAGCCTCCGCAGGCATGATACAGACCGATGTACACAGAAGCAGGTGGCTCTTTTGGGAGTTTGAGAACAGCCAAATCTCTACCTGACAAGCCAGCCCTGTGACAAATACATATGACAAGAGTGTTGGCTCAACAAGGGCACTGGCTGCCCTTTGGGAGGAGCTGCTTTCCATTTCTAGCATCCACATAGCTCACAACCATCAGTAACTCCAGAGCTACCAGGGCAACACAGGGCCCCTGAGCGTACTAGGCACGCAGTGGTGCACAGACATGCATGCAGACAACACACCCACACACAAATAAAAGATAATAATGTGGTACATCTTTTAAAAAGGAAGGCTCATCTGACTGCTATTAGGGTTAAAGTCTCTACATTCCCTTGGCATGCCCAGAGGCAAGCCAAGGCTCCTGTCAGGCTAGTGAAAGCTTCAGCTTGTGGTAGGAGGGTCATGGTCCAGAAAATAGCATTCTGATACTTCCTGATGCCAAGAGAGCAGCCAGTGGGTTACTACAGGAAATGTTAATAGGAAAGACAGAAATTTCCTCTGCAGCTGGAGACCCTGATACAGCATCACCCTGGCAGGACTCTGTGGTCCAGTGGGAAGTCAGCCCTGGACTCCAGGGTATGGCTGTGCCTCAGCTCTGAGCTCTCTTCAAGACAGAAGTAGAGCATCTTTGGTACCCAGCTGAAGAGAAGAGTTAAGCAGCCATCCCTTGCAGAAGACATGGTATAAGTGTTAACAGCTCTAAGGGGAAAGGTATCCAGGCAGCTGGGAGCCAAGCAATACCACAAAGTCACAACAAACCTCACACATACAAGAGAGTGGCACAAAAAAAAAAAAAAAAAAAAAAGAGTGGCTGCCTCTGCTTGGGCAAGAAGCAGCAGAGAACTTTATAGAGAGTTTCTTGGGGTTTTCCAGGTTGGGGGATTAGTGGGTTTTCGAAGTCCTGAGCTTGGGCTTTTAGCTCTATAGGGCAGGGCTTGACCACCTGTGTCTTACAGGGCTGGGTAAGAGTGCTTAGAGTATTCTGGAGGTCAGGGCTTAGAGGTTAGAAGCCATCAGTTTTAAGGCCTGGCTACTCCTATTACGTACCTTGAGGGGTGCGGTTAGAAAACGTGTGATTTTTGTTTGTTTGTTTGTTTGTTTGTTTGTTTGTTTTTGTTTTTCGAGACAGGGTTTCTCTATATAGCCTTGGCTGTACTGGAACTCACTCTGTAGACCAGGCTGGCCTCAAACTCAGAAATCTACCTGCCTCTGCCTCCTAAGTGCTGTGATTAAAGGCGTGTGCCACCACGCCCGGCTGTGATGTTTTCATTACTTTCCACTGAATGGGGGTGGCGAGGTCTTTGAGGCAAGCTTGATCTTCACCATCAGGGTATAATTGGGTGTCATAGGCCTCTGGCTCCTCAATTAAAGGCTGGTAATCCTGTAAAAGTCTGGTTGGAAATCTTTCAGATCTCTTGTTGAAGAAATCTAGACAAGCTTATAAAGCAGGATGTGTCTAGTAGGATAAGAAAAGGAGAAGGGCTGGAGAGATGGCTCAGGAATTAAGATCACTGACTGCTCTTCTGAAGGACCTGAGTTCAAATCCCAGCAACCACATGGTGGCTCACAACCATCTGTACAGCTACAGTGTACTCATATACATAAAATAAATAAATCAACTTAAAAAAAAAAAGAAAAAAGAAAAGGAGAAGGGACTGGGCAGTGGTGGCGCACTCCTTTAATCCTAGCACTCGGGAGGCAGAGGCAGGTGGATTTCTGAGTTTGAGGCCAGCCTGGTCTACAAAGTAAGTTCCAGGACAGCCAGGGCTACACGGAGAAACCCTGTCTCAAAAAGAAAGAAAGAAAGAAAGAAAGAAAGAAAGAAAGAAAGGAAGGAAGGAAGGAAGGAAGGAAGGAAGAAGGAAAGAAAGAAAGAAAGAAAGAAAGAAAGAAAGAAAGAAAGAAAGAAAGAAAGAAAGAAAGGAAGGAAGGAAGGAAGGAAGGAAGGAAGGAAGAAGGAAAGAAAGAAAGAAAGAAAGAAAGAAAGAAAGAAAGAAAGAAGAAAGAAAGAAAGAAAGAGATAGAAGATAGATAGATAGATAGATAGATAGATAGATAGATAGATAGATAGATAGATAGATAGATAGATAGATTTAGGCAGTGGTGGCACACGTCTTTAATCCCAACACTTGGGAGGCAAAGACAGGCAGATTTCTGAGTTCGAGGCCAGCTTGGGCTACACAGAGAAACCCTGTCTCGAAAGAAAAAAAAAAAAAAAAAGGAAGGAAGGAAGAAGGAAAAGGAAAGAGAGAAAAAGGAAGGAAGAAAGAAAAGAAAAAAAGAGAAGGAGAAGTGGGTCCAGAAGGGGACTATCCAATTCCTATTGGACTGTGGATGATCCACTGGCCAGAGGCATCAAGCTGTTTCATAACAGTTTTTTAGAGATCCCTCTTGAATGTTGGATCTTATCTTTTACTAAACCTGACTGGTTTGACATAGAATCAACATTCTTTCCCAAGGAAGAAGCAAAGCCCACCTCTCCCTCCTATCAGTAAATCTTCACAATTTTGTAGCACTACAGTTGGCAGTGAGTCTGTTTGGCCCTTGATGGTAAGGATGAGCCACCAACTGGAGATCCTGAATGAACTTAGAGGAAAACTGACAGTAATAGCTAGGGAAGTAGTCAGTGCCGCCACTCCCATGGCCATACCAGGGGTTACACCCAGGACTTGGAGTAGGATATGATCTGAGCTGCTGGTTTGTCATGCTATGCTTCCATAAACCCTGTAACTGGCAAGGGTTTGTCACCAGATCACCCCTAGTTTTGGGAAAAGGAGCACCAGGGCACATGTCCCAGACTACCCAGTGAGTAAGTAGTGGATGTGTCATGAAGATAACTGAGGCATTACAAATGTTTGGGTCTTGAGGTTGGGTGATAATACTAAGGGTTAAGGTGTTACTGCAGTTTGCAGAATCCAGTGTGCCCAACATCATGTTCCTGAGGAGTTAAAGCAGTCTGTAATACCAAAGAGAGAGAGATGGGAGAGAGAAGGGGTGGTAGTGATATTTGGCATGGAGCAATTAATTTGCAGCGAGGCGAGAGTCTAATTAGACAATGGGTGAGGCCACAAGTGGTGGTTGCAAGGTTGACCTAAGAGGGACAGACACACAACCAACATCCTCCAAAGTGGTCAGGGAGTGGCTGGTTCACTGAGGTTAAGGTTTGAACCGAGATGGTGTGACAGGTGGTAGATCAATATTGTCAAAAGGGTGATACTAGAGATATAAGGGCCTTTAAAGAGCATTGGATCACTACTAACATGTGTTTAGGGGTTGAGAGAATGTGGTGTGTACCCTCTGTATTTTGATCATACCTGACAGGCAGCTGTGATTCTATAGTGAAGTTTACCAGTGACCCTTGTCTCCCATCTGGGATGCCATAGGTCCTTAATTAGGATAGAGAAGATTCCTGCCAGGCATGGTGGCAAACGCCTTTAATCCCAGCACTTGGGAGGCAGTTCCAGGACAGCCAGGGCTACAGAGAAACCCTGTCTCAAAAAAAACAAAAACAAAACAAAACAAACAAAAAAAGGATATAGAAGATTCCCTATTCTTCATAAAAGGTAGAGTGCTATTGTGGCTTAAATAGGTATGGTCCCATAGACTCAAGTGTTTGAATGGTTGGTAATAGGGAGTGGTCCTGGGTGTGGCCTTATGGGAGGAAGTGTGCCATTATAGAGGCTGACCTGACCTTGAGGTCTCCTTACTTTCAAGCTAAGCTCAGTGACATAGTCTCCCTCTGCTGTCCATGGATCAAGATGTAAGTAGAAATCTCAGCTCCTTCTCTAGCACCATGTCGACTTGTATGCTGCCATGCTTCCTGCCACGATGGTAATAGAATAAACCTCTGAAACTGTAAGCCAGCCCCAATTAAATGTTTTCTTTTAAAGAGTTATCCTGGTCATGGTGTCTCTTCGCAGTGATAAAACCCTAACTAAGACATGCATCATGCCGCCTACAGGACTAATAAGAGCGGCCGGCCTCCGTAAAGAACTCTCTAGTTTGATCCTAGAGAAAGCAATCCTAGGGCACAGGTGCTTTAGAAATTAGGTGTTATAGGAATAATTCTCTTCTCTTGGCAACATGTTGGTGAGCAGTCTCCAGACCCCACTGCCAAGGTCCAGCCTCTGCTTGCAGAGGGATTCCTGAGAGAGGGCATGTTTGAGAGTGGCCTGAGAGCAACAAGAAGTCAAATCATGGGTTCCAAGCTGACGGCCCATGCTCTGTTTGAGACAGCCTTACAGATAGCACATTTGCACTTGCGCTCTTCCTCCCCCCCCCCAACTTTCTCTTACAATTCCAAAACTCTCTAGATATTTTAACTCTTGCAGATCAAAAACTCAGTCTTTTACTTCCATATCAATTCAGTCAGGTTCTCTCCTGATTATCCTATGAATCATCATCCCAGGACTGCAGCCCCTGGATTCTTAGAGACAGCAAACACTTTGTTTTAAATATTGCAAATGGATGCAGAAATCTATCTACGTAAGCACGGACAATAAGCTAGCTGGGTGGGGCCCCACTCTAAAATGACCATTCCTACCATGCCGGGACGGAATCTTAGCTGGATGGAATCTTGCCCTGGGATCACCCCCTCCCTAAATCTCTTTATCCCTTTTTTGGTATCTTTCTCACAAGCTGGCTCACAGTACAGCTGCCTCTGTTCCTTTACATCTGTGACAACCATTATACAATTCATATTGCATCTTTATATATTGCATAATTGAGATATTATACATTTTGAACTCTTGTTTTCAGAGTTCTTTCCCTCAGCCTTAAAGGCCAGGCTTGGCACCCCAAATCATGAATGGTCTGGTGCAACCATTGAGTATAGGTTTCCTGAACCTTTGAATATTAATATATAACAAAGGCATAGGAGAGCAAGAAGTCTGAAATAATTTTCATTATCTTAGATGACCTTTTTATGCCCTTCCAACTTGTATTCACCTTAAAACCCAGCTCTGACACCCTCGGGCACTTCTTAGAGATGCAAAATTTGCTTTAGGGCTTGTTCTTTTGTTTTCTTTTTTTCCCTTTTTTTTTTAATTTAAATTTTATTTTTTATGTGCATTGGTGTTCTGCCGACAGGACTGTGTGAGGGTGTCACATCTTGGGGTTACTGAGAGTTGTGTGTGCTGGGACTTGAACCTGGGTCCTCTGGAAGTGCAGTCAATGCTTTCTACTGCTGAGCCATCTCTCCAGCCCCCTGTTTGCTTGCTTGCTTGCTTGTTTTGAGACAGAGTCTCACTATATTGTGCTGGCCATCCTGGAAAGCACTCTGTAGATCAGGCTGGCCTCGAACTCACATCTACCTGCTTCTCCCCCCACCCCCACCCCCGCCCCATCCCCTGAGTGCTGGGATTAAAGGCATGGGCCACTATGCCCAGCTGAGTTCTTACATTCTCCATCTACACATTTACTAGAGACAAGAGGAGTTATTACTGAGAGCGGTAGCTGCACAGCAAGCACCTTCGAATTCTTTTGTTTTGTTCTCCTTTGTCACAGTCTGGTGACCCACCTGACACAGGACAGAGATTTTTGAAGGAAATCTCTACACAAACACGCTTGGCTCTAGAGGATAAAGATCTATAACCCAACTCCAAAGCCAGCTTCCCGGTAAAGCAGAACACCCTAAAACAACTCTCATACGATCCACTTTCAAAAGGTATTTGAATCCCTGCTTAAACTGCATTCAATGACCAAAAAGCCCAGAGATTAAATTCTGAGCCCTGGCCATCAAAGCAGGCATTTGTGATGGTGGCCAGCAGCTGGCAGCAAAAGGGAGAGCAGAAACAAAACCAATGAACACAAAAAGCTCACATGCTCAAAGACCAGTCAGAAACAAAATCATGGCCGCCATCATTCCTACATTCCACTGAGCCTGACCCATTCCCATCCTGGTCCCCATGTTCACCCCAAGACTTACAAACCCAGCAGAGTCACCCGCACTCTCAAAACACAGACAAAACCTTCCAAACAACCAGGACCTGCTGAGCAGGCAATATCTGCATTGCCCTGAGTGGGCGTGGAAGGATTTTATAGTCAGATGAGAGGGGCATCAGGTTTGGCTGATGGGGTCTGGGTGTCCTGTACTCAGGGATGCACCTGGAAAGCTGATGTGGGGAAAGATGTGTCCCATTGTGTCATTTGCATGAGAAGAAGGAGAGGAATAGCTGGTGAGCCTATGGTCAAGCAGACTGGAGGAGTGATGGAATGAAGGCTCCCACTTTGGCTAAGAGGTCCTTTCCCAATAAGAGGATAGGACAGGTTGGTAGTACTAAAGGGTAAGGTAAATACCCCTAAAGATATAACTAAGGGCTGGGGTTTGGTGAGGTTAATAAGGCTGTCTTCCAACTCCAACGACAGAGAAACAAGAAAGGAATGTGGGTCACCAAACATCTGTTGGGACAGAATAGGTGACGTCATTGCCTAGGAGGACGGAGCTGTGTTGCCTTGATACTGTAATGACTACGCAGGGCTCCTGAGAGGCCAAATCTTTTCAGTTCAGACTCTATTTTAGAGAACCTGACCTAAGTTTGAACTCAGGTAAACTAACAGGCTGGTACCTAGCGTTGGTTTCCAAGTTGCCCCCCAACAGAACTTGAGCCTAGCTCCAGCCCTTGGCTAATCCTCAAGAAGACCAGCATCTCTAGCTTATTCCCCCAACAAACCTGCACCCCCAGGTTACAAGCCCACCAAAGCAGAGGGGAGCAGAAACTAAGTTTATGATGTGACTTCCTGCATCAGCCAATTGTGTTAAAGGCCACAGGAGCTTTCCAATTAGATGCTTGCACAAGTACTCCCTGCTTGCTGCTTATGGTAAAGCCTTGCCCCGACAGATATTTGGGGCTCCCCCACCTCCAAAACCATCCTGCATGACGGTGGTGCATTGGGGGCGAGGGGGGAGCTAGCTCGACTAGAATAAAGACCCTGCTGTGAGTTGCATCAGATCAGCTCATGTCTATTTTGGGGGGATCACTAACATTTCCCTGGCACTACACTCCCTATCAGAGATGGCCGTGGTCTGGCCAAGGGAGCCCGAGCCCCCTTAGTCATCCATCGCAAGGCTTAAGGTTGGCTGGAAAGTAGCCTGGACCTGATGTGCTCATGCCTTGAGGAGCATGGGGACAGTTAACAGCCCAGTGTCCACCCTGATGGCACCTTGGATATGGTCAAGGTGGTTTACTAGGGATCTGTCAAGCCGCGGCCCCCTCCTCGAGTTTTGGCAGGCAAGGGAGCCTGAGAAGTGGCTCTGTCTGGCAGAAAGGCCGTAGCTCATATCAGATAGTTTTGTTTTCAAGCTTTCTTTTCTTCTTTCATGGTACACCATGAAGGCCACTGCTAAGACTTCTACCTGCAGAGTTAGGGTCTCTCTCTCTAGATGCTTAAATTTGGCCATAATGTCAAGAAAACTCTGACATTACGAAGTGCTCTTTAAGGGCAGACTAAGGCAAGGTGTCTGGACTCGTCTGTATGTGCCCTGGTCTGGTCCCCAGACTTGCCTGCAGTCCTCAGGGAGAAAGTCATGGAAATGCCATCAAAGGTCATGGGAAGACTGCCATCCTGGGGAAGAATGTCCTTGGTGAGACTCATAAACATCCTGGAAAGTAAGGTTGTATTGTTTTGGATTTTGGTTTTTCGAGACAGGGATTCTCTGTGTAGATGCTGTCCTGGAACTCACTCTGTAGACCAGGCTGGCCTTGAATTCAGAAATCCTCCTGCCTTTGCCTCCCAAGTGCTGGGATTAAAGGCGTGCACCACCACTGCCTGGCAGAAGTAAGGTTGTAAGATTGGTAATATATTAGAATTGTTTAATAAAGGTCAGAAGAATATGGGGCTGGCAAGATGGCTCAGTGGGTAAGAGCACTGACTGCTTTTCTGAAGGTCCTGAGTTCAAATCCCAGCAACCACATGGTGGCTCACAACCATCTGTCCAGCTACAGTGTACTCATATACATAAAATAAATAAATAAATCTTTAAAAAAATGTCAGATCCAGGCTTCCCCAGCAACAGTGTCCAGCCCCACCAAACCCCAGCAAAGGTCCAGGAATGTCCTCTAGATATAGAGCCAACAAATTAAGACAAAGTTCACCTACCCTCCTGCCGCAGACCCTCTTTTGTCTGTGTAGAACGGGTCTCTGGTTGCAGATGGACAAGGAGTCAGCGAATGACAGACAAAATCAATGCAAGAGGTTGTGTAGAATCTGAATGTATTGTCACAAAGTGAAAACCAGTATTATATAATACAGAAAACCAAGGGGGTAGGATGTCACAGCAGGCAAAGCACATTGAAGTTACCTGACACAAACAAAGGAATGACTTCAAAAGGACTTACAGGAACCAGGTAATATTTACAGTCAAGATAAAACAGCCCTGCCTAGAGTCAGCTAATGATGGGTAAGGATTTCACACCCCAGTCACACACAATTTGTGCTACTCCTTTGAGCTTTGTGAAAGCTAGCACCAGGGGGTTCTGGTCTAGCAGATCTTCTGATGAATAATGCAATACCACAAACCTCCTATTTCCTAGGCCTTGATAAATTCTTGTATGAGTGTAACTTTTAAGTATCTGTTGAGAATCTCCATTTGTCAGAAGAATTCACCAACTTTGCTTCCAATATGCAATGTAGCCTGCTATTCCTGGCTGTAGTGAAGATTCCTGTCTCAGTGGGATTCCCTAACTCTTACATGGTAACCCACCTATTAGCCCTGAGTTATTCTAGCTCCGTTCTTTGTAATGCCTAATTAGTTTCACTGTCTCTACTTGAAGTAAATTTGAATGTTACTGAATAGATAACCTTCTCACTGAATTCCAAGTTTGTAGGCTTCAAGGATTTTCTGGGACATTGGAACACTGGCGAAGGCTTAGCTATGTCAGAATTCAATCTTAAAAGGCACTTATAATAAAATAATACTAAAAGAGAGCACGTGGATCCATACACCAGACTAATGCGGAGATAGGGTATGGGTTATGAGAATGCCAAGGTTCCAGGAGGTTAAGTTTCTCTTGAAACTCTTTGCCTCGTGAGTGCTTCCAGGCTTCTCGGCCTGTCAAGCAAACTATACTGAAGTGTGCATAGCACCCTCCTCCCCCCCAACCCCACAAAATCCCCCTAATGTGTTTTAAATTGGGCCTTTGAGCTCACTTGGGCATCTTCATCTTGGTAAATGGTAGAGCCCCAGCAGGCTAGACTTCCATAGAATAAAACGCACTTTGCTTTTTGCATCCTATTTGAATCCGGGATCATTTTTCCTCAAATCATTGACCCTTACTATCAGACCCTTTTCTTTCTTTTTTTTTTTTTTTCCTCGAGAGGGTTTCTCTGTATAGCCTTCGCTGTCCTGAAACTCACTCTGTAGACCAGGTTGGCCTTGAACTCAGAAATCAGCCTGCCTCTGCCTCCTAAGTGCTGGGATTAAAGGCGTGCACCACCACACCTGGCTCGGACCCTTTTCTATTTGAGATTCTTTCCTTAATGAGTAGGGCACGTGTACTCTGACCAAGCCATCCACCTGGGTGAGTTCCCTCAGAGAAGAACCCTGGCCAGGTTAGACCAGGTTAGACCTGGTAGGGGAAGGTAAAGGGATGCCACGGCAGAGTGGCATGGAGCAGAGAGGGACTAAGGGCTGCCAGTCGGCCCAGCGTAGTTGCCTGAGAGTGATGGTTTTTCTATCACTGAGGTGGGAGATAAGGCAACCAAAGAGGCCAGAGAGGGAAAGAGGGACTGTGGGATGAGGCAGATAAGGGGAGGCTTGACAGCATGATGAAAAGTAGAGGATAAATCATCTGGTTTGGGTGTCATAGCCAGAAGGAGTTGTTTCTTGGTTGGCTTATGCCACTTGGTCGCTTTTAATCACGATGGGAGTGGCTGGGTGATGGCACACACCTTTAATCCTAGCACTTGGGAGACAGAGGCAGGTCTATCTCTATGAGTTCGAGGTCAGCCTGGTCTACAGAGTGAGTTCCAGGCCAGCCAGGGCTACAGGGAGATAGCCTGTCTTCAAAAGCCAAAAAATAAAAAACTAAAAAGGGTAGGAGTGAGGTCACGTGGCAAAACCCATCCTTCCCAACCCTAGCAAAGATGTCTGCCTCCCTCCCAATGAAGAAACATCAGCTAAGATGGAGACAAGCCACACGTTTCCTTTAAGATTACCTATGCATACATTTATTTTTGTTTGTTTGTTTTTGTTTTTAGAGACAGGGTTTCTCTGTGTAGCCCTTGGCTGTCCTGAACTCACTTTGTAGACCAGGCTGGCCTCGAACTCAGAAATCTGCCTGCCTCTGCCTCCCAAGTGCTGGGATTAAAGGAGTGCGCCACCATGCCCGGCCTATGCATAGATTTTTACTCTCAACCAGGTTGCAACAAGTCTTAACTCCTTTGTTATGAAAGACTCCCGCTTTGGGGAGACCATCTCTCAAGTCCTGGGATGAGCCAATGCCCCAGTAACTTGAGAGAAACCGTTCTTGATGCGATATCGCATGACGTTTATTCGGGAATTAGCATGCTGTGGCCAAGCTCGTAATCCACACAGGGGCAGAGGAGATCTACCCCAGCAGTTGCAGTCAAGGGTTTTTACAGAATAAACTGCAAAGTGAGGGGAGGATAAGACCACAAAGAATGGGGAAGCTGAGTAAACATCATAAGAATGGGGATGGTGAATTACAGCTCATCCTCTCAGGCTGAAGGCTAAAGAACAAACAACTCCATGCTGGGCTTCGTTTCTAGGGGTCTAAGAAATGTATTGAGTTGGGGTTTTACAGTTACAGGTTTTTTGTTTTGTTTTGTTTTTTAAAGATTTATTTATTATTATATCTAAGTACACCGTAGCTGTCTTCAGATGCACCAGAAGAGGGCATCAGATCTCATTACGGATGGTTGTGAGCCACCATGTGGTTGCTGGGATTTGAACTCAGGTCCTTCGGAAGTGCTCTTAACCACTGAGCCATCTCTCCAGCCCACAGTTACAGGTTCTTATTTATTTATTTATTTATTTATTTATTTGTTTATTTATTTATTTATTTATTTATTTATATCTCATTACGGGTGGTTGTGAGCCACCATGTGGTTGCTGGGATTTGAACTTCGGACCTTCGGAAGAGCAGTCAGGTGCTCTTACCCACTGAGCCATCTCACCAGCCCCAGTTACAGTTTTTAATCATATCCAATATGCTTATAAATCTTGAGATACTGAAAGTTACACAATAATCTTACAATTTTTTTTAAGATCAGATCTTTAATTTACTTTTTAAATTTTTTTTTTAATTTATATGAGCACACTGCAGCTGTCTTCAGACACATTAGAAGAGGGCATTGGATCCCATTACAGATGGTTGTGAGCCATCATGTGGTTCTGGGACTTGAACTCAGGACCTCTGGGAGAGCAGTCAGTGCTCTTAAATGTTGAGCCATCTCTCCAGCCTCAATCTTAGAATTTTTTTGTTGTTGTTGTTGGTTTTTTTGGTTTTTCTTTTTTTTTTTTTTTTTTTTTTTTTAAAGATTTTTATTTATTTATTTATTATATGTAAGTACACTGTAGCTGTCTTCAGACACTCCAGAAGAGGGCGTCAGATCTCGTTACGGATGGTTGTGAGCCACCATGTGGTTGCTGGGATTTGAACTTTGGACCTTCGGAAGAGCAGTCGGGTGCTCTTACCCACTGAGCCATCTCACCAGCCCTTTTTGGTTTTTCAAGACAGGATTTCTCTGTGTACCCATGGCTGTCCTGGAACTCATTCTGTAGAACGGGCTGGCCTTGAACTCAGAAATCTGCCTGCCTCTGGCTCCCAAGTGCTGGGACTAAAGGCATGTGCCACCACTGCCCGGCAATCTTCCAACTTTTTCTTAAAAAATATTTATTTATTATATATAATTACACTGTAGCTGTCTTCAGACACTCCAGAAGAGGGCATCAGATTTCGTTACAGATGGTTATGAGCCACCATGTGGTTGCTGGGATTTGAACTCAGGACCTTTGGAAGAGCAGTCGGCACTGAGCCATCTCACCAGCCCAATCTTCCAACTTTTTTTTTTTTTTTTTTTTGGTTTTTTGAGACAGGGTTTCTCTGTGTAACCCTGGCTGTCCTGTAACTCACTTTGTAGACCAGGCTGGCCTCGAACTCAGAAATCCGCCTGCCTCTGCCTCCCGAGAGCTGGGATTAAAGGCGTACGCCACCGCGCCCGGCTAATCTTTCAACTTTTTTTTTTTTTTTTTGGTTTTTCGACACAGGGTTTCTCTGTATAGCCCTGGCTGTCCTGGAACTCACTCTGTAGACCAGGCTGGCCTCGACCTCAGAAATCCGCCTGCCTCTGCCTCCCAAGTGCTGGAATTAAAGGCGTGCGCCACCACGCCCGGCTCTTCCAACTTTTAAGATGACATTTATACTTTAACAAAAATTTTAGAGCATTAAATTAAAATCAAAAGAATAAGAGGTGAGCCAGGCAGTGGTGGTTAACACCTTTAATCTCAGTGTTCAGGAGGCAGAGGTTGGAGGACCTTTGAGTTTGAGGCCAGACTGTGTGCAGAGTGAGTTCCAGGATAGCGAAGGCTACACAGAGAAACCCTGTCTCCAAAAACCAAAAAAATGAGGACTGGTGAGATGGCTCAGCAGTTAAGAGCACTGACTGCTCTTCCAGAGGTCCTGAGTTCAATTCCTACCAACCACATGGTAGCTCATAACCATCTGTAAAGAGATCTGAGGCCCTCTTCTGGTGTGTCTGAAGACAGCTACAGCGTTTTCATATAAGTAAAATAAATAAATAAATAAATAAATCTTTAAAAACAAGCAAATATTATGAGATGAGCAGCGACAGTCCCCACTAGGACTATTGTTTTTATTTTTTATTTTGCTCTTCTTTCTCTGTCACATAGACAAGTGGCTCACCCAATATGGGACATATATATATATTTTATTATTATTATTATTATTATTATTATTATTATTATTATTATTATTATTATATGTAAGTACACTGTAGCTGTCTTCAGACACTCCAGAAGAGGGCGTCAGATCTTGTTACAGATGGTTGTGAGCCACCATGTGGTTGCTGGGATTTGAACTCTGGACCTTCGGAAGAACAGTCGGGTGCTTTTACCCACTGAGCCATCTCACCAGCCCCGGACAGAGATTTTTGAGGAAACTTAAAAACAAGCATGGTTCTAGCGCAATCCATGGAATAGTTTAGAATACCTGGTATGCCTGGTGCAGGAGGCCGGAAGAGGTCGTGCCCTTAATCTCCTTTGACATTCATCTGGTAATGACATTAGCGTGTTGAGTGGACTAGTTTTTTAGTGTGTTCCAACATCATGTATCAGTCCTTGGGTACTCAACAATTCCTTGCAGAGTCCCACTGTAGTGAAGTGGTGTAGTGAGGTGCAGAAGAGACACAGAAAATAAGAAAAGTCTCCTGCCCATAAGCCAAAGGTGTAGGATAAAGGCTGTGGGTGGCGACCCTTTCTAGTGTTATATAGTGGCGTTGTCCTAGGCTAGAGCATAAAACAGCACTGTGCTAGCATAAAACAGCACTGTGCTAGTATGTGGCAATGGGAGTAAATTCTGAGAAACTTAAACAAGTGAAGGCTCTGAGATGGAAATGGAGCATTTCTAGTTTCTGGCTCCACTGTTTACCCAACTTGTGCTAAGGCTTTGTAAATCTTAAGGAGCCCCCTGGCGGCCACTGGGAACCCGTAGATATTCATTGTACGGATGAGGAAGCCGAGATGCAGAAAGGTGAGGAATTCAAAGGCTCACAGAGTAGGTGACACATTTTTATTTCCGCAAATCCTCCACAAATAACCGCCCACCAAATGTGAGTGCCACGTCGGTCCTTCAAGTCTCCGGGAATAAAAACCTCACCTAAGCAAGGCGGCCAACTTCTGTAGAGCCCGTGCCGTAGCGGAAGCTGCAGATGCATTGTGGAAAGCCTTTAAATTGTTCACAAGCGGCCGAGTTCGAGACCCTACAGCCTAACTGAAAAGGGTTGGATCCAGACGGGTGTCAGACTCTAGAGACCTTAGAAGGGATGGGAAGAAAACTGGAGGGTTTTTTGCCGGAATCCTGGCTAGCAAGACCTTTTCCCAGACGCTCACATTCGCTAAGGAATCTCAGGCTGCCTGAGTCCTCCTGCGGGAGCGAGAGTCCGTCTCTATGATACAAGAGACGTCGAGGCGGGCCTCTCTACCCCGCCCGGTGAGGCTGCGCAAGCGCAGTAGCTGAAGCACCGGAAAGATGGCGGAGGAAGGGTGAGTGTGTCTTCGGATCTCTCTATGGGGCTTTGAGGATCCGATGCCATCCTTTCTGTTTGTACTCTGGTGATACAAAAGGAAGCTGTGGGCTGTGGAGAGAAAAGAAAAAGGCTCCATAGTATGAAGTCAAGGTGGGGGCTGAGATGCTGTAGGGCTCCGCGACCAGGGATCGGGACGACTTTGGAAGCAGCGAGAAGAGGAACTGAGGTTCGGAGGGGCGAGTGGCTGCGTAGCGCCAGAGTTGAGTTCGCTCAGCTTGGCTGTCATGTCTTTCACAGTTTGGTACACACGTACAGTGTATTTTGATCGTATCACCTCCCCATCATCTCTTATTCCCCTGCGTCTTCCACCAAGCTCTTTCCCCCCAATTCCCCCTCCTGCTTTCATGTGCCCCCCCCCCCCACCTCATCCTAGCTCGACTTAATCATTACTCTTCTTGATGGATCTGTGATAGCCCCTTTCTGGATTTTACTAGAATTTCCTTGCCGCTAGTGACAGGTCATAGCCTACAGTTGTTAAAGCTCCACGGACCAAAACGAACCCAGAGAGCAAAGGTTTTTCCTGATTTTTAAAGGCTCTCGGGACGAGTGAGCATTACAGGAGCACGGCGAAGACTCATCAGAAACTTTAGGTCCCGGGAAGACCAGGATCTCGAATTGGTTTGGAAAGCCACCAAATGTTGGTTTGGCAATTTTCATTAATGTCAAATTTGTTCCTTTATCAGGGAAAGAAAAAAAATTCCTTTGGTTCCAGAAAATCTTCTGAAAAAGAGGAAGGCTTATCAAGCCCTCAAAGCCACTCAGGCAAAGCAGGCACTTTTGGCAAAGAGAGAGGTAATTCTGAGAGGGGGGGGGTTAGGATTTGTAGTGGACGGATTTTACTAAACGGTGTTCGTTGAACTAGATTTGTTATCAGATCCCTCACAGGTTTCTCCCTCATAGTCCTCCATTTAGCAAAGATTTACCCACCATCTTTCTGTGAGCAAAATGTTAGACCAGCCTTTAAGGGAAAAGTGAAGACATTTTCTGAATTCAAATTTAGTGGTAAAACCAAATTTGGCAGGGAAAAAAATAGATTATTTTAAAAATGTTTTGTTGGGGTTGGTTTGTTTCTTAGATGGGGTCTGTACATATGGTCTGGAATACTGTATGACCAGGCTGGCCTCAAACTAACAGATCAGCCTACTTAGGCCTCTAGAATGCTGCGATTAAATTGCTATCTGTGGCACACTTTTCAGCATTCTAGAAGGTTGAGACAGGAAAATGGAGAGTTTGGCTATATAAAGAGAACCTGTCTCAAACCAAAAGTATCCAACAATTTTAAAAGTTTATTTAGAATCACGTGTGGGCTGGAGAGATGGCTCAGCCCTTAAGAGCACTGACTGCTCTTCGGAAGGTCCTGAGTTCAAATCCCAGCAACCACATGGTAGCTCACAACCACCTATAATGAGATCTGACTCCCTCTTCAGGTGTGTGTAAAGACAGCTGCAGTGTACTTACATATAATAATAAATAAATCTTTGGGGGGAGGGTATAGGGAACTTTCGGGATAGTATTTGAAATGTAAATAAAGAAAATATCTAATTAAAAAAAAATTCCTGGTCATGGTGGCTCACCTTTAATCCCAGCACTCGGGAGGCAAAGGCAGGCGGATTTCTGAGTTCGAGGTCAGCCTGGTCTACAAAGTGAGTTCCAGGTCAGCCAGGGCTACACAGAGAAACCCTGTCTCGAAAAACCAATGTGTAGATTCTGCACACAGTATGTACAGGATTTTTGAACGCAAAGAGAAGAAAATCCTCTTGTTTAATGATGCCTAATATAGTGTTGAGTTTCCTAAACACCTGTATTAAATGTTACCAGCATATGAGCTCACCACAAACTTTTCTTCAGCCCTTAAGAGCACTGACTGCTCTTACATCTCTCAGTTCCATCTGGCCTCTTCATGTGCCCCTTAGGTAATGGTCTGCCCACTTTGCAGAACGTTTGAGAGCTGAGCTCTCTTACTAATGGTCCTGGGTTAACTGTGGAGGGGAAGAGATGCTGATGCGTGTCTTCTCTGCCACAGAGAAAAGGAAAGCAATTCAGGTTCAGACGACTAGAATCTTTCGTGCATGATTCCTGGCGACAGCAACGTGACAAGGTGCGTGTCCAGCGGCTGGAGGTGAAGCCTCGTGCTTTGGAGGTGCCTGATAAACATCCCTTGGCCTTCGTTATACGCATGGAAAGGTACAGTACCAGTGTGTTTTCAGAGTCCTTGGTTCAACTTCAGATGGCTCTGTAGGGAGACAAAGCCTAACCTACTACAGAAGATTGGCTAGGATTCGGAATTAGGACCATGGGTGACATAAGGACACTCAGGGTGAAGGTGGGGCTCTTTTTTTTTTTTTTTTTTTTTAGATTTATTTTATGTATATGAGTACACTGTAGCTGTCTTCAGACACACCAGAAGAGGGCATTAGATCCCATTACAGATGGTTGTGAGCCACCATGTGGGTGCTAGGAATTGAACTCAGGACCTCTGGAAGAGCAGCCAGTACTCTTAAGCACAGGGCCATCTCTCCAGCCCCCTAGTGATACCCTTTCTAAAGTAGTAACCACAACTTGACAAAAGACATGAAAGTAGGCCCGGCATTGTGCCACGTGCCGTTAAACCCAGCAATGAAGCACAGAGTAAAGGTTAGGATTGCTCATGGCCATGTGTCCTGTGACGGTTTAAAGACACAGGGCACCGTGCTAGAAGCATTGTCCACACTTAGCAGGCTTCATTGCCCTCAGCCGTGTGCCTTTTGGTAGAAAACCTCTGAGTTTGAAACTTCTGAGCTCTGCTCTCTTCAAGCTTCCTGAACTGGACTTCCCTGGCTTTGACGCCAGACTCAGACCTGCTGTGAATATGTTCCATGCTTTCACTACCCACCCACTGACGCAGTCTGGCTTCCCTAGGTAGACATACTTGTCCATATAGCCTACCATCCCCACTGTCCCCAACACTCCCCCCACCAATCCATCATTCAGGAACTGTCCTGTAGCATGCAGGGATTGCTCCTCACAGTGGAACATGGTCTGTTTCTACTCTGCCTCCCACAACATTGAGCTCTGAGGTAAATTCTGTGTACCCAGTGAACACTCTAGCATTTCAGAATTGCTTGCAAACAGACAGCATAGACTGGGGTCAGACACCTTGACTGTTGTTTCAGGATTGAAGGAGTGAGTTTATTGGTAAAGAGCACCATCATGAAACTTGGCCTGAAGAAATTGTTCAGTGGTGTCTTTGTCAAGGTCACCCCTCAGAGTGTAAGAATGCTGCGCACGGTGGAGCCTTATGTGACCTGGGGGTGAGTGCCATTTTCCATGTGAATTCCCTCGTACTCAGAGTGTGTAAAACAGATACACAGGGTATTGTTTTCCAAGGTTCATGCTGTGTGTTGGGCACTTTGCTGTGGCAGTCACCAGAAATAAAGAACCTTAGGTCCTAGGGGAGGATAGTGATGCTGTCAATGGTCCAAGAGCTGCCGGCTTATTCGTCTGTATGTTATGACTCGGTAAAATGAACAATATGGAGACTAATGTAATGCTTGAAGCCATTGCTGTGTGTGGTGGCTCACACCTAAGACCCAGCACTGGGAAGCTATGGCAGGGAGGTGCTGTGGCTCCCAGGCCGGCCTGAGCTATGCTGCTGCAAGACTCAAACAGAACCGGATTTTAGTACTGAGCATGGTGCTTTGGGCCAGCAATCCCTGTACACCAAGGGCTGAGGCAGAAGGATTGCTGCAAGTTTGAGGCCAGCATAGGCTATGAAAATAAGATCTGGTCTCAAAAAAATATCTAAATTTCTAATTATATACTCAAGCCCATGCTGGGATTTTCGGTTGACTGCTTAGGTGGCTCACCTCAGACTTTGTACAGCTCAGGGCCCTCCAGCCTCAGTGTCTAGAGTTGCAGGCATTAGCTGCTCTGTAGGCATTAGCTGCTCTGCTTTTCGGCCATCTTCTCAGTTGGGTCGCCCAATAGTCTACTCCCTGCTTGTGGGAGGTGGGTGTGGGAGGGTCCTGTAGCTCTCTGCTCAGTCAGTTCTTAGTGTCCCTGTTATGCCTATGTAGATTTCCAAATCTGAAGTCTGTCCGGGAGCTCATCTTGAAACGTGGCCAAGCAAAGATTAACAATAAGACAGTCCCTCTGACGGACAACACGGTGATCGAGGAGCACCTGGGTGAGTGCTGTGGCCTGGGCTTGGTGGCTGCGATCCAGGGTGTATTCTTGGACCTGACAGTCCCAGCCTTTTGGGTTTTTCCCCCCTTTATACTGGCTAGGTGGTGAACACAGAAATCTACACCCTCTTGTTTTTCAGGGAGATTTGGTGTCATTTGCCTGGAAGACCTCATCCATGAAATTGCCTTCCCTGGGAAGCATTTCCAGGAGGTCTCTTCATTTCTGTGCCCTTTCCTCCTCTCTGTGGCCCGCCATGCTACCAGGAACAGAGTGGGCTTCCGCAAAGAGATGGGCTCCCCGGGCTACCGGGGAGATCGGATCAATCAGCTCATTCGGCAGCTCAACTAGAGCAGGAGCAGGTGAGGCGAGTGTGTGCTGCCTGCTGCACAGCGCTTGTGTCGCCAGACACCAGCCTCGGCTCGGAGAGGGCCTGAGAAGGGGTGACTGGGAGCGGGGAAACAAACAGCTCAAAGTCAGGTGCTGGGTCCAAGCTGGCAGCCTGTGCCCTGCTCCAGACACTTGGCCAGCCTCCTCTCTGTTCTGCTTGAGACTGGATAGCTCGTCTCTTGCAGATTATAGGCACAGCTTTTTATTTTACAAATCAATCCAGATAGTTACTCCAGGTTCCTATGAATCAGCCTCCCTTGACCACAGCTCCTTAATTCTTAGGAGACTGCAAATGGACCTTTTCTTTTAACTTTGCAAAAGAATTCAGATATCTGCCTGCCTCTGTTATCACAGACAGGGAGCTAGTTTGTGGGACCGGGTCCTGAAATTACCACTTGTATCACACCTGGGTCTAACCTTGCTCTGTCCCAAGTCACCCTGGACTCAGGAATCTGTCTGCCTTTGTAAGCATAAACAGCAACAAAAATAACAACTTAGTGGTCACCACTCCCTAAATCTCTTTATCTCCTTCCTTAGTATCTTTCTGACAAACAAGCTGGCTCGCAGCGCAGCTGCTTTTGTTCCTTTAGATTTGTTAAGCCCCTCATGTATGTAAGTACACTGTAGCTGTCTTCACACACACCACAAGAGGGTGGCAGATCTCATTATGGGTAGTTGTGAGCCACATATGGTTGCTGGGATTTGAACTCAAGACCTCTGGAAGAGCAGTCAGTGCTCTTAACCGCTGAGCCATCTCACCAGCCAGAAATTATATATTTTTGAACCCGTTTTATTTTTTTGTTTTTTGTTTTGTTTATTTGTTTTCCGAGACAGGATTTCTCTGTATAGCCCTGGCTGTCCTGGAACTCACTCTGTAGACCAGGCTGGCCTTGAACTCAGAAATCCGCCTGCCTCTGCCTCCCAAGTGCTGGGATTAAAGGCGTGTGCCACCACGCCCGGTGGTTTTTTTTTTTTTTTAAATTTATTTATTTATTTTATTTATTTACTTATTTTGGTTTTTTGAGACAGTTTCTCTGTATAGCCCTGGCTGTCCTAGAACTCACTTTGTAGACCAGACTGGGCTCGAACTCAGAAGTTCACCTGCCCCTGCCTTCCGAGTGCTGGGATTAAAGGCATGAGCCACCAAGCCCAGCAGTTTTTTTATTTTTATTTATATGAGTACACTGTCGCTGTCTTCAGACACACCAGAAGAGGGCATCAGACCCCATTACAGATGGTTATGAGCCACTGTGTGGTTGCCGGGAATTGAACTCGGGACCTCTGGAAGAACAGTCAATGCTCTTAACCACTGAGCCATCTCTTACTTAAGTACACTATAGCTGTCTTCAGATGTGCCAGAAGAGGATGTCAAATCTCATTATGGGATTACGGGTGGTTATGACCCACCATGTGGTTGCTGGATTTGAACTCAGGACCTTCGGAAAAGCAGTCAGTGCTCTTATCCACTGAGCCATCTCGCCAGCCCTGAACCCATGTTTTTAAGAGTCCTTTTTCACAAACTTAAGTGCTGTCATGAATGTCCCAGCATTTCCCTTTTTGTTGAGACCTCAGCCATCCATACCTTCACCCCTGATGCATGCTGACTGGTTATCACTAGCATTAACGCTAACTGGGATAACATTCCTGAGGAATGTAAGTCATTATACAAACATTATTATACAAAGAGGCCTTATGCCCATAGCAGCCGTCAACACTCATGGAGGCTCACACCTGCTGGCCCTATACAGGTGCCGAGAGCCATGTCATTCTGTCCCCTGCTGAGGCCATGCCAAACCCAGCACTGGGGTAGGTCAGAGGACACTTCTCTCCTCTATTGGTTCTGAGAATCTTTACTGGGTAGTCTTTGTGGCCAGCAGTCTTACTCACTGAGCCATCTTGTTGGCACCTTGTCTGACTTTTGGTGGGCCATGCTTGTCAACTAGAAGTCCCTCTGTACGCTGGAGAGCTAGTTAGCAGTTGACCCTGGCACTTGAAGAATGAGAGTTGTTCTGTGTGAAAACAGGAACAAGCCTGTGTGTTGACCTGTTGGAAAGGGACAATGCCTGATACAGCTCTGTTAGGTCACGGGCTAGAAAATGTCTATGTTGCTGTGGACTTTTAGCCTGCAGTGGAGGAGGAATCACATCAGAAACTGATTTCAGAAGGACTATGCAGGCCGGTTGGTTACCTGTTCTGCTGAAGGATCGCGACTGGAACACTCTGTCGCTGTTCTCTCAGACCCAAGTTGAGATTGGTTTGTTGACACAGCTGTGTTTTCCCTCCTTAGGTTTTCCAAAAGCACCCCTCGGAAGTGTTTTTGTCGTCGTTTAAAATTATCAAGTATCTTCAGAGAAGATTATTTTCTGCCTTCAGAAACTGAAGGAAGGCTTGGGCCTAGAGAACGACAGTAAGGTGCGAGCACCGGAGACACTTAACACAGCTCAGTCCATGGAAGGACGAGTTCCCTCATTGGCTGCCTGTCTCGAAATCCACGCAAGCTGTGGAGGAAAGAATTACCCTGCTCATCCTGCCTTCTATCTTGGTGTTTAATGTTGGGTGGGCAACAAGCACAAACCTCCCTCCCACCCCCTCCAAGACTGTTAGAGCAGTGGGCCAGACCAAGCGGCGCACTTGAACATGGATCAAGAGGGTCCCGGTTTTACTTTTTATTTTTGTCAGGGTAGGCAGTCTTGTGTTTGCTTTGTTCAAAGCAGGGTCTCCCTGTTGGCCCTGGCTGGCCTTATACTCCACAGCAGTCCTGCCTCCTCCTCCTAGGTGCTGGGATTAAAGGCGTGCGCCACCACGCCCGGCTACAGCCTGCATTTTTATGCACATTGGTCTGTTAAGCTAGTTGCATTCTGTGCTACCGGAGGGGACTGAAGTTTAATCACTTGTCTTCTATTAAAAACTAGTGTTTGCCTGGGCCTGGTGTGTATACCTTTAGTTGCAGCGCTTGGGAGGCAGAGGCAGGCAGACTTCATGAGTTCAGGGACAGGCAAGCCTGCTCTACAGATTTCCAGGATACCCAGGGCTACACATAGAGAAAATGTTAAAGATAAACAAAAAGCTGGACAGTGGGGGAGCACACCTTTAATCCCAGCACTCGGGAGGCAGAGGCAGGCGGATTTCTGAGTTCGAGGCCAGCCTGGTCTACAGAGTGAGTTCCAGGACAGCCAGGACTACACAGAGAAACCCTGTCTCAGAAAAAAAACAAAACAAAAACCAATGCAGTGATAGATTGTTGTTTCCTAAACCACATGTACCCAGGAAATGCCCACTAAATTTCACCTGGATCAGTGTTAACTGATCATTGGGAAATGAGGTGACCAAAAATGCATCGCAACCTTGGACAAACAGCATGGCTATTTAACATTCTGGGATCCTGCAGAATCCTGCATCTTCCTAAGTAGGGAAGCACTGTAGCATTGGAGAGAGGCCTGGGCGAGCAGAGCTAAGGCTTCCATTTCTGGCTTGCTTGGAATTTAAAACAAGCTTTTTTCTATATAGTAAAAGATTGTTTTTAAGATTTTTGCGTGTGAGTACATGCCAAAGTAGCCAGGAAGTGTCACTTGCCCTGGAGCTAGAATTACTGGCAAATGAAGGCTCAGAGGTGGATGCTGGGACCAATTCTAGGCCCTCTGAGAAAGCAGGTGCACTTGGCTTGTGCCTCCAGCCCCAAAGGCGATGGCTTATTGTGAGCCTGAGGCCAGCCAGGGTTACAGAGACTCAAGAAACAAGTGGGGTTGTCCATGTTGCTGGAGATGACCCAGGTCTATTAGGACCTTGACTACATGGATAGACATTCTGGCAGCTAGTATACTGCCATTGGGGCCTATGGAGAAGTAGCCACCGAGCCTATTTAGAAAGAAGGACTGCTGGCAAGCTTGGTGTCACTATGAAGGCAGACAAAGATCGATGTATTAACGACCCCGACTCCAAAAACACTCGAGGGGGCCCAAGGTGGGCTCAGTGGTTAAGAGCCGTTCGCCCAGGGGCTGGAGAGTTGGCTCAGTGGTACCACATGGTGGCTCACAACCATCTGTAATGAGATCTGACGCCCTCTTCTGGTGTATCTGAAGACAGCTACAGTGTACTTACATAAAATAAATAAATCTTTAAAAAGAGCCGTTCGCCCAGTCCCCTGGGCATCTGGCACCGTTTCACAAGTCCTGCGGGGAGGAAAGAATGCTCCCTCAGAAACCCAGGGCTTAATTCCCAACTACTAGTTTCAGCCTTGGAGATGAATCTGGGTAAGGCACCTGCTGCCAAGCCAGAGCTTAACCGGGGGGGGGGGGGGGGGGGGGGGGGTCTGGTGCATGGTGGGAGGAGAAAGCCAACTCCTATGGGGGTACCAACTACCAAACTGCCTCTGCTCGCACTACCTTAGTTGCTCCCAAGAGTCAGGGTTTTTTAAGATTTAGTTATGTGGCCAAGCACACTGACAACAGAAGAGGGCGTCAGATCCCATTAAAATGTGAGTCACCATGTTTGCTGGAAATTGAACCTTGATCCTCTGGAAGAGCACCGAGCCCTCTCTCCAGTCCCCCAACTCCAAGAACCAGGGTTTCTATGTATCACTCTGGGAAGGAACCTTTTCATCAAACCCAAACGACTGCCAAGTTAGAAATGCCTTTTGGATATCGGTTTATCGGTATCATCAGAACAAGCGGGTCCAGGAGGTTGTGCTGTCCTACAGTGACAAGGGAAACTTATTTCCGTTACACAAATGGACTAGGACACAGTATGAAGTTGAAATTTGGCATCCAAAAACAAAATTACTAGGCAACATTGAGTCCCACAGGTGGCAAGTGTCCAGACTCAAGTTTGTGTAGGACCCAGTCATGCCCTCGGGAAACACCTCGAGCATCAGGAAACCCTTGGGCCTCCGTCGAGTTGGGCGGCTGGACTGCCCCGGGATCGCTCCTCGATGGTCGGAGGCTGCGTCCTCGTGTCTAGGGCGATGGTGCAGGGTGAGGCGGCCGAGCCCGCATCTTCCCAGGGCTTGGGCCTCCGAGGGAGCAGAGACGCGGTGGGTTCACCGTGGGTCGCAGTGATGTGGCGTTTCTCCAGGCCCGGGACCTCCTGGCCCTTCTGTACCAGGTGCAGGAGCTCCGCCAGGGTCACCGAGGCAGGAGCTGGCTCGGCAGACGCCAGTGCACCGCTCGGACTGGAGACACCGCCACGCTGGTCCATGTCCTGCCACCAGCTCATCCCCCGGATCCGGCTGTAAGCACTTCCGGGTGGAGTGGGAGCAACCACTTCGTGAAAAGTAGAGGGGAGCTTAGTAACTTAGCCCAGGGTAGACCTTCCAAGACCCGGGCTATTTGTGCAGAAGCTGCAGCCTGGGTTAACCTCCAGCTCTCATTCCACAACATGAGATGTGCTGCGGTGGGTGAGGAGCGGGCGGGGTGGGGTGGGGGAACGAGCCAAAAAGTGAAGTTTTTGCACCCAGTGAGACAAGTGTGAGGAGGCGTGGCTGTACAAAAGCACTTCCCTTTGGCACGTGTAGATGCGGACGCAGGCTGCGCGCTCAGGGCCGGGAGGGTCGTCTTGGTAGTTTGAGTCTCGCGCTACAGTCCAGAGCGTGATTCTGTATGCTTTTCCAAGCAAGCAAGCAAGCGCTCGTCACATTTGTTAATTGTGGTACTAAGGATCAAATCCCTGGTTTTTGTTGTTGTTGTTTGGGTTTGGGTTATGTGTTGTTTGGGATTTGTAGTCAATTTTGGTTTGAGCCAAGGATTCGTCATCTCCCAATGTCTGCTGCGCTACACCTCCCAATGCTGTTCAGATTTCTGTATCAAAGCTATCCTGACAGGATGCAGTGGCTCATGCTTGTAACACCATATGCTCGGGCCATAGAGCCAGCCGAGTTACACACTGAAACATGTAAGTATATAATAAACAGCTTGATCTGGCACAGATCAAGAAATCAGTAAGTAAAGCATACTTTGCATAATGTTAAAAGCACACAGCATGTTTACCCTTCACCGGAAACAACCCCATGAAACCCAAAAAGTGGGTAAGATGGCTCAGCAGGTAGGGCTATTGAATTTTTATCCCCGTTCTCATGTTTTCAAGGTCTCCTGTAGCCAAAGCTGACCTTGAACTTGAACTCACAATATAGTCTGTGTGTGTGTGCGTGCGCGCGCGTATGCACGCGTCTGACTTCGGATCCTTGCCTTCGAAGGGCAGAAGTAGGCAGACCGCCGCATCCAGCTGGCATTTATCTGGGTTTGTGGGCATTCAAATTCTGACCCTCACACCTGCACGGCAGGCACTAACTGCTGACCATTCCCAACCGCGGCTTTGAACTCCTGGCCCTCCACCTCCGCAGTGCTGGGATTACAGGGGTCCATGTCCAGTATGTGCTGGGAATTGAATTGTATTGTATGGTGCCGGGAATGGAGCACAGGAGTTTATATGTATTAGCCAAGCACTCTACTAACTGAGAGCTCTGTCTGCAGCCCCTCTGGCACACTTTTCCTCATGTAATGCTGAACCTCTTAGGGCTTCCTTTCCTTTCCTTTCCTTTCCTTTCCTTTCCTTTCCTTTCCTTTCCTTTCCTTTCCTTTTCTGTTTTGTTTTTCAAGACAGGGTTTCTCTGTGTAGCCCTGGCTGTCCTGGAACTCACTCTGTAGACCAGGCTGGCCTCGAACTCAGAAATCCACCTGCCTCTGCCTCCCAAGTGCTGGAATTAAAGGCGGGTGCCACTACTGCCCGGGCCCCCCTTTAATTTTATTATGTGCATCTATGTCTGTGTACTACATGCATGCAGTACTGCTAAAGGCCAGAAGAGAGCAACTGAACCCTTAGTTCTGCTATCATGTCGGTGTTGGGCTTTGAATTCTCTGGTCTTCTGGAAGGACAGCCAGTGCCTGGAGGCCATTATTGAGGGTCCCCAGTGATCTCTCCTGTAGCCCCTGCAGCTGTCTCTGCATGTTCATCCAACTTCCTGGACCTGACAGAGTCAGTGCAGCAGGCTCCCTGGCCTTCTAGTTTCTGGGCCTGGTCAGGCTGGGAGAGAGTAGCAGGAGGAGAGAAGAGATAGCTTCAACAGATTTCATTCTGTTTCCCCTCCTCAGGGTCTCATCGGCAGCAGTCCCTCCACACAGCCCTCTGGTTTAAGGGTTCTGACACAGCTCCCTTCTCACTCTCTCAGATGCTACGTTGTCTCCTGGGAACTCCCTTGTCCTTGCCCACATCGCTCTCTGCCCATGGGCTCTACTAAATTCTCCTTAGATTTTCCAATGTCGTCGTCTCTTTCTCTCCCGCCCTTCCTCACCAACACTAGAAGTGGTTCCTTCCAGGAGTAGACAGAACAGAGTGTTAGGATTAGCCCTCCCACGCTGTGCAGGGGGACATGCGTGTGACTGGAGGGGACATGCGTGTGACTGGGGATCCCATTCATGTGAGGAGATCGTGGATAGATGTTGTGCCCAGCTCTGCGTGGCCATGTTGCTTGTTTTTATATCTATAGGGAAACACAAGGGTCCTCAACTTCTGACAGAAGGGTAGCTTGGATTGGCACCCTGGCTGGAGGCCGGCATTGAGACATCACCGTGAGATCACCAAGTTCCAGGACCGATTAAAGGCTCAGCCCTTCCTTTCTTATAGGATTTCATTTTGTAGTCCAGGAAGGCCTGGAACTCACCACCCACCTACCTTAGCTGCTTGATTCTGGCATGAGCTCCCACACTTGGACTTCCAGATGTCCGTTGTAAAAATCAGAAAGGTAAGAGTTACTGAGTGGACCTTGAGATGGGTCAGAGATATTACATATCTCTATCTACATATCTATGATATCAATGTAGATAGATAGATGGATAGATAGATAGATAGATAGATAGATAGATAGATAGATAGATAGATAGAGACGTACAGTAGCATAAACACGAGACCACCTCCTCAGCAAGGGAGAAAACAAGAAGCAACTCTGGATGTAAATTGTCCTCCGACTTCCATACTTGCACTGTTAATGTGTTAACACGCACACACACACATGCACACAAACACGGAAACAAATAAACTGTGCTGGAGGTGTAGCTGAGTTGACAAAGCATTGGTTTGCACAAAGCCCTGAGTTCCGTCCCCAACCCCACATAAAGCCAAGCACAGCTGTGTGATCCACCCTGTAACTGGCGCTTGGGAGATGGAGGCATGAGGGTCAGAAGTTCAAGATGGTGAGAGGGCAGACTGGGCTCTGTGAGACCCTGCCTCAGAGAGGGGGGAAGGGGAGGAAGAGAGAGGGGAGGGAAGGGAAAACACAGGACACTTGGAATGCAAGGTTATCCAAGTTCATTTCCTTGGATGCTCATCCAAGATTTGGGATTTACCATGCCGGCTCCAGCACCTGGAAGAGGCACTAATCTAGCCTCTTACTTAGGCTAATTAAAGCTGTAAAGTTTTACTAGCAGCCCACAGTCAATAAGCTTGAGATGCTAGGACTTTCCTGGCATCCTGTAGAAGGAATCAGAATTTTTTGGAGATGAGAATGCTGGACTGGGTTTATCATATGAACTCTAGCCACCCCTGCGGTCGCACAGTTAAAGGAGCCAGAAGACATTTCCAGAACTAAACAGTTAAGAAATGTATAGGTGAGCCAGGTGGGGTGGCTCGTGTTTGTCATCCCAGAACATGGGAGTTAGGACAAGGGTAGTCTAAGGCCAACCTGGGCTACTTAGCAAGATGGGGGAGGGGGAGGAAAACCAAGGGAGAGCACTGAAGAGATGGCTCAGTAGGTAAGGCATTTCCCCAGCAAGCCAGAGGACCTGAGTTCAAATCCCTAGCACCCTCCTAAAAGTTGGATATGCTCTAGATTCCTATGACCTTAGGCAAAACAGGAGGTGGAAACCGGAGAATCATAGAAGCTTATGGAGCTAGCTTGGAGAGAGCAATACAAACAGCAAAAGAGAGATGCAGGCCTGGGGAGATGGCTCAGTGGTTAAGAGCACTGGCTGCTCTTCCAGAGGTCCTGAGTTCAATTCCCAGCAACCACACAGTGGCTCGAAACCATCTGTAATGGGACCCGATGCCCTCTTCTGGTGTGTCTGAAGAAAGCGACAGTGTATGTTCTTACATAAAACAAAATAAATTAAAAAAAAAATAAAGAAACAGAAAGGAAGAAAGGAAGAAGAGAGACGCTGTCTCAAACAAGGTGGAAGGCGGGATACACACCTACACACCTGAAGTTGTCCTCTGACTTTATTATGTTCTATGCAACTCTCACCCACAAACATGTACACACACCATCCACGTTCATATACAATACACGTCACACAAAAGAAGGAAGGAAGGAAAGAAAAAGGGGCAAGAGGAGGCTGCCAGCATCCTTGCTTTGATGGCTAGGGTCGCTGCGTGGGTCAGCAGCGCTGGACTCCCTCATCTGACTGTAGTTAATGTCACCCTGGTCATGTAGAAGCCAAACACTGCGATTATTCAAAAGCAGGATCCGGGCTCAGTAAGGATGTGGGTCAGTGGTAGAGGGTTTCCTAGCACACATGAGGCCCTTCCTGGTTTGCTAGAATAAATGCTCTCAGTGATATAACTTGGTTTTCCTCAGCCTGGGTTCCTCAGCTAGAAACAGGCAGTTAAGGCCCAAGGCATGAGTCGTGAGCTGCCTGGGGCTTATAGCCAACCTGCAAGTGACTGGTCCGTGCTAATGCATGAGCATCCTTATTCGTGCTGGGTGAGGAGCTTTGGAGACCTTCTGGGGCTTCTGGGAAGAGGATCAGGTAGGGGAAGTTTCCAGACGGACTCTCCCTGCCCTCCAAGAGGGAGGCAGGAGCTGGGCTAGGTATGGGTCACCAAGCCAGCAGCCCCTGTCCCATCTGCACTGTGGTCGCAGAGCCTGGGCCAGCACTTCCCCAGACTGGAGAATGACAGGCAGAGTCGTTAGGGACACCTGCCTCCCCTCCTCCCACTCCAGGGCGGGAAGCCACCATGCTGCACCTGGGCCTGCAGGGCCTGGGAACACGTGGAGCCCACAGTACCCAAAGCCCCTCCCCCGCCAACCTGGGTCCTTGCGCAAGGTCAGGAGAGGGCAGGAAAGTGGCCATTAAAACTGCCCTTCCGGCACAACAGCATAGTGGGGTGAAGCTGGCATAAGAATAAAGAAGAGGAAGAAATAAAGCTGTGTATAGAAGAGACAGCAACGTGTAATATGGCGCCTTCGGGGGGGGGGGGGGTGGTCAGGAAGGGCTATTCTGCAAGTAATCTCAGGTTAATTATTTCCTGTGTGCATGCGGTACTCACACCAAAATTTGTATCCTATCGGGGTGAGAGGTGGACTGGATAAGATTAAACTAAGCACACACACAAAACACACAAAGACCATTGTTCTTGCTTTTGTTTTTCTTTCTTTTCTTTTCTTTTCTTTTCTTTTTTCTTTTTTTTTTGGCTTTTCAAGACAGGGTTTCTCTGTGTAGCCCTTGGCTGTCCTGGAACTCACTTTGTAGACCAGGCTGGCCTCGAACTCAGAAATCCACCTGCCTCTGCCTCCTGAGTGCTGGGATTAAAGGCATGTGCCACCACTGCCTGGCTTCCTTTCATTTTTGAGGCAGGGTCTCAGATTGCAGTCCTGGCTGGCCTGGAACTCTCTGACACAGTGCTGGATCCCTAACCAAGCACCCACCCTAACCAAGCACCCACCCTAACCAAGCACCCACCCTAACCAAGCACCCACCCTAACCAAGCACCCACCCTAACCAAGCACCCACCCTAACCAAGCAGGCACACTAACCAAGCACCCACCCTAACCAAGCACCCACCCTAACCAAGCAGGCACACTAACCAAGCACCCACCCTAACCAAGCACCCACCCTAACCAAGCACCCACCCTAACCAAGCACCCACCCTAACCAAGCATCCACCCTAACCAAGCAGGCACACTAACCAAGCACCCACCCTAACCAAGCACCCACTCTAACCAAGCACCCACCCTAACCAAGCACCCACCCTAACCAAGCACCCACCCTAACCAAGCAGGCACACTAACCAAGCACCCACCCTAACCAAGCACCCACCCTAACCAAGCAGGCACACTAACCAATCACCCACCCTAAGCTCAGCTCCAACAGAAAGCAGAATTATGACATGAATTCTCTAGCCGTGGGAAGACTTTCTAGGTTTAAAATTAATGTACTGGTCCCTAAAAAACAAACAAACAAAAGGGCTGGGGAAATGGCTCATTGGTTAATCCCAGCACTCGGGAGGCAGAGGCTGGCAGATTTCTGAGTTCGAGGCCAGCCTGGTCTACAGAGTGAGTTCCAGGACAGCTAGGGCTACACATCTTTCCAGCCCTGCTTCCACGATGTTCCATGGGCCTCAGGCGGTGTGTGGGTTGATGCAGACACCTCGTTTGGAGCTAAGCATGCAATTGTTGCTCAGTCTCGGCATTCAGGCCAGCTCTGAGTCTGCGTTAGCTGCTCCTCCTCGCAGAAGAAACTTCTCTGGCCAAGGTTGAGGCCAGAGAAGTTTGGAAAAAAAAAAAAAAGAACACTGGCTGCTCTTCTGGAGGATCGTGGTTCAATTCCCAGCACCCACATGGCAGCTCACAACTGTCTGTAAGTCCAATTCCAGGGTATCCAACACCCTCACACAGACATACATACAGGCAAAACACCAATGTACATAATAAATAAATACATACACACACACACACACACACACACACATACATACATACATAAAGACATAAACACCCAACAACAAAAGACTACAGGTTTGAAAAAAGCCATCAGGCATTGCAAGCCTGGAGGTGGTAGACCAGGGAACAGAATTCAAGGCTGGCCTAGCCTACATGAGAGCCTTTGGAAGAAAGTAAATAAATAAACAAAGCCTTATTCTCTGTGTTAGCAGCCACTAGGGAAACGCAGCAAACTATACTTGGATATCCCTCGCATCCACCCACTTGGAGTAGTTATCTAGACCCTAGGAACCAGCTGGTGTTGGTGGCAAGGGCCTGTAACCGCGGCACTTGGGAGATTTAGAGCAAGAAGATGAAGAGTTGGGTCTATCCTGGGCAATGTCATGAGACTGTGTCTGAGAGAAAGAGAGAGAGGGGGGAGGGAGGGAGGGAGGGAGGAAGAGAGAAAGAGAGAGGGAGGGAGGGAGAGAGAGAGAAAGAGAAAAGAAAAGGAAGAAGAGAAAAAGGAAGGAAGGAAGGAAAGAAGAGGTGGAGAGATGACTCAGTGGTTACTAAGAGCATTTGCTTCTCTTCTGAAGCACCTGAATTTGTTTTTGTTTTTGTTTTTTGTTTTTTTGGCTGTTTGTTTGTTTTTTAGGGTTTTTGTTTTTGTTTTTGTCTTGTGTAGCCCAGGCTGGTCTCAAATTCTCTTTGTAGATGAGGATGGCCTTGAATTTCTGACACTTCTGCCTTGACCTCAGTGCTGTGACTGCAAGCACACCCCTCACCTGGTTTATGCAGGATCCGATGGAACCCAGGGCTTCAGGAATGGCAGGGAAGCAAGTTACCTGCCTCCTGCTCAGCCACTTGGAGGCTATAGGAGGAGGGGGACACCAGACAGTGGATCCCCATGTCAAAAAGTAAGTAGAGCCAGGCAGAGAGGGACGTGGTTTTAATCCCAGCATATGGCAAGCAGAGGCAGGTGGATCACTGTGAGTTTGAGACCAGCCTGGGCTACTAGGTAGTGAGCCAGCCAGGGCTACCCCAGAAAACCCTGTCTCAAAAACAAATCAATACAGTACTGGCCTCAACCTTGGCCAGAGAAGTTTCTTCTGCGAGGAGGAGCAGCTAACGCAGACTCAGAGCTGGCCTGAATGCCGAGACTGAGCAACAATTGCATGCTTAGCTCCAAACGAGGTGTCTGCATCAACCCACACACCGCCTGAGGCCCATGGAACATCGTGGAAGCAGGGCTGGAAAGAACATGAGAGCCAAAGATGGGGAGGCAAGCTGTGAAAATGCTGGCTGCCGCCCTCATGAGCATGCTGCGGCTGTGGCTACCTGCATAGGATTCTCACAAGATTAGCCAACATTCCAGCAAGCACGGCTAACTGGGCTCACTGGGTTATTTTAAAAAAAGAGAGAGAGAGAGAGAGAGAGACCTCATTAAGACAGTAGGAAGACAGCTGCAGGATGTGTAGGGGATGAGTGAATGCATGTATGAAATTGCCAAGGAATAAATAAATATATTAAATAAAGGAAAAACCCAGCACTTGGGAGGTGGGGGCAGGAAGAGCAAGGTTGGCTACAGAGCAAACTCAAAGTCAGCTGTACTGCACGAGACTGTGCCTCAGAAGAACAAAGGTAGGGACTGGAAGAAGGGCTCAGCAGTCAGCAGCACATCTTGCTCTTGCTGAGGACCTGAGTTTGGTACCAAGCACCTAAGTCAGGTGGCTCACAAGCCTCTGTGACTCCATCTCCGGGGGCCAATGCTTTAGACACACATATTTAAAAACAAGTGTGTGTGTGTGTGTTTTGAGTCAAGGTCTCTCTGTGTAGCCCCCTGGCCATCCTGGAACTCACCTTGTGCTTGAATTCACAGAGATCTATTTGTCTCTGTCTCCCAAGGGCTGGGATTATAGGTGTGTGCCAGTGCCACCATACCAGGCAATGATAAAAATTCTAAAAGCAAAAAATAGATTAGCCAATGAACTAATTGATTTAATTAAATTAAAAATGAAAAGCTTTGCCGGACGTGGTAGCACATGCCTTTAATCTCAGCACTTGGGAGGCAGAGGCAGGCGGACTTCTGAGTTCGAGGCCAGCCTGGTCTACAGAGTGAGTTCCAGGACAGCCAGGGCTACACAGAGAAACCCTGTCTCAAAAAAACAAAACAAAACAAAACAAAACAAGAAAAAGAAAAGCTTTGGATCTGGAGGATGACAGGAAGAGCTGCACGTGGAGTCCCGCCATCCCATCCCCCTTGAACTCTGTCCAGTGGATGGCAATTGCTCTCAAGTAGAGCGAAGGAACTAGGCTTGGGAAAGGCTTTGAGAATCTGAGGTTGCACACACTTTTAATCCCAGCCAGCACTCTGGAGGCAGAGGCAGGTGGATATCTGTGATTTGGAGGCCAGCCTGATTTACATAGTGAGTTCCATGCAAGTCCGGTCCACACAGCAGAGACCTTGTCTCACACAGAGGAGCCTCTGGGGCCTATGAAGTGCTCTTCAGACAGGGAGGAGGTTATGAGAGGGTGGGCACCCAGCCCCTGGGATGGGAGTGGGACCTGAGTTCCCTGGCACCCCTCCTCCCCAGAAAGCACTGGGAACTAGGGGGTAGAGCAGAGCAGCTGGGGTACAGCTGGGTCTGTGATCTGGGAAGCAGTGTAGTAGGGGAGCCTTCTGCCCTAGCCCACACCTCAGAGCTGCAGCTGGGCCTGTGGCCTGGGAGGCAGACTAGCAGAGCCTCCTCCCCCAACAGGTAGCTCCTGGCTGCAACTGGGTCATGCTTCTCCACGAGTGGGCCATGGCTAGGACATGGCTGCTGCTGCTTCTGGGCGTCAGGTGTCAGGCTCTACCATCAGGTATGTCCCTCTTGCCTCCCTATTTGGCTCTCACTGAGTTCATCCCCTGGTACCAGCTGAGCCTCTACAGCGATGAGTGGGCTCCATGGCCCTAGGGTTCTGAGGTCTCATGTCCTTCTCCAGAAGGACATGCTGTTGTTTTGTTTTGTTTTCTGAGACAGGGTTTCTCTGTGTAGCTCCGGCTGTCCTGGAACTCACTCTGTAGACCAGGCTGGCCTCGAACTCAGAAATCCACCTGCCTCTGCCTCCCAAGTGCTGGGATTAAAGGTGTGCGCCAACACTGCCCGGACTACTCTAACCTTCTCTCTGTCCTATCCAGTGTTGGGGGTTGGAAGGGAGGTAGAGGCCGGCTGGCCTGGGCTTTGGGACAGAAGTGCTTGGGGTGGGGAGAAACAATCTGGGAGGCTTTACAGAGAAACCGAATCAATTCAGGAGGCTGAGAGTCCTGGGGTCACTCCCAGCCTTCTCCAGTTCTGTTGTTTACAAGGCCTTAGTAATATTAACACAAATACTATTTCCCAAGCTTAGGCAGGAGGGATGGCTCATTGGTTAAGAGCACTGGCTGCTCTTCCAGAGGTCCTGAGTTCAAATCCCAGCAACCACAACCATCTGTGATGGAATCCGAGAACACTCATATACATAAAATAAATCTTAAAAAAAAGAAAGATTATTTCCAAAGCTTACTTACCAAAGAATTACATTATCTTTACTCTTCACAACATTCCTATTGGGCAATTATCGGGAGATTTGGACCTCGATCAATTAAGGGGATTGAGTCAGGGGCCAACCTCGGCTCGGTCTGAGGCCTTGTCCTACACTTGGCCCACTATGTCACATGGCAAAATTTTGGACATTCTTCAAGGCAAAGAAGACAGATTTGTGGTCACAGAGGCTCCAGTGAGCATGCTCACTGGAGGTGTGCTCCGTGTTCCTACACCAGTCATTTGGCCACCTAATACCTTCATCTGATCTTCCCCATTTCTCTGGCACCCTGGGCATCTCTTTATCTTGGCCACACAAGAGTGCATAGTGTCAATTTATTTCCAGTTGCTAATATTGGGGATTTTACTTACATTGCAGAAGCACAGATCTGACTCTGCAGGTTGAGCTCTGATCCTCCCAGGCGCATGCTCCACTGGCACCCAGTCTCTTTTCTCTCACACACACACAAAGTAAATTTTGTTGTTGTTGTTTTTATAACAAAGTTTCTCTGTATAGCCCTGGCTGTCCTGGAACTCACTCTATAGACCAGGCTGGCCTTGAACTCAGAGATCTGTCTGCCTCTGCCTCTTGATTGCTGGGATTAAAAGTATGTATCAACATAGCCTGACATACAAAGTACCTTTTTTTGTTTTTTAAATATTATAAGAACATAATTATTTTTTAAGATTTATTTATTTATTTTATGTATATGAGTACACACTGTAGCTGTACAGATAGTTGTGAGTCTTCATCTGGTTGTTAGGAATTGAATTTAGGACCTCTGGTCTCTCTGGTCAACTCTGCTCGCTCAGGCCCAAAGATTTATTCATTATTATAATTAAGTATACTGTAGCTGTCTTCAGACACACCAGAACAGGGCGTCAGATCTCATTACGGGTGGTTGTGAGCCACCATGTGGTTGCTGGGATTCAGACCTTCAGAGGAGCAGTCAGTGCTCTTAACCACCGAGCCATCTCACCAGCCCCAAGAACATAATTTTTAAAAATATATTTATTTGTTTAATGAGTACTTATGAGAATATATGAGTACGCTGTCATTGTCTTCAGACACACTAGACGAGGGCATAGGATTTCATTACAGATTGAAGTGTTGGGTGTGTAGGCGCTGGGAATTGAACCCAGGACCTCTGGAAGAGCAGCCAGTGCTCTTAACTGCTGAACCATCTCCCCAGCCCAGTATATGTTTTCTTAAGAGAAGAAATAAGTGGGGCTAGAGCAATAGCTTACTGGTTAAGAGTGCTGGCTGCTCTTCCAGAGGATCTGAGTTTCATTCCCAGCCCCTACATGGTGACTCACAACCACCTATGACTCCAATCCCAGGGTACCTGATGTCCCTTTGTGGTCTGTGCAAGCACTGCTTGTGTGTGGGGTGTGGACAGACTTGCTGTCAAAACACTCATAGATGTAAAGTAAAATAAAATCTAGGGGAAAAAAATTAAAAATAGAGTAAGACTCCAAGCCGGGGCCAGGGCACAGCTCTGTTGAGAGTTCAATCCCCAGCACTGGGCTTGTCCTGTGCTAAATCTTCAGGGTGTGCACATGCCTTTAATCCAAACTCTGTAAACTCTGGAGGTGGAGCCAGGAGGGTCCAGAATTCAAAGTGATCCTTGGCTGCATGGGAAGTCTGAGGCCAGCCTGGGCTACCTAGTAAAAGGTCTCTAAACCAAGCCGAGCGTGGTGGTGCACGCCTTTAATCCCAGCACTCGGGAAGCTGAGGCAGGTGGAATTTCTGAGTTCGAGGCCAGCCTGGTCTACAAAACAAAGTGAGTTCCAGGACAGCCAGGGCTACACAGAGAAACCCTGTCTCAAAAAACAAAAACAAAACAAAAAAGTCTCAAAATCAAACCACAATGAAATAGAATAAAAGTCAGATTTGAATATGGGAAAAGGTTAACCATTTGTTAACTTATATTATTGCTAGCTCACTCCTGTAGGGCGATATTATTCTGTCTTCTCATCTCACCGCGGTGCTAGGAACCAATCTCAGGGCTTCCTGTGTTAAAGAGAAGCATCCTTCCACTGCATTTCATTCCTTCCTCCTTTTGTTTACATTAATTTTTACATTTCATGTATATGCATGGGGTGGGTGCATGAGTCTGGCAGTCATAGGACAACTTTCAGGAGTCAGGTTTTTGTCTTCTACCAGGAAGGCTCCTAGGTTTGAACTCAGATGTGGAAATGCACCCTTACTCAGTGAGGCATCTGGTCAGCTCCCATTTCATACAGCTCAGCTTAACCCTGCCTAACGCCATACAGCTCACCCACCAGGCTTCAGTTTCCTATGTTCTGGGATTACAGACATGGATAGCCTCATCAGACTTCCTCTGCTCTCAGGCCAGGCACTCCTCCTCCGTCCTCCCCATAGAGGCATCAGCTCTCCTCAGGCAGCACAACATGGTACTATAACCACTTGTTTATGAAGCTAATGCCTTTCCCACAGGACGAAGTTCCTCGACAGCCCAGGCAGTGTCTTTCTCAGTTTTCTATACCCAGGTGGCAGAGGAAGGAGTTGCTGGGCCGTGGTGGCACACAGCTTTAATCCTAGCTTGTGAGACGCACAGGCAGGAAGATCTCTGAGTTCGAGTTTAGCCTGGTCTGTGAAGCCGGGGCTACAGAGAGAAATCATGTCTCAGAAGGGGTGGGGGTGGGGCTCAGAAAGAATAGACGGACAGACCAGTGGACGATGGAGGATGGATTAATTATAGGAGAAAGGTGGAGATGGCTGGGTGAGTCAGAACTCTGGCTACACAATCATGAGGACCTGAGTTCAAATCCTCAGCACCCATTTGAAAAACTGTGCATTGCTCTAAGTGTGCTTGTAATCCCAGCACTGGACTGAGCCAAGACATGAGGATCACACTGGAGGCTTGCTGGATGCAGGCCTAGCTCTAGGTGCAGTGAGAGACCCTGTCCTAAGAGAACAAAGGGACAGATGATGATAGAACAGGTCAGTTAATATCCTCCTCGGGTCTCCACGCACAAATATATCGCATGTATGCACACACACACACACACACACACACACACACACACACACACGAAGTAGAAACCTAAGGGTGCTTTGAAAAGTCAGCTGTGTTGGGTGGTTCTGTTAAAGCAAGCACATGAAAGGACACGTGAGGTAGGACTCTTTGCTAAGGACACACATGTATTGGTCTGCCTTACATTGTGTAGTTGAGCTCCATTTGTCGGGTCTCTATAAAGAGAAATGCATTAAGAAACTTCTGGTGGCTGGGCAGTGGTGGCGCACACCTTAATCCCAGCACTCGGGAGGCAGAGGCAGGCAGATTTCTGAGTTCAAGGCCAGCCTGGTCTACAGAGTGAGTTCCAGGACAGCCAGGTCAGAAACTCTGTCTTGAAAAACCAAAAACAAACAAACAAACAAACAAACAAAAAAGAAAGAAAGAAAGAAAGGGAGATGTTGGCTGGACTCTGTACCTGGGTACCCTGTGGTTTTCTTCTTCTACCCTTCTCCACCCTTTCGACCCCTAACACTACATAGGAGAGAAAAAAAAATAGGAAAGAGGGTTGGATGTTATTGTTATTACTCCTGATTGTGTTGGTTAGGGGCATCAAGTTGGGGCAAGTTTGATCTTCACCATCAGGATATCTAATTTCTTCTTTTGCTTTCTTCTTTGCCCACGACTACTTAGCAAGCCAAGACTGACAGCAACCAACTAACAACCGCCCACCCACCAACAACCCACCCCATCTCTCGGAGCCCTAGCATCCATACACCCTCTAAAAACTCCTCAGAGTTCCAACCGTCACACAGTCGCAGAAATTATCTTCAGCTGGCCAAACTAGGCCCCTGCTGGAGCAGAGGCAAACCGTAGTCAGCTGCTGCAGACAATCTGAAGCAGCCCCCACGCCCCCAAACCTGGGATTAAAACGAAAGCGCATTCCTATTTCTGTGTTTTTAAAGAGATCAAAATTCTCACTCTTGCAGGCATCGCTGGCACCCCCTTTCCGTCTCTGGCTCCACCCATCACACTGCTGGTAGATGGAAGGCAGCACATGCTGGTGGTTTGCCTGGTCCTCGATGCGGCACCCCCTGGCCTTGACAACCCTGTCTGGTTCTCAGCTGGCAATGGCAGTGCCCTAGACGCCTTCACCTATGGGCCCTCTCTGGCACCGGACGGCACCTGGACTAGCCTGGCCCAGCTCTCCTTGCCTTCTGAAGAGCTGGAAGCCTGGGAGCCCTTGGTCTGTCACACCAGGCCTGGGGCTGGGGGACAGAACCGGAGCACACACCCCCTCCAGCTGTCAGGTGGGGGATGGAGCCTGGGGACCTTTCCTTTTCCATACCATGGGGCCAGGATATGTTGGGGAGCCTGTCTACACTTCCCCCAGTGCTGGATTATAAATATGGGCTACCATTACCTGTTTGCTTGCTTGCTTGCTTGCTTGTTGGTAGGCACTGGGCATGTAAGGGTAGACCCTGGCTCCTGTAAGTGGCTCGAGGCCATAATTCCTGGGCTTTGCAGCTGAGATACATGGTTCAGGTTATCTCTTGAGCCTGTAATCCCAGCAGAGGAGGAAGGAGGATCTCTCTGAGTTCAAAGCTATCCTTGGCTACATAGTGAGTTCAAGGCCTGCTTGGGCTACAGGAGACCTTGTCTCAAAAATCAAAGCAAAAGCAACTCTAGGCTCTGATCTGTGTTTGCTAAGAGCTATTAATAGCTTTCAGTGGCTCATTCATAGGTGCACATATACACATGTTTATATATGTAATCTATAGAAACAGTTCATATACATGTAAACAAAGCCTGCAAGACCAAACAATAACTAAAGAACAAGCCCCCCACATTTACCAACTTTACTCTGTGGCAAACGCTGTTCTAAATGTTTCATTTTATTTTTATTATTTATTTATCTATTTAGTTAGTTAGTTAGTTTTCCAAGACAAGGTTTATCACAGTTTCTCTGTGTAGCCCTGGCTGTCTTGGAACTCACTCTGTAGACCAGGCTGGCCTTGAACTCACAGAAATCCTCCTTCCTACCTCTGCCTCCTGAGTGCTGGGATTAAAAGTGTGCATCACCATGCCCTGCTCCTAGCTTTTTAGTGAGGATGCTGGGGATCCAATTCAGGAAAGCTCTTTACCAGCTAAGCCTTCTCAGCCGAGCAGATGAGGCCGGCTAACCAGTGAGCCCAAAGGGTCTGCCTGTCTACACTTCCCCCAGTGCTGGATTATAAATATGGACTACCATTACCTGTTTGCTTGCTTGGTTGTTTGTTTGGGGGGGGGGGTTCGAGTATAGCCCTGGCTATCCTAGAACTCACTTTGTAGACCAGGCTGGCCTCGAACTCAGAAATCCGCCTGCCTCTGCCTCCCGAGTGGTTTTTGTTGTTTTTTGAGACAGGTTTTTAATCTGTGTAGCCCTGCCTGTTGTGTTTCTTTTTTCAAACATGGGTCCTGGGGATAGAGCTCAGGTCCTTTGCATGTATAGCAAGCACTGTCATGACTGAGCATTTGGGGTCACCTCAGTAGTGCCCTGCCTACAGCAGAAGCTGTAAAAGAATAGGTTCCATATGTGTGTGTGTGTGTGAGGGGGGGGACTGCCATACCTCTTAGGGCTGTCAGGCAGGGAGGTGGGGAATGGCTGCTCAGGACTTGCTAACAAGTGGGCTCAGGGTCTCCACACATGTCCAATATGTCCTGCGGGTTGACCAGGGCTCGACGCAGGGCAGGGGCTGAGAGGTGCTCGCCCTCCCTGTAGCCCTCACTCCTTTCTTCTTGACTCACAGGGGAATCTTCGACAGCCAGGAGCTGCTTTCCGGAGCCTCTCGGGGGTAAGTCACCAGTGGGTGAGGGAGGGACGGTGGCTGGGAACAAGAATCTCAGCACTGGTACCCGGCAGGTAGCATTCAGCTCTAATTCAACCATAGGTCCCATGCGGTTGCTGCTGGAGGACTGAGAAGTTTCCAGTAAGGGGACTGCCTTGCTTGGGGCTAGGCTGGGTTTCAGCCTTCCCTGGGATAAGGTGGGGATTTATTTCTGGACTGCAGTGGAGCAGTGCAGAGGAGAGCTAAAATAAGGGTCTAATGGCTCCTTGGTAGGGGGGTGACAAGCAGTCTTGGTATGAAAGCCTCTGTGTTATTTGATTCCCTGAGGTGCTAGAGGAGCACTGGCTAATAATCCCCTCGTCCATTTCTTGCCCAGAGACACTGCACTATTTATTCTTTGCATCAGAAGCTCGTTCCTGCAGCTTGCCTCCCCGCCAAATAAAATAAATAAAATGAGGGCTAAGCGGGAAGAAGGCACTAATTATTACCAGTAGAAACTAAGGTCAGATACCAGGAAAGAAGTTCCTTGGAGAAGGAGGTGGAAAGAGAGAGTGGCCAACACGGAGAACTGGCTCTCCCTGTTGTGGGCTCCTGGGGACTCCTCATGGCTCCTTCTTCTGCAGGGACACAGCGGCAGGTACTGTGGCTGAGCCTACTGCGCCTGCTCCTCTTCAAACTGCTTCTGCTCGATGTGCTCCTGACCTGCAGCCACCTCCGCCTCCATGTGCTGGCGGGCCAGCACCTCCAGCCACCACCCTCACGCAAGTCCCTGCCTCCCACCCACAGAATTTGGACATAGTTATGAGTCTCTGAGCTTAGATCTTACCCACCCCTCTGAGCCCAGGGTGGTGGTGATGCTGGACACTACTGCTCCCTGGGGCCAGGAAGAACAAAGCCCAGGCTGTGAGGAAGCCAGCTGGGCCCAGAACTCACGATCCCCCCTCAGTGCTCCTTGTTCAAAGTGGGGGTTTCTTTTTGCTTTTTCTGTATGTGATCTGCCTCTTGTAAATGGAGCTATCCTATCAGAGACTGGGCTCTTGTCTCTCCTATCAGACTGAGACTTTGGGAAGAAAAGGACTGTGTCTCTGTCAGACAGGGCAGGAGGATGCACCTGGTAACTGGGCACAATACAAAAGTCTTATAAAACACAGGCATGTCGGGCTGGTGAGACGGCTCAGTGGTTAAGAGCACTGACTACTCTTCCAAAGGTCCTGAGTTCAAATCCCAGCAACCACATGGTGGCTGACAACCATCCGTAACAAGATCTGATGCCCTCTTCTGGTGTGTCTGAAGACAGCTACATTGTACTTACATATAGTAAATAAATAAATCTTTTAAAAAAAACAAAAAACAACAACAACAAAAAAAAAAAAACACAGGCATGTCACAAAGCTTTTCATTTGTGTGTCTGGGGGACATGGTGTGGTACAGATATAGAGGAGGCAGCCATCTGGGTAGGCTGTCTGGAGAAAGAGTGGGAACCTGGAAACCTCAGAGTCTGGGGTCCAGGGAGAGGCTGCAAGGACTCTCCTTCCACTACTGTCAGTCACTGGACAAGGGTCCTTTATGTTTCCTGACCCTGGCACAACCTCTGTGAGAGGGCAGAGCAGAGCCAGGGAGTCAGGGGTAGTGCTCAGCTGCTCACTTGCACAGACTTGACAGAAGAGAGCAGGGCCAGGATTCCTGGGGCGTCAGGATCACATCCAATGCTACCAGCAGAAGACAGTAATTGCAAACCCACGCACTATTAATTAAAGGTCGTTATTCATTTGACAGATATTCACCCAGTATCAGCTAGGAGCCAGGAGCTACAGAGGTTTGCTGTCTTCATTAGGGTTTTACTGCTGTGAAGAGACACCATGACCAAGGCAACTCTTATAAAGGAAAACATTTAACTGGGGCTGGTTTACAGTTCAGAGGTTTAGTCCATCGTTATGGCAGCATGCAAGCAGATAGGGTGCTAGAGAGGTCGCTAAGAGTCCTACAGGAGGTACTTGAGAGTTCCACATCTGCATCTGCAGGCAACAGGAAGAGAGAGTGGGCCACTAGGTCTGGCTTGAGCTTCTGAAACCTCAGAGCGCACCCTCTAGTGACACACCTCCTCCAACAAAGCCACACCTCCTAATAGTGCCACTCCCCATGGACCTATGGGGGCCATTTTTTCCACCACTTTTGGCTCTGTTGGTTTTCTCTCATTCCCTAAAGAAAGCTCTTGCATGGAGATCCCACAGGGAAGAGGGAGAGAGGGATTTACTTCCATTCACACATACCCGTGTGTGTCTGTGGACGTGAGAGTAGGTGCCCATGGAAGCCAGAGGTGGAGTTGGAGTTATAGATGGTTGTGAGCCACTTAATGTGGGTGTTGGGTACCCAATAACTCTGTAAGAGATGAACCTCTGATCTGCAAGCCATCTCCAGTAAAGTGTTTTCCTTTATAAGAGTTGCCTTGGTCACGGTGTCTGTTCACAGCAGCAAAACCCTAATGAAGACAGCAAACCTCTGTAGCTCCTGGCTCCTTGCTGATGTTGCCGATTCCTTGTATCAGTCTTCCTTTCTTCCTCCTTTCTCTCCTTCCTTCTTCCTCTCCCTTCTCCATCCTTCTTCCCTCTCCTACCCTTTGTCCTCTTCTGCATTTTCTTCTACTTCTGCTTCTTCAAGACTGAATCTTGCTACATCGGTCTGGCTGGCCTCAAACTCACAGAGAGCTTCTTGCCTCTGCCTCCTGAGTGCTGAATATCCATATACGTAGTAGAGAGGCAGGGTCTCTTCATTTGAACTTTGAATTCTTAACTAAATCTAGAGCGTCTGTGCCTTGGTCATGGTGTCTGTTCACAGCAGCAAAACCCAGCCCCCCCCCCCCTGCTCCCCTATGGCCTGGCCACTCTCCTGCCTCAAAAGGCTGAGAATGGGTGTGTGGGTGTTATGGCCCTTAGAGGAGTTTGAGGGATGGGGCTTACTGACACAACTGCTTTAAACTAGACACCACTGACTACAAAGGACAGGCTGGGCATGGAAGTCTTCGTAAGGGCAGCAAATCCACCCAGACCTGGAAAGAAACTCAATGGAAACGGAGCTTTCTGGACAACGCTGCAGTTGCTAACAGCTTCCCAGAGTTGAGCTCAAGGCAGTTTAAAGGAAACCTGAGGAGTCAGAGAGTCCCCCTAGGACCAAGGCTGGCCTTGAACTCTTCATCCTTCTGCTTCTCCCAAAAGCTATGGTCTTTCTTTCTGCCTTCACCTTCTCTGGTGTGATGGAGCCGCACCATCCCACCTGACTGATATTGCCCACTTTTTATCTCCTGCCAGATTGAGTCCAGAACCTCATGCACACGAGGCAGCCCCTCTGTAGCTAAGGAAGGTCTGTGTTCAGCCAGGGAGCCCTCAGCAAGGATCTCTTAGCTCAAGTCCCCTGATGCTGCAGAGGCAGGAGAGAAGTGTAAATGTCCAATGCCAGGTTCCTGCCTTTTAGGAGCTCAGAATCCAAACAAATAACAAAAGAGATTGGAATACCATACAAAAAATGCTGGGATGTTTATCCATCTGTCCCACATACTTCAAGGTGGTTTTGTTTTGTTTTGTAGATATGGCCTCAAGTAGCTCAGGCTATATCTCCCTCCCCCTCACTATATAGCCAATGACAGGTTTATGCCAGCCTGGAGATGGATCACCAGGGATTTGCACATGGTAGTCAAGTGCTAGGCAAAGATCTCCCAGTGAGCAACATCCCTAAAACTAGGGATTTCTTTTTTAATTCCATTAATTCATGAATTATTGATTTGAGCTTCCCAACAGGCAAACCTCGAGATGTAGGAGGATCACTCTTTGTTTGTTTTTCGAGACAGAGTTTCTCTGTGCAGCCCTGGCTGTCCTGGAACTCACTTTGTAGACCAGGCTGGCCTCGAACTCAGAAATCTGCCTGCCTCTGCCTCCCGAGTGCTGGGATTAAAGTCGTGTGACCATGCCCGGCTAAGAGGATCACTCTTATCTGTTTATTAATCTAGTTTTCATAAGGAGAAACGCAATTACTGGATATCTGGGCTGTTGTGAGGCCCTAAGTATCTATTCGAGTGAGTGGCTGCAATAATAAGCCTTAAAAGCCGGTGTCTAGTGAGTGCTTGCAACTTTATAAAGAAAGCCATGGTTAGGGTTGATGAGTTAGGTTAGTGACTAAAGAGGGCCACCATTAAGCCTTAAGGATCCAAGTTTGAGGTCCAGAACCAACATGGTGGAAGGAGGCAACTGATTCCAGTCGTCTTCCAACCCAAAATAAATATATAAAGACTTTTTTATTAACACCTTAATGGGGGTGGGGGTGCGGGGAGAGGACCACGAGGCCCGGTGTGGAGGTGCACTTAGAGGCAGCTGGATTTCTGAATTCGAGGCCGGCCTGGTCCACGCAGTAAATTCCAGGACAGCCAAGGATACAAAGAAACCCTGTCTCGAAGAACAAAAGACAGAAAACAAGAAACAAAACCATGAAAGATAGTCCGTTATCCAGGGCTAGAATGCCCAAGGCTGGTTCATCCAAGGTATGATGAAGGTTCACCCGCTAGGAACTGATGCTCCAGCTACTGAGCCTCCTTTAGCTGGCAGTGATATCGCTATAGGGCGCCAAAGCCACCATCCGCTCTCTGATTGGCTGAGATGGGAAAAAAAAAAGATAGTTCCTCTCATTGGCTATAAAGCAGACGCCGAGCGAACCCATTGGTTGCGTCGCCCGCGGGCCTTGGTCGGTTTCGCAAGCCGCTAGAGGCTACCGGGCGTGGGGCGGGCCGGAGCTCGCCGTTGCCGTGGTTACCCAGAGGCACGTGCGCAGTCCCGGAAGCGGCCGGGGGAAGCTGCTCCGCGCGCGCTGCCGGAGGAAGCGCCGCCGGGTCCGCTCTGCTCTGGGTCCGGCTGGGCCATGGAGTCCATGTCTGAGCTCGCGCCCCGCTGCCTCTTATTTCCTTTGCTGCTGCTGCTTCCGCTGCTGCTCCTTCCTGCCCCGAAGCTAGGCCCGAGTCCCGCCGGGGCTGAGGAGACCGACTGGGTGCGATTGCCCAGCAAATGCGAAGGTGAGGGGGCGGGGCCGCGGGGCGTAGCCAAGCCCGAGGGGCGGGAGGGGGCGGGGCCTGTGGGAAGGGTCTGGGCCTGGCAGGACCTGGGCTGGGGTCTCCTTGGCCCTGCTGTGTGCTTTGCGGCAATGCTGGGTGCTGTGACTCTCGGATAACCTGGAGATCCCTGCTTTTGGGCGAATCCGGGGGTAGTTGCTCATCAAGACTAGAGGTGGGGGTGGAGGGAAGGCTTCATACAGGAAGCCTGCTGCGAAATGAAGAGTTGGCCAGGGAAAGCATGGCGTGCAGAGGAACTCACTCCGCAGAAACCACAGAAACAGAGGCAGATGAGGAGGCCCTGCCGGCCTAGAAGCCAGAGGGCGAATTTGAGGAACTGAAAAGGTCCATATGACGTAGAAAAGGGAACCTGAAAATTTTCCCGTGGTGCTTTCACTACAACCTAATTTGTGTATGGTTTTGGCTTCTTGAGAACAGGTACTGAGTTGCAAATATTTATTGGCAGACCAAAAAAAAAAAGGGGGGGGGCTTTACATAGGATTATATGGAGGGGCGGTGAGTGTATGTGGAGAGAAGAGACTCACACTCAAAGGATCAAGAGGTCACTTTTTTGAAAGCATCGAGCGCAGAGGAGACTGAAGTGAAGGAGGTAGATTTTAAAAATCGAAGGACAAGGAACTGAGACCTCTCTTTTGCCCTGCTCATCATTGCTCAGTTTCCTCTCAGACCTTTGCAGCCATCGACCTTCTTTCTAAGTCCTCGAAGGCCCCCCTCCCCCGAGTATTCTGGATATCCATTTTATGCACCAAGCAGATGTACACAGGCCAGATGTTCCCTAAGCACTGGATGCTGGGCTGGTGGTTTGGGACACATTAATCCTCCCATTTGAGCTGTTAAATGTGTGGCGAATGGGGGCAGGGGACTCGGCTCAGTGGGTAGAGTGATTGCCAGAGGATCTGAGTTCAGATCCCCAAGACAGATATAAAAAGCCAGACGCTGCAATGTTTGTGCACCCCTGATCCCCGCACCTCCGCACCTAAAGAGATGCACAGGAGACCAGCCAGTCCAACCAAATGATCACGCTCCAGGTTCAAGTGAGAAACCTTGTCTGAAAAACAAAAGATGAAGAACAGTATCAGAAAGGAACTCTGGCCTCCATGTGCATATCCACATATCCACACACGTGTGTGCACACACACACTGTAACTACATAGGACTTTTTGTTTTTAAGTGAGACTCCCTAGAGTTAATGTGAGTTCACTGGAAGATACCTGTTAAAAGGTCTCACCTGTTCTAGGATGGTCCCTTACCTCCCCACCAGTCCTGGGCTTTTGTTTTCTTTGTTTTGTTTCTTTTCTTTTCTTTTACTCTTTCAAGACAAGGTTTCTCTGTGTAGCCCTGGCAATCCTGGAACTTGCATTGCAGACCAGGCTGGCCTCAATCTCAGAAATCTGCCTGCCTCTGCTTTCCAAGTGCTGGGATTAAAGGCGTGCGCCACCACTGCCCGGCTTCTTTTAAAGTTTTGTAAGGTTTTTATTTATGTATTTTTGTATACGAGTGCTCTATTTGCATAAGTGCCTCATGATGGAAGAGGGCATCAGACAGATGAGAGCATCAGATCTCATTACAGGTGGTTGTGAGCCACCAAGTGGGTGTTGGGAATTGAACTCGGGACCTCTGGAAGAACAGCCAGGACTCTCAAAGCTGAGCCATTGCCCCAGCCCCCATCTTTCTCCTTTTCTTTTTTCTTTTGGTTTTTCGAGACAGGGTTTCTCTGTGTAGCCCTGGCTCTCCTGGAACTCACTTTGTAGACCAGGCTGGCCTCGAACTCAGAAATCCGCCTGCCTCTGCCTCCTGAGTGCTGGGATTAAAGGCATGTGCCACCACGCCTGTCTCTTTCTCCTTTTCTTAATCACAGCCCAGGAAGCTCCTTTCTTTTCCTTAGGAGACATCCATAGATGCAGAGTCATAGAGCTGGCAAGGCTCTTATAGCCCATTGAGGCCTAAACTCATTTTGTAATCAGTAGAGATTATTTTCAGTCACGGAGTGATTTGGCAAACTTTGACTCTTAGGCACCTCTTAATACTTTATTTATTTATGTTTATTAGTATTGCATCTTTATTATTAATTGCTGATTATTTCTGGCTCACAGAGCCTGCCTTCAGGCTTAGTAGTCTTAAGTGGAACAGGCCTCAGCACAGAGAATGGAGAACCTGCCCAGAGAAAGTGGGTGGTAGTCCATGGGGGTCTGGGGTCTATGCCATGAGTCTCCCACAAGTCTGCTTTATGTCTAAACTGGATCTTATAGGGATAATGGTTCCCTGAGAGGCCCAGGGAAGGCAGGACTTTCTTGAGGATATTTAATGCAGTGTCGGGAGACAGGGTCAGAGAAGCCTCTAGAGGGTTTTCCCAGAGCCAGGGGCACATCACGCCCTGAGAGTGGTAGCCTCCTTTTTAGTTGCTGTCACGCCTTTCTCTTTCACTCTGAGCATCAGGACAGGTGGAGCTTAGTCACCATCCTCCTGTCCCCAGTGCTCAGCACAGGCCTCGTCTCAGTGACTGCTTGAGGAGGGGAGGGAGAAGTAAGAGGACGCTTGCACACAAACAGTGAGCCTCTCTGGAGCACATTAACTTGGCAGCCAGAGAGAATTGGTAGGAAACACATGAAGTCAAGAAATAAGACAGCCAGCTGGGCATGGTGGCGCACGCCTTTAATCCCAGCACTTGGGAGGCAGAGGCAGGCGGATTTCTGAGTTCGAGGCCAACCTAGTCTACAAAGTGAGTTCCAGATCAGCCAGAGCTATACAGAAAAACCCTGTCTCAAAAAAACAAAAAGCGGGGCTGGTGAGATGGCTCAGCAGTTAAGAGCGCTGACTGCTCTTCCAAGGTCCTGAGTTCAAATCCCAGCAACCACATGGTGGCTCACAACCATCCGTAACGAAATCTGATGCTCTCTTCTGGAGTGTTTGAAGACAGCTACAGTGTACTTAGATTAAATAAATAAATTAAATATTAAAAAACAAACAAAAACCAAAAACACATCTCAGGGACAAGTAGGGAAATTTACTATGAATTGTTGGACCATTCCCATTCATTTTCTGATTGCATACTGTTTGTTTGTTTGTTGTTTTGGTTTTTCAAGACAGGGTTTCTCTGTATAGTCTTGGCTGTCCTGGAACTCACTTTGTAGACCAGGCTGGCCTCGAACTCAGAAATCCGCCTGTCTCTGCCTCCCAAGTACTGGGATTAAAGGCGTGCGCCACCACCACCCGGCTGCATACTGTTTTATGGCTACACAGAAGTTTGTATTCACAGGATGCACATTATGATATATAATCGTTTATAATGTATAATTGTTGAGATTATTAAAAATTAGATACCTCAGGGGTAAACATTAATGGCTGTTCATTGTGAGTGGAAGGCTAACAGTTTTCATTTTGTTCTGTCAGCTTAATGTGATGGATATTTTATTAGTTTTATTCTAAAATTTTGTTTGCATTTACTTGTATTTGTTGGGCAGCTGGAAGGGTAGACGGGCACATACCACAGTGCGCTCTGGAGGTCAGAGGGCTGCTTACATGAATCTCTTCTCCCACCTTGTTGGTCCTGAAGACAGAACTCTGGTCACTAGGTTTGGGAGTGACCCCCGTTACCTCCTAAGCCACCTCTCTGGCCCGTTATTTTTATTATTTTTTTCAAAAGGTTTATTCAGTGTACATGTATGTATCTACAGGCATGTATGTATGTATGTATATATGTGTATGGATATATGTATTCTCTGTGTGTGTTTGTGTGTGGTGTGTGCATGTGTGTGTGGTGTGTGTATGTACCTTCTTCATTGCAGTGTTTGCAGAGGCCAGAAAAGGCATTGGATCCCCTGGAGCTAGAGTTAACTGTTAACTGTGGGCTGCCATGTGGGCACTGGGCACAGAAGCCAGGTCCTCTGCAAGAGCCAGTGCTCTCTGCCACTGAGACCTTTTACCCAGCCCTACTCATTGTTTAGGACTAATTTTTCGAGACAAAGTCTCACCACGTAGCTCTGAAGTCCTGGATTTTGTTATGTACAGAGGCTGGCCTTGAACTCAGATACACCTGCCTCTGTTTCCTGAGTCACCACTCAGGATTCCAGGTGTGTGCCACCACACCAGGCTATGATTTGACATTTCTCCTTGTCTCCTGTGTTGCCCAGGCTGGCCTTGAATTTACAGCCCCCTTGCCTCAGCCTCATCAGTAGCTCGGATTAGACATACTGGCTTTTTCTTTTTTTTTTTTTTTTGGTAAAGCGATGGGAGTTCGGGGATCTCATTTGCAAACAGAACACTGGTGTGACCCAGGCTAGGAAGGGACACCCAGCTGGTTAGTCATGCTGCCTGCTGGCCTCCCAGAAGCCGCTCTGTGCACACAGTGGCCACTGTGTCTTCCTTCTCCAGTGTGCAAGTATGTTGCTGTGGAGCTGAAGTCGGCTTTTGAGGAAACGGGAAAGACCAAGGAAGTGATTGACACCGGCTATGGCATCCTGGACGGGAAGGGCTCTGGAGTCAAGTACACCAAGTCGTGAGTGCAGGGTGACTCAGGGGGCCTGGCTGCTGCTTGTCTGGCTTTGTTGAAGAGGGATTGGGGAAGCAGGGTTGTGGTTCCTATTTTCTCCCACCCAGCCAAGCCCACAACAAGGTCTTTGTCGAAATAAGGGACTCAGTTTCTTCGCTGATTACAACATTGGCAGGCTAGGTGACCTTCATCAACCCTTTCTCTGTGCTTTAAATTTCTCATCCAGAAAAGTGAGACCAACAGGAGTCCTGATGGATCCCAGCCACTTGCATCTCACGATCCAGTGTGATTTATTTAAAAATTGCTAACATGGAGGGCTGGAGACCCTCAGGGGTTAAGAGCACTGGTTGTGCTTTCCAGAGGTCATGAGTTCAGTTCCCAGCAATCACATGGTGGCTCACAACTATCTGTAATGGGATCTGATGCCCTCTTCTGATGTGTCAGGGACAGTGTGCTCATATACATAAATAAATAAATAGATCTTTTTTTAAAAAATGGGACTACCAGAGTTTTGTTTTTTACATACTTAAGTGAGACAGGGTCTTTCTGTGTAGCCCTGGCTGTCCTGGAACTCACTCTGTAGACCAGGCTGGCCTGGAACTCAGACATCCGCCTGCCTCTGCCTCCCGAGTGCTGGGATTGAAGGCGTGCGTCAGCTGGATTACCAGATTTTTATTTTGCCCGATACAAACATAAAAAACAAAAACACCTTGTGCCAGTTAAGATCATCCTTTCAAAATGCCATGAGGTGGGCTGGGGAGATGGGTTAGCACTTGAAAGCACTGCTTGGTCTTCGAGGAGTCCTGGTTCAATTCCCAGCACCACACAACCACCTGTAACTCCAGCCCCAGGGGATCTAGTATCCTCCCCAGTCCTGTTCAGGCCCTGCATGCAGGTGGTACACTGACGGACAGACAAGCAGAACAGCCATGCACATAAAGTACAAAGTTAGAAAAGTTGAAATGACGCAAGGACCAGATTGTGAGGCAAGCAGATCTCTGCAAGTTCAAAGCTGGCCTAGTCTCGTTCTATACAAAGAAACCCTGTCTTGAAAAATAAACAATGGGACAGTGCTTTCCCTTTCCTGACATTGCGACCCTTTAATACAGTTCCTCATGCTATGGTGAGCCCAGCCATAACATTATTCTCATTGCTACTTCATAGCTGTAGCTTTGCTACTGTCATGAATCATAGTGTAAATATCTGATCTGTAGAGTATTGGTATGCAACCCCTGAGAGAGGGTTGTTAAACCCCTGCAAAGGGGTTGAGACCCACAGGTTGAGAGCCGCTGCTTTGAGAATGCTTGCTGCTCCTCCTGGAGACCGAAGTTCAGTTCCTTGAATCCATGTTAGGTGACTCTCAACCACCTGTAACTCTAGCTCCAGGGGATTTGGATGCCCTTTTCTGGACACTTTGGGCACACCCATAAATGTGACACACACATAGACACACACACACACACCACCTAAATTAAAAGCATTTTTTTTAACAGAAGAAAATGCAAAGGACATGTTTTGCCGTCAGAATGATTCCTGTCTAGGTACAGTGTTCCTACCCATTGCCCTTCACTTGGAAAAAGGCAGAGGCAGTGAGGTTTGAGGCCTCCTTGTTTGGCCTGATGAGTTTTGCATCTCCCAGAGCACATAGCAGAACAGGAGGGTAGCGGGATGGAAGGGGATGTGCTGGGGACAGCACCACACACCTGGTGTCCCAGCCAGAACCGTGACAAGTCAGTACTTATGCCCTACTTGCCCTACCAATTTGTCAGCAATCCCTGAGGACAAGGGCCTCTGGGCAGGTCTGTGAGGATTATCTGGATTAAGGTTAGCCTCTAAGGATGTCTGTGGAGACTGTGATTACAAAACACTAATTATTATGTGGCTAGACTCTCTCTCTTTCTCTCTCTCTCCCTCCTTCCCTCCTCCCCTCCCCTCCCCTCCCCTCCCCTCCCTCCCTTTCTCTTTCTCTCTCTCTTTCTTTCTTTTCTGGTTTTATAAGACAGGGTTTATCTGTGTATCCCTGGCTATCCTGGAACTTGCTCTGTTGACCAGGCTGGCCTTCAGTTAATGGATCTGCTAGCCTCTGCCTCCTAAGTGCTGGAACCAAAAGTGCACACCACCACATCTGGCTATATTTTCAGTCTTTTTTTTTTTTTTAAGATTTATTTATTATATGTAAGTACACTGTAGCTGTCTTCAGACACTCCAGGAGAGGGCATCAGATTTCGTTACGGATGGTTGTGAGCCACCATGTGGTTGCTGGGTTTTGAACTCAGGACTTTCAGAAGAGCACTTAACTGCTGAGTCATCTCTCCAACCCCTATATTTCCAGTCTTGAGTGAGATGAACTATTAAGCATACAGTAAGCTAAAGTAAGAAAATAAATAACGGATAAGAAGGAAGGGCGGAGGAAGCCAGCAAGCACAACATTCAATCAGGTGTCAAAGCTTCCAGGAGAAATGGATCGGAGAAGCCCTTAAAGTGACCAGCTAGAGTTCTCCATCAGAAGTCCCCTGCAGGCGGCTGTCCCCTCATGCTAGGCTTCCACGTAAATAAACAAACACCAGTAATCAAATCAAGCTCCCACCAGCATCCAGGAGGAAACAGGGAAGTTGAGGCAGTGAGCTGGACTTTGCAGCTGAGCACTCTGGCCATGGCTGAGCTGCCATGTCTGAACTTCCAGCTTCCCTTTCCCACTGCAGACATCCTCATTTCATGAGACAAGCAGTAATAGCATCTATTGGAAGTAGTTTATCTCCGTGCTCAGAGCACATAGTGCAGAATCCCCTGGAGAGGAGTCTCTAGGCCTTCCCACTTCATTGCTTTTCCTCCCTCCCACAGAGTCGGGGGACCGTCCCACCCCCAAACAAGGCACCTTGAGGACACTTTGAGAAACACATGCTGACATGAGTGTGAGGTGGGAGGGACAAAGCTACTCTCAGGGTTAGTGTCTCAGTGAGCTCAGACAACACCGGTTTGCAAGTGTATATATATTACACTTGGATTGGTGCTCACCTTGATGTCTCGACTACTCAGTGTTTGCTTCCGTGTGATGCTACTAAAACAGTCAAACAACCAGATAGGGAAGTCACACAGCCTGACAGGGAAGCTCGGCCGTGCTCAGAATAGACAGGTCTGCCAGATCCCAAAGGAAAAGATGAGGTCATGACCCAGGAGATGCAAACAAATGGCTTGAGAGAAATGGGGTGCTGGGTGCTCGCCTTTAATCCCAGCATGGAGGAGGCAGAGGCAGGTGGATCGCTGAGTTTAACACCAGCCCGGTCTCCACACAGCAGAAAGAAAGAGATGGTTAACAGTTGGGCGATGGCTGTGGGCTTTGATTCTGGTCCTCAGCACCTACATGAAGAGTGGTACCCACCTCTGATCCCAGTGATGGGAGGGCTGGGCTGGAGGGAGGCCTGAACTTGGCTCCTACCTCAGTCTAGTTCAGAAGGTGAGCTGCAGATTCAGAGAAATCCTGTCTCAAAAGACCCAAAGAGATCAAAGACACATCCGCCTGATGGCGATCTCCACCAGAAAGTAGGAGTAGTCAAGGACTTGTCTGTCATGCCTGATGTCCCAGATTTGATTCCTAGGACCACAGATTTTCTAAAAAGTAAGAGCTGGAGGGATGGCTCAGCAGTTCAGAGCACTTGCAACTCTTCTAGAGCACCTGGCTTTAGTGCCTTGTCAGGCACCTTACGGCCACCTGTTGCTCTGACACCAGGAGATCCAATGCCTTCTGCTGGCCTCTACCAGCACCTACCTGCACACGTGGTGTGTGTGCGTGTGCGAGAGCTCACACATGCACAAACACACACACACTCAGAGATTTAAAAATGATTGATTTAGTAAGGTTAGACTCAGTGATCGCTTTTGCTCTAGACAAACCAAGATACTGGGTTTGACCCCACAGACACACACACACACACAGACCCTTGCCTTAGATCTGTTAAAATGTTGTCTCTCTGGTCTGTGTTCCAGCATTTCAGAGACCCCAGGCCAGATGACCTATCTTCCTTCCAGCTCTGCCTTCCCATTGGTGAGATGTGCAGGTGTCGGGCAGCAGGGCTGGAGGGAAAAGACCGCTGCTCCATGAGGAGGGGAGGGGAACTTAGCGCCTCTCCTGCTGCTGTCTTGGCAGGGACTTACGGTTAATTGAAGTCACTGAGACCATTTGCAAGAGGCTTCTGGACTACAGCCTGCACAAGGAGAGGACTGGCAGCAACCGGTTTGCCAAGGTTGGCTTTGTGCTTGCGCCTCATTCCCTTTGGGGCCGGGCCCTCGTGAATCTTAAGTGTGTCTGCTGGTATGTGTGTGATTGGCAAGTCATGCCTGGGACCAGCCTCCTTTTCCTCCCTTAGGTTCTGGGATACCGCAGCAGTGTAAGGTACATTTCTCCATGTCAGGCACAGGCAGAAATGCCCCATGATGGCAGCTCACATGGGTGTCAAACACACTAGGAGTCAGCGAGATTCTCACAGAAGTGTGAGGGGAGATGCCAGCAGACAGACTTGAAGGTACTACAACCCTGTCTTTAAAAAATCGATAGGAGACAGTGATTACCACGTCCTTCTGTGAGCCACCCAGAGCCACCTCCTCAGACCCGTTAGGTACCTGTGTGTGCAGTGGCTTTCCCTGCAGAAGGAGCTGCTTACAGTAGGCTCCTGCTTGTCTCCGCCCACATTTGCCCTCTGTCCGAGGATGTCCACCATAGCCCCCAGGCCACTAAGCAGTTCAGGCAGATGTTTTGGATTTGTCTTTAAAGCTTAGTGGGTATAGTTAGTTGATCCATGGTTGCTTCCATAAAAAGTGTTTCAAAGTATTTTCTCTTGCTCAAGTGCAATGTGACTCACCTGTTCATTCCAGAATTGAGGAGGCAGGATGAGGGTTTTAAAAAAATATTTATTTTATGTATAGGAGTACACCATAGCTGTCTTGAGACACACCAGAAGAGGGCATCAGATCCCACCATGTGGTTGCTGAGAATTGAACTTAGGACCTCTGGAAGAGCAGCCAGTGCTCTTAACCACTGAGCCATCTCCAGCCCCGGATCTCTGAGTTGTAACCCAGCATAGTCTGCATAGCAAGCTCTAGGCCAGATGAGGCCAGAGTGGGATTCTGTCTCCAGAACAGTGGGAGACCACGAGCTATAAAATCTATGACATATATATCACTGCTTATGCAGGGGGCATTGGAGTTTCGTTTTTCATGGTGTGGGGATGAGAGCCACGGCTCTGCATAAGTCAGGCTGACGTGTGTGTGTGTGTGTGTGTGTGTGTGTGTGTGTGTGTGTGTGTGTGTGTATGTGTGAATTTCTTTCCAGGGAAGGGGAAATGTGGGTAGTGCATTATCATTATCTCTGGGACAAGGACTACCCAGGAAGCCTGCCCAATTTTTCACAGAATAAAGAATCCTTTAGTTCTCAGCTGAGCTCTGTTCTTGCCAAGGAAAGACACAAGCTAAGGAGAACCTGGATCCAGGAAGGGCCTGGGTACGGAGGAGAGCGCCTTAAGAGTAGTGAACACTGGAGCGATGGCCTGGCAGTTAGGAGCACTTACTGCTCGTGTAGAGGGGTCAGGCTTGATTCCCAGCACCAGATAGGAACCAGGCGTGCACACGGGGCAGACAAAACACACATAAAGTTAATGAGGCTGCTCTAAAAAAATAGAAAGGGCCAGGTGTGGTGACGCACACCTTTAATCCCAGCACTCGGGAGGCAGAGGCAGGCGGATTTCTGAGTTTGAGGACAGCCAGGGCTATACAGAGAAACCCTGTCTCGAAACCCCCACCACCACCAAAAATAATAAACAGAAAGGAAGGAAGGAAGAAAAGGCACTTGCAGCCCTTCTTACCCAAGTGTTTACGCCACCCTAGGTATACAGCAACAGTGAGCAAGTGCAGACACCAGATAACGCTTAGGCCAGGGAGGTGGGTCAGTGGGGATAAGGTCCTGACTTTGGATCCCCAGCACCCATAAAGCCGGATGCAGGAGAGTGTGCCTGCTATCCCAGGGTTCCTGTAGCAAGGAGGGAGGTGGGCACAGGAGACTCCCCAGAACTCCAGAGCCAGCAAGTCTGCCATATACATCGGCAAATGAGAGACCCTGTCCCTAATAGGGTTGAGGGGGAGGGGAGGCCCAGCACCCAAGGTTCCCTCTGTCTCCACATGCACAGCCACCAACGTAAAACATGCAACATACACAGAGATTAACAACAAAGAGGTAAATGTTGGCCGAATGTTTGGTACTGTAGGGCACCCCATCTTTAGTGTTTTGTTTTTGTTTTGTTTTTTTTTTTTTTTGGAGTCAGTGTCTGTCTTAGTCAGGGTTTCTTTTTTTCTTTTTTTTTTTTGATTTATTTATTATTTATTATATGTAAGTACACTGTAGCTGTCTTCAGACACTCCAGAAGAGGGAGTCAGATCTCTTTACGGATGGTTGTGAGCCACCATGTGGTTGCTGGGATTTGAACTCCGGACCTTCGGAAGAGCAGTCGGGTGCTCTTACCTGCTGAGCCATCTCACCAGCCCCTAGTCAGGGTTTCTATTCCTACACAAACATCATGACCAAGAAGCAAGTTGGGGAGGAAAGGGTTTATTCAGCTTACACTTTCATGTTGCTGTTCATCACCAAAGGAAGTCAGGACTGGAACTCAAGCAGGTCAGAAAGCAGGTGTTGATGCAGAAGCCATGGAGGGATGTTCTTTACTGACTTGCTCAGCTTGCCCTCTTAAGAACCAAGACTACCAGCCCAGAGATGGTCCCACCCACAGGGGCCTTTTCCCCTTGATCACTAATTGAGAAAATGCCTTACAGTTGGATCTCATGGAGGCATTTCCTCAACTGAAGCTCCTTTCTCTGTGGTAACTCCAGCTGTGTCAAGATGACACAAAACTAGCCAGTACAATTGACCCCTTGTCAACTTGACACACAAACACATCACTAGTAAGCCTCAACCCTTACATTCTTATTCATCCCCAAGGTCTAAATAACTTTAAACGTCCCACAGTCTTTACATATTCTTAAATTTTCAATCTCTTTAAAATATCCATCTCTTTTAAAATCCAAAGTCTTTTTACAATTAAAAGTCTCTTAACTGTGGATTCCACTAAAATATTTTCTTCCTTCAAGAGGGAAAATATCAGGGCACAGTCACAATCAAAAGCAAAAATCATTCTCCAACCATCCAATGTCTGGGATCCAACTCACGATCTTCTGGGCTCCTCCAAGGGCTTGGGTCACTTCTCCAGCCATGCCCTTTGTAGCACACGTGTCATCCTCTAGGCTCCAGATGCCTGTACTCCACTGCTGCTGCTCTTGGTGGTCATCTCATGGTACTGGCATCTCCAAAACACTGCATGACCGCTTCAGTCCTGGGCCGTCAATTGCAACTGAGGCTGCACCTTCACCAATGGCCTTCCGTGGCCTCTCACAGTGCCGAGCCTCAGCTGCTCTTCGTGACTCCTTCATGCCTTCAAAACCAGTACCACCTGGTGACTCTTACACATTACCAAGTCCAGCCACAGCACAAGGTACAACCTTGGCTATCTCTGGAACACAGCCTCTGTGCTTTCAGAAATCACTTCCCAGAAGATGTCACCTCAACGATGCTGGTCTCTTCTTAATCACCGCTAATTTCTTAGCTCCAGCTAACCAGCATCAATAGTCCCAGTAATGCAAAGTTTTTGCTTTAGTAGTTCTGGTATCTTGTTAATCACAGCTGATTCTTCAGCCCCAGCTAACCAGAACCACAGAATCTTCACAATCAAAGTAATAATGGCGCTGAAAAGAGTCTTTAATTTTCCCTCTGAAATTTCACAAGCCTGGCCTCCATCTTCTGCACTGTTTTCAACATTATCTTCCAAGCTCCTACACAACATCTGACAGAGCTCTTAACAACGAGTGGATCTTCTAGCCCAAAGTTCCAGAGTCCTTCCACAGTCCTCCCCAAAACATGGCCAGGTTGTCACAGGAATACCCCACTCTGCTGGTACCAATTTATCTTAGTCAGGGTTTCTATTCCTGCACAACCATCATGACCAAGAAGCAAGTTGGGGAGGAAAGGGTTTATTTGGCTTACACCTCCATACTGCTGTTCATCACCAAGGAAGTCAGGACTGGAACTCAAACAGGTCAGAAAGCAGGTGCTGATGCAGAAGCCATGGAGGGATGTTACTTACTGGCTTGCTCAGCTTGCTCTCTTAAGAACCAAGATTACCAGCCCACAGATGGTCCCACCCACAAGGGGCCTTTTCCCCTTGATCACTAATTGAGAAAATGCCTTGTTGGATCTCATGGAGGCATTTCCTCAACTGAAGCTCCTTTCTCTTTGATAACTCCAGCTGTGTCAAGTTGACACAAAACTAGCCAGTACAGTGTCTATTTTGACTTTGGGTCATGGGCCTGAGAGCTTCTGCTTTACCTATGTCCAGTGTGGCAAGAGTTTGTGTAGAGCCGTTTTGGAGCATTGAAATTGTGTCCTGAAACCAAGTTAGCCTCTACTGAACGCTTTCTATAAAACTCAGGTCAGGATTCTATGAAACTCAGACAGCAGGGGTTTTGTTTTCTTGGTTTGGTTATTTGGTTTTTTAGAGACAGGGTTTCTCCGTGTAGCCCTGGCTGAAACAGCAGTTTTTAAAATTTATTTACTTGTTTACTTATTTTGAGGCAGAGGCTCTCTGTGACATAGCTCTGACTGCCCCGAAACTCACTCTGTAGACAAGACTAGCCTCAAACTCCCAGAGATCCATCAGTTTCTGTCTCCCAAGTGCTGAGAATTCATCACCACACCAACCTTATTTCTATTTTTTTTAATTTTGAGACAGGATCTCACTATATACTCCTGGTTGGCCTAGAACTAAATATGTAGGACAGGCTGGCTTTGAACTTTCAAGAGATCCATCTGCCTCTGTCTGTTTCTGAAATCCTGTGATTAAAGGTCCTAGCTGGCACTCCCAGCCTCAAACCAAAATTAAAAATAAATAAATAAATAAAATAAAATAAATCACCCCAAGATATTTGTTTGATACTTAGAAGATAAAGAATGGTGATAGGAAAATATCTGGGGCTGGTGAGATGGCTCAGTGGGTAAGAGCACCCGACTGCTCTTCCGAAGGTCCAGAGTTCAAATCCCAGCAACCACATGGTGGCTCACAACCATCCGTAATGAGATCTGGCGCCCTCTTCTGGAGTGTCTGAAGACAGCTACAGTGTACTTATAATAAATAAATAAATCTTTAAAAAAAAAAAAAAAAGAAAATATCTGAAGTCTTCGTTTTCCATAATTAAACCATTCTGTTTGATGAGAATGTCTAGCCATTAGAGAAGGAGCCAAGGATAGCTTATATTCTGGAAAAGAAATCTAAGTTCACAAGACCAGAGAGCAACTTCATACAGGGGGGAAAAGACAGGTTGGGGCGTGTATATAGTTGGGTGGTGGAAAGCCAGCCTGAGGAGGAAGAGAGGTCAGGGCCAAGGAAGAGCAGCCTTAGATGTATGCACACAGATGTCAAAAACCAGAAAGAGGGAGGTGGAGGCAGAGATGGTGCTGCATCCTGAATCTGGTGGCCTCTTCCAGGGTATGTCGGAGACCTTTGAGACGCTGCACAACCTAGTCCACAAAGGGGTCAAGGTGGTGATGGATATCCCCTATGAGCTGTGGAACGAGACCTCAGCAGAGGTGGCTGACCTCAAGAAGCAGGTAATGGCCCCTCAGCCTGCACTTGGTGGGGTGGGCAGGACTGGCTGCTAATGAGGAGGGCCATCCAGAACCAATCCTTTGTTTATTAGAGATAGGTTCTTACTATGTAGCTCTGGCTTCTCTGGAACTCAGTATCTCTCCCTATCTATCTATCTATCTATCTATCTATCTATCTATCTATCCATCCATCCATCCATCTATCTATCCATCCATCCACCCCCCCACACACATACACACACAGACACACACCAGGTTGACCTCAAACTCACAGAAATATGCCTGCCTTTACATCAAGAGTGTTGGGGTTAAAGGCATGCCCAACATACCTGGTACCTTTGTACTTTTGTGGATCATGGTGTTGTAGCCAAGCGCCCTTGAGAGTGTTGAGAGTGTTGGGTGCCTGGCCCCCCCAGTCCCTAGTGCTATCTCCACAGTGTGACGTGCTGGTGGAAGAGTTTGAAGAGGTGATTGAGGACTGGTACAGGAACCACCAGGAGGAAGACCTGACTGAATTCCTCTGTGCCAACCACGTGCTGAAGGGAAAGGACACGAGTGAGTTGGGGCAGGGCGAGGTTTATCATCTGCTGTCCCTCAGGGGAGGTCGAAAGCATGGGGCAGGGAAGTGGGGGGTCATCTTATCCCAGGGAGCTTGAGGAGATGAGGTGAGGTTGCCCCAGGAATAGATGGGAGCCTGCTGGCCAGTTAGGCAAGGGAGTGAGCGGCAAGGAGATAGATGGGTTGAAGGCTGCTCCCCTAAGCCCCTTACCGTGCTGCTCCTAGGCAAGCTGGTCCTGAGGCCTGTCTGCACCTTCCCTCAGGTTGCCTAGCAGAGCGGTGGTCTGGCAAGAAGGGGGACATAGCCTCCCTGGGAGGGAAGAAATCCAAGAAGAAGCGCAGCGGAGTCAAGGGCTCCTCCAGTGGCAGCAGCAAGCAGAGGAAGGAACTGGGGGGCCTGGGGGAGGATGCCAACGCCGAGGAGGAGGAGGGTGTGCAGAAGGCATCGCCCCTCCCACACAGCCCCCCTGATGAGCTGTGAGCCCAGCTTAGTGTCCTTGAATCAAGACCCCTGACTTCAGAGCTTGGGACACGCACAGCGCAGCGCAGCGCAGCTCCAGCAAGGACAGCTGCTGTCCAGCATCAGGTCTCCTCCCTTGGCTGTGCCCCTTTCCTTCCCTTGAACAACAGCAAGAGGTGGAAGGATCTGGGGTGCTGGGAGACGGCACCCCAAAGGGAAGAGGAGGAGGAGCAGAAGGCAGCTCTCTTTCTACACAGTCCCCCTCACGAGCTCCGGGGTCCACCCAGCATCCCCAGGCTGAGATCCAGGCTCCTGACATGGAAGCTGAAGAGCATGAGGCACATAAGATGCTCACCAGCGCCCCCTTCAGCCAGGAAGGACTCCGTGCAGCCTCAGCAGCCAGGCCTGCCTCTTCCTTCCACCAAGCATTCTCTTCTGCTGGTCCTTGTCGGATGGTAAATTCGAGAACTTCCAGGACAAACTCGGGTGTGGCACAAAGGGGCTGGACGCCAGAGCCAGAGCCACGCCAGAGACTGCAGAGAGGGCACCTGACCTAACCCCCCTGGAAAGCCAATCTGCAGTTCCCGTGTCCACCCACTCCTCCTGAGGACGCCTCATGCTCTGCCCAGCCCTTCTCCCAGGGCTACCAGAGTAAACACCTTTTGGCCTTTCGGTTTGGTTCCTGGGTCCTCATCAGCCTCCAGAGTGTCCCCTCATCGATCTTTTTTGCCTTTGTCCCCCAATCCCAGGGGCTGGAAGGCCATCACCATCATTGGAGGCTTAACCTGTCAGTTACTAGGAGGTGCTGGGAGCGCCCGGGGTTGGTTTGGGGTAATCACTCACTGGCTCTCAGCCTTCTAACACTGCAGCCCCTTAATACAGTTCCTTCTGTTGTGGTGACTCCCACGCCCCCACACACACACCATAAAATTATTTCGATGCTGTTTCATAACTGTAATTTTGCTACTGCTATGAATTGTAATGTAAATATTTTTGGAGATAGAAGTTTGCCAAAGGGGTTTTGACCCATAGGTTGAGAATTGCTGGGTTCAAGGTAGGTGGCATGGGGTGAGGCTGAGCACGGTGACTGACCCTGCCCCCCAGCTGACCTTCACAGCAGCAGTTCATGTTTCCCAAGGTCCTTCCCACTCTCGACTCGCACACTGAGTCCTGGGCATCTGGCTGCCCTCCTTCCCTCCCTCTCTACCCCAAGGCCTTGTGTGCGCAGTGTTTACAGGTCAGCAGCAGCCCCTGCCCCTCTGGCCATATTCTGCCTTTGCCTGATCTTGGACCTTGCTCCCGAATTGATCCCTTTGCTCTTCCTAGTGATTGTGCCTGGACACTCCGTCTCCCAGGCAAGGGCTAGCAGGAGGCCAGCCCTCTAGACTCACCCCTCGCTCTGTCCTGAGAGCTGGGATGGAGCAGGGATCAGGGCAAGCTTGGTAGCTACGGTCTGACCAATTGTCTACAGCTTTCATTCTAAGCTTCCAGACACCTGCGGTGTGCCTTCTGATAGGAGATGGATGCAGAACCCTCCTGTTAGTAAACAATATAGCCAGGGGTTCAGACTCCACATGCATTGTGTTCGCACTGTCCACAGGCACAAGGCCCTTCCTTCTGTACCTGACACTTGGAAATTGAGCTGACGTGGCTTCTTGGCCTTGATCCACCACCATTAAGACTCTTGGAAACACCAAGACATTTGGTCCCAGAAACTTGGGAGGTGGAGGCAAGAAGATTGCAATTTCAGGTCTTACCTGTGCTACAGAGGAAGTACACGGCCAGCCCGGGTAACTTAGACCTGCATCACAGAAGGGCTGGGGAGACAGCACATTGCTAGGTGAGGTATGGGAGAAACCCTGTGTTCAGTGGATCATGGGGTGGGTCGGGGTCAGAGTACAGCAGGCCCTGAGTTCAGCCCCCAGCACTTGCATGAGGAAGCCAGGAAGCAGCTGATGTTTCTTGGAAAGTACCTGCAGAACTTGGCCACCACCAGGAGCCTAGTCCCACAGAGACTCATACATTCTCGATCTGATTCTGAATAGGACACCTTGGGTCTAGTATGAGCCCCCTTCTGCCCCCTCCTCCATACTCTGGGATGGGACCCAAATGTGGAGAGTGGAACGAAGTTCTTCGTTAGAATGGACCTCTGAGGTTGTACTGGTTTGGTCTAGTTGTCACTCCATCTCCAAGGCTGATGAGCCCTGTCTAGAAGCAGGACTTGTCCTGGACTTTGTTCTGGCAGGGGATTGGCTATAGAGGAGGCTCTGGGGCTCTGGGCCTCAGGACCATCTAGTTTGGTGGCAATCTCTATCCCTGTCATTAACCCACAGCACATGAGGACACATCTTAACCTGTCCACAGAGCATCATTAATACTAAGAATAAGATGAAGCCAAGTCCTATCAGGCTCTAGGGGTGTTGGCCCAGTGACCCAATCCTGGCCTGGTCCAATGTTACAGGGATTGTTGACTTTGACCTAAGCTCTTGTAGGGACTGTTTCCTCCCTCCAGAAGACCTGGTTACTGCACCTTCGCTAGCTCGCCTGCCACCAGCCCATCCCAGCAGGCAGACCTGGCCCAGTGTAGATAGGCAAAGGCAGGATTTGGCTGCCCAGACTGTTCTCTCCGCTATAGAAACCTTTTCATTTTGGGTGTTGCCTACACTTTTGTACCTTGCCACCCTCCAGAAGCGATGGTTGGAACTGGAGTTGAGCTGAGTCCCTCTTAGCAGAAACCTTTGATAGGAGAATGGCCTGAAGGCCTTACTTAGGTGAGTCCCATAACAAACACCTAGACGGGGACCTAGCAGGACCATGCTTGACATTTTAGGCACATGTGTGCATGAGTGTGCGTTTTTAGTTGAGCCTGACCTAGAATTTACTAGCCAAGGCTGGCCCTGAACTTGTGAACCAGCTGTGTTACAACCATGAGCCATGCCCTACTCTTGTGAACCTCAAGCTGAAACCACGTGGAGCCCACACCACAAACAAAGGAGCAGGACTCTGGTGAAGTCACACTGTCCTCAGAAGTGACTTGCTAGACCCTAGGACTGCAGCGTGTCAGTGTGATACCATCAATTTACTGAGGAGCTTCGAGGTTTTGCCATGTGAGTGGTTTCACTCGGGAGCTACAGCCCCAGCCTTACTGGAGGTAATAGCTAAAAATGCTATTTCTCCAGCAGCTTTGAAATCCCTGAGACCTTCCCAGATCCTCAGGCACATTCAGAGAGGGTTACGTAACCCACGTGTGTGTGTGTGTGTGTGTGTGTGTGTGTGTGTGTGTGTGTGTGTGTGTGTGTGTGTGTATGACAGGGGAATTGTGTCCTAAACTTTCAGATTATCCACCCAATCCTTTTGTATGTCCAGGCAAGGGTAAGCCATGGCTGCATAGCAAGACTTGCATCTCAAAAACCCCAAAGTAGGGGCTAGAGAGATGGCTCAGTGGTTAAGAGCACTGACTGCTCTTCTGAAGGTCCTGAGTTCAAATCCTAGCAACCACATGGTGGCTCACAACCATCTGTAGTAAGATCTGTCACCCTCTTCTGGTGTCTGAAGACAGCTACAGTGTACTTACATACAATAATAAATAAATCTAAAAAATAATTAAAAAAAAAAACAAACCCAAAGTAGGTCTGGCATGGTGGACAGCATAGACCAGCCTGGACTATGCAGTGAGACCATGTTTCAAGACAATACTGGTCAGCAAGATGGCTCAGTGGGTCATTTTCCTACCATTGAGTTGTTACTACATTTTTCTCTCGCAGGTGTGCACCACCACACCTGCCTCAGGGTTTCACATCTTCCTCTCAAGTTGTTGGTAAACAGATTTGCTCTCAGTGCATCAACCAGCCAGATAATTATTTTCTTTTGGTTTAAGGTAAATAACAAATTGCTTTTTGTGAAGATTGCATCCTGTAGTTGGGTGTGGCTGTGCATCATCTCAGCATTTCGGCAGAGGCAGGAGGATTGCTGCAAGTTCTAGGCCGACCAGCCCAACCAGCTACAGAGAGACCTTGCTCTCTCCCAAAAACAAAGAAAAAAATTGTATCTAGTTTTTACAGTTATACACCTGTAATCCCAGTGTTTAGGCGGCTGGAGCAGGATTGCCTGGAGTTCCAGATCTTATGTTAGGAACCTACCTACCAGACCCAGACCCTATCTAAAGAAGAGAATGAAAAAACAAGTCTAGCCTGTGGAGGTATAGCTCAGTGGTACAGGGCTCAGCACTCAGGTTAAGCCTGAGACACTGGGTCCAGCGACGTCCTCACCCCCAACATCACTAAATAACCTTCCAACCCTCACAAAGGCGTTTTACTGGGGGGCGAAGCTTTTGCTTTCCTGGGAAGAAAGTCGGGGTTGCTGCTTCCTTTGGAGAAGATGAGTCTTGTTTTGAGGCAGTGTCTCACTCAGTAATCTAGGCTAGCCTGGAACTTTCCTCCGTGACGCCAGCAGTGCTTTCAGAGTCTGTGGAACTCCTCCTATCCTGGCCTGTCAACATGCCCACCATGTCCAGGCTAATTCCCTTCCCTTCCCTTCCCTTTCCCTTTCCCTTTTTTCCCTTTTCCCTTTTCCCTTTTCCCTTTTCCCTTTTCCCTTTTCCATTTTCCCTTTTCCCTTTTCCATTTTCCATTTTCCCTTTTCCCCTTCCTTTCCCTTTCCCTCTTTCCTTTCCTGATTTTGGGGTGGTTCTCACTCTGTTGCACTGGCTGGCCTGGGAACTCCGGAGCTCCCATGATTTCCTGCCTCGGCTTCCTCCGTAATTGAGACTCCGTAGTGTATGCCAGGAGTCTGTCACGGGTATCTAAGCTGGGCATAGTGGCTCACACCTATGACCCCAGCCTCCTGGAAGCTGAGGCAGGAGGCTTGCTTTCAAAACTAAACCTTATAGTAGTACCAGGACGGCCAGAGCTACATAATAAGACTGTCTAGACAGTGCCTCTCAACCCTTTGAGGTCACGTGTCAAAATCCTGCATATCAGATATTTACATTATGATTCATAACAGGAGCAAAGTTACAGGTTTGAAGTAGCAAGGGGATAGTTTTATGGTTGGGGGTCACTGCGACAGGAAGAACCGTATCATGAAGTATCACAGCATTAGAAAGGTTGAGAATCACGGGTCAGCAAGATGGCTCAAACGGCAAAGGAGCTTGCTGCCAAGCCTATGACCTGAGTGTGGTTTCTGGAACCAATATGGGAGGAGAGAAGGGAGTCTTGCGTGCTGTGTGCTTTTTTCTGAACATACATTTTTTGTTGTTGTTATTGCTTGGGGGGGTTATTTATTTATTTATTTATTATATGTAAATACACTGTAGCTATCTTCAGACACTCCAGAAGAGGGCATCAGATTTCATTATGTTGTGAGCCACCATGTGGTTGCTGGGATTTGAACTCAGGACCTTAGGAAGAGCAGTCAGCGCTCTTAACCACTGAGCCATCTCACCATTCCCTTGGGGCTTTGTTTGTTTGTTTGTTTGTTTTTTGAGACAGGGTTTCCCTGTATAGTCTTGGGTGTCCTGTTGTTGTTGCTTTTTGAGTCAAGGTTTCTACATTGCCCTGGCTGTCCAGGAACTCACAGAGATCCAACTGCCTCTGCCTCCTGAGTGCTGACATTAAAGACATACATTTAGCTAGATGGTGGCGCTTTGTCTGTAATCCCGGCAACTCAGGAGGCAGAGACAGTTGGATCTCTGTGAGTTCAAGGCCAGCCAAGACTATACAGAGAAACCTTGTCTCAAAAAACAAACAAACAAACAAAATGCACCACCATGCCTGGTTCCCCAGTTTTAAAAACCCTAAGTAAATAAAAGATACCACTTAAGATGCTGAGATGAGATTTGAAAAAAGTCTAGGATTGATAGGTTTACCCCCAAAATGCTTTGATACGTGGCATTGGATTTACTTGAAATTCCCAAATACAGTTTCTCCTCTCTGCTTTGTCTCCACAGGGACTGATGTAGCCCAGATTTGCCTTGAAGTCTATGTACCCTAGAATATCTTTGAACTCCAGCTTTTCTGTTCTCAGCTGCCAAGTATAGGACTTACAGGCACACACCATCACACTCAGCCTCGAGAATCTTTCTGAGCATAGTGTCAGAGGCCTGTGTGTAGGGACATTGAGTCCCCAAGACTGAGCCTGGTCAGAACCATTTGAGATTGGCGCTGTGCTAACAAAAGTTAAAAAATATGGGCTGGAGAGATAGGTCAGCCATTAAAAGCCCTATCTGCAGCTAGGGTCGTAGCGCACGCTTTTAGCCCTAGCCCTTGGGAGGCAGAGGCAGTCGGATCTCTGAGTTCGAGGCCAGCCTGGTTTACAGAGTGAATTCTAGGACAGCCAGAGAAACCCTTTCTCACAAAAACCAAACCAAACCAAACAAACCACTTGGTCCTCTGTGGGGTTCAGTGTCCTCAGCACCACCGAGTGGCTCCCCACTGTCTACAACTGCAGGTTCAGGGTATCTGAAGCTCTCGATTCTGGGCTCCACGGGCGTCAGACACATACTGACATCTATGAAGTCAAAACAGCCATACCTACTATAAGAAGGTTAAGTCACACAACTGTGGGCCTCCTTCCATCTCCAGGGTTCACCCTGCATTGGGAAGGCGAAGGGAGGGCGGGCGGGCGGGCGGGCGGGATGCTCCCTGTCTTCTCTCTTCTTTCCACGTAACGAGTGTTCACAGAGTTGGAAGTGTGTGGGCAGGCAGGGCAGGCGGGGCAGGCTTCTCGTCGCTCACACGCATCTTCCAGAGCCGACTTTAGCCCGGCTGGGATCTTGTCCTTGGTGGGGTAAAAAGGGTGAGCGGGTAACACGAAACGGACCCTCAGGTTATACAGTGACGCTAGCCCGAGCGGGCGCCATGAGCACCTTCCCTGCCGACCCCCAACTTTCCTCTCTGAAGGTGCTCCCATGGAAAGCAGATGGAAGGCTTGCTATGTCTCCCACATTGTTCACTAATTCATTGAGCACTAATAATCCTCCTGTCTCACCTTACTACACCCAGCCTTTAAGAGATTGCAGAGTATAAAGCCCATGGATTGGAAGGCCCAGGCTACCTTAGGAGGCTCCTGGCTGGTATGGGGGAGGGGAAGAGAGACACGCCTATCTCCAGGTGTACTCTTGTACTTGGATGGGCATCTTTCTCAAAGACTGTTCATAATGTCCCGACACAGTGGCTCTCTTTAGCGGAGTGTTCCCTCCACTAAATGATAAGCAGTGTTGTGTAGACACTGTGCTGGGCTGGGCATGTAATAATTCTGTTTTGGGTGGATTTCAGGCTTCTTCCCCTTCCTCCTTGGGTAGGGGTGGAGTGATCTCTCATTGCTTTACTTTGTGAGTTCCTCCCGGCCACCCTGGCGAGTCCTATCTGACCTGTCTTACTAAGCCAGGTCCAGGATTGCTGTGCTGAGCCATCCTCAAGGCAGAGGCAGCAAGCCTGGCTCTGGGCCCAGGGCCCAGCAGGGGCGTGTCCCTGCTCTCACCTGCCATTGGCCAGGTGGGACTGCCTTGCCAGAGGATTATAAGTGCGGATCGCGTGGCCTGAGAGCCAGGCGCCGGTCAGGATGGTGGACAGCGTGTACCGTACCCGCTCCCTGGGGGTGGCGGCCGAAGGGCTCCCGGACCAGTATGCAGATGGGGAGGCCGCACGTGTGTGGCAGCTGTACATCGGGGACACCCGCAGCCGTACCGCAGAGTACAAGGCGTGGTTGCTTGGGCTGTTGCGCCAGCACGGGTGCCACAGGGTGCTGGACGTAGCCTGTGGCACAGGGTGAGTCCAAACGGGCCGGCCTGCTTAGGCCAGTCTGGGCAGCCTCTGCGGGCTGGAGCCTGGCAGGCAGTACTAGGGGGTCAAGAGCCCTTGCTCATCAGGGTAGTATGGGCATGGGAGAGCATCTGCCGAAACAGTGCGGGAAGGGGCCAGGGTGTGCGCAGAGAAGGATTCATGGGACAGAGCAAAATCCGAGCTTTGGGTCAAGGTGGATCCTTGGCTCCGGCGCTGTTCCTCCTGCGATTGGCCTCTGGCAGTGTGAACAGAACATTTGTAGCACGTTTGCACAGCCAAGTGCTGTGCCAGGAGTTTGGGTACGTGTGTTGCAAGCTGTAACAAAACCCCACGAGGTGAGCAGCGCTTTTCTCCAACCAGTAGTACTAAAGAAAAAGTCATTTCCAAGAGGTAAAAGGCCCCCATTTGGTGGAGAGGATACAGACCAGGATAGTGTCTGGCCCACACTCCCGACTCAGCCCAGAACTCACGGACACCTCTGACTGAGATATTTCCAGGAGCACCAGTATGCCAGGTTCTCAAGTGCACTTTTGTAGAATGCCTGACTATGATTTAAAAACAAAAACAACAACAAAAAGCCATTGAGCCGGTGAGATGGTCCGACTACTAAGAGCCCCTTAGGCTCTGGCAGAAGACAGGCTCTCAGTGCCTAGCATCTGCATCAGGTGGCTCATAATCGCCTGGAATTCCGTTCCAGGGGGAGGTTAGCGCTCCCTTCTGGCCGTGGAGGGCACTGTACTCACATGTACTACACATACAGACATAATTAAAAATAAAAAAAAATGTGTTGATGTCAGGAGTAGTGGCACATATATTTAATCCCAGCACTCAGGGAGTCCTAAATAGGTGGCTCTCTGTGAGTTCCAGGCCCTGCAGGGCTACATTAGGAGACCCTGTTTCTAATAAGAGGCAGCTGGGGAGATGGCACATGTTCTTACAGAGGACCCAAATTTGGTGCCCAGCACCCTCTCTGGGGTCTGCAGACACAAGGTATGCACATGATGCACATATTCAGGCACGACACATGAAATTAAATTTTGAAAAAAAATTTTTTTGAAACAGAGTCTCTCTTTGTAGCCCCAGCTGTCTTGGAACTCACTGTTTAAACCAGGCTAAAAAAAAAACAAAAAACAAAAAAAAAAAAACTCTCAAAAAATTTTTTTGCTACTTGATAAGGAAAATTCTTTTTTTTTTTTTTTTAAGATTTATTTATTATTATATGTAAGTACACTGTAGCTGTCTTCAGACACCAGAAGAGGGAGTCAGATCTTGTTACGGATGGTTGTGAGCCACCATGTGGTTGCTGGGATTTGAACTCTGGACCTTCAGAAGAGCAGTCGGGTGCTCTTACCCACTGAGCCATCTCACCAGCCCCCAGGAAAATTCTTAATGGGTCACTTGAGACCAGTAGAGATGGCCTGGGACAGGAAGCAGAGGAACGGACTCTGGAATGTTATGTCTGGGGAAATGTCACACACATTTGGCCTCCCAGGCTCCTCTGACTGGTCCTCTAGTCCCCCGTTTCTGACCTCATCCAGAGTGGACTCCATCATGCTGGTGGAAGAGGGCTTCAGCGTGATGAGCGTGGACGCCAGCGACAAGATGCTGAAATATGCGCTTAAGGAGCGCTGGAACCGGAGGAAAGAGCCATCCTTTGACAATTGGGGTAAGTCTGTCTGTCCAGGCCCCCCCAGACATGCACCTCCAGGGTCACTCTCTGCCCTGGCTCTCTCTTGCTGTGGAGCTGAATGGTTTTTCCTCAGGGCACGGTACAGTCCCTGTCAACTTCCTAAAAAGGAAGGCTTTGGCATCAGAGTAGGATTCCGGCTGGTAAGAGCAAGTTTGTTGTATTTATGGTGCTAGGCATTGAACTTGGGCATGCCAAGTAGACCCTTGATCACTGGGCTGCATTACCAGCGGTTTTTATGCTTTTCCCGTGTTGCCTGGCTTGGCTAAGCTAGATTTAAGTGATGCTCCTGTCTAACAGAGTCTAGAGGTGTACGTCAAGTCACTGGGCCCTACAGAGCTACTTTTAACTGTCTTATCACATCCTGTCTCTCCTCCCTACAAAAGCCCCTAAGTGGAGGGCTGGCTTTGCCAACTGTGGCTCTCTCCATCCCTAATGAGTCCCCATGTGTCTCTGGGAGGAGGTGGTTGCTTCTGTGCTGTGCTATAATTCTCGACTCCCCCCCCAACCCCTGCCCTGGCCTCCAGTCATTGAAGAAGCCAACTGGTTGACGCTGGACAAAGATGTGCTTTCAGGAGATGGCTTTGATGCTGTCATCTGCCTTGGGAACAGTTTTGCTCACTTGCCAGACTGCAAAGGTAAGCTGGTGGCCTTGGCTGTGGCTCTTGCCTTGAGCTCCCCCACGTCCGAAGATGGCTGGCCTGCTGCCCTGATAAGGCAGACCTGCATTTTGCCTGTCTTCTTTAGTGCTGGCACTTGGGAGGGAGACAGGGGCGGGAGGTGGTGCTGGAGGCCTAAGCAGATGGTGTCTGTGGCCCTGCCGGGAACCCAGGTGACCAGAGCGAGCACCGGCTGGCACTAAAGAACATTGCAAGCATGGTGCGGCCCGGGGGCCTGCTGGTGATCGACCACCGCAACTACGACTATATCCTCAGCACAGGCTGTGCGCCCCCGGGGAAGAACATCTACTATAAGGTTGGGCTGCCCCCCAATGGGAAGCGGGAGCTGGAGGGCCAGAAGCCCCGTGGTGGCTCAGGGAATGACGCAACCCATGCCCTCAGAGTGACCTGACCAAGGACATTACGACGTCAGTACTGACAGTCAACAACAAAGCCCACATGGTAACCCTGGACTACACAGTGCAGGTGCCAGGCACTGGCAGAGATGGCTCTCCTGGCTTCAGGTATGACGTGGTTTGGCAGGAGAGAGGTGGTGGTGGTGGGGAGACCTGAGGCCAGCAGCCCTCATATCTGGCTGGGGGCCCTGTTGCAGTAAGTTCCGGCTCTCTTACTACCCACACTGTTTGGCGTCTTTCACGGAGTTGGTGCGAGCAGCCTTTGGGGGCAGGTGCCAGCACAGCGTCCTGGGTGACTTCAAGCCCTACAAGCCTGGCCAGGCCTACGTTCCCTGCTACTTCATCCATGTGCTCAAGAAGACAGACTGAGTTTCTCCGGCTCCCAGAAGCCCATGCTCAGGCAATGGCCCCTACCCTAAGACCATCCCCTAATGCAGATATTGCATTTGGGTGCAGATGTGGGGGTCGGGCAAACGGAGTAAACAATACAGTCTGCATTCTCCAAGCCTGTGCCTGGTGTTTCTTCAGAAGTAACGTGTTTTTATGGTGTTCCCCCCCCCAATCCCCCCTCAAGACCTCAGCCTCCCATAACCTTGCCTTTTGCACCGCAACCTCTCACAAGACCAGTAGGAGGCAGTATACACTTTATTTTCTACTCCAGAACTAGTGTCTCCGCACAGGTCACAGGCTGCCAAGCCCCTAGCTGCCAGCCCTGCCTCTCCTCCTGAGCACTAGGGGCCCCCACTAGGGCTCACAAGGGATCTCTGGGAGGAGGCAGCCTTCAGGCGACAGGCGGGAGGTACCTTCAGTCAGGGGGCATAGGCAGAGGGCAGGCAGGCAGCTCCTAGCAGGCGGCAAACTTGCGTTGGATGCGCTTGTATCGCAACAGCTCCTGCTCACTGACTGAGGGCTGCAGCCGGGCTGCAGCCTGCAACAGGTCCTCCATGGTGAGCAGCAGTGCTGAGCTCCGCAGCTCTAGCCCTAAGGGGTGGAAAGGAAGACTAAGGCCAGAGCCCCAGCCCTAGCTGAAGTACAGAGGCTGCAGTCTATGCCTAGGTAGGAGAGCCACTCCCGGGGGGGGGGGGGGGGGACGGGACGGGACGACGACGACGACACCCCCTGCTCAGCCATTCCTCTGGAATTCAGGGCCAGGACTGTCTCCCTAGCTTTATGGTTCCCATCCAGGGCTGGCAGGTGGGCTCACCTTCCTCTAGGTCTCGAACCCTGCGTTTGAGGGCAGTCATCATGGCGTCAGAGCAGAGAGAATAGAGATCTGCACCAGTCAGCTGGGGTGGGCAGCAATCCAGCACGTTTGCCAGGCTCACAGAGGCCTCCAGCTTGAACCTATCACACCCACACCAGGGATGTTAAAGCTGGCCTCACCTCCTCCCTCAGAAGTCATGCTGACTCGCACACATCCCCTAACTGTCTAAGCCCCCACCCCAGCTCTCCGACTACGCATACTTCCGTGTGATGGCGCTCAGCACACGCAGCTGGGAGGCCCGGTCCTCACTCGCCCCTACAAACACCAGCTTGTCAAATCTTCAGAGAGACAGAGACAGGAAGTGTTAGGGCTGCCAACCATGAGAGGTGAAGGATGCCCAGGATAGAGGTTAAGGCGCAAAGGAGCCTTGTGGAGGGGAGAGGTCCAGGGTCCCCACCTGCCAGGCCGCAGAAGGGCAGGGTCCAGGAGGTCTGGTCTGTTGGTGGCTCCGATCACAAACACATCCTGGGTGCTGTGGAGCCCATCCAGCTCGGCTAGGAGCTGAGACACAACTCTGTACGGGAGGAAGGCGGCAAAGGTTGCAGAGTCCTTGCTGTGCCCTCAGGCCAGCTGCGCTTCTCTTGAAGACTGCTTCAGCAAGGTCCCTTGCTAAGCTCTGCCCCATGTCCCTGCCACACTGGTGAGCCTCCTCAAAGTTCCCCACTCCTTTTTAGCTTCCCTTCTAGCTCTGAACTAGAAGGGCAGGAACCTCTGTCTTAGAGGCCTGGGCTGGAGACTGATGTGACTCAAGATATATACACAGACATATATACATATACGCATATATACATATGTATATGTGTGTGCATATACACACACACACACATACACACACACACATATCTCACATCCCTCCCCAGACTCCAGAACCCCTGACCTGTCCATCACCCCTCCAGAATCTCCACTCCGTCCGCGGCTTGGAGCTAAGGAATCCAGTTCATCAAAGAAGATGATACAGGGAGCAGCAGCCCTGGCCCTGGCAAACACTGAGAAAGAGGCTCGCAGGAGAGTGGTGTCAAGGAGCTTCAAGTCAGGGGAGAAGGATGGCACATGTGCCCGACAGTTCCTCCCCGGCCATTGCCCACTGAGCTGACCAGGAGCAGCCACTGGGGAAGATGGTGTTGGGGAAGGGCCCGAGACTCGCTCGCTCTCCCCGCTCACTCACTCACCTTCCCGGACATTCTCCTCGCTTTGGCCCACATACATGTTGATGAGCTCCGGTCCCTTTACACTGAGCAGTGGGATGGACAGACAAATGAGACCCATCAGACGTGCTGTCCTCCCCTCCCCTCCCACCACCTGCGACAACTCCCCTCCCCCTTTCTGCACCGGCTACAGCTCCCAGCCTCCCACATTTCTCCCCAGCCCTGCCAACCTGAGGAAGGTGAGGCTGCACTCAGTGGCTACGGCCTTGGCCAGCAGGGTCTTGCCAGTGCCTGGGGGCCCATGGAGCAGAAGGCCTGATCGTCTTAGGCCCAGGCTGAGCAGCTCAGGGTGTTCCAGAGGCAGCTGGATGGTTTCTAGGATCTCCTTCTTCACATCCTGCAGCCCGCCCACGTCGTGCCAGGACACTGAAGGGATCTAGAAGACGGACCAGTGGTCAGGGACGTGTCAGCAGAGAAAGCCCTTGCCCCCCCCCCCCACGGACCCGGATTCTCACCCTGGGTGCTCCCACAGCTTGGGAGTGAGCTGTCTGCAGTTGATCTAATGCCTGCCCGAAGTCCTCAGCCAGCAAAGGAAAGCCAGCCACACACAGGTCCCCCTCATCCTCCTCACTCAAACCACCTGCCGAGCTGCAAAGAAACACGATGGGGGGGAGGGGGTAGGCTTACAGCTGTACCCTCAGCATCTGGGACCAGCACTCATGGGGCAGAGGCAGGTGATCTCTATGAGTCCAAGACTAGCTTGGTCTCCACAGTGAGTCCAGGCCAGCCAAAGACTACATAGTGAGTCCCTGCCTTAAGGATAAAAAAGGACCGGGCCAATCAGGGTATGGATTAAGGCTCTAACAAACGAGAGAGAGAGAGAGAGAGAGAGAGAGAGAGAGAGAGAGAGAGAGAGAGAGAGAGAGAGAGAGAGAGACAGAGAGAGACAGAGAGAGACAGAGAGAGAGACAGAGACAGAGAGAGAGAGAGAGAGAGAGAGAGACCCCCTCTCTAGCAGGGTCCCATTGCCTTCCCAGCCACCTGGGATGAGTCTGTCTTACCCCGAGGCTCTGATCCTGGTGCAGGCTGCCCGGCAGGTATGGGTCAGAAGGGCATAGAGGTCCCCCACCACAAAGCCCTAGGGAGTTACACAAAAGGACACATGGGTAGGGCAGGGCACAGGAGGCAGAGGCCAAGTCTGGCTTCCAGCTGGAGCAGAGGCTTTCGTGGTTTCCAGTCTCACGGGGCAGCAGAAACGAGGCCCTGTGTGACAGGGACCCTGTGACGGCATAGTGTCAAGGCCCCTGTGCAGACACTCACCGCACAGCGCCGTGCCAGCTGGGGCAGGTTAACCTCCTGGCCTAAGGGAAGGTGGGCAGTGAGGGCCTGCAGGATACTGAGCCGTTGAGCCTCAGACAGCACTGGCACCTCTAGCTCATGAGGAAATGCCGTCTGCACATCGGTGGGCAGGTCCTGGACACGGCTTGTGGTAGCCACCACCATGAGAGGAGGGCACCTGCAGACAGGGACGTGGGCAAGGTCTGGCATGGCTGGCAGCTCCTGCCTTTGGTGTGCAGGAATGGGGAGGATTGGTGTCAGGACTGGGTAGGGATGGGCATCATCCAGAGTCCACCATTATCCCCTGATGGTGGGGACACCATGAAGGGAGACCCTGCTTCACACGGGGGGGGGGTGCTCACTGGGGACAAAAGCTTCAACCTTGTGTTCCCTTCAAAATGCTAGACCGCACCCTCCTACCTCTGGACACTGTAAATTGGCCCCAAGGACAGGTAGGTGAGAGTTCTGAGAAGCTAGCAGGGTGTGAGGAATTGAGGGCTGAATAGGGGGGTTCCCTTCATAACCTGCCTGCTCTATACATACCTGCTGAGAGCGTCCTCATCAAGGAGGAGATGACGGAGTGTGGCCGCAACACGGGCATCCTCACCCAGTCCGTCTCGGTCCCGGCCCAGGAGGTCCACAGCTGTCAACAGGAGGACTGCAGGCCTGCAGCGGCGGGCCCGGGAGAAGGTGGCCTGCAGCTTTGTCTCCACGGCCCTACTGCTGTCTGCACAGAGGCTGGAGCAGGGCACCTGGGGAAGAGACCAGATGGGTCAGCATGAAGGGAGAAGGGTGACTAGGCCATCTTTGTGAGTAGGGACAGGTGAAGGAGGGACCCTGGCCAGGTGGGAGCTTTGGTTCACCCTATCCTTTGCCTGGAGTGTGCAGCCTTGAAACCCCTCCTTCCTGAGAGGAGCTCTGAGTAGCTGAGCATCAAGGGGCTGTATACTGGCCTGACCACTGGGCGAGCTCTGAGTAGCTGGGCATCAAGGGACTGTACACTGGCCTAACTACTGGGCTGAAGCATTAGGGCTGCCAAATGGTAATGAGGGAACCCAGGAGAAGAGAGAGCAAGGCAGAGTCTGAGCTCAGTGGAAGCGGCTGGGGCTCGTGCCAGAGGCCTTCACCTTCAGCAAATGGAGCCCAAGGCGGCTGCATGCAGCCGTGACGGCTGTGGTCTTCCCGCTGCCTGGGGGACCCTGCAGAAGCACACAGCTGGTTCCTGTGAGCAATGTTCCTCTGTAATTAGAGAATAGATATTGTCTCCCATTTTTCTGCCCAAATGTTAAGACCCTAGTAAGACAGGGACCCCTGGATTTCATAAGTGTCCCATCTCTCCTTGTGCCTCCCTAACCCCCATCCAGGCAGTGTCCACAGTCCGAGGCCTTGTGTCATGCCATCTCTGGTGCTCGGGCAGAAGCACTGAGAACATTTTGCAGCCGCAGACCAGTTAGCCTTCAGTGAAGCCCAGCTGGATAGGTCTGGATCTAGACTTGGGCCACTGGAGTGGGGCACTCTGCTCTTTGGGAGATGTAGTGGGAAAGGCCAGGATGGATCTCGGGCTCCCCAAGCAGAAAAGCAGCTTTAGGATCAGCTGCTGGGGAGTCTGCTTGTGTAAGTGGGTAGCCTGTGGCCTGGACTGGGGGCCTGGCTTGTGGATCCCCGACTTGGGGTAGACTACTGGAAGTAATTTCCCCGGATGCTGCTCTACAGAGATGCTCTGAGCAGGCCCCTCTCACGGCCCGAATTCACACCTCCTGGCGTGGCCTCACTCACCCGGGCTGCAGGTGAGGCTTCAGGATAGCACACAGCTCATTTACCAAGGCCTCCAGGCCTGGAGGAGACAAGCTGTCCCAGGGTGGGGACCTTCCTGAAGGCAGCGATGGCACATGACTCAGGGCGGTGCCAGCCTGTGAAAGCAGGAAGCCCAGCAAGGTTCTACAGGGTCCCTACCCCTTTGACGCTCTCCTCCCAGGAACCCACGGCCTTACCAGGTATAAAGAGGTGTGGGTGGTATCAGCCAGAAAGGCACTGGCTGGCCCCTCTGGGGCTTCTCCAACCGTTTTCTTCACTTTGAAAAACATCTCCCGCCACCTGTAAGAAAGGAGGGTCAGGGAACCAGGACCGAGCGTCCACATGTGCACCTCTTGGGGAGTGGGTAGCTTTCTCACAGAGGACCAACTTAGGAGCCCTGAGACTGATGAGGCAAGGCGGGGCCCCCAGAGGGCTGGGCAGGGAGGAAGTGGGGGATACAGAAGGGCAGCCCCCTCATTACAGCCATCAAATAGCCCAGGAAGGGCATCTCTCTGGCCATATAGCCTAGCCACCTACTCTAAAAGGTGAAGCCACCATCATTACACACAGCAACCTGGGGCCGTTTCCCTCAGTTTCTGAACAGTCTCTCCCTCCTACAGATCTTCACCCACCAGGGTCCCAGATCTCAGACACAAGTGTCCCTTCATTTTTATTCAACAATTCAACTAATTCTAACTAAAGTTAGAGTCTTTAATCATGGTGTCTAACTCTAGTCCTGGGGAGTTGAGGCAGGCGGGAAGGTCTTAAGACAGACCAGGCTGGGCTACGAAGTGAGAGTGATTCTCTGTTCCAGAATTACCTGTGAAGCTTGCTTAATTAATTAATTAATTGTATACGAGTCTTCAGACACACTAGAAGAGGGTACCAGACCTCATTACAGATGGTTGTGAGCCACCATGTGGTTGCTGAGAATTATTGAACTCAGGACCTCTGGAAGAGCAGTCAGGTATTTTGTTTTTGTTTTCCGTTTTTTTGAGACAGGGCTTCTCTGTATAGCCCTGGCTGTCCTGGAACTCACTCTGTAGACTAGGCTGGCCTCGAACTCAGAAATCCACCTGCCTCTGCTTCCCAAGTGCTGGGATTAAAGGTGTGTGCCACCCCCGCCCGGCTTGAGCAGTCAGTGCTTAACCACTGAGCCATTTCTCCAGCTCCCTTGTGAAACTTTAAAAATAAGTATATTTCATGCATTCTGTGAGTCCACTCAACAGGCTGGTGAGTGCCAGGATCAGGGGACAAGGCAAGAATGAGGGAGTGACTGTTAGTGCCCATGGTTTGTGTGGCTAGGAGAGCTAAAGAACCAGAGCTATCTGCACCCTCCTGTACCCACGGCAAACCCTCTGAGCCGTGCCACTCCTGTACCCACGGCAAACCCTCTGAGCCGTGCCACTCCTGTACCCATGGCAAACCCTCTGAGCCGTGCCACTCCTGTACCCATGGCAAACCCTCTGAGCCGTGCGTACACTTGTTCATTCTGGAAGATGTACACTTGTTCATTATAGGAGACATTTAATGTCTCCTAGAATAGACTCAAACTCATAACCTCAAAAGTTTAGAAGAGGCTCAAGTGGTGGTGTAAACCCTGAATCTCAACACTCTGGAGGCAGAGGCAGGAGGATCTCCGTGAATCCGAGGCCAGCCTGGTTTACACAGCAAGTTCCAGGAAAGCAAGGACTACATAGAAAGACCCTGTCTCAGCCGGGCAGTGGTGGCGCACGCCTTTAATCCTAGCACTTGGGAGGCAGAGGCAGGTGGATTTCTGAGTTTGAGGCCAGCCTGGTCTACAGAGTGAGTTCTAGGACAGCCAGGGCTACACAGAGAAACCCTGTCTCAGAAAAAAGAAAAAGGAAAAAAAAAAAAGAAAAAAGAAAAGAAAGAAAAAAGAAAGACCTTATCTCAAATTCTCCCACCCCCAAAAAAGTCTAAGAGGCTGAATCATCACCACACACACACACACACACACATACACACACACACACACACACACTTACTTCAAACATTAATGCTGGGGCCACCCAGATGGCTCAGTAGGTAAAGGCACTCGCTAGCAGGCCTGACTACCTGAGTTCAGTCCTGAGAATTCATAGGGTAGGAGCGAACCGACGCTTACAGCTCGCCTTCTGACCTCTGTAAGCTGCTGATACACATTTTTTTCATTCAAGATAGGTATTTCTCTGTGTAGCCCTGGCTGTCCTAATACTTGCTTTGTAGACCAGACTGGCTTCAAATTCATAGACATCCACCTGCCTGTACCTCCAGAGTGTTGGAATTAAAGGTGTGTGCCACCATGCCTGTCCCAATACACATTTTATAAATTAAATGCAATTTTTAGCAAAATAAGCTGGATGGTAGTGGCATATGCCTTTTCCCCCCACATTAACTTATTTATTCACTTTACATTCTGATAACAGGCCACCTTCTCCACCCAGTCCCCTCTCATACAGCTTCTCCACTCAACCCCCTCCCCTTCTCCTCTGAAAAGGAGGAGGTCCACCCTGACATATCAAGTCACTGGGTGGCGCACACCTTTAATCACAGCACTCAGGAGGCAGAGGCAGGTGAATCTCTGAGTTCAAGACTAGATTGGTCTGCAGAGTGAGTTCCAGGACAGCTAGGGCTACACAAGCAAACCCTGTCCCAAAATAAAAAAATAGAATATAAGTAATAATAATAATGATGATAATATTAAATACTACATCATCCTTTGAAAGGAAAAGATGGCACAAGCCCTAGTTTCATCTCGATTCTATCTAACTGGTGTGGGGTGTGACTCTGTATTACATGCAGTCTGGAAGCACAGCCAGCTGAGCGGTTATTAACCAGCAGCACGGAGACTCAGAGATATTTACGCTACTCACTCGGAAGACGGTAAGTGCATGTAGCAGCCAGTAACTTAATCTCCTAGAGACATCACTAGATAGAGCTCCTTTAACTCCTCGGCAGGGAGACACCATGGAACAGAGCACACTGTAGGCCTCTCTAAGACCCACCAGGCCGGGCAGCACGCCTTTAATTCCAGCACTTGGGAGGCAGAGGCAGGTGGATTTCTGAGTTCGAGTCCAGCCTGGTCTATAGAGTGAGTTCCAGGACAGCCAGGGCTATAGAGAGACACCTTGTCTGGGAAAACCAAAAAAAAAAAAAAAAGACCCACCAGGATGCAAACTCTTTTACTTAAAATGTTTTAGTTGCCATTGGCAGCAACAGTGGCTTCAAAGTAGACAAAGGTTTTTGTTACAAAATTCTTGTAAGTTGGGCTGGGGAGATGGCTCAGCTGGTGAAGTACTACCCAAACAAGTATGAAGAGCAGTGTTCAGCATCCTAGAACCACAGAAAAGATGCCTGTATGACAGCCTGCCCATCATCCCAGCAAGCACGGAAGGAGACAGGGAATGACCAGGGCAAGCTGTCCACAGAGTGAGAGACCCTGCTTCAAAATGCAGTCAGAGTGCAGTTGAAGGCACTGATATCCACCACCATGGGGCCTCCAGGTGTGCATCTGCACACCCATGCACTCACGCTCACAAACCCAAAATGGATTTCCTCTGAGTTATTCCAGTTGGCAGTGGCTGTGGTTAAAAACTAAAATGTAAGGAGAAAGATGCACAGTGCATGAAGCCTTGAGCTTGGTGCGCAACAGGGGAAAGATGCCTGTGAGCTGTGCTCTAGCTCAGAAAACCACCTCATTGTGGCTTAGGTAGGGTACAGCCTCGTGCCTCTATCAAGCATCCTGTCGGAACATTCTGGAAGCACTGCATAGGGAAGCAATGAGGCGCAGCTCTGAGGGAAGTTACGAAGGAACCACCTTCTTCAGTAGGGGATTGGTGCTCCACTTCAGAGAGCAGAAAGGCCAGTAATCTAGACCCTACCACAGCCCTGCTGAGGGAGCAGGGGCCAGAGCCCGGTGGGGCACACAGAAGAGTTGTGACTGTCTGCAAAGTAGCTTTGGTTTGTGAAGCAGAGTACAGAGGACGCTGAAGAGGGTCCAACCATGATGAAACTCCTTTCTAGGGAATATAAGATCTCTGGGTTTCCCTTATCAAGTCTGAGTGGACTCAGCGGTTTACGGTACCGAGCCTGCTAGGCACCCAGAGGTGGGCAGGTTTCAGGAGCTGGGTCAGCAGCAGTGCTGAAAATGGCCTGCTGTGTCTCAGAATGCCTGATCACCTGTTTTTCTTTGTGGGCACTAAGTGTGGGAGGTCTGCAGGTCTTCTACAGAAAACAAAGTGAGGGACTGTTGGTAGAATGACTGCCCAGCTCCTAAAAGTCTTAGGACTCAGATGGTAGGTAGAAGCAGGAAGGTCAGAAGTTCAAGGCCATCACTCACACAGATTTTGAGGTTAGCCTGGGCTACATGAAACCCTTTCTTAAAAAAGAAAAAGAAAGAAAGAGAGAGAGAAGGAGGGAGGGAGGGAGGGAGGGAGGGAGGGAGGGAGGGAGGAAGGAAGGAAGGAAGGAAGGAAGGAAGGAAGGAAGGAAGGAAGGAAGGAAGGAAAAGGGGCTGGAGAGATGGCTCAGAGGGTAAGAGCACTGACTGCTCTTCCAGAGGTCCTGATTTCAAGTCCCAGCACCCACATTGAGGCTCACAACCATCTGTTATGGAATCTGGTGCCCTCTTCTGGTGTGTCTGAAGATAGCTACAGTGTAGCCATATAGATAAAAAAAAATAATAATTGAATCTTTAAAAAAAGAAAAGAAAGAAAGAGAAAAAGAAAAGAAAAAAGAATAAGAAAAAACCAACCTAAGTAAGGCTGGGTATGGTGGTTATACCTTCAATCTCAATCCCAGACCTTGGGAGACAGAGGCAGTTTGGGATGGGTAATCTCTAGGCCAGCCAAGGCTATGTAGTGAGACTCAGTCTCGGAATGGAACAACTCAGTCAAGCATGGTAATCTTAGCACTCAGGAGGCTGGGCCTGGACAATTACTCCAAGTTCAAGGTCATTTGGGGTTTCATTGTGAGTTCGGGGCCACCCTGAGCTACAGAGTAAGACTGACTCAAAATTACAGCACCAGGTTTTAGGTGTTTGTTGGACAAGAGAGACAGAGGCCAGAGACTGGTAAGGCCAGCCTGGACGCCAGGCTCCTGATGTGGACTAGGGTTACTAACACTGCCTGTACCTGAGCACTACTATCTTGAGATAGGGAGCACTGCGCACCAACAGGAACCAAGCTCTGGATGTTGACAAGATGAGGCAGGCATTCGTGGCAGGTGTCTCTCTTGGCATAGGACACAGGATGAGGTAGAGACCCTGCAAATCATAGCCGCCAACATTGGGTTACTGATCTGTCAACTGAGCTCTAATGTAACACCAGGGGGCACAGTCTTCCTGTGGAGTCCCTGACACTCTAGAGGGTTCCCTTTTCCTTAATAAATCTTTTGTTGGGGAAGAGGTTTCAAGACAGGGTTTCTCTCTGGAGTCCTGGCTGCCCAGGAACTTGTTCTGTAGACCAGGCTGGCCTCGAACTCACAAAGATCCATCTGCCTCTGCCTCCCGAGTGCTGGGACTAAAGGCGTGCTCCACCACGCCCTGCTGCCAAAGTAGTCTTAAGTTTGCCTCCCAAGTTTGGGTTGGCCTTGAACTCACCATGAAGCCAAAGCTGTCTTTGAACTCACGATCTTCCTATCTCTGGCACCCAAGTGTTACAATTACAGTTTCCACCGCCATGCCCAGCTTGTGTGTTGGGGATTGAACCACCAGGGCCTCCTGTCAAGCAAGCCAAGCACTCCACACTTAGCTGTCATCTCCAGCTCCATTGAAATGTTGCTTACTCAATGTTATGTGTGTGTGTGTGTGTGTGTGCGTATGATAGGAGTCAAAGACAGTCGCCCACCCCCATCCTCCACACTAGGCAATACTCCACCACGACCCATAACCCAGTCACAGGCAGTGACTCTTAACCTGTCTTTGATTATGATCATTTGGGAATCAGAAAGTCTCTAGCAATAATGAAATATCCTTTGGCACAGGATTATTATATACAGCTTGTGGAGGGAAGACTACGGGACTGCACTCAGGTGAGGAGGCGGCGGTGGCATGGCACTCTGGTGAGGAGGTGGCGGCATACCTGGGCAGTCTCTCCAGGCTTCCTTCCAGGATCTCAACTTGCCCAGCTGTTGACACACACAACACATCCCCTTCCTGGACCACCCTGCAACACACACAACTCAGTCAGCTCAGTGTGTGCTCCTGACACATCTGGGCCTCCTTCCAGTAAGAAGGCCCACAGCCCACAGCTTCCCAGACAACGTTCTAGGGGACAATTTAGACTTAGACCACACTGGGCCAAGAGTGAGACCAGAGACCAGACCTGGAGAGGACCCCTGGCTCTCCTGTTGTTCTCTTTGACCAAACGGTCCTTTTTTTTTTTTTTTTTTCCTTAGAATGTCCCAATTCACCTCAGGCTTACTCCAAGGTTCCCTGCCACAGTGGTGCCTATAATGAGACTTCTCTTAAGCCAGTAGCTCTTGGGTGTCTGGATCTGAGACATGGGATGGGAGGAGAGGGTCAAGGTGAGGTGTTTTCTTCCGTTCGGCTGACCTGGGTGTCTGAAAGTGCCGGTACAGGACATGGTCATAATTTCCATTAGCACTGTAGTGAGGCGAGGACAGAATCTCAATGTGTAACTCTCGAGCAAACGGAGGCCCGGGCAGTGGTGAACAGCTTCCTTTGTTCTCTGGGGCGATGGAGCCTTCCAAATACCTCTAATGGAGAAAACAGTTGCCAGCTTACAACCTCCAAGCAGTCAGGTTTTACACTCGTAGCAGCCAGTACCCACATCCACCTTTTGTCTTTCCCTTAGCAAGGCTGGTGACCCAGGACGGCCAAACTGCAGAGCTCTGCTACCCTTAGGAAACCAAAAGCCCTCCTAATGTGAACCAACTCTTGACTCTGGTTCCAGAGCCGCCTGTAAAGACGGCTTTCTGGCTTTGATCCTTGTCATCCCACAGCCAGTGAGGTACTAAGAAATGTACTTCTCTGATTTCTGTTTTCCTACTGAGACAGTTTCATGTAGCCCAGATTGGCAGCTATGTTGATGGGAATACTCGAGTCCCAAATCCTCCTGTCTCCCCCACCCAAGTGTTGGGATTACAGGCATGTAGCACCACACCCTGCCTCTACAGGTTCTCTGAAGGACAGCAGGTAGCTACTGAGTTGACACCAAGTGGTCTCTGGTGAAGACATGGCTCTGGCTGTGGGAAAAGGCTATATAGTTTTGTTGTCTCAGTCCAGAGCTCAGGCTGACCTTCAACCCACTGATTTTCGTGCATCAGCTTCTCAAAAACTACAGACAGGAGCCACCACAGCCAGCTTCAGATATGTCCTGACACCACTAACGGGCTGGTCAGCTGACTGTCCTCCACTGTACTTCTGTTAGAAGGAGACCACTCTCATCTGGACATCTTAGTGGACAGGGTTGGTCTGTCTGCTCTGGGTGCTGGGCCACACACTAGGTCCATCTCAGTGTTAACTAGTCACTCAACTAACTCTGATGGACTGTCTTTGTTTCTACCTATGGCCATTGGGCACCCGAGAGAGGTTAAATCAACTTCAGATCTGGTGTTAACTAGTTAATTTTACGTGGCTACTGGCTTCCTTTCAAGCCAGCACCAGCCTAAATCATATACTTCTATGCTTAGAAACTAAACTGTAGACCCCGCCTCTCCCAAGCACAATTGTATTTTTAAAAGGCAGAAATCAAACACTTCAAGAACTTCTCTTAAATGTATTTAATAAGACATATCAAGTTATGTACAATATATGACTGAGGCCTAGACAGTGTGTGTGTAATCATATAAATAAGATATATACCCTAACAAGGCTCAAAAGGCTACAAGAGGAAGAAATGATGTTAAGGTTGTGGTTATAAAATCATGAAAGGATTTATGCGAGTGTCACGTTTAGGTCGGAAATGACAGTTGCTTTATCAGATAAAGTTAGAACAAGAAGTCAGTCAAGGAAAAAGCAAGAGGTACCAGGATAGCATTCTAACGTAGCAACGCAGTTACAGACTAGGGGTACGCAGAGCTGGTACTTGGCAGGGAACCTCATGTTTCACCTGAACACGTGAAAGACAGTTTGATAAGAGAAAATGAGTATACAAGACTAAGAGACCTTAAGTGAAAGGTCTAATTGTAAGGCACAGGGGACCTGAATTCTACAGATTTAGCCTTCCAACTCAGTAAAGACAGGGAAGAGAGCAAAAGTTAAAGGAAGCATTCCTGACCTGAATTCTGAGCTCTCCCACTTCCAGGGGGTCACAGCCGAGATTAAAAGCCAGAGTGGCGGGCAGAAACACCAGTCCGTCAGCGAGTGGCTCTCCCGGCTGCTGCCCGGAGTTGGGTCCCAGTCTCTCAGACAGCTCCCAGCGCGGTTCTAGAACCTGGACTTGAGCCAAGCGCGGCTGCGAGGAGTTGGGTAACTCTGCGACCTGGGCCACCCAGACCCATTCGCCCTGGAAGAGTCCGAGACTCCGGAGACAGCTCCGGCTCACACCCAGCGCATCTCCAGTCCCTCCCAGAACCCCTCGGAGTCGCCGGACCGAGTGGGAAGCTGCAAAGGACGACACTACGGGCGGGGGCGGGGGATGGCTGTGATCCCGACTCTCCTGGCCCAGTTTGGCCCGCCCGCGGAGCTCAGTCACGGCCAGCCGTGTCCCCGGGCCCAGCAACCCCTGCAGGGCCGGTCGCGTCTCCAACACTCGCGATCCGGGCACGGGGAGGGTCTCCCCGCGGCGCACCAACAGCGGCCCGACTCGAGGCCCTAGCCCGGGTCCCGGAGCCGTGGCAAGCAACGCCCAGCCCAGGGCCGGGGGACGCCGCACAAGCCGCGCTCGTACTCGCGCCCCGGGCCCCAGCGCTAGGACCCGCAGCAGCGCGCGGCTCACCAGCAGCGGCGGAGGCCCCGGCCCGCGCTGCTCGCCCTGGGCGCCGGACCCTTCCACGGCCGCCACGAGCAGCGCGGGCTTCGCGGGACTCTCGCTCGCCGGCCGCAGTGCCAGCACCAGCCCCAGCCCCGTCGCTGGCCACGGGCCCCCGGGAGGCAACAGCACCGCCAACGGTGGTGTCTCCGTCGGGAAGGGGTCCAGGACGCGCAGGACAGCCAACGCCATGGCGAAGGAGAAGGAAACCACTCCACTTCCGGAAATAGGGGGCGGAAAAAGTCCGGGGCAAGAGAGGCGTTTCCGCTTCCGGTAGGAAAGTGGGCGGGGTGCCGATGGCCAAGTCGGCCCCTGAGAAGATGCACAGGGGTGGGGGGGAGCCTGGCTTGACGACCGCCTCCGTTGTTGTCGACGCACGCGCCCTTTGAAACTCAGTGGAGGAGCATTTTTACAATTCTGTAGGGCAAGTAGCGTCCTCTCGACCTTCATGCCCCATAACTTGAACTCAGTATTTAACTGACCAAGAGTAATCGGTGTGGGCCAGGCGGTGGTGGCGCACGCCTTTAATCCCAGCACTTGGGAGGCAGAGGCAGGTGGATTTCTGAGTTTAAGGCCAGCCTGTCTACAGAGTGAGTTCCAGGACAGCCAGTACTACACAGAGAAACCCTGTCTCGAAAAACAAAACAAAACAAACAAACAAAAAAGAATAATTGGTGTGAAAAGAAGGATGGGGTTTGGGGAGATGGCTTAGTGGTTAAGAGCACCGACTGCTCTTCCAAAGGTTCTGAGTTCAAATCCTAGGAACCACATAGCGGCTCACAACCATCCGTAATGAGATCTGATGCCCTCTTCTGGGGTGTCTGAAGACAGCTACAGTGTACGGACTTACATAAAATAAATAAATCTTTAAAAACAAAGAAAAGTGGAAAAAGTCCATTTTCCTGAGGATGTCTTAGTTTGTCCTGCTCAGCTGTAGGCACAGCGTCTTGAGGGTTACCGGGAACGTTGTAAGGGGGATGGTGGGATAAAACTGCCCCAGCCATGCTTATGCCAATCTATTTATGCAGCGGCTGCTGGCTGAATTAATGCATGGGATTCATGTAGCCCTGTTGCTTGGTGTTGCCACACTTCTCCCAACACACCCTCCTTAAAGCTCATGTTCCAGTGCCTTGGGTCCTTCACGTTCTCTGTCCTACTCCGATCTAACTTGAAGCTTGAACAGTTTACCTAATTCTAGGAGAGCTATAGGAGAGAAGGCGACAGAGAAGGAAAGGGTTGAAGGCTTCTGTGATGGGAACTGAGCCAATAGCCTTAGTTACTTAGATTTCGTCTTTGTCTTTACTCTTTCTTTTTTATGATTTATTTATTTAAAATTTGTACGTGCACTGCTGTTTTGTCTGTACGTATGTCTATGTGAGGGTGTCAGATCCCCTGGAACTGGAGTTATAGACACTTGTGAGTGACAGGTGGGTACTGGGAATAAAACCTGGGCCTGCTGGTAGAGCAGTTAGTGCTCTTAACAGCTGAGCCATCTCTCCAACTGCCCCCCTCCAGAAGTCTCCTTTGTAATTAACAGATACAGGTTTTTGTGAAATACATTTAATCAATATATTGGATTGTGGCTATTCCCCTTTTCTGGACCTTGTATTTTTTTTCCAGTTACTGTCAGACTGTCTCCTTTACAGTCGAACCTTTTGAGATAGTCTTCTATTTTGTATAGTATACATTCTGGAACAATTTGGACATCAGATATCAGAAAGTTTGAGTATTGACTACATGTATTAAGGTATCTTTATCCCCAGAAGATGAGAAAATATTTAGATTTCTGATTTTAGCTCCTGGAAATACCTTAGGTCATGAACCTGAAATTGGCCTGGAGATGTAGTTCAGTTGGTAGGGTGCTTGTCTGGCATGCTGTTGCCCTGAGTTTGATCTCAAGCACTTTATAAAGCCAAGTGTGGTTGGTTTGATAGACTCCTGTCTTCCTAGCAACAAGGTAGGTAGAGGCAACAGCTACGTGGTAAATTTGGAGCCAGCCTAGGATACATGAGAACTTGTCTCAATGGAATTGTCCAATCTTTTTGTTGTATTTCGTCTTTTTGTACATGCGTGTGTTCGTGTGTATTTGTGTAATTGCACATACGTGATAAAACTTTTCCTGGGGAGATTCAACACAAGTTTTCCCACCCCAGATAGGGATCCCAGGGCAGACCAAAACATAAATACCAGCCTGGTCTACAGAATGAGTTCCAGGACAGCCAGGGCTACACAGAGAAACCCAGTCTCAAAAAACCAAAAAATAATCAACCAAACCAAAAAAAAAAACAAAAAACAAAAAACAAAACCAAAAAAACATAAAGACCAACTAAGTCCAACTTGATGAACCAATGCACTTTATTGGAGTTAATTATAGAAATGTGGGTGAGGGGTCACTCACAGGAGCAGAAATGACTCAAAGCTGCATTAGCAAAGCCCACCCCAGTGTGGGTGACAGCTCACAAAGCTTGGAACCTGGAGCACACTGCACATCTGCAGGCAGCTCAACAGTTGAACAGTGTCCTTTCCAGGTGCCTCCTCTGGTCTATAACCCTCTACTAGGCATCTGCTCTGGTCTGGGAGTCTTCTTGGCAGCTTGGCTCCACTTCTCAGCTCTTACTGCTTACTCTGATAGGAAGGGGCCTAGTGAATCTAGTCAGTTTCAGGGACTTCCTGAAGCTATTGTGAGTGCTTTCCTTTCTGCTTAATGAACTTCCTGCAAGATGGAATGTTTTAACCTGAGAGGAAACCATTAGAAAATACAGGTTTCTCCAGGCATGGTGGCACAAGCCTTTTATCCCAGTACTCAAAAGGCAGCAGATCTCTGCGAGTTCAAAGCCAATCTGATCTACAAATTGAGTCCACTACAGCCAGGGCTTGTTACACAGAGAAACTCTTGTCTCAAAAAAACAAACCAAAACCCCAAAGGGTTCCTTTGAAATTGCTCTCCACATTATCTTTTTGAGGTAAGGCTTCTCACTATTGTTGGCATCAGGACCTCGGGAAAACCTGTGACATCACATAGGGGACCTACAGACCTGTTGCTAAGACAACGGCCACCATATTCCCAGAATCCATTTGGCTCACCTCCCACCTTTACCTATGTTATGTCATTATCCATATATATAAGCAGAATGCCCCTCCCTCCCTCTCTTCCTCCCCTCCTTGCCCCTCTCTCCCAATAAACCTTTTTTTAAAAAAGATTTATTTATTTATTATATGTAAATACACTGTAGCTGTCTTCAAACACTCCAGAAGAGAGCGCCAGATCTCATTACAGATGGTTGTGAACCACTATGTGGTTGCTGGGATTTGAACTCAGGACCTTTGGAGGAGTAGTCAGTGCTCTTAACTACTTAGTCATTTCTCCAGCCCCCAATAATCCTTTTACACTTGGAACTCTTTTGGCCTAGTGTGCTGTGTTCAGACACGAGCCGCTATTCTAACATGTCAACTATAACCTAGAGTTAACTCATTTGGCTAGACTGGCTGACCAGCAAAGCAGAGGAGTTCTTTTGTGCCTGTCCTTGTCAGTGCAGGGATTGTGGACGCTTGGCCACGCCCAGGTCCTTCTCGAGGATGCTGGAGGTAGCTTCGAGGATGCAGCTCAGGCTCTTGTGCTCCTGCAGCAAGTGCTGCTGCTGAGGATGGCCATGGTATTTTCACAGACTGCACTTTCTTCTCGGTTTCTTGAGGGTTGCTCTTGAACTCACTGTGGAGCCTGATCCTTCTGCTTCCAACTCTTCAAGTACTGGGTTTGATTTGTTCTGTTTTTGTTTTTGTTTTGTTGTTGGTGGTGGGTTTTTTTGTTTTGTTTTGTTGGTTTTTTTCGAGACAGGGTTTCTCTGTATAGCCCTGGCTGTCCTGGAACTCACTTTGTAGACCAGGCTGACCTCGAACTCAGAAATCCACCTGTCTCTGCCTCCCGAGTGCTGGGGTTAAAGGCGTGTGCCACCACACCTGGCTTTGATTTGTTTTTTTTTTGTTTGTTTGTTTGTTTTTGTTTGTTTGTTTGTTTGTTTTTTTGAGACAGGGTTTTTCCGTATACCCTTGGATGGCTTTGAACTCATGGCAATCCCACCTCAGCCTCTTGAGTTTGAGAATCAGAGATGTGCACCATCATGCCTGGCTACATTGGTGCATTCAGACACACATTTACTGGGGGTTTAACCTAGGGCCTCACACATGCCTGGCAAGCACTGAGCTCCAATCCCAGTCCCTCCTTTTACATTGTAAAACTGCATGCAAACCAGACTGCCCACTGTGGTACTGTAATCCTAGCACTTTAGAGGTTGAGGAGAGGTGATTTCAGGTTCAGTGACAGCCTGAGGTACATAGCAAGACCCTGTGGCAAGAACAACAAAAAAGAAGGCCCTGGGGACTTGGATTCCCACAGAGAAGAAAAAAAAATCCCACTTGCAGCCGAACTTTATGTGTCTCTGTCCCCTGCTTCCTAGAGGAACCAAGGTCTGCAGGTCTAAAGAGGCTACACAGTCAGTGGCAAGTTTATGCCCCAGGACTACAGTGCATCTTGAGGTTTTGGGTATGGGCAAGGACATCTGTTGATCAGCTCCATCAGAGGACAACTGCCTCAGTTACACTTGTACAGATAGGAATATCCACCAGCGAACAAACACCTTTCTTCCCCATGCAAACAATAGTAGAAATGCAGCCTCACTGTGTGCTCCCCTCAACTCAGTGTTAGTCACCGAGCAAAATGCAATTCTGTATGAGAGCCAGGCTCCTCTCCGTGCTGGCCTTACCCTGTGCTCACTCTTGAAGGCACTCCAAGCTCCTACTTGGCTTAAGCTTCCCTGGCAGAGATCACCCGACACCTCCTAGTTGCAAAATCAAAGTGTTCTATTCAGTGTTTAGCAGACTCTACCTGCCTCTGGCCATTGTGACACCAGTTCCCTCTAACCATCTTTCATCACTTAGGAGTCACCCTCAATGCATCCTTTCCCTGATACTGTCTCCCCGAATCCAGTGACTCACCGAATCCCGTTGACTGTACACGTCTCCGGAGCTCATCCGCTTTTCTTCATTCCGGTTTTTAAAGTCATTCACGTGCATGTGTGTGTCTGTGCGTGTGTATGCCACCTATGCAGGTGCCCAGGGAGGCCAGAGGAGGGCAGGGCGTCAGGTTCCTGGAGCTGGGGTTACAGGTGGTTGTGAGCCAGCTGTTGTGGGGGCTGGGAGCCTAGTTTAGGTCCTCTGGAAGAGCAGCAAGTACTCTTAACCACTGAGCCTTGTCTTTTTTTCCATTCTGTTCTTGAAGTTTTAAAATTGTGTGTGTGTATGTATGTATGTATGTATGTATGTATGCATGTGTCTATCAGGTCCCTTGGGGCTGGAGTTACAGGCAATTGTGAAGCAGCTAATGTGGGTGCTGGGAACTGAATTCAGGTCTTTTGGAAGAGCACCATCTTCCCAGCCCCCATCTTTCCCAATATTGGGGCTACTGCTCTTTGTGTAAGGATGATTGACTATTGTTTGGTTATCATGCTCCTGGGGGAATCCAAGACCTCTTTCCTGGGGAACAAACGGCCACAGGCTTATTTGTAACTTTTTAGTTCTGAGAGTTGTTTCTTTGTTGTTGTTGTTTGTGGTGGCGGGTAGGTTTTTTTTTTTTTTTTTTTTTGTCTTTTTTTTTTCTTTCTTTTAAGAGGTTCTTATTGTAGTCCAAACTGGTCTGCAACTGGCTATAGTTAAGGCTGGTCTGTAACGCCTGATCATCCTGCCTCTATCTTCCAAGAGGTGGGGTTACAGGGGCAAACCCATCACACCCAGCTCGCAGATTTATTTTTGATGGACCTCCTCCAGTTCTTTAATGTAATCTATTGGCTACTAGGATAACTAAAATATATTCCTCCATGTCATTCTGAGGTTTGTGTAATTTATGTGATTGTATTTTAATCGTCTCTTAATACGAGTCTGTGAACCTCATTAGAGTGGGAACTACCTGAGGGCAAGAACCCAGTCTTACCCACTTGAACACTAGCTTGGGTGCGGCGGCGGCTCAGGGCTCAGGTAGGGAACGATGAGGCTGCTTTTTCACTTCATTCTCAGTGGCTCCAAACGCAGCTGTTTTACCGATTCCAGCACCCTTCCAGCAGCTACAGGGACCCACGTCTTGAAGCTGCAGCAAACCAGGGTTTCTTATTTTATTTCAGCCCGGTTCCACCGCTGATAGGCTTTCCCCTCTGCTCCTCTGCAACTGTGATCTAGGACAGACTTGATGAATGCCCGGGAGTACCCTTGGGAGTCTTCTCTATCATTTCACGTGTGCAATTTGAGCTACTTTAAATTCCTGTGAAGAAAGGTGCCCTTTTCGTGTTAGGGCCTTTTTCCTCCAGTCCGTACGAAGCAGGGCAGGTAGAAGAGCAGGGGAGAACATGAGAGCCACTTCTGGAGGGAAGGAGCAGAGCTCAAAGGACTGAAGAATAGCAGAGGACGACGCACAAGGCGACGCCGGAGAACAGATCTGCTAGCCAAGCTCGGGTTTCCCCATGGCTCCGCCTCCTCCACGAAGCCCGACCCTTTTCAGGGCGGGACCTTCCACTCCAGCCAATTCTGGGAGCCGAACCCTGGCGGTTTGTACTCTTTCTTTCCAATGAGAAAAAAGGGAAGCTGCTTGGCTCCAATGACCAATCCGAGGAGGCGGCTCCTGGTTCTCAGGCAGGTTTGTAAGAGTTCGGGCCAATTGGAAGCGCAGCCACGGCTCGGCCCGGGCGCAGCGCGCAGGCGGTGGCGAAGAGACGCCGAGCGGGCCGAGTGTGGCCGAGCAGAGCCGGAGCGGGGCCGCAGGAGCCGGGCCGGGTGTGGACCGGCCGAGATGTCCTATAAACTGAAGAAGGATAAGGTGAGCGTGGCCTTTCCCCTTGCGCCTCCGCCGCCGGGCCTGCGCGCAGCTCTGGGAGGGGCCCGAGGCAGGCCCGGGACAGCCTCAGACTGACCCTCTGGTCCGGCCCCCCGCAGCACTCCCGCGGCCAGCCCCAGGGCCGCGCGACTGCCAGCACCCCCAGTCCGTGCAGCAGCTGGGACAGCTCTCCGTCTTTGCCCGGACAGATTTCCCCCCACCTATCCCTCTTCCCTTCCTCTTTGCTCCTATCCCCGGCCCCCTCCAGATCTGCTCCACTCCCGGCTCACTCCCTTGCTTTTTCTCCCCGCCTTTATCTGTCCCCGATCCCCCACGGTTTGGGACAGTGCTCATTTAAGACCGCATTTCCCTCCAGTACTTCCCCCACCCCCGCCCTGAGCAGCCCCTTCCCTCTTCTCCTCACCAGCTTAAAAGACGGCCTCTCCACAGTTCTGTACAGTCCCTCCTTCCCCCCCCCCGCCCCCCCACGACAAGCCCCTGACCTAGAACCGCTCTGCTTTCTCTCTCCTCCGCCCAAATCTGGCCTAGGCCCCTCCCTCGAGTCTTCCTTTACACACAAACTTGTAAGCCAGGACCGAGCCCTTCTTCTGTTGATGGAACCCCAGAACGTCTGTGCTGGAAGGGAGCTTTGGAGCACATGCAGACTAGCATGCTAGTGGTACAGATGAGGAGACTGAGGCCGGGTCAGGGGAAGGGACTTGTCCAAGGTCACACATCCTGCTGGAGGCCCAGCTGCAATATCAGGTCTCCCAACTTGGAGGGCTCTTCTGTGCAAGTGCCTAACTGGCATCAGCTGGCTTCCATGTTCACCCTAGACGGGACTCGGTTTCTAATCTGTTAGAGGCTCCTCCCTGTATTCCTTAGGATAACCTTTGCATTTCCTTTTTTTGCACCAGGACAGGATTTCTCCCTTTCTTCTGGCCTGTTCTGTTTAGTTTTCTTCTCATTCTGCCGTCCAGTACACTCGGTTTCTTTATTATTTGCAGTGGCAGAGATCAGACCCAGGGTCTTGCACATGCTAAGCATGTGCAGTACCATTGGGCTACACTCCCAACCCCACAGGCCATTTCTTGATGTTACCGTCTTTTGCCATCTTTTGCCTCCAAACCACCCTGACCTGTCCCTGCCTTTCCCTTTGTTTGCTGCTCTTGCTTGATCTGTGGTTCTTCTGAGAAGCAGACTCAGCTGGGGAGGCTGGAACTGGTCTTCAGACTCCCCAGCTTTTGGGCTGGCCCCTTGTGTTGGGCTGGCTCTGGCCTGGTCTCGTGGTCCACTCTCCTGATGACCCCAGAGGTGGATTGCATTCATTTTTCCCCTGATGGATGCTGGGCTACCATCTCTAACCATATCAGTCAAACTCTTTATCCCGGGGCTGTTGTGTGTTTGCCAGGAGGCTCTGCTTCTGGGCTGTCACTGTCTCGGTCTGAGAGTTAGATAGAGCACAGGACAGGGGGTGGTGAGCCAGGCAAAGTTGTGTGCCCTACCTGGGTCTTATCCTTGGGGAGTGGGCTTGCCAATGGGCGCCATCCAGCAATAGAAACTGTGCACTCAAGATAGCTAAGCCCGGGACTGGGGCTGTGGAGTTCAGAGGAAGGGGTGATCTCCTTAAGCGCCTGTCGTTTCTAGTCTGTGGACCAGATCCTGTCCCATCTGTCTGGCGGCTGATTGGGAATTAGAGGGGACGTTCTTAGACTTCGTCAGGCTGTGAGTGCTTTGCTTGAGAAAGGGCACAGGAAGGACCGGGATGCGTGGAGGCAGCCAGGGAGGCCTTTATGAGAGCTAATCTCCTGCACTGGATTTTGGGCTGCGTTTGGCCTCCTTCAGGTTCTGAGGGGGAGAGAGATGACAGTGTGACTGAGGTGTACCAGGGTGGAGGCACAGAGACAGGTGGGTGGAGGCCCCTTTATTGCTCATCTGTCACCTGTCCCCTCTCTCCTCGCTATCCTTCCCTGCTTCCCTGGGGAAGTCTTTCCTGGGCCTTCACTTGGGCTCACTTACAGACTTTATGTGTTCAGCCTTGGGTGGGAATGAACTGTGGACACGTTTTATCCTCCTTGAGGTATTAATGAAACTGTGTGCAGGTTTGCATGTCCCTTACACATAGCACATAGTAGGTGCTTCGTAGGCTGGTGCTGAGTCAGTCTTTTTTTGTGAGATGAGCATCCTTCCCTTTTAAGATTGGATTTAGGTCTTTTTAAAAAAAAGGTTTCCTGCATTAGGTACCCCTCCCACTTTCCTGTTCATCGTAGCGGTATTAGGCATTTGGATTTTCTGTACCAGACACTGGGCTAAGGGAAGTGGGTCCTATCATGGTTTTTGTTTAATAGGTGAGGAAGAAGAGGCCGAGAGAGGCTCCTCACCTCCCCACTCGCACATAAGTAGTAAGCGCTGAGGTTAAAACACAGTGCTGGCCCGAGAGTCCAGTGCCTCCCGTCATGCGACAGCTGGGCCGGGCCACAGTGCCTGTGTTTCACCTGTTCTTTAGAAGACAGGGAGTGAGGCTCGTGGGCCCTGTTCCCCTACACCCACTCACACCCACACACCAAGGCAGCTGAACCTCTCAGGCACACTCCCTGAGAGATGAGTATCAGGTGGGTGGAGGGTACCGGAAGCTTAGGCGGCTCACGATCCAGCAGAGACCAGCCTGAGTGGCGGTGGGTCAGCTTTGTTGGAGGGCCTGTGTCTGTTGTGTGCTGTCACTGTTGTGTGCCTGTGTCACTTTACTGCTGGGCCCTGTCCTGGTTGCATTTCCCCCCCACCCCCCCTCTCCACCACTTGCTGAGAGCAACTGACAGGAGTCAGTATGGCCAGCCTGATCAGTAGGCAGTGGGAGAGTGCTCAGCCCAGAGGAGCCCCTTCCTCCTTAGGCAGAGCTTCGAGCTGCTCCCCATCCGGGAATGGTTTTCCCTCTCCACCCCCAGAAAGCCTTCCCCCCTGCTCCAGCCCACACAGAACTCTTCTCTCTGAGATCAGCTTGCCCCCATAGTCAAACCATTTGATTTAACACTTCTTCCTGAAGGGGCTTGGCTGCTTGAATTGCAGACTCTCGGAGCTGGAAGTGATTTCTAAGGTCCTCCAATCCAGCTCTCATCTCAGGCTTGAATCCCTTTGCATCATGCATTAGGGGAGGCCATCCAGCCGCTGCTCAGATGCTCAGGACTGGGAGCTCAGCCTCACGGGGCAGTCTGTTTCCACGCAACCGCACCGTGAGAAAAATCCATCCTCGCTGGCCTCAGTCTGTCCTGTGGACGCTAGCCCGTTTCTCTCATGCCTCTGAGTTGTGTCTCTGCCGCACACGCAGCCCTTCCTCTGCTGTTCATCTCGATCCCCCCCCACCCCCCTTCCCCTGCTCTTCCCTTCTATTGTTAACATCCTGGTTTCTGCAGCTGTTGCATCTCTGGCTGAGCTTTTACACTGCTAGAATGGGCTGCCTTTCCCTTTAAGAAACTAGAATTTCTTATTGCCCCTTCCTCGGCACGTGCTCACAACTAAACCAAACTCGAGCTTGGTACCCTCAAGCCATGCACTCCACACAGGTCTGTCACCTGCCTGGCTGGTCCCACGACCTGCAGCCTGTGCCACAGCATTGATTGTATTGTACTTGCAGTCAGAGCTACATCCTTAAGTCTCTTCCGAATTCTCCCCATCCTGTCTCTGTGTGGTTGCTTTTGTTTTGGCCCAGAGCATGGGAAGAGATGCTGGACAAGCCAGGGCTCTGAGCCAGTTGCCAGGTTCCCAAGGGAACCTTTCGATCGGTGCTCACAGTTTGTTAAAAATTCAGGACTTCACCTCCATCTCTGTCCCGAGCTTGTTGCCTGAGCATCTGAACGGTTTTTTGGGTGGGACGATTCTGGACCGTTAGCATCCTGTTACATGCAACAGCACCCTCTTGGCTGGGTGCTGTTTATGTCGCCTAAATAAATGCCCCCAAGTCTTGGATGACCCTGAGGGGACAGAGGTGGTTTCTGCTCTGCTCTAGCGGGGAAGCCTTGGGCACCTCTCACCAATCCCAAAGATCCAATGAGGAGACAGATGAAAGAATATTGTCATGCCTAATTGTGAACCTAAGCTCCCCAGAGGTCCTGAATCTCCTTGTGTGTCCCAGCATTGATCAGTAGAGTTTTTACTTATTTTTGTTGTTTTGAGACAGGGTTTCTCTGTATAGCCCTGGTTGTTCAGTAACTTGCTCTGTAGACCAAGGGCTGGGCGTGGTTGGCGCATGCCTTTCATCCCTGTACTTGGGAGGCAGAGGCAGGCGGATTTCTGAATTCGAGGCCAGCCTGGTCTACAAAGGGAGTTCCAGGACAGCCAGGGCTATACAGAGAAACCCTGTCTCGAAAAACAAACAAACAAAACAAAACAAAAAAAGAAAGGCATGTGCCACCATGCCCAGTCGATCCAGTAGGTTTTAGCTGATTCAGTTGGATGGTACATAGTTAAAACAAAGACCTAGGAAGGGCTGGGGCTACAGCTCAGTGGTAGAGTGCTTGTCTGGCATAGCAAGGTCCTTAGTGTGATCCTCAGTTCAAAAAAACAAACAGAAAAAAAAAACAAACAAACAAGAAAAACCCAACAACAACAAAAACAACAACAAGATTTAAGAGGTTCAGGCTAGGCCTGTCCTTTCTCTTGGCCTCTACTAACCCTAACTCCATCTTTCCCCAGCAGGAACCCTCCAAGCTTGCCAAAGGCACAGCCAAGCCCAGCAGCTCAAGCAAGGATGGTGGAGGGGAGAACACCGATGAGGTAAGGATGGTCCACATGGCCCTGTTGTCTGCACTGATGCTAGGCTGCAGCTCCCTAAGGGTCTGAGGGGACAGTCACACGGGCAGAAGGGAGGGAGGTTCCTACAGCCTAGAAGGGACAGCAGATCTCAACTGCTCTTGAGCACGGTTTGGCTGGTGTAGAACAAATATGTATTCTGAGTCTTTCAAATTTCTTAGATTCTCCACTTTCAATTTTGATGACTCCTTTTTCAGTGGCTAGGGGTATGGCCAATAATGGAGGCCATAGTATACATAAGGCCTTGGGCTTAATTCCAGTGTGTGCGTGTCTGTGTGATACATGCACGTGTGCACGTGAATGCATAGTCTTTTTCTCAATGTGGGGTCCTGCTTATGCATGCCTATGAACTCATCATTTGAGAAGCTGAGAATCACGAGTTTGAGTCAGCCTGTGTTATATATACAGCAAGACCCGGACTCAATAAGGTGGTGGTGGTTGGCGGGGGTGGGGGGAATGGAGGGGTGGTGCTGGGAGGTTTGTGGTCCTGGCCAAAGGGGAAAAGTCTACAGTGCCTTGTGGGATGACAAGTCACTTTGATATGGATCTGGGTGGGGCAGGGGCTTGGGAGTGGCTAGTGTCCCTGAGTTGGGCAGGGCCGGGGCCACTGATTCTGGTCTCCATGTGACCAAAGGACAGTCGTGAACAGAGGTCAGCACAGCTCAGCAGTCTGGAGCTATAAAGCAATAAACAGGCAAACAAGACAGCCAGAGAATAGAGGGTCTTGGGGAAGTTCTAGGATGTGGTCAAACATCTGGGGTATGGTCCCTGGGATGCCGTGTCTGCTGGACAGCCTGGGAATGCATGGGAGCTGCTGCCACACCTCCTCTGCTCTCTCCTGCTTGGAGCTGGAGAAGAAGTCTTGGATACCGGCTGGTCTTGTGCCTTCCTTGAGAAAGGAGCTTGATTGACCAGTGTTTGGGGATAACTGTGGATTTAGATTTTTTCCCCCCCAGGCTACTTATTCCTGCCCTCTCTAAAGAGATACAAGTAACATTTACATTGGTGACCACTGTTTTAGGACTTGCAATGTAATCTGAAGAAACAGGCTAGGTTTCTTGCCGGATGTTTGGACCCCGGCAGTTTAAAAACCATAACCGAGTAATGAAGACTGTAGCGTGGGAAGGGTCTGCTTGAATAGTGATCTGCGATCTCTACTGATCATTATCCCCAGACGCTGTAACCGTGTGGTCCCATCATGGTCTTTTCTACCAGGTGTGAACTGAGCAGAAGAGCTGGATGGTGTGTGTGGCTTCTGCCTCACACCCGTGCACTCTCTGTGGGTCACAGCAAATGTGTCTGGCACACACCCTCAGGGCTCACTCTCCCTTTCAGAGGTGACTCACTGAGAAAGCGGTTGAGAGTTAGTGACCAGTATTAAACAGCAAGGGGGGAGGGTAGAGCGGTGGTGCATGCCCTTAATCTCAGCACTTAGGAGGCAGGGGGATCTCTGTGAGTTCAAGGCCAGTCTGGGGAGTTCCTGGATAGCCAGCATTCTTAGGCAGAGAAACCCTGTCTCGAAAACCAAGATTACAGCAAACCGAACAACAACAAAACCCAGCCAGAGAGACCGAGATCCAGGATTTAACAGGCCTTCCCCACACACTGCCTCCCAGTCTTGTAGTTACTAGGCATACTGGTTATCATCTGCTGAGAGTAGCCCGCCTTGACCATTTGCCAAAGTTCCCAGGGCATGGTCAGGGGCCCTGTGAGCTGCTGTTCTGTCTCTCAGGTCCCTGGCTGCACTTGGCCACTGCTGTTAAACAGTTTCTGGTGAACTCCCTGCTTGTTGGTGTTGGAGCTTCAGGAGGGTCCTACCTGCATGGCACAGTATGGGTGCCACATCCGAATGTGTGGAGCTAGGGAGGGAGGGAAAGGGTGGGGTTCCCTCGCTTAGAAAGTGGGGAATGCAGGCGTGGTGAAGTCAAGAGCACACAGTGCCTCACCACTGGGTTTTTCCAGGTCTTCCTGGGGGCTCTGCTCAGAGAAGTAGTCTTGGTCTTAGTTGCTCTAGAAAAGGAGAGGGTAAAGTTTACTGTGGGTCCTGTTTTATGGAAAGCCTTCCAGGGCTTATGTCCACGAGGCGGCTGCAGAAGTTTACTTCCTGAGTGTTCATGAAGTGCTCATGGGTGATGGACTCAGATGCTGAGAAAACTAGGGGCCAGCTTTGAGACTGCGGTCTTTTTAACATTTTTATTTTACTATTTTTATGTGTATATATGGATGTTTTGCCTACACGTATGTCTTTATACCACGAGCGTGCCTGGTATCTATGGAGGTCAGAAGAAAGAGGGCATTAAATCCCCCAACAGGAGTTACATGTGGTTGTGACAGCCATGTGGGTGGTGGGAACCAAACCTGAGTCAGCTAGTGCCCTTAACTGCTGAGCTGTCTCTCCGTCCCTGAGCCAAGGATGTAAAATACTATCTCTCATAGCTCTCTCTTGCCCTTTTTCCAGGTAACATTTACTTTTTTTTTTTAAAGATTTATTTATTATACGTAAGTACACTGTAGTTGTCTTCAGACACTCCAGAAGAAGGAGTCAGATCTCATTACGGATGGTTGTGAGCCACCATGTGGTGCTGGGATCTGAATTCAGGACCTTCTGAAGAGCAGTCAGAGCTCCTAAACGCTGAGCCATCTCTCCAGCCCCAACATTTACTTTTATTGAGCAGTTATTTTGTTTTCCAAGGTAGCCAAAGCAGATTACCATATACCAGGTGGCCTGGGACAGGAGAAATTAATTGTCTTACAGTTTTGAAGGCTAGGAATCTGTCAGGTGTAGCATAAAAGACATGCCTTGAGGTCGTGTGTGTGTGTGTGTGTGTGTGTGTGTGTGTGTGTGTGTGTGTGTCTATTTGGATGTGTACACTGTGTGTACAGATTACCTGCAGAGTCCAGAAAGTGTCATATCTCTAGTTGGACTTATAAACTATTGCGAGCTACTTGACATGGGTTCTGGGAACTGAACTCAGGTTTTTCTGCAGGAGCATAGCCCCAGCTTCTGAGGTCCTTTTATTTAGAATTTGGATGGGGCCAAGTGGTGGTGGTGCACACCTTTAATCCCAGTACCTGGGAGGCAGAGGCAGGCGGATTTCTGAGTTCCAGGTCAGTCTGGTCTCCAGGACAGCCAGGGCTATACAGAGAAACCCTGTCTCAGAAAGCTAAAAAAAAAGAAAAGAAAAGAAAAGAAACAAACATTCGGGATGAATGTGTTTGTGCTCACTTTGATCCTTGTACTTGTGGAGATAGGGGCTGACCTGGTTCATTTATGAGACTGCATCTCTTTTTTTTTTTTTTAAGCTCATCAGACTAGCCAGTTTGCTCCAGGGCTGTGCTTCTCAGCCTGTGGACCAGCAGCCCTTTCACAGGCTGCATAGCAGATATGTACATGGCAACTCATAACCGTAGCACAATTACAGTTGTGAAATAGCAACAAAATAATTTTATGGTTGAGGGTCAGCCTAACATGAAGACTGTGGTGAAGGGTAGCAGCTTTGGGAAGGGGGAACCCCTGGCCTGAGGTTCCACTTTCCTTCTGGCTCCTGGGGATTACAGGAATGCCTCCATGCCCACCTGGCATAGGTGGGTCCTGGGCATCCAGAACTGTTTGCTGCGATTACATAGCAAGCTCCTTACTCTGTGGCCCATCTGCTGGTCCTGTCCTGAGGTTTTAGGGGAAGGTTTGTTCTCTGCTCTCTGCAGGCTCTCCGCAGTCTGTGGCTCTCCTTGTTTTCTGGATGCACCCAGTCACTTCCTCCTCACACAGCACTGTCTCTGTGTGTCTTGGTCTATCTGAATTTCTCTCTTTAAACGGATGCCAGTCATCAGAGATAATGCTGTCCAGTCCAACAGGAGGTCATTTCCACTTGATTATGTCTATCTGTAAAGTTCCGTTCAACGATTCAGGGCGAACACAGTTGGGTGGGCCACTGCTCAAGCCTGCGGCAGTCGGGCTGCACACTACCTGAATCTGTGCGTGCCCACTTAACTGTCACTGCAGTCCCCCAGGATCTCTCCCTTGTCACCCCCATTTGATAGAAGAACTGGAGGCTCGGAGGGAACAGCGTTGCTCTGTGAATGAGAGGCAGAGCTGAGGTTCGTGGGCTAAATGATGCTTTGTTTCTGAGATTTGAAGGAGGATCCTAGGATGAAAAGTGGCTTTGAGATGTCAGGTGAGACTCTGTGTCCTGCCTCTGCAGTGAAGATCTTCTCTGGTCTGACTCTGGAGAAATGGACTCTTGTTTTTTGTTTGTTTGTTTGTTTTTTCGAGACAGGGTTTCTCTGTATAGCCCTGGCTGTCCTGGAACTCACTTTGTAGACCAGGCTGGCCTCGAACTCAGAAATCCGCCTGCCTCTGCCTCCTGAGTGCTGGGATCAAAGGTGTGCGCCACCATGCCCGGCCCTTGGTTTTGTTTTTTTAGTGTTTTTTTTTTTTTTTTTTTTCTGAGACAGGGTTTTTCTATGCATCCCTGACTGTCCTGGAACTCACTCTGTAGACCAGGCTGGCCTCGAACTCAGAAATCCACCTGCCTCTGCCTCCCAAGTGCTGGGATTAAAGGCATGCGCCACCACTGCCCAGCAGAAATGGACACTTTAGCATACTGTTGTCCTGAGTTCTGGGTGCAGGGACGGAGGAAGGGAGGATGGTCCAGTCTCCCACTTCAGCTCCAAGGCCACAGTTGTTATCCTCAAACCTCTGTGAGTTTGAGGCCAGCTAGGGCTTAGAGAGACATTGTCTCAAAAACAAAACAGACCCACCAAAGTCTAAATTGAGCCAGGTGTTCTCATGCATGTCTGTTGTCCTACAATAGGCAGGATGATTGCTGTGAATTCAAGGCCAGCCTGGTCTGTACTTTCTAAGTTTTAACCTAGGCTATAGTGTGTGATTACTTAAAAACAAAATAAAATTTTGGCATCTCACATAGTTAAAAGCCAAAGTCCATAGCCTTTCTGGCTCCATTTTGTTTTTCTAGCATCTACCTCATTATTGGAAGTCCAGACTCCTGAACCAGAGCTTCTCTGTGACACAGGCCCCCCTACATGAGTTCCATTGTTCTCAACCTGCTCTATTGTCCTCTATTGTTTTTTGCTACTTAACTCAGCTTTATCCTCTAAGAGCTAAATCAAAACCCTTCAAGGATGGAATAGATGGATCATAGTTAAGACACACACACCCCTTAAAAATAAATCTTTTTTAAAGTCCCCTCTTGAGAGATGTCCTCCCTCATTCTTCCAGGCAGTTGGTAACCCATCCTCTGTTTCCACAGCCTTTGTGTTCACTGTACTGGCATCTCCATGGTACCATCAGCTGCTTCAGCGGCTGCCCCACCTACAGTCTCTGAGCTCTTTGAAGACAGGGGCCATGTCCTAGTCACCTTTCCTCTTTGATGCTGAGTGAGATGTTTAGAGAAGAAAGGGAGGATGGGAAGAATTAAACTCAGCTAGCCAGAGCTCCATTTGTCACAGTGGGAGAGGATGCCTCTATAGATCTCAGGGTTTAAACTAAAGCAGCCTTCAGTTATTAAACCAGTTAATTCATGATGCAGTAGATACAGCATGTAATCTGTGCTTTTTAAAAAATATTAATTTATGTATTTATTGTGTGTTTGCACAAAGGTCACAGGGCAACTTCTGTCCTTCTACCATTTGGGTCTTGGGGATTGCGCTTAGGTTGTCAGCCTTGGAGACAAATGCCTTTATCCACTGAGCCACCTCACTAGCCCTTATTAATTGTGTTTTGCACCGGAGTCTTGCTATGTAGTCCAGGTTGGTTTCAACCCACAGTGACATTTTCAGTTTTGTCTTCTGAGTGCTGGATTTATGGGTATAAACCACCACGTTTGGTTCTATCTGTGTACTTTGTAATTAATTTTGAGCTTTGGTCTTGTTTTGTAGCCTAGGCTTGCTGAAAACTCCATCCATCTGCCTTGGTCTCCTGCATACCCAGGAGTACAGGCATGTACCACTTTTTCTTCTAATTTTATGATCCATCTTCTTGTTAATATTTCTTAGAGTTGGGGGTAGGGAGGTAGCTTAGTTAGTAGAGCCTAGCATGCACAAAGCCCTGGGTTCTATACCCAGCGCCTCATACACTGATGTGGTGGCACACATACTCAGGAAGTAGAGGCTGGGAATCTGGGCACATGAAGGCCTCCTGGGGGCCATGTAGGTTTTGCAGTGGAAGGTACTTCAGGCCTCTGCAGAGTTTCAGAAGGCCTAGACAGGACAGAGTTCAGCAGGAACGCAGAATTGCTGGGTTGCCTTAGGTCAGGTATCCTTGTGGTGGCTGCAGTTGTCAGGGGGCTTGTGTGTCTTCTACCCACCCCAGGACAGTGGAGAGACATTAGAAGACACTGGAGGATTTAGAATAAATGACCCAGTGTGAAGTGAGTGGCTGCCACAGCCACACATTTGCTCTCTAACAAGCATGTGAAGGGGAGACAGACAAGAGATGCCCCCCTGGGCCTTGGCAGTCAGGGCCTTTGCTCTGGGCTGGCGTCTCTCAGTGGTTTCCTATACTGGGTCCTGCCAGTGGTCCTTTTGAAAGGAGAGCTGGGGCCAGGCCAGTGGCTCAGTCGATAAGCACAGGTGGGAGGGCAGATTCCATCCTTAGAGCCGTAGAGGACTGAGGAGGTGGAGTACTCCTGCAGTGCTTGTGAGCCTCAGCAAAATGGCAGCTCACAGGCCATCTAGCCTGGCCTTCGCAGAGTGACCAGGAGACCCTGCCTCAGAGAAGATGGGCGGCAAGGAGCTTGTCATGTTGTCATCTGACATCCGATGCACTGCTCTACACGTGTGGTGTCATCTGTGCTCACACACATGGACATGTATAAACATACATCACAGACATACACACATAAAGTAAAAGAGAAAGCTGTGCAACCCAGTGGGATGAAGCAGACAGCCCACTTGGCTGCTTTGCCGCCACAGCAGCTCGCAGCAGTGCGGACCTAGTGTAGCAGGAGCCCGTAGGCATCAAGTTGTTGGCTGGCTTTGGACATTTTAATTTTTTTTTCTTAAAGATTTATTTATTTATTTATATGTAAGTACACTGTAGCTGTCTTCAGACACTCCAGAAGAGGGAGTCAGATCTCGTTACGGATGGTTGTGAGCCACCATGTGGTTGCTGGGATTTGAACTCTGGACCCTTAGGAGAGCAGTCTAGAAGAGCAGTCGGGTGCTCTTACCCACTGAGCCATCTCACCAGCCCGGACATTTTAATTTTAATTCATGTAACTCTGTGTTCTCTTGAAAACTTACATGGACAGTGGTTAGAAAATTACTGATCTAGCTAACTTTTTTAAAATTCATTTTTATTTTATGTACATTGGTGTTTTGACTGCAAGGGTGTCTGTATAAGGGTGTTCGATCCCCTGGAATAGGAGTTACAGTTGTGAGCTGCCATGTGAGTGCTGGGAATTGAACCTGGGTCCTCTGGAAGTGCAGTCAGTGCCCCCCGCCCCAGTTCCCTTTTTAGGGGCAGGGTCTTTCTGTGTAGCCCTGGCTGGCTGGCCTCAAACTCAGCGATCCACCCACCTACCGAGTGCTGAAATTAAAGGTGTGTTCCACTATTAGTTGATCTAGCTAACGTCCCTTATTGTTAACAGAAAATTGAGGTCCTGCTTTCTCACTCAGGGAAGAGAGCCTTCTTTTTCAGAGTGGTCCCCAGTATGACCCAGGTGCCGCCGGATGCCCCGTGTTTTTCCCCTTCCTCTACTCTGCAGCTGCTGTTCCACATCATCCCTTCTCAGCCTTCCTAATGCTGCCACTCCTTTAGCATAGTTCTTCATGGTGGGGAGACCCCAGCTATAACATTATTTTCATTGCTGCTTCATAACTAATTTTGTTACTGTAACGAATCATGATGTAAATATCTGATATGCACATATCTGATGTGTGACCCCTGTGAAAGGGTCATTTGACCCTCAGAGGGGTCAAGACCCACAGGTCGAGAAACACTGCTCTAAGGTCATCTATGGAGATAGGACAGGAAGGCTCGTAGGGAGGAGGCTTGGTTCCTGTTGACCCAACGTTCATGAGTGCTTGTTAGATGTCACTTCTAGGGGTACCCAGAGGGTTACAAGCCAGGGCCCTGGCTATCAAGAAATTCATTAGAGCTTAGTGGTTTTCTTTTCTTTTCTTCTCTTTCTTTTTCTTTCTTTCTCTCTTTCTTGCTTTGATTTATTTATTTATTTATTTATTTATTTATTTATTTATTTATTTATTTTATGTATGTGAGTACACCATTGCTCTCTACAGACATTCCAGAAGAGGGCATCAGATTCCATTACAGATGGCCATGAGCCACCATGTGGTTGCTGGGAACTGAACTCAGGACCCCTGGATGAGCTGTCATTGCTCTTAACTGCTGAGCCATCTCTCCAGCCCAGCTCAGTGGTTTTCAACCTGTGGGTTGTGACTCCTTTGGGGTGGAACAACCCCTGCACAGAGATCGCCTAAGACCATTAGAAAACACCAATGTTTACATTGTGACTCATAACAGTAGCAAAGCTACAGCTATGAAGTACCAGTGAAATAATGGTATGGTTGGGCTCACCACAGCATGAGGAGCTGTGTTAAAGGGTCACAGCGTCTGGAAGGTTGAGAACCACTGCCCTAGTTGAAGGGGATGATGTACCAATAGACTAAGCACGCTTACAGCGCAGCCATTCGGGAAGCCAAGGCAAAAGGATCAGTTGAAAAGCCCTGTAGGGTCCAGCAGTGGTGGCATAAACCTTTAGTCCCAGCACTTGGGAGGCAGAGGCAGGCAGCTCTCTGAGTTCAAGGCCAGCCTGGTCTACAAAGTGAGTTCTGGGACAGTGAAAGCTACACAAAGAAACCTTATCAGGGCAGGAAGGACACAAAAAATTAGACTAAGCAAGAGGTGTCACTGGGAGTGAGTGGTTAAAAAGACATAGAACAGACAGGGGGTTGAGGTGAGCCAGAAGGGCCATGATGAGCTGAGTCAGCTTTTAGAGAGGTGTGATTGCTGAAAGACCCAGGGACTTACTGGTCTCTGGCTTTTAAGCAAAGGGGACTGTGAACTCAAAGGAGCATTTGAGTGGGCTGCCTTGGGGTGGCGTTTCCAGGGTGCATTTGTAGGACCTAGGTATAGAGATAACAAGTGTAGCAGCCGCCAGAGCAGCAGATCCTTACGAAGCAGCCGCTGTGTGCCAGGCGCTGCTCGCCTCCGTTCTTATCATAGCCTTGTAAGACAGGCGCTGTGCTCAGCTGCATCTTACAGGTGAGGAAACCGTAACTCTGCCTGGGGGCTGGCTCTACACTATCTGTGTGTCTGTGTGTGCATATACACGCACGAGTGTTGCACATTTACGTACAGGTTCCCAAGGAGGAGGTTCCCAGACATACATACAGCACAATGCACATAAAATTAAAATTTAAAGAAGCAGTAAGTACTCTTAACTACTGAGCCATCTCTCAGTTATAGTTTTTGGGTTTTGTTTTTTGTTTTTTTTTTTTTTTTTTTAAACAACAACAAAACAAACAAACCAGGGTCTCACTGTTAGTCCAGGCTGGCCCAGAACTATGGCCAGTCTCTTAAATACTGGGGTTCTGTATTGCAGGTATAAGCAAACCCACTTAGTGTGTTCTTTGTTTTCAAGACAGGGTTTCTCTGTGTAGCCCTGGCTGTCCTGAAACTCCATCTGTAGACCAGGCTGTCCTTGGACTCAGAGATCTGCCTGGCTTTGCTTCCAAATGCTGGATGAAAAGCTGTGCCACCATGGTCCAGCTTTTAGTATGTTCTTGAACATTAAGCTCAACAGATGAGAGTTTGGTTGACCTACAGCAGGGAAGTGGGATACAGGAGATGAGCAAGAGTCCAGACATTCAAACCCATTGACTTCCCAGCCATCTGTCTCTCCTCCTTTCAGAGCCTGACCTTGTAGAAAAGGATTCCCTGGAGTCCAGGGCACCTTGCATTGTCTAAAATGACACTAGCTCATTGCTGATCACAACAGGAGTGTATGGTGCCCACTCTGTCCCCTTCCTTGTGTTACCTGGTCAAACCTGCCCCAGTCAAACGAGCTCTCTGGGGTTGTTGGAAGCTGAGAGCACCAGATGACCCAAGTGCTAAGAAGCCACGCTCAACCCACAGGCCTGCTGGACCCTGTTCCCTTCCATTCTGCTGTACCCAGACAGAGCACAGGCTTTACACAGTGTTTTTTAATTTATTTTTATTCATTCATTTTTGGTGTAGTGGTGACAGGACCTAGGGCTGGACAACTATTCTGACACAGAGCTATGTGCCTGACACCTTTTATCTTTGAGTCAGGGTCTCAGCTGCTTGGGCCACCTCTTCCTCGCCTGTTTTGTTTTGTTTTGTTTTCGAGGACAGGGTTTCTCTGTGTAGCCATGGCTGTCCTGGAACTCACTCTGTAGACCAGGCTGGCCTCTGCCTCCCGAGTCTGGGATTAAAGGCGTGCGCCACCACTGCCCATTCTTCCTTACCTTCTTAACAGCTGGCTTATAGGTCTGTGCCGCCAGGCCCTCTCGTTTTGTTTAGTGGGGTTTTGTTGTTTTAAGACAGGCTCTTGCTCTGCAGGCCAGGCTGCCTTGGGAACTACTGATCCTTGTGTCTCTACCTCCCCAATTCTGGAATTAACAGGTATGCAGAATACCCAGTTATTTTTTGTTTTTGCTTTTAAAGGTTTATTATTTTTGGCCAGGATAGACAGGGCTACAGAGAAATATTGTCTCAAAAAACCAAAACATATAAAGATTTACTGTTTTGTGTGTGTGTTTTGTCTGTGTGTAATTATGTGTGCACAACAGGCATTCTCGGTGTCCTTGGAGGCCAGAAGAGGGCATTAGATCTGGGACTGGAGGTACGGGCATTTGGGTTCTATGTGGGTTCTGGGCTTCACACTGGGATTCTCTGGAAGAGCAGCCGGTGCTCCTACCTGCTGAACCATCAGTCCAGCCAGCTTGCCTTTTTTTTTTCTTTTTTTCTTTTTTTGAGACAAAGTCTCATCACTGTGTAACTCTGGTTGGCCTGGAACTTGCTATGTAGGCCAGGCTTGCCTTGAACTTGTGCTTCTGCCTCCCAAGGGCTAGGATTAAAGGCATGTACTACTATGCCTAGCTTAATTAAGCCTTTTATTACTGTGTATACATGTGTGTATATGTATGTGTATGTGTGTATGTATGTATGTATTATGTATGTATGTATATAAGTAAATAAATACATGTGGCTGTCTACTGACAGAAGTATGGAGATGCTCATTCAGGTCAGACAGAAGAGGGCAGTAGGCCCTTTGAACTGGAGTTGCAGGTAGTTGTGCGTTGTTCAGTGGGTGCAAGGACCCCATCCAGGTCTTCTGTGAGAGTGGTGCATGCTCCGAACCACTGAGACATTTATCTGGTCCCAGGGCTGCCTTTTTTAAAAAACAAAAAACAAAACCCAGGATTTTTATTAAACTAAATTTCTGACAAGGTGCAAAGATTCAAGAACAAGTTTCTTTTACTAAGTTTTAAATTGAAGGGTGTAGACCACTCAGTAATGTGAGGTGTGTCCAGTGTCTTGTTACCACACGCTGTCTTCATCCAAGATGCCCTCACGACAGTGCTTCCCCTGTTGAGAAGGTGCCTCGTGTCGCCTCTCCCACAGTCAGCCCTTATGCCCAGGCCTGAATGTTTCCTCCCATCCTGAGGATTGAATTCAGCCTTGCAAGACCAGCGCTGTAGCGCTAAACTAGACCTTCCGCCTTGTTAACTACTTTCCTGATCTCTGTCACCATCCATCCTATTACTTTTGCCTCCTCACGGTGTGAACACTAAACGCTATTGACACCTAGGATTTTTCCTACATTGCACTATGGATCTTTATGACAGTTATCTCTGTCCCCGGCCTGTCTCCTGGGCAGGGATAGCTCACTACCTCTCTACAAGCAAGAATAGGTGAGGGCTGGTAGATGGTCAAGGCTAGGGTAGAGGGCATCTTGTGAAGAGCTGGCTTCAACGAATTACTTTTATGCCCAGGCCCAGCCCCAGCCCCAGTCTCAGTCACCATCATCCAACAAGCGACCCAGCAACAGTACACCACCCCCAACACAACTCAGCAAAATCAAGTACTCAGGGGGACCCCAGATTGTCAAGAAAGAACGACGCCAAAGCTCCTTCCCCTTCAACCTCAACAAGAACCGGGAGCTACAAAAACTTCCTGCCTTGAAAGGTACTCACAGCCAGCCAGGGACTTGTGAACTGGGCCTCGGGGCTGTGAGCTTTGGTTGGGGAGTGTCTTTGGGGAAACGGGGTACTATAGATGGGGAGGTGCAACTGTGAGTGAGGTGAAGGGGTCCGGGTGGGAAAGGGAGGTCTACAGGAACAATTAAGACATGCACCTGACTGTTGAGACCTCCACAGACTCACCAACCCAGGAACGTGAGGAGCTGTTTATCCAGAAGCTACGCCAGTGCTGTGTCCTCTTTGACTTCGTGTCAGACCCACTCAGTGACCTCAAATGCAAAGAGGTGAAGCGGGCAGGACTCAATGAGATGGTGGAGTATATCACCCACAGCCGTGATGTTGTCACTGAGGCCATCTACCCTGAGGCTGTCACCATGGTGGGCACAGGGAAAGGACACAGAGGGGCAGGGGGAGCCCCTGGGGAAACCTAGACAATGGTTCTAAGTTGGGCTCACGCCTCAGTTTTCAGTGAATCTCTTCCGGACGCTGCCTCCTTCATCGAATCCCACAGGAGCAGAGTTTGACCCTGAGGAAGATGAGCCAACCTTGGAAGCTGCCTGGCCGCATCTCCAGGTACCAGGAAAGGGATGGGATGGGTCTGGCAATAGGAGACGGGGGTCCCTCAGGCCTGCAGCAGGGGGCGCCTCCCTCCCAGTGCCGGGGCCCCGCCTCACCGAAGCTTCTTTTCCCCCACAGCTCGTGTACGAGTTTTTCTTACGTTTCTTGGAGTCTCCAGATTTCCAGCCAAATATAGCCAAGAAGTACATTGACCAGAAGTTTGTACTTGCTGTGAGTTTGAGGTTCCGGTCCTTCCATGAGCTGTTGTCCCGCATACCTTCCTTCCCCCGTGTCCAGCCCGCTTCTTCCCCTTATTCTGATTATCCTGGGAGTTCATCTGTGTCTGGCGCAAGGCTCCCAAAGAAACTCCTAGTGTAAGTGGAGCGAGCAAGTGCCTCTCTTGGATCAGTAGGTATAAACCCGCACACCCAGATAGCACGTCGGAGGAGTCAGATGACAAAATCACTCTGCTTTTCTGAGACCTGATGCCATTTCCCAGAGAACCATGTGAGCCTAGCGCACGCCTTCCCTGGCTGCTGCCTCATTCACTGCCTTTCTTAACCTCCTGCTTCTAGCTCCTGGACCTATTCGATAGTGAAGACCCTAGAGAGCGGGATTTTCTCAAGACCATTTTGCATCGCATCTATGGCAAGTTTTTGGGGCTCCGGGCTTATATTCGTAGGCAGATCAACCACATCTTCTACAGGTGAGGCCATGAGCCCAGGCTTGGGAGCACAGCACACCTCTGTGGGTGGAGGTGGGATGGGAACAGGAAGGCAGGGAAGACTAGAGCAGGATCGAGGGGTGGCATCAAGGTGACCGTTTTCCATTAGGTTTATCTATGAGACTGAGCATCACAATGGGATTGCGGAGCTGCTGGAGATCCTGGGCAGCATCATCAATGGCTTTGCCTTGCCCCTTAAGGAAGAACACAAGGTGTTTCTCGTCCGTGTCCTGCTTCCACTTCACAAAGTCAAGTCTCTGAGTGTATACCACCCTCAGGTGAGCCCCTGAGCATCAGAGGAGGGAGGGAGGGAGGGGTTCCTGCATCAGCATAGAAGAGTGGTTGTGGGAAATCCCCTATACCTCCTCTTCTCTTTGGGGATCTCGTCTGTCACTGAGAGCTGAACCTCACTTCTAACCCCAACCTTTTGCAGTTGGCGTACTGTGTGGTGCAGTTCCTGGAGAAGGAGAGCAGTCTCACTGAGCCGGTAATTTCCCTTCTGGGGCTTCAGCCAGCAGTGCTGGCCCATCTCTACCTGTTGGTTTCGTTTCTGTTGTTTGTGGCACTGGCCACGTACAAACCCAGGCCCTTGGACCTTCAGGCAAGGGTTTTATCACTGAGCGTGAACACCTCTCGCTCCACTCGCTGACTTCTGAGTGATTGTAAGTGCATGCTCAGGAGGCCTGAGCAATGTGGCTTTCTCTGAAGGGAAGCAAGACCTGTACCCTCAGGAAACAGGTCCAAGCCAGAGAAGCCATGCAGTGGCTGAGGGTAGGCCAGGGGAAAGGCAACAGAGGGCTTCCCAGAGAACCGAGCAGCTTAGGAACTTTGTCCTCGCGTCGTCTTCACAGGTGATTGTGGGACTTCTCAAGTTTTGGCCTAAGACCCACAGCCCCAAGGAGGTGATGTTTCTGAACGAGCTGGAGGAGATTCTAGATGTCATTGAACCCTCGGAGTTCAGTAAAGTCATGGAGCCGCTCTTCCGCCAGCTTGCCAAATGTGTTTCCAGCCCCCATTTCCAGGTAAGAGCAGACTCACTGGTTCCTAGGTTTGGTAGAGCAGGTGTTGAGAATTGCAGTGAGTGCCCACTCAACTCCACTCTCCTCGCCAGGTGGCGGAGCGCGCCCTCTACTACTGGAACAATGAGTACATCATGAGCCTCATCAGCGACAATGCTGCCCGCATCCTCCCCATCATGTTTCCTGCACTCTATAGGAACTCCAAAAGCCACTGGAACAAGTAGGGCCCTCGGGCTGCGCTGATGGTGGGACCTGGGTATTCCACACTGTGAGGGCATAGAAGAACACGAGGCGTGGACCCCCAGCAAGGAGAACTGGTGCCCACCAAATTCTACTAAGTGTAGGGCCTCAAGGGGTTGACTGGCCAGAAAAGGTGCTAATGAGACATCCTCGAAGTACCAAACGTCTGACCTGTATCATACCACACAGCTCTGGAGACATCCCGGGCTGTCAGGAACTATGTCATATACTTAACAAGCAGAGTCCAACTTATAAAAAAGCTTTCGTGCTGAAAGCAGACTTGGTGTGCTGCTGACAGTCTCTCCATGTGAGGCCACGGAATGTGAGCCAAGGAAGGGTTAGACATGTGGGGCCCGTATATGTAAAGACCATCAGATAGATGCCCTCAATGCAGGAAAGCTAGTCAAGAGTTAGCTGCTTCTGCAGTGTAGAGGTTAGTGATTGGGAAAAGACAGTGGACTGGGAGCCGGCAGGCTGGCTCTGGCCCCGTGACCACCGCCTCTGTCTGGGTGCAGGACAATCCATGGACTCATCTACAATGCCCTGAAGCTCTTCATGGAGATGAACCAGAAGCTGTTTGACGACTGCACACAGCAGTACAAGGCGGAGAAGCAGAAGTGAGTGTCTCTCGGAGAGGACTGTTAGCTTCTACCTCCAGCTCGCTGTCCCCAATCCCAATCCCGATCCCCTGTCCCTCCCTTAGGGGCAGGTTCCGAATGAAGGAGAGAGAGGAGATGTGGCAGAAGATCGAGGAGCTGGCCCGGCTCAATCCCCAGGTGAGGGAGGCTTTGCTGTCCCTGCCCCGAGCTCAGGCGGGAGAGGCTTCCCATGGAGCCGAGTGAGGCACATAGGCCCCAAGAGGCTCGGAAGGGCTTCTCACCGTGTCCATCCCTTGCCCTCCCAGTACCCTATGTTTCGGGCTCCTCCGCCACTGCCCCCTGTGTACTCCATGGAGACAGAGACGCCCACAGCAGAGGACATTCAGCTCCTGAAGAGGACGGTGGAGACAGAGGCCGTGCAGGTGACGGGGCCCTGGGGCTGGGGCAGCACTGCTGGGTCCAGAGAGGAGACGGGCAGCAGAAACGGGAGGGAGGGGAAATGAGCTCTCCTGGGGACTGTGGTCACCGTGCCTGGCCTCTCCCTGTCTGTCCCCAGATGCTGAAGGACATCAAGAAGGACAAAGTGCTGCTCCGGAGGAAGTCAGAGCTGCCACAGGACGTGTACACCATCAAGGCACTAGAGGCGCACAAGCGGGCAGAAGAGTTCCTGACTGCCAGCCAGGAGGCCCTCTGACCCCCTCACCTTCCCTTCCCACAGGATTCCAGCCCACTCAGCCCTGGGATGCAGCCCAGCCCTCCACCCTCTGCTCCTCATCGGCTGACCTGGGGCAGAACGGCACCTCTCTGGCTACTCTAGAGGATGCAGGCACTGGAAGCGGGATGCCCAGAGCGCTCCCTCTTCTCCCCTAAACGTGTTCATGCCTCCCTGTGGCTAGTACAGACAGGCTGAGCACTGAGTGCTCAGTGCTTAGACAACCTGGGGGTGCCTGTCCCCCTGCTCCTAACCCCACAGCTGCCTGAAACTGTTCTGAGAAATACACACAGGAATCACATGTCCCTCTCTACCCCCTTAATCCTCATCTGAAGTTGAGGTGTCTCTCCTCTCCCTGCAGAGTACAACAGGAGACTGTCACCAAAGTCACGTTAAGCTCCGTTGGCCCCTTGAGCGAAGAGCTGGAGGGAACCAATCCCCAGCAGCACAAATAGGCCCCTAGACCCAGCTTTATGCAGGCGGGGGTGGTAGTGTGTTTCTTTGTATCCTATACCTAACCAAGACAACACAGAGGACAAACAAGTTACGGACACTAGATGACTAGTGGGCCCGGTGGGGAGAAAGAACCATCTGCCTTGCCCTCTCTGGCAAGCAGCAGTCCTGGGATCACACATTTGCAAGGGACCACCCTGTGGCTGACTGCTTTCCCTTGTGCTCTTGGTTCCCAGAGCTATAAAGAAGGAGGCAGGAGCAGTGCTCCAAGCATGGCTCCCTGCTGTGCCTGTTTATTTCCTGGTTTCTGCTGACGCTGGGCTGGGCGGGTCCTCACCTGTACCCTCTAGGCGCTCAGAAACAAAAGCCTGGGGAGGGCTGGACCAGGATTCAGGAGCACAGGCGGTGTGGCTTCTGGCTGTGTACACAGGGTGCTTTATTCTCCACAGAGTGATACATGCTAAGGTGGGCTGGGCTTGGGCCGATGTCCCCATATGTACAGAACTGAATAAAGTGGGTCTCTGAGAGGTCTGAGTCGCCTTGGTGTGAAAGGGACATGGGAAGGAGGAGGCTGTTAAGACCAGAGTTGTTAGTCCTGTGCTGGTCCTGACTTGGAATGTAGGGAGGTAAGGCAGCTCGCTCTCTGGTCACTTCCAGGCAGGGGATGCCTGCCGGGCTTGGAGGGCTTTCTGTACCACATCTTCCCACTGAGCGTCCGAGATCTCCCGAGCCCAGGCAGGAACCCCTGGTGCAGGCAGGCTTACTCCAGCCATCGTCCTTTTCACCAGCTCTACATGTTCTGAAAGCACAGCCAGACTGGTTAGGGAATAAAGAACGGGACCAGCAGCCGGGCGTGGTGGCGCACGCCTTTAATCCCAGCACTCGGGAGGCAGAGGCAGGCGGATTTCTGAGTTCGAGGCCAGCCTGGTCTACAAAGTGAGCTCCAGGACAGCCAGGGCTATACAGAGAAACCCTGTCTCGAAAACCCAAAAAAAAAAAAAAAAAAAAAAAAAAGAACGGGACCAGCTCCTCTCTCCCTAGTGCCTCAGTCAGCCCAAGACCCCCAACACATCATCACGCCCTCATTATTGCCAGGTCTGCCCATTCCCAAGTCTAGTGAGACAGCATTTCACTTAGATTCTGAAGTCCACAAAATCTCAGGTAACGAAATTTTTAGGAATAAAGTGATCTTGTTTGGGGGTGAGGGGGAGAATGGGGGGCATTGTATTCGGTTTTTCTCTGTGCAGCCCTGACTCTCCTGGAATTTGCTCTGTAGACCAGGAGACCACCAGCCTGCCTCTGCCTCATGAGCGCTGGGATTAAAGGTGTGCACCACCATGCCCAGTTCTTACTAGTTTTTGGTAATTATTTCTAAATGAAGGAATGAGCTTTGGTTGTTTTTGTACCTGGGTCCATGGGGATAGAGCTGTGGCTGCTCAATGCGGCGGCTCCCTCCTCATCTTCATCCTCACTCTCCAATGGAGGGTCTGGCAGATGAAGCCCCAGGGCCTGCAGAACCAGAGAAGATAATTTGTTAGGCGCCCCTCCCCCTGCCATTATGATAAACAGCTGTTGGTACATTCCATCTCATCTGCTTAGTAACAGCATCCTCCACCATACCTGGATCCGATCTTGGATGTCAGCAGCTCCATCTTCTCCTTCACCCACTGGTGCCAATTCCACCTCTTCTTGTTCAGGGTCTTGATTGAGGGGCTGGTACGAGTAGCCTGCTGGGCCTGCTCCTGTTTCCTCCTGCTCTTCCTCGGGTTCTTCACTGCTCCAATCCCCAGTTCCTTCTGTAGGACCCTGATGTGGCCCTAAGTCCTCAGTCTGATTGGGGAAGATACGCTCAGGGCCCATGGTGTCTCCCCCTAGAACTACTGCTGCCATCCGGGCAGGGGCTGCAGGGACAGAAAGGCGGGATAGGGATGGGATGAAACCAGGTCTCCTTTCACGTTCAGCCACCCACTTCCCTCTCGCATGGAACTTGCATCTTCCTCCCGTCTCTCCTGCCTCCCTGTCTCAAGTTTGGGTTCTCATATTGAGCTGGAGCACACACGTCTTTAACTCGCCCGATTCCTAAATGAACCGACCACCGGAGGGTTTCACCTCTTCCTAAAAGCCTCTTCCCAGAACCTCGCCCCTCTCACCACGCCCCTCCTCTGGAGGTAACTGCTGGTCGCCAGGCTACCCACCATAGCGCGTCCCCGCCCCTCATTCCCTCTATTCCGGGGGAGTGTAGTACCGCCTGGCAAAAACCCCTTCAGGCCCAGGGTCTCCCCTTCAATGGCCCCAGCTACAGAGTCCCCTACCCGCCCCACTGATTCTCGGCGTTGGTATTTCCTCGCGCCTCACCCTCTCAGAGCCCACAGCCGGACCCGCACCTTCACTTCCGGCGGGGCAGGACATGCTGGGGCTCTTAGTCCTCCAGCCCCGCCCCGTGCCCGAGACTGACGCAAGCGAGGACAAGTCCGCCTCTTGCCCCGCCTCCGCCATCCCCTGCCCGGACCACAAAGAACTACATTACCCAGTGACCCTCAGGCGTGCGACGTGAACTGGTGTTCTGCGCATGCGCACAAACCGGCCCCGCCCACCCGCTCCCCATCTTTCGGCCCTGGGGTAATTCGTGGACTACAAGTCCCTGAAGCTGTCGGGCCGGCAATTCTCACTGCACGTGCGCGTCCCGCTGCCCGCCGGAAGGACGAAGTCTGGCAGTGTTTATCTCGTTGGGGACCGAGGAATCGGTTGGCGGGCAACGGGTTCTAGGCTGCTGGCAGCGCGAGGACCCGCGGCCCCACCCCGGCCCGGCCTGGCAGGTAGCCTGGGATGGGTTGGGGGGATGAGGAAAATTGAAGGGACAGGCGACGCCCATTGCCTACGGCTGGGGCCGCGCGGGAGGGGCTGAGAAGGCTGAGCTGGGGGTGGGGAGGGAGCTAGGGGGATGCTGGGAAAGAGGAGTGTTAATGGTCCGCGAAAGGGTTAGGGGAAAATGGCCTGGAGACGGGTGGGAGAGACCTGGTGGCTGGAGGAAGCGCTGAGAGAAGTGGACGAGTGGGTTCCGAAGAGAATCAGGAAGCTGAGCATAATGGCAGGGGGAGGGGGCAGTGTGGCGTCGTGGGGGAGGGGCGGCTGAGAAAGGTGGACTACAACCGGAGACCAGTCTCATTCACAGAGCGGTATGGTTGGCAGGGGATAAGAATGGCTTGCTTCCCTTCGTGAACTTAGACGAGTTAGAGGGCTCTGGTGTGGACCTTGAAGTGGTGGGAGGAGGAACTGCAAGGCTCTCGGGAAATTAAGAAGGGAAGGGGCGCGAGCAGGGAGGGGAAGCCGACCTCAGGGGCTGGGATGTTGAAAATGGCCTATTGGTGGGAAATGCTGGAGACCCAGAGATAACGTATAACCTCCTGCCTCCGAGTTCTCCTTAGGAAGATGGAGTCTTCCTCCGTCTGCCACTGGGATTGTAGTCTTATCTTTGTGCATTTTCGTTTTATCTGGACTTACTTTCAAAGGAGAGTAAAAGATATGAAGGAGGTTGATAGGCTCTCCACCACCACGTTCTTTCCTTTCTTTCTCTATTTTTTGTTTGTTTTTTTTTTTTGAGACAGGTTCTTGTAGCTCTGGCTAATTTGGGACTTACTGTGTAGACCCAGGTGGCTGACCTTAATTACACAGACATCCCCCTGCCTCCATGCCCCAGCACGAGTGCCTTGGACTTGGATTCTTAAGCTTTCAGTCCTCTTTCTCTGATAAGCAAAAATTGAAGAGCCTGAGTAATGAAGGAACAGTTTAACTTTTGGCTGCTGCTGTTTCACATTGAGAGAGATGGCTACTTAAAGTATACAGTGAAAGGTTGTGGGGGCAGTTGATTCATGAAAGCTGCGTCTGTCCCCTTGAAGGGAACCTCCTTTGCTTGAGGTGCACCCACCCCACCCCCGAGGTTTTTCCTCCCTGCCAAGGATTTTTGAACAGGAAGTGAATGATCACCCAAACCCAGCAGATGTCTCCTGGCAAAGGCATCGCTAGTTGCAAAAAGATTTGCCTGAAAGAGCTCTCAGATATACCTGTTATCACTAGGCTGGCCGGCTGTCTTTACAAAGCCGTGGCCCCTCTCATCTTTGGGGCTTTCTCTTGTCCTGCCCAAAGGTATTTTTGCTTTCTTTCCTCTTTCCAATCTACACTCCTACCCCATCTCTCCTCTAGAGACCCAGACAGGGGCAGGGCTGCTGGAAGTGGCGTGTTCGCTAACAATAGTCCGGCTGAGAAAGTTGAGGGCGCTCCTCCCTGCCCCCGACTCTCAGTATACACATACCTTTCTGGTTTAAGTTTCTAGTCCTGGCAGCATACGAGCCACAGCTGTCAAAGGAACTCCTCGTGCCTGTAGACACCCTGGGTGACCCCAGGGACAACGGATCAGCTTGACAAGAACGCTCTGTGAGGGGCTAATCAACCATGGTTACATGGAGTTCCCTGTCCTAGGTAGGGACACTGTTCTCCTCTGAAAGCCTAAAGCTCCTTTTTACTTTAAAGCACCCATGCCAGCTCTCAGTGGACTGTCTGGGGCTGGCTGGGCTATTAATAGCTGTGAGTATTTTGAGATCCCTACCTTTAAGAGATGGAGGGAAATTCTTAGAGAGGTGGCAGTAAACAGAGCCAGAAGCAAGAACACACCCAGTATGGAAAAGGGCTGGGAGGCTGGGGGCTTGGAGCTTGTTCCAAGCCGGGGGCAGGGTGGAGTTGACAGATGCGGGGGGGGGGGGGGGGGGGCAGTCATGATCACCAGATTCTGAGCTGGCAGTCAGGTTAAGGTGGCCCCACCCTTCACTGTGGGAGAACACAGGGCCAGGGCAAGCTCCTTGACCTCTGCGGCTCTCTTGGGGCAGGGCCAGCCACCTGAGCTGTGATCAGTGTCCCTGTAGAGGGGTGGTGTAGGAGGGCCACTGGGGTGGCACTTAGAGGCAAAGACTGGTTCTGGGCAGCCACCGTGAAGCTCATCTGAGGAACCCGTGGCACCGATTTGTGTACAGGTAGCAGAGGCAGCAGGCCGTGCCGGGGGGGCATGTTCCTGTAACCTGTGGCCCAGGGGATGTTACGGTGGACAGTGCATCTGGAGGGCGGGCCACGCAGGGTGAACCATGCTGCAGTGGCTGTCGGGCACCGAGTATATTCCTTCGGGGGTTACTGCTCTGGGGAAGACTACGAAACACTACGGCAGATAGATGTGCACATTTTCAATGCTGGTAAGCCAGTCCCGTATCTTTCTGGAGTCCCTACACCATGGGAGGTAGTGGGCACCTGAATGAAGTGCAGTGGTGGTCTCTGCGGCAAGGGGGTTGGGTAAGAATGGTTGGTTTGGGACAAGGTGGCAGCTTGAAAGGAGGTTCCCAGGGCTGAGGAGAGCTGTATCCACAGTGTCCTTGCGTTGGACAAAGCTGCCCCCAGTGAGGCCTGCCGTCCGAGGGCAGGCTCCTGTCGTTCCCTACATGCGCTATGGGCACTCAACCGTCCTCATTGATGACACCGTCTTCCTTTGGGGTGGGCGCAATGACACTGAAGGGGCCTGCAACGTACTCTACGCCTTTGATGTCAGTGAGTATGGGTCTCAAATGACACCTTGGACCTGGGAAAGGGGGGGTTGGGGAGAGTGCTGGAGAATAGAAGGCCAGAATTGAGGCCGGTGTGTCAGCTGACCTGTGTCGTTCTCTTACCTCTCTCAAAAGATACTCACAAGTGGTCTACACCCCGAGTGTCAGGGGCAGTTCCTGGGGCACGGGACGGACATTCAGCTTGTGTCCTGGGCAAGATCATGTACATTTTTGGGGGATATGAACAGCTGGTAAGTCTGGAAAAAAACTTGTTTTATAACAAAAGGAAGAAAAGAGAGAGAAATTTAGCATGGTGGAACAAGAGACTTTTAAGTGGAAGAATAGGTCACAGAGTAACCATTGACACCATTTAAGTGGCAGGATGAGGGTTTCAGAGTAACCAACCATTGACAGTTTTCTACCTTCCATTGCTCAGGCCGACTGCTTTTCCAACGACATCCACAAGCTGGATACCAGCACCATGACATGGACTCTTGTTTGTACAAAGGTCTGCTCTTTGGTCTGTCAGATCCCCACCCTTGGCTGGAATAGCTCAGCGAGTTTCTCCTGCCCGAGCCCATGCTGACTCCCTTCCCCATCTCTCTGCTCTTGGCTAGGGCAATCCTGCACGTTGGAGGGACTTCCACTCAGCCACAATGCTGGGCAATCACATGTATGTCTTTGGGGGCCGTGCAGACCGCTTTGGGCCATTTCATTCCAACAATGAGATCTACTGTAATCGAATTCGAGTCTTTGATACCAGAACGGAGGCCTGGCTCGACTGTCCTCACACGCCGGTGCTGCCTGAGGGGCGCAGGAGCCATTCAGCCTGTGAGTGTCTGTTATTTTTTGGTGCCTGCCCCTGTGCAACTCCATTCTCTTTTGACATGTCTCTGCCCTTCCAGTTGGCTACAATGGAGAGCTGTACATCTTTGGTGGCTACAATGCAAGGCTGAATCGGCATTTCCATGACCTCTGGAAGTTTAATCCTGGTAAAGACCTTTGGGGGAGGGGGCAGGAACAGTTGAGGTGGGAGAAGAATAACCCTGAGTAAGGGGTGGGCTGGAGTGGTCTAGGTTGTGTAGGTGTCTAGGTTGGCCAGGTAGTGAACCTCTAGGAACCTCTCCTAGGGTCCTTTACCTGGAAGAAGATTGAACCAAAGGGGAAAGGACCGTGTCCCCGCCGCCGCCAGTGTTGCTGTATTGTTGGTGATAAAATTGTCCTCTTTGGCGGTACCAGGTTAGGAGAGGGGGGGGGCAGTGAACTCGGGAAAGGGCCTAACATCAGAGGGTGGCATCGGAGTGAGGGTCTGTGGGTGGTCCCAGCACCTACTTCATTCTCTCTTTCCATCTGTACAGCCCCTCTCCCGAGGAAGGCCTGGGGGATGAATTTGACCTCATAGATCATTCTGACTTACACATCTTGGACTTCAGTAAGTACTTATTTCTGAGGGGCTTCTACTGTCAGGTTCTCTGTCTCTGGGTGGTGAGCAGGATGGGACCTTTCCCTGCTCTGACTGACCTCCAGCTCCTCCAATACAGGCCCTAGTCTGAAGACTCTGTGCAAGCTGGCGGTGATTCAGTATAGCCTGGACCAGTCCTGTCTGCCCCATGACATCAGGTAAGGCAGGTGGCTGCAGAGGAGGGAAGGCTTGGCTAAGGCTCAGTGGCCAGCACAGGTGTGACCTGATTAGCTCTCAACCAATGTCCTGCAGCAGCGGACAGTTCTGTCTGCTGGAGAGGAGATTTTTGTGAGGAACAGGAAGGAGGTAAAGGTGCTGCCATCACGTGACAGCTATCAATCAGCTCTGGAAGAAAACATTCTGGATTGTTCGAGCCACGCTCAGAAGCTCTGCTGCCCTACATAGTTTTGTTTGTTTTCGTGATGTATTTTGACTAAATTTCAGGGTTGACTACAAAGAAGGTTGAAGAGTTTCTGGACTCCCTTAGGTCAGGAATGGAGAGAGGTTCCTATTTCTTGCCCGTATTGAGTTCAAATTGAGCACCAAAAGTCACTCCATGAGACATTGCCTCCTCTTGGTCATTCTAAGACATTCCTGCCTCCTTGAGCCAGGTTTTATTTTTTATTTTTTGGTTTCCCGAGACAGGGTTTCTCTGTATAGACCTGGCTGGCCTCTCCTTCCAAATGCTGGGATTAAAGGCGTGTGCCACCACACCCGGCTAATTCTTGCTTGTTAAGGTCTCTGTGTCCTTTGGTGACAGAGAATCACCAATTCACAGAATGAATCCCAGACTGGCCCCAATTTAACACGGGTGCGAATACCTTAATGCCGAGTACACGGCTTAGAGTCTTGTATAAGGAAGACTTAAGTCTTTGTAAAATGAAAGTGGTGTGGGAAGCATACTTTTAAGTTGGTGGGGTGGATGGGAAAATCTTTAGGTCCCAAAGTTTAGGGAGAACAGGAGGTCTGAATCAGGGCCTTAAAATAAGGGAAATTGGCAACAAGGGATTGACGCTCTGGTAAGGATGAGGGGGAAGTGCTGCCTGGCTGGCTGCAGACTGCAGAGCAGGAGAGGTACCTGGGGTGTTTACTAAAATGGGTACACCTGAGCCAGATGCTTAGGCTCAGAAGTCTGTATAAACATAAACAGGAAATCCCAGAGAACCTGGAGGTGGTTGAGTAGGAGGAGGTGGGAGTTGTAGTGGTAGGTGGGGTCTGGTGATTAACCCCTCTGTGGGAGTTTGGAGGGTGCTGTGTCATAGCTTTGTTGTCATAGAGACCACCTCTTCCGGTCTTCTCTGCCCATTGTTCACCTTTCCAGGTGGGAGCTCAACGCCATGACCACCAACAGCAATATCAGCCGCCCCATTGTCTCCTCCCATGGCTAGGAAGTTTATGCTGCCTCCCCTACTGAGCCCTCTCTTGTCTTCATTGCCCCTGCCCTTCTCACCCGCCTGCCCCTTTGGACCCTGGACTCGGTATACCTCCACGTGGAGTTGATGGACTAGAGGTGTTTTCTGTGCTGTGAATTCAGTGGGGAGTTTTTTGGGGGAGGGCATTTCCCTCCCTCCTTGGGCCGAGGGCCCCTTCCCTTGGTGCTCTGTCCCCATCCACCTCCCTCCACCGCTCCTGGGCCTTTGCTCTGCCCCAGTCTGGCTGGGTAGCCAGGCTGTGTGTGCTGGAAAGGGACAGGAGTGGGAGAAGCCAGCAGTGTTGGAGCCTCAGGAGCCTCCCTCTCCCCATGACCACCCTCTCCCTGCTTGAGCATCGCCCGGGAGCTGAGAGGAGCCTCGGCTGTTGGCATGAAACCCCCTCCCCAACCCGCGGTGGTGGGGACCAACAGACAGCTTCACCCTTCCTTGAGCTGTTGCTGTACCCCTGAAGCTCAGGCAGCTCTGACTTTATAAAACCTAAAACCTCCAAACGTGTCCTATTTCTGGCGACTACGATAGAGGGGTGGAGGCAAAGGGGCCACCCTTGCGGTTCTGGCTTCAGGGCCAAGCATCTGAAGAAATCCGATGCCACTGAGCCTGGCAGCCTCTCCGCAGACGTGAAGTTCTACGGCTGCGGGGCGGTGCTTCTGGCAGAACCCTCAGCACATTGGCTCAGGCTTCCGGAAAGGGTGGGACGTGGGACCTCGTCGTGAGCGGAAGTCGTGCAAGTTTTCAGCCCGGACTACGGAAGACATGCGGAAGGCTGGTTCTAGGGCTAGGGCTGAGGCCGAAGGTCCTCACCGTGCTATGGAGGGCGGGGAGGTGACTGGCGACCGGCTGAAGGGTGAGGACCTAAGGCTGGGGTGAGCGGGAGGCGTTTGGCTGCGGGAACAGAAGCCGCCCGAGTGCCGCGGTTCAATGGAGGCCGAGAGGAGCGGGTGCTTCCCGCTTTACGACTTTGGGAGAAGTTTCGTGGTTTGGTTTGGTTTGGTTTGGAACATGGCGGTGGGCGGGGTACGGAGGGCGGGGATGTCTCATAATGTGGCCCAGGCCAGTTTCGAACTCTTGGCCGCCCTGCCTTATTACCAAGTGCTGGGTTTATAGGTCTTAAGTCTCCGGGCCAGGCCTGGGCATATTCTTAAAGGGAGGATTTGGGTTCTTCCTAAGTCTAGTAGGGCGGGATGCGACTAACTAAACTGTATGCGTGCACTTGGAAATAAAGAATAACCAAACAGCAAAGCAAAAAGTTCGTTGTCGGTCCACTTAACCTCTAGAAAAGGGTATTTAGCCAGGCGGGTTAGTACACGCCTGACCAGCACTCGGGAGGCAGAGGCAGCCAGATTCCTGTGCACTCCAAACCAGCTTGGTCTACATATTCCAGTGATTCTCGACTTTCCTAATGCTGTGACACTGGTGACCCCAACCATAAAGTTATTTTGTTGCAACTTCATAACTGTGATTTTTGCTACTGTTATGAATAGTAATATAAATATGTTTTCTGATGGTCGTAGGCAACCCCTGTGAAAGGGGCTTTGGACACCTTCCCCAAAGGAGTTGAGACTCAGGTTGAGACCCTTTGACACAGTGACTTCCAAGCTGAGGGAGATGGAAGCCACTGGAGAGCTTTGAGTTCAGAATACCATGAAAATTAGCACAGGGAGGGATAAATCAGACTCTTTTTTACTATGCAAAAATAAATAGGTTCTGGCCAGGAGGTGGTGGCACATGCCTTTTTAATCTCAGAGCTCTAGAGGCAGAGGCAGGCAGAGCTCTGAGTTTGAGGCCAGCCTGATCTACAGAGGAAGTTCCAGGACAGCCAAGGCTACACAGATCCTGTCTAGCAACATTACAGAGTAGCACCTTGGCGACCAGTGCTGCCTAGCAAGTAAGGATGGTCTTTGCTATGTATCTGATGTGTGTGTGTGTGTGTGTGTGTGTGTGTGTGTGTGTGTGTGCGCGCGCGCGCGCGCGCTTGTGCAAGTATACGTACATGTGTGTGTCTTACAAAGTGGACGTGGAGCTCAGAAGACAGCTTTGGTCAGTCTGTCCCCTCCCTACACCATGTGACTCCAGGCTCTAACTTAGGTGGTCCAGCCTGGCAGGGCGTTCTTTTCATATTCTGAACCTAGCCCGATGAAGACTTTTCCTGCAGTGGGGAGGTACTGACCGGAGTTGTGTGACCTTTTCCTGCAGCAGACACATCTGACATGTCATTTGAGGAGCTGTTGAGATTACAGGGCCAAGGGAGACCCAAGGCACACAAACAATTGGTAGCTGGAAACAGCACTAGAACGCGAAGCCCCCAACAACCCGTGTGTGTCGCCGATAAGCACCGGTGAGGACCAAAGCCTGCCCACAGAGTTAAAACTTCCCCGGGACTTTGACAGATGTCTGTTACCTTCCTCCAAGACGGCAGTGCACTTACCCCCGGCCTTTCATTTCTCCTCAGGCCTCTGGAAATGTCAGCTAAAGTCCGGGTGCCATTCTTACGTCAGGTGGTGCCCATCAGTAAAAAGGTGAGGAAAGAGCAGGGAACAAGGACTTCCTTGGAGACAGGAGACTTAAACAAGCGGATTATATTCTCTCTGTGTTTTGCAAAGGTCGCCCGAGACCCCCGCTTTGATGATCTGTCAGGGGACTATAACCCTGAAGTGTTTGACAAAACTTACCAGTTCCTGAATGATATCCGAGCCAAAGAGAAGCAGGTGTGTAGTGTGAGGCTGCTCTGTGTACACGTGGAGGGGGAACCGACTGCATGCTGGCCCCTCGGGAGGAGGAAGCGGGAAGCGTGCTGGGGGGTAGATCTTTGGCTGTAAGTTGGTTCGTCGGTTTTATGGCTGTGCTCACGTTGGCTTCCCTCCGTTTCCTTCAGTTATTTTTTAAGTTGATAGTAGTCATTACTAACGCCTGTGGGATAGGACGGCATGTCAATACATAATTATTAAAGTAACTGCCGTAGCCGGGCGGTGGTGGTGCACGCCTTTGATCCCAGCACTCAGGAGGCAGAGGCAGACAGATTACTGAGTTCGAGGCCAGCCTGGTCGACAAAGTGAGTTCCAGGACAGCCAGGGCTACACAGAGAAACCCTGTCTTGAAAAAAGCCAAAAAAAAAAAGTAACTGCCATACTATCACCTCTCATGTAGTCATTGTTTCAATTTGGAACTGTCAGAATCCTCTCATTGGCTGTTTTGAAATACTCAATTAAGCTAGGCTCAGTGGCACTCGTCTATAATCTATGATCCAGCTACTTTGGGAACTGAGGAAGGAAGGTAGAGAATTTAAAGCTACCCCAGGCCATGAAACCTCATCTCCCTACCTCTAAATAAATAAATAAATAAATAAATAAATAGGTAGATTAAACAGAATATGAGATGAAGTTACTTGTCAGCCATGGTTATCTGGTGTCCTGTTAAACTTTGGGAACCCTTTCTGTGCAGCCGCACCCCTCTGCGGGTTAACTGAGTCTCCCTGTGCAGCCCGTCCCACACCCTGTGCAGGCGCCCACAGCCACTCTTCTCTATTTGCAATCAGCTGTGGCTTTTCCAGAGAAGAGCAAAGGATAATTGTCTTTCTGTTCCTGACTGATGGCACTTAGCGTAAAGTGGCTTCATTAGTTATTGAGTAGTGTGTGTAGGTCTGCATGTGTCACCTCCCCGAGTGTTGGCAGTCAGGATAACTTCAGAGTGTCAGCTCTCTCCTTCATGTTGGGGTTTCAGGTTCAAGGCAGGCCACTGGGCCTGTGTGTCAAGTGCCTTTACTCGCTGTTTTACCAGCTTTGCTTTGGTTGGTTTGGTTTTCTTCCTTCCCTCCCTTCCCTCCCTCCCTCCCTTCCATCTTTCCTTCTTTTTTTTGGTTTTTTTTTTTTTTTTTGGTTTTTCGAGACACGGCTTCTCTTTATAGCCCTGGCTGTCCTGGAACTCACTCTGTAGACCAGGCTGGCCTCGAACTCAGAAATCCGCCTGCCTCTGCAGTGCTGGGATTAAAGGTGTGCGCCACCACGCCCGGCTCTTTGTTTTTTTTTAACAGTGTCTTTTGGTAGCCCTGGCTATCTTAGAACCACGTTTGGCTGCTTGAGTTTTCTAACCATGAGAAGGATAAAAAAGTCTGGGCAGTGGCGGCTCACACCTTTACTTCCAGCACTTGGGAGGCAGAGCCAGGCGGATCTCTGTGAGTTGGAGGCCAGCTTGGTCTATAGAGTGAACTCTAGGACAGCCCAAGGCTACACAGAGAAACTCTGTCTTGGGGGGGTGGGGGATAAAAAAGAGCCAGGTGGTGGCAGCGTTTGGGAGAGAAAGAGGAAGGCAGATCTGTGAGTTCAAGGCCAGCTTGCTTTACAGAGCAAGTTAGTTTCAGGACAGCTAGGACTACAAAGAGAAACTTTTTCTCAAAAAAAAAAAAAAAAAAACAAAAAAACCCCTAAAAGACAGACAGACAGACATGCGTGCATGCACGCACACACACGCAAAGAGAGACAGAGAGACGACTGTAAAAATGTGGCTTAGTGGCTAAGAGTATGCAAGCCCGAGTCAAAATTTCCAAAACCCACATGGACAGCCTGTGTGGTCAGTGTGTGTGCCTGTAGCCCTATGGCCTCTGCCCATTTAATGTGTGTGCATAGACCTCCACAATTATTTGAGAGAGGGAGAGAGAGAGAGACACACACACATGTGGCTACTAACAAGGCGAGGGGTTGGGAGCCTATTGCTCAGTGCTAGCATATGTGTTTAGTGCTGTGCTAGACTCAGATCCCTAGCATGACCACATTGTGTGTTGTTGTTTGCCTATTTATGGGAACCTTTTCTAACAGTGCTCGCCGCAGAATGTTAACCGTGTTCCTCATTTTCCAACATGCAGCTTGTGAAAAAGCAGTTGAAGAAGCACCGCTCAGGGGAGGAGCATGACAAACTGCAACAGCTGCTTCAGCGGATGGTGAGGGAGTGGGTGCTGGTGCAGGTGAGGTGGTTCAGAGTTCCTGTAGGTCAGTCCCTCACTGTCCCCACCTCACCTGTGTCCTCAGGAGCAACAAGAGATGGCACAGCAGGAACGCAAGCAGCAGCAGGAGCTGCGCTTGGCCTTGAAGCAGGAGCGCCGGGCTCAGGCACAGCAGGGCCATCGGCCATACTTCCTGAAGAAATGTGAGTGGGGCCAAGCTCTGGAAAGCCTGGGGGTAGGCGTGTGCTGGGTTTTGTGCTGGGACCCGCGAGCTCCTGTAGGAAGACCATGGGGACCTGCAGGGAAGTAGAAATAGCAGCCAAGAGTCTCGTGACCATCTGTATCTCGAGTTAGATGATGTCTGTGGGGGAGGGGTGTAGCGTGGTCGGTAGAGCGCTCACCTAGCATGCAGGAAGACCTCAGTTCCATCCCTAGCATCACCTCAAACGAGAATGGCCTATGCTTGCAGAAGAGCGAAGACAGGAGAATGGGAAGGTGAAGGCTGTCCTCAGATACATGAGAGACAGATGGGGTGTGTGTGTGTGTGAGAGAGAGAGAGAGAGAGACTGTCGTCATGGTTGTCACCACTCTCCTGCTTGTCCAGGCACAAAGGAGCCCACACTTGGTTTAGTTGAATAAGACTTAAGTCATAAAAACTTAGCTTACCTGGAGAGATGGCTCAGCAGTTAAGAGGACTGACTGTTCTTCCAGAGGTTTGTGAGTTCAATTCCCAGCAACCACATGATGGCTCACAACCATCTGTACTGGGATCTGATGCCCTCTTTTGGTGAGTCTGAAAACAGCCACAATGTACTCATACATAAAATAAATGAATCTTTTTTTTTAAAAAGCTAGCTTAGAGTCGGATGTGGTGGCGCACGCCTTTAATCCCAGCATTCGGGAGGCAGAGGCAGGCGGATTTCTGAGTTCGAGGCCAGCCTGGTCTACAGAGTGAGTTCCAGGACAGCCAGGGCTACACAGAGAAACCCTGTCTCGAAAAAACAAAAAGCAAAAAAACCCAAAAAAAGTTAGCTTTGGGCTGTTGGTGGTACACACTTGGGTGGCAGAGGCAGGCAGATCTTGGAGTTTGTGGCCAGCCTGGTCTACATAGTGAGATCCAGATCAGGTGAGGCTGCAAAGTAAGACCTACCTCAAAGAAAAAAAAGTTAGGGGGGGCTGGAGAGATGGCTCAGTGTTAAGAGCACCGTACTGGCCAGTTTTGTGTCAGCTTGACACAGCTGGAGTTATCACAGAGAAAGGAGCTTCAGTTGAGGAAATGCCTCCATGAGACCCAAGCGTAAGGCATTTTCTCAATTAGTGATCAAAGGGGAAAGGACCCCTTGTGGGTGGAACCACCTCTGGGCTGGTAGTCTTGGTTAAGAGAGCAAGGTGAGCAAGCTGAGCAAGCCAGGGGAAGCAAGCCAGTAAGGAACATCCCTCCATGGCTTCTGCATCAGCTCCTGCTTTCTGATCTGCTTGAGTTCCAGTCCTGACTTCCTTCAGTGATGAACAGCAGTATGGAAGTGTAAGCTGAATAAACCCTTTCCTCCCCAACTTGCTTCTTGGTCATGATGTTTGTGCAGGAATAGAAACCCTGACTAAGACAGAGCCCCGACTGCTTTTTCAAAGGTCCTGAGTTTAAGTCACCATCCGTAATCAGATCCTCTTCTGGTGCATCTGAAGACAGCTACAGTGTAGTTAGATATAATAATAAATAAATGAATCTTTAAAAAAGAAAAGAAAGTTAGCTTAGGTAGCAGTACTTGATAGCTCAGTGTACCGCACTTGTCTAGGATGAGCGAAGACCTGGATTCAGTTTCTAGCACTGGGAGGGGAAGGCCGGTGTACTGGACTGTGCTGTAGCTCCTTGCCTAGTGCCCACAGAGTTGTGTGATCAGCAGCAGGACACACAACAAGGTGTGTCTGTCCCTCCCACCAACGTGGCCCAGCAGAAGGGGTTCCTGGTGTCGGGTCAGGAACTGAGGCTCCGTCACTCACCAGCTTGCTTGCTTCTTGTCTAGCTGAGCAGCGGCAGCTGGCCTTGGCTGAGAAGTTCAAGGAGCTGAGACGCAGCAAGAAGCTGGAGAGTTTCCTGAGTCGAAAGAGGCGGCGGAACGCAGGCAAGGACAGGAGGCACCTCCCGCTGAGCAAGGAGTAGTAAGAACTGTCCCAGGAGACCTGGATCTGTGGGAACGGGGCTGGGCTTGGCCGGCTCTGGATCTTTCCCTGCTCAGAAGTGAGCTTGATGACTACCACTGACCTAGGCTGACTCGGAAGACCAGCGTGCTCTTGGACTGCGCTAGGGCTGCACAGCAGCCAGACCTCCGCCTTCCCTCCATGTCACACCACCATCTGGTCTCACGGTCTCATGGTCTCGGCGCAGCCTTGCCTTAAGCCAGTGACTCAGATGAAGAGGGGGCATGGCTGTGGTCACGTGAACTTTCAGAGCAGGGGCTTCAGAAGAGCCACTTTGGAAACAAGTCTGTTTCTCCTTGTTTTATTCTGTGGTGGTGTTTGGTTTTTCCAGACAGGGTTTTTCTACAGCCCTGGCTGTCCTGGAACTCCCTCTGTAGACCATGCTGACCTCAAACGCACAGGGATCTGCCTGCCTCTGCCTCTTGAGCGCTAGAACTTAAGAACTTAAGGCATTAAAAAAAAAAAAAAAAGGGGCTGGTGAGATGGCTCAGTGGGTAAGAGCACCCGACTGCTCTTCCGAAGGTCAGGAGTTCAGGTCCCAGCAACCACATGGTGGCTCACAACCATCCGATCACGAGATCTGACTCCCTCTTCTGGAGTGTCTGAAGACAGCTACAGTGTACTTACATATAATAAATAAATAAATAAATCTTTAAAAAAAAAAAAAAAGAACTTAAGGCATGCACCAGCACTGCCCGGCCTGTTTTGTTGTTGTTGTTTGTTGGTTTTCAGTTGTGTGTGTGCACGAGTGCGGGGGCCTTCAGGCAAGCATTGGCTTCCCCATGGAGCTGGGCTTACAAGACTTGGGAGCTGACCAGTGCGGGTGCTGGGGACCAAGCACATGTAGTCTCTGAGCCATCTTTCCAGCCCGTTTTTTGTTTTTAATGGAAGACCTAGAACTAGTGTTTCAGTAGGCCAAATGTGAGGGTCTGCAGTATGAGAAGTCAGATCACAAGGACCTCCATCTTAAATGTGGGCCCTGAAAAGATGTCTAAAGGGTGAATCAGCCCTGCAGTAGATAGAGTGGGGCATGGGAGGCAGTATGTTAGTCAGTGCTTGCTAGTGTTCGCCGTGAGGCTTCAGTCCGTGGTCAGTGGGCCCCCTGGCTTCTGGGCCCGTATGTAGTGAGGCAGAGAGAGCATTTGCTGCAGCGGTGTGTCTTGCTCCATTTTAGGATGTGTGTGCCATCACACACACCCTTGGGACATTCTGCATAAAGGAAGTCGCTATGATTGTATGTGCATGTCTTGGTTAGCTTTTTACTGCTGTGATAAAACACCACAGCCAAAAGCAATCTGGGGAGGGGATGGTTTATTTCAGTTTACAGCTTGCAGTCTGTCACGAGGGGAAGTCAGGAGAAGTCAAGGCAGGAACTGAGTAGAGACCAGGAGAAACTCTATCTACTGGCTTGCTCTACTTGGCTTGTGCCATCTTCTTTTAATTTTCTTTCTTTCCTTGTTTTTTCAAGTTTGTCAAGACATGGTTTCTCTGTAGCCCTGACTATGCTGGAACTCACTCTATAGACCGGGCTGTCCTCAATCTGCCTGCTTCTGCCTATCAAGTGCTAGGATTAAAGTTGTGCGCCACCAGTGCCTTGCATCAGCCTGCTTTCTTATACCACCCGGGCCACCTGCCCAGGGGTGGCACCACCCACAGTGACCTGGACCCTCTTAGATCAGCCACCAGTCAAGGAGTGTCCAACAGCTTTGCCTAAAGACCAACCCTGTAGGAGCATGTTCTCAGTTAAGATTTCTTCTTCCCGGATGATCCTGCCTGTGTCAAGTCCGCATAAAACTAGCTAGTTCTATGTACGTTCCTCTTAAGGCCCAGAATAGATTATTTTCTTCAATTGAGATTTTCATATGAGAGTGGCTAGCTAGGGTTTGTTTTTATAGTATGTGTATGGGCTAGGAATTTCTTGTTTTCTTAATGAGTGAGCTGAGAATTTTATTATTCCTTAAATCTTAAAATTATTTTATTTTATTTTGTGCTGGACCACTGACTGCTCTTCCAGAGGTCTTGAGTTCAATTCCAAGCAACCACATGGTGGCTCACAACCATTGGTAATGAGATCTGATGCCCTCTTCATGTTTCTAAAGAGAGTGACAGTGTACTCATATGCATACAATAAATGCATATTTTATTTTATAGGTCTGGGTATTTTGCCTGCACGTATGTTTGCGTACCTGGGAGCTCAGAGGCCAGATGCCCTGGAGCTCAAGTTCTGGGTGATTCTGAGCTGCTGAATGCTTGCCACTAGCCGTAGTGGGCATAGGACATACTTTTGTAATCCCAGTACTTTGAGAGGATGAAATGAGTTTGAAGTCAGCTCAGAATCCATAAATTCTAGGACAGCCTCAGCTAACATTTCAAGGTTGTATCCAAGAAAACCAAAAGTATGATTTGGGCTTATGAAAAGCTGTGGTCTGCTGTGAAGCAGGGATGTCTCGTAGGTGACAATGACAGGAAACTTCCATGTACCCTGAGCCTACAAGTTCTAACCTGTCTGAGTGCCGGCCTTTCTAGGCAGTCACGGGCTAACTTAAGACCAAAGGTTATCAGGGAACCAGTAGGACACAGCAAGACAGCCCTGTGGCCCTGCCAAGCTGGACGCCCTCCATGCCTTCTGGTTGCTTGGTCTGCACATCCTTCCCCTCCCAAACCCTGGCCCCCTGTGCCCTTCCTCTACTCCAGAGCTGGTACCAGCTCCTTCAGTTTGGCCTTTGTGCCCTCCCTCGCCACCTGATCCTACTCGCCCTCTTCCCTGCTTTGTTGGGGTTTTTCTCTCCTTACTGATGAGCTTCAGGGATGAAGACTCTTCCTCCTGTACCTCTACTGAAACGAGAGTGCCCCTGGCACTGCGTTTTCTAGACTGTTGTACCCTGATTCATGTGTGGGGGTCCAGGGCAGCCAGCACCCAAGCAGCAGGCTTGCCTGGGATCAGCAGGAGGCAGGAACCCAAGGTCAAGCTGTGCAGCTCTGACCTGAGGGGGAGGCTAAGGGTGAAGACGGCAACATGGAGCAGCGTATGGGAGGGAGAAAGAAGCCACACTCCCTTCTAGGATGTTCACCAACCAGGTCCTACGCCATCAGCAGAAGGTGGTCGCGCTTTGGGAGCTTGCAGAGGTCTCTTCCCCTGGTCACCTTTTACTCAGGGTAGGCCCCAGTGAGGGCAGCTTGCACTGGGAGTGGTGGCTAAAACAGACACAGACCGACTGGTCACTTCTTAGTCACTTCTCTCCAGCTACAAATGAGGGCAAAGAGGCCGTGTTTGATAACCTGCCCAAACTGCGAAGAAGGTGGCCAAGTGGACTTGTGTGTGCAGCCTGCACGGTCAGAGTCCTAGCCACAGCCTCCAAGGAGGGACCCAGATCCAGGCTTAGCTGTTGACACACCTGACATTTCCTTTGCTCTCTAATCCACCTTCCCAGACCTTGACAAGCCTCCTGATGGGTCAGGAAGCTGCTTCCATGCCAGAGGCCCCCTTCCCCATCAACTGGAGTCCCCACGCCCCATTCACCGATCTCTAGCAGTCCCATACAGGTCATAGCTTCAAATTCCAGCATTTTATTTTCTGTAGAAAGCCCCAGCCTCACCTACCCCCAACCCCATATCCAGGGCTACCGGAAAGTGGAGAAGGTGTGGTTATCAGTGCAGGAGGCGTAAGGCACACCCCGGGATCGAATCTGCAGGGTGTGGAAGGTGAGGGGTGGATTGGGGCCTGCCGAGCCAGGGTTCAGGGACTCCATGTGGGGCTCCATCACAGTTACAGGAACTGCATAGTACAGCACCTGCGGCCGGTCGTCATGGCGTCTCAGCGTGCCCTTGACCAGGAGGTGCAGGATGCAGGAGAGGACATCAGAGCTCCTGCAGGTTGCTCCCCTGCCGAGGCTGCTGACCAGACCCCTAGCAGGACACGGGCCTTTCTCCCACGCTTCTAGCACCTGATAGCAGGATCAGAAGGAAAGGACAGGTCAAAACCACAGTCCTTACCACTGTCTTCTGTGTTAGTCACACATTCTGGGACATGTGTCACACACTGAGAGGCTGCACCATGAGTTAGACACTTCAAATACGAGCCCACCATCACTTGTGGGCATCTCTCCCATGGCCATGCCTACCATTACCTCTGGGCATCTCCCCCATGGCCATGCCCACCACTGCCTACCAGATAGACGAGCCGGTCAACATGCAAGCCTTCATCCCCGTGAGCCTTGAGGATTCGGACAACAAGGCAATTCAGAAGATTCCTTCTCTTCTCCATGTTCCGGCCCTCTTCGGCCTCAGCTTGTAGGTATGTCTGAGGTGGGATCAGCCACACGTTGCCCCTCCTCGGCCTGGGTTCCTCACTGTCATCTCGAATCTTGAGCACCCCTGTAAGGAACATTGGTCACTTGCCTGGGGAGGGCCCGGGGAAGCCGATTCCTGACTCAGAGCAGTCTGCCTTGGCCCTGAGTGCATACCTCCTGGTACGTTCTTCTGCTCCTGCAGGTCCAAGGGACCTCTTGATGAGGTGAGAGGCCCGATGGCCCTGTGAAGCACATCTGGAGGGAGCTCCGAGATAGCCTGCAGGCTCTCGACAGACACCTCCTTAGAAGAGATACAAAGAGTTTAGATCCTCGGGGGGGGGGGGGGGTGAGCTGGGGAGGATGGAGGCAAGAGAACAGAAGTGAATAGGCAGGGCAAGCAGAGGGACAGGACAGGCCACCTTTTGGTTGTTGAGATGCAGCAGCAGCCACATCTGTACTGTGGACACATGCAGAATCTGACCCCCGAACTGCACTTCTGCCCGGCCCTGCCAGGTCCACTGCAGCCGCCTCTGTGGCTCTTTCTCTAAGCTGGAGCGGCTCTGACCTGGAGAAATGCCAGGTGAGAGAAGGGGGGAGGGTAAGGGGGGAGGGCATGCTCTGTTGGTCAAGCTTTGCCTTGCTGGTCTCCGCAGTGTAGAGACCCAGGCAGGACTTCTGGGCACGATGGCTTCTGATCTCAGCTTCCCTAAAAAGCCTTGGCTAACAAGGAGTCAGTCTGTGCCAAGCAGGCTGCAGCCATGCCCTCTGAATTATGCACAGACAGAATTGAGCCAGGAAGGTTTGCCCTCCTGCTTGTCTGGTGACTCCTGGGGGGAGGGGGGGTGGTGCTCTGCTCTTCACCTGCTCTTGTTGCCCAGGCTAGAATCTGATGCCCAGTGAATACTTTGGGAACTAAATGTGACCAATCAGGAAGGAATCTCACACCCACTCTTTCTATTTTCTGAGAGGGTCTCTTTATGTAGCTCTGGCTGATTTACAGTTCACTATGCAGACCAGGCTAGACTCAAAACTCTTAAAGATCCAACTGACTACCTCTGGAATCATGCCCGGCCACACACCCACCCCTAAGCTCACTCTTATGGCCTCTCTCAGAAGAAGTCTGACTATTCCTCCCAATTCCTAAGAGATTCCTTTAGTCTGGACTCCAGCTAAAATTTACAGCCCCTCCACTTCCCCACACAGCCATTCTGTCCCCCAAAAGGGAATCGTATCTCCTGTATCTTGTACCTCCTGAACATAGGCAGGCTGAGAGGCCATGTTTATAGCCATCCAGGTTTCTAACCTCACCATCTACCCCAACTTCAGGTCCCTTTCTTAGGAGCCTACCCTGTCCCTCAGCCCAGGCCAAGGCCTTCTTCCCAGACACTTACTCTTGCTGTAAAAGTTGGTGTAGTGGTTTATGGTCCCCCGCAGGTATGCGGGCAGGCACGTTGCCGGGTTGAGCATTTGGCAGACGGAGGCGACAGGCCAGAAGCGTGGCGTCACGACAAGTACACACACTTCTGGCATTGTTCCTTTATAATAGCGCTCTTCCTCCTCATCCTCTCCCTCCCCTTCCTCCTCTCCCTCCTCCTTCTTCCCTTGATCCTCCTCCTCTGCCATAGCCACAGCCGCGGCTTCTCCAATGGCTTCTTCCTTCTTGCTCTTGTCCTCTCTGCCACTGTCCTCATGGGCCACCTGGAAGGGGAACGGAGTTCACAGGATGTTCAAGGCTACTTGCTCCCCGCATGGCCCTTCCCTGGGACCCACCTGTATCTTCTTTTCCGTGTCTTCCAGCTTCAGGAGCTCCTGATCAAGCTGCTGCAGCTGGTAAACGTGGAACTGACGCTGCAACTCCTCTGAGACGTTCAGGCTCTGTAGCATCTGCTGGGGAAGACGGCTGGGGAAGCAGGGACCGATCTGCTCCAGTACGGCCCCCTCCAGCCAGCTGGAGCCTACGCTCAGGAGACGGTCAGCCATGTAGTGCCTGCAGCGCACAAAGCCAGGCCAGGTCTCAGTGTGGGCGCCAGCATGGCCCAGGTTCTCACTCTGGCCTGCCTGTATATTAGACTCAGGCCATGTGAGCTGGCCCTGCCCCAAAACAGCCAGCCTGCCTGCCTTCCCCATGTTCTACCCCATAGAGGCAGGAAGATAAGATCTAAACTCACTGGTAGTAATGCTCAAAGGTGGTGGCTATCTCCAGGGGAGAGAAAATCAGGACAGACTCCAGGCATCGCTGCAACTGTGCCAGCATCTCCATTCCCCGGGCTCCACCCATCCTACTGCCTTGGATCCTCTGGTCAATGTGCCGAGCAAACTGCTCGCTCACCTGAGCGGAGAGTGTAAGAAAACCACGGGTGAGTGAGCCAGGGGACAGAAAGGAGAAGGGCAGAGAAAGCAGGTATGGATGACCACCTCCGTCATCCACCGGTCATCTTCCTCCACCACCCTCTTCAAGAGGTACTGGAAGGAATCAGGACTAAGGAGCACACACAGTCCTACAGAGCTACAGCCGCTGCAGCCTGACAGACACTTACATTAACAGTTGTGCAGGTCAGTAGTATTAACAACTGAAAATTCAGCCCCCACCCCCACCCTGCCAAACTGTGTCTACAAATCAAATAACTCAAAATCAAAGAAATCAACTAGACATGGTGGCACACATCTATGATCCTAGCCCTTGAGAGATGGAGGCAGAAGGATTAGGAATTAGGGAGGGGCAGGGAGTATAGCTAGAGTGCTTGCTTGCTAAGGCCCTGGGTTCAATCCCTAATACCACCACATAAACAGGGATAATGAATGGTACGTGCCTGAAATGCTGGTGCTTAGGGAAATAGAGGCAAGATCAGAAGTACACAGTCATTGTTGGGCTACACTCTAAGTTTAAGACCAGACTGGGGGGGCAGATGTGGTGGCGCACACCTTAATCCCAGCACTCGGGAGGCAGAGGTAGGCAGATTTCTGAGTTCAAGGCCAGCCTCGTCTACAAAGTGAGTTCCAGGACAGCCAGAGATACACAGAGAAACCCTGTCTCGAAAAACCAAAAAAAAAAAAAAAGACCAGACTGGGATACATGAGACCCTGGCTTTGAAAGAAGTGGCATGGTAGCTCGACACCTTTAATTCCAGCACTTGGGAAGCCTATGCAGGTGGACCTCTGAGTTCAAGGCCGAGAGACCAACCAGAGATACATGTTGAGTGTCTCTCTCTCTCTCCCTCTCTCTCTCTCTCTCTCTATCTGCTGCATGCAATGATTTTTTTCCCCTAGTTTTCAACGTATGGTCAGATCCAAAGGATCCGCTCATCACAGAAGAGAGACTGGGTGGTCCACTTTGGGAAGGCAGGGGAGAGTTTATAGGGAGAGGGCCAGGAAGGGACTTACATGGGCGGCCCTGAGGAAAGGGAGCCTCAGCACAGCATCAGCACAGCCATTCCGCATTGCCAGCAAGAAGGCAGCTCGTGGCCCAAACAGCTCTGAGCTGGACTTCTGCAGGACGTAATAGCGCTCGCAATAGCGGGGTACGAAATCATCGTCTTTCCAGGACGCAGTCAGAAACTTGTTCATCTGAGAGGAAGGGGAAGGGGCATGAGGAGGCATCCAATGTGGGGCCACCACAGAGTCCCACCCCCAACTCCACACCTGTGGCTGCCCACCTGCTCCTCCACCACAGACCGCCAACAGCGGGTCAGGTTCTTCATGATGCTACTTGGAAGGCCCCGGGTGATCAAGTAGCTCCAGTCATGGATTCTGTTCCTGCCCTCTGTGGAGTGAGAAAAGTGTCAGAAGGCCAGGACCGACGGCCCCTCAAGGTCCGGAGGATGAGCCCTGAAGACCTTTCCCAGCATGCTATGGTGTTCATGAATGGAGTAACACACAGAAGATGGACAGCCAGACATGTGGGCATGGGGGTGTGGGGAGCAGAGTGGGGACTCATGAGCGGGGTGGAGCTCCTGTTGGAGTCCCCAGGACTTACTGGATCGAGGGATGGCCACCACCGGAGGTGCTGCCTCACGGGGCTCCACATGGACCAGGAGGTGGGTAAGGCGGCGAACCCGGGAGGAGAAAGCAGCAGCCCTGCTCTGGGGATTGTAGGCAGCCTCCCTGCATCCCAAGTACTGATCCAGCAGCCAGCCCAAGGAGCTGGTGCTGTCCTCATCTGGAGGGTGAGAATAACACACCTAAGGATGGCTTGCCTCTCTGGGGAAGTCGAGAGGTTGAGCTCACCAAGGGACAGCGAAAAGCCAACCACACAACTCCCACGCAGGGAGAGGAGCAGTCTGGCCCAGACGATGTGGGGATGGAGGTCACACACACACACACACACACACACACACACACACACACACACACACACACACACACACACACACACGGGGATGGAGGTCACACACACACACTGAGGAGCGGGGCCGGGTGTGGGTGGTTACCGGGAGATGTAATGTTCTGCACCAGGGGGCTGACCAGCGCCTCCCAGCAGGTCTTGCTCAGTGCTTGGGCGGCCTCCATATCAGGAAGGAAGCGCTCTGCAAAATTCTGTTCATGGCGCAGAGCCCCATTTAGCCTGGGGAGGAGAAGGAAGAGTTCGGGCCCTAAGGCTTAGGTGACTCAGCACGCAGCCAGCACCCAGGGCAATCTTTTAGAGGAGCCCTGGACTAGCAGGATGCTTCCCTCTGCACTCGGAGAGATCTATCTTCTCTTTCCGTCATCCCCTCCCCTCAGAAGGCTTTGACCTTCCCCAAGCCCTAGAACAGACCCGTCTCCAGGCCTCCTCAGGACCCACCCAGACAGAGTCCATGAACCTGACCTGCCACACAAACACACATGCAAGCTCTCACATACCTAGAACTCAGGTGCAGAAGGCTCCGGCGGTCCTCTGCTATGTCCTGACTCCATGCCTGGGCCCGAACCATGTAGAAGAGGCGCGTGTGCCGGCACAGTTGCTCTCGGAACACTGGCCAGAAGGTGGGCTTGGGGCCCAGCACCTCTAGGCCCCGGATGCGCGTGTTAATGCCACCCTGTTACACACAAGACCTGTAGCTGACCCCACATCCTCCTTGGCATAGGCTTTGCCCTTTAAACCAGCCCCCCCCCCCAGGCCCCGGCTCAAAATCTAAAGGCATCATCAGGCTCAGGGCTGCCATGGGGTAGTTTGGTGACAGACGTCTGGCTGGGGCTCAGAGACCTGCAGCAGTCCTCACACCCCACCTGCTGGCAGCGCTTTATTCTGATTTGGATGATGGGCCAGAAGCGGGTCAGGTTCTCCAGGAGGGTCACCCGGCTGGCAGAGGGCATCACGTTTACCTGGTGAGGGGCAGAGATGGCTATCACCACCTTATGTGTAGACAGAGCTACTAATATCAGCCACATCAGCTCTAGCTCTCTTGCAAATCCCTCCATCTTCCACCCCAGGGACACACAGGGCTCCTGACAAAGGGGCTTCAGTGCCTCTCCCATTGCGTCATGCCCTCACATAGGCACAAGGATAACAGGCTAGCCTGTGTGGGGTTCACTATATGTAGGGGTTAGGAGCTTAGACTTAGAAGGGAAGAGAGGGCCTACAGGGGTGGGCCATGGCATAGGGCTCCTTACCGTGTTGAGTTCTTTATTAACGGACTTGATGCTGTTGCCCCCGCATACCACCACCCAGGCTGGCATGTAGCTTGAGTCCTCGCCAGCCACCAGTAGAGTCAGCTGCCTGGAGCCGGGGAGGAAGCACCAATGGGAATTGGAATCCATCGCGCCCACGCTCAAGAGCCCAGGTGACTGGCAGGACCAACACAGTGCAGGGCCATCCATGAGTGCCTGTGGGAGCTCCTTACCTGATGATGACACCTGGGCGCATGTGTAAGGTGATGAAGTGGGAGCCGGCCCTGCCACTGGACTCCCAGTAGGTCTTGGGGTTGCGGTCCGTCAGCCTGCTGGCCCGCTGTGGGTTGGAGGACACCTCCACCTTCTCCCAGTACCTGTTTTTCTTCATTTCCTCACTGGAGCCTGGGGGAAGGGGGGAGGGGGGAAGGTCATAGTCCAGGTACAAACAAAGGGGAAAACCAGTGATGCTAAATTAAACAGGTCAGGAACAGACACTAACCCTGGCACAGATATCTGAGAAACACATCAAAGAATGGGATTTGGATGGGCCGGTGGGTTCGTCTGTGGTCTTCAATCTGACCCAGGACCATCTGGAGCCGGAACATCAGAGAAAAGAGGACATAAGGCTCAGGCAAGACACAAATGGAGGAAAGGTCAAACCGTAAGGGGATGAACGTGTCCAGGCTCACACGAGCAGGCACCCGATCCCCTGGCATTGCTCAGCATCCACGTTCTTAGGTAGCTCAGAACCTCCACTGCCCTCCCTCCCTCCTGCTCTCTCTCCTGCCCTCCCTCCTGCCTTCCCTCCTGACCTGGATGCAACCGCCCAGGATGTTGGTGGTGAGTTTCCGGTAGAGGTGGGCATGCTTCTCACACTTGGACACCATATCCCGCAGCTCCTGAGCCAACTCCAGTTTCCCTCGGTGCTTTTCCAGGACTTTGGAGATGGCGTCCCGGGCTCCTAGCTGGTTTAGTATCACCGCATAGTCCCGGCTTGTGGTGGTCAGGCGGTGCAGGAAAAAGATTAGTTCCTGGAGCACCTGAGAGGGGATGTCAAGGGGTCAGTGAAGAAAGGGGCAAGCCTGGGCTACACAGACAGCGGTGGTGATTCATGGCCACTCTGTGCTGGGAGCTGAGCAAGACAGTGTGGGAAGTAATATAAAAACCAGGCGCAGTTAGAGAAACGAGGCCAAACCGATGGGAAAAGCCTTCCTGGCCCCTGGAGCTCTCAGCCACCGAGTGTGTGCGGAGCAGGTAAAAAACCCTTACTTCTTTGATTCAGCTGTGGCCCCCCCAAGAACCAGTTGCAGGGTTGGTGTTGAGATGTGTACGCCCCCAGCCCAGACACTTAAGAGGGCTGGCAGGGGATAGAGAAGGCCTGAACTTTGCTGACCCTCAGTAAGAACAGCTTGGAAACCGAAGGCATCACTTTGGGAAACTCATTAACATCACGACCTTTGACCCTTCTAACACCTCCTGTCCCCAGGACCTCTGATAGGAAGGAAAGTCCTGGGAGTCCCTCACTCCCTCACTTAAAAGCTTTTTAAAATTTTTTTTGAATTTTATGTGTCTGAGTATTTGCCTTGCACGTACGTGTCACACCATGTGTGTGCATGGAGCTAGGAGGAGGTTATCTGATTCCCTGGAACTGGAGTTACAGACAGTTGTGAACTGCCCTGTGGGTGCTGAGAATGAAATCTGCGTCCTCTGCAAGAGCAGGGGACCCCCTCCCCTTCCTCTTGAGGGCCTGGCTGGAAGGAAGTCCACAGAGCTTGTTCCTGTTTGCATAAGGAAGCACGGGATGGACTAATAATTAATACAGTGGGTTACCAGCAAGGACACTGAGACAATAGGAATCGGTGAAGAGCCAGGATTCTCAAGGACTGACTACCTTGTGCCATTTGGACTTGTGAACTTTGTGAATGTACTACCTATTTTAAAAAAAAATTTTTTTTTCATTTTAAAAGCGAGAACACCAAGATTCTGTTGCGTCCTCCAAGCCTCGCCCGGAGCAGGGAAATGGGGTCTACCTCACTGGTGTCCTCCCCATCCCCCAGCTTCTCCCCAGAGTGGGACAGGGTTACCTCTCGGTCAGTATTGGGGGACCGAAGGCAGGTCACGCAGGCATCCATGGCCTCGTGCCAGGGTAGCAACAGCGCCTCTGGGAAGTTCACCAGCTGCATTAAGATTCTAGAGGGAGAGACAGAGCCGGAAAGGTAGAAGGAGATCAGGTTGGCGTGAGGCCTTCAGGTGCCCAAGCCTGCCCCTCACTGCCCCCCACCTGAGCACAGTGAGGTGCAGGGTCTTGTTGCTGGCGGAAGTGTCCAGGCTCCGCATCAGAGCGAGGAAGGGCTGGGGCTGCTCCTGGAGCTGCAACAAGCAGGACTTGACCTCAGTTTCCTGGGGAGCCTCGGAGCCGAGGGCTTGTTCCAGTTCCACAAGGACCTCCCCTTCGGGGCCCAAGCTCTCCACCAGGCGCTGCAGGGCAGGGCTGGCACTCTGAAGTGGGGGATCTTTGGCTGAAGGAACAAGAGGGTGGTAAGAATTGGCAGCACTGCCAAAAAGTGGTGGCATACATCTTTAATCCCAGCACTTGGGCAGCAAAGGCAGACGTTTTTCTGAGTTCGAGGCCAGCCTGGTCTACAGAGTGAGTTCCAGGACAGCCAGGGCTACACAGAGAAACCCTGTCTCGAAAAAAGAAAGAAAGAAAGAAAGAAAGAAAGAAAGAAAGAAAGAAAGAAAGAAAGAAAGAAAGAAAGAAAGAAAGAGAAAGAAAGAGAAAGAAAGAGAAAGAAAGAGAAAGAAAGAAAGAAAGAAAGAAAGAAAGAAAGAAAGAAAGAGAGAGAGAGAGAAAGAGTAAAAGAGAGAAGGGAGGGATCCAGGTTCAGTTCCCAGCATCCACAGCGCAGCTCACAAGGATCTAGAACTTCAACTCCAGGAGAGCCAGTGCCCTCTTCTGACCTCTGTGGGCACTGCATCCATAGGGATAAAATAAAATAATTTTCTTGGGGGTGGGGAGAGTGGGAGGGGGCTTGGTAGTTTTGAGAAAGGGGTTTCTGTGTAGCCCTGGCTATCCTGGAATTTGCTCTGTAGACCAGGCTGACCTCAAACTCAAATATCTGTGTGGATCACCACACTCAGCCAAAATAAAATCAATTTAAATAAAAGAAAGATAAATGACAGCTGAGGAATGACATCTGTAATTATCCTTGGGTCTGGACATACAGACACACACACACATGCACATCGTAAGTTTCTGGGATTGTGGGTAGGGTATCTCTTTCAGACAAGATGGCACACTGTTAGAGGAGACACCTCTTGGAGGACACTTTCCCAAAGGCAGGTCTCTCTGCTGCTGTCTGCAGGGCACTCACCTTCAGACTCTTCATTGGCTCCGAATAAATTTGGCTGGGCACCTGGCACAAATGGGTAGCTTAGATGCCCTACCAGGACTTCGGGCCCATACTTCCTGTAGACACTGCAGCTGAACAGGTCCCTCAGAGCACTGTCCTCAAGTTGCTGAGGCAGAGACAACAGCAGATCCTGGGCCAAGTCAACGGGCACGGTCAGCTCAGGCAGCATATCGTAGTCCAGAACGCGCTACGGGGAAGAAAAGTCAGCCTGTCGCAGCTGAGCGAGCAGATCCTCGGTGGGAATGGGGGTCTCTCTACACACACACATCAACCATTCTGAACCTCTTGTGGCTGGCAGCCCACCGACCCTTGCATCTCTGAACATTCCAGATCCCTCCGTGGTGGGCCCCTGAAGCTGTCCGACCTCCGTGCTTCACCTCCCGAGCGTCCGAATGTTCCGATGCAGACTTGCGGGGGACACTTCTGAGGGGTGCCTACCTCCTCTTCCAGGTGGTCTTGCAGGAGATCCACGATGTGAAGGCGCTCTGCCTCACTCAACTGCCGGATGAAGAAGAGGAGCTCCCACCACTCAGCCTGGGTCAAGTTCTCGCTCTCTTCCCTGTCTTCCTCCTCGGGTACCACGTAAGGCTCGGCAAAGAGCTGAGTTATGGGCTTCCAGCGCTGGGACGGCGGGACTGCGTAGTAAATGGTATGTGGCAACAGCCAAGTCACGGCCTGCCCAGGTAGGTCTATCTCTCTCTGCTCAGAGCCAACCTCCAGCCCAGAGCTCACCGATGCTCAGTGCTCCATTGGCCCCTAGCTCCTGTAACTCTTCAATATCAATCACATCCTCGATGTCTTCCTCAAAGCCCAAGATCTCCAGCATGTGCCAGTGCACCCAGTAGGTATGGCCTGTTGAATCCCACAACACCTGGAGGGTTGGAGGCAGGAGGAAAGGGAAGGGGAAGAGGACCTGCTATTGACCAGCTAAGGCCCATAAGGTGACCACTGTCTATAGACTATATAGACTATATATGCAACAATGTATACAGTATACAGACAGCCTCACCTTCCTCCTCAGCAATGCCCTTTACTTCCTTATGCCCTTTAGTCTAATTTCATTTTTCCTTTCTTTCAGACGGGGGTCCCAAACTGACCTCAACATTGCTATGTGGCCATGGCTGGCCTTGAACTCCCTATCTTTCTGCCTCTCTCTACCTCTGGGATTACAAGCATCCTACCACGGCCTGGATCCTCTCTGTCTTAGATACCATGGCTCAGTACTTCCATCTGGCCTCAGAAAGCCCATCTTCCAAATTCTAATCCATCGGTTTCTTCTTGGGTCTGACGCACCTTTGCTCCCATATTCCAAGGGCTCCGTGTCCTTTGGAACTTAACTGAGCCGCAGTATAGAATGCCCAGTGTGTATTGGATGCCTCACCCAGAATGAAAATTCAGTGTCACAGTCTGTAGAGCCCATACCTGCGCTGGGGGAACGCCATCATTGCTCTGTCGGAACTGGCCCTCATCCCCAGCAGCGATCTCCTCGTAATTCTCCAGCATCCGTACCCGCATCCCGGGCCGCAGCGTGTCCCGCACATACAAGGCATAGGTATTAAAACTGGCAAACGAGGCACGGGGGCGAAACCGCCTCGACCTCCTGAAACGCTGGGTGTAGGGGCGGAACTGTGCTGGCCGAGGCTGGAAGGTGGAGGAGGAAGAACTCTCTGGTCTGCTTGAGGCCCCGTCCCAGCGCATGGCCTGCACCAGCTCAGAGATCAGAGTGCCCATGGCCATACTGAATTCCAGTTCCAGCCGGCCCCTCCCTACATTCAACTCCTCAGGAATAAAGTTGTTCTGGGCTCCTTGATCCCCTGCATCGCCGTTCAGCCGATCCAGGAGGAAGGTGACGTGCAGGTAGCGTTTTACCAGGGAGAAGAGCAGCCGTCCTGGGACCTGTGGGATACACCTCTGACCCTCACCCATCTTGTCTCATCTTCTGCCCTCTTTCCACAGTACCCTCTGTGGCAAGTCCACAGCTCCCACTACCTCGGACCCTCATAAGATACCTGTGGCAGCTGAACGCCCTCGAAAGACATCGGGTGTTCCGTGAGAGTAGCCTGGGCGAACAGTGCAAGCAGAGCGCAGCGGCTATCAAAATCCAGGTGCTTTTCAATGGCCTCTTGTTGGCTCAATGACAGAAGGATCTGGGTCCGGGTCCCTGAAACCCACACCTCCAATCAGAAACAGTTCCCTAAGCGCAGTCTTCCAGGGATCTCTCCTAGCTTTCTACTCACTACCAATCCTTTGCCAGCACTCGCTGGGAATGACATATTTTGTTGATTTGCTTCAAGAGCCAACGTTTACTATCACACACACACACACACACACACACTGCAACAGTCTAAGCTCTTCTGCATAAAAAGCTAATGGGTTAATATGTTCTTGCTTATGCAGTCTTTCCCCCCTCCGTCCCATCCCCTTCCACAACAAACATTCTCCCTACCCCGCCCCCTCTTTTTTTCTTCCAACTTAAAAGTGAACAACAACTGAGCCATTCCGTACTGATGAGGTCAGAAGGTCCTGTCCCAGTGTCCTCTGAATCCCTGAGCCGACCCAGACCCTCTCCTGTTCTCCCTCCCCCACCACAAATGTCCCTCACCAGCATCGTGGGAGGACAGAGCTTGGATCATCCGGCCTGCGCTCCAGCGGATCTGATAATCAGGACTGCTCAACATGTGCATGAGCAAGTTCACAACCCTGCGGTCTTTGAAGATGCCAGTGAGGGGCTCGATGCTGGCATAGGCACTGAGTACATGGACCGTGTGAAGGAGAGGGGCAGGAGGCACGGTGCCCACGCACTCCTCCAGCTGCCGAAGGGCCCTCTGAATCAAGGACTTCACATCTGTTTCCATCTCCCCCAGCACAGACTTGTCGAGGGCCCCTGCCTCAGTGGACTCCCGGGAAGGTGCGATGACTTGGCCATTCTCGCCCAGCATCTTGTGGCAGTTGGCATAGATCTCATCGTCAGACATCCATAACAGGATATGCTCAGCCTTGCAGTCCACTGTAGAGTCCCGGTCCCCATCATCCCCGCGCCTGAGGATGAGCCAGCGGATCTGATACTCGGGGTGCCCATTATGGCCAACCCGTTGGCGGATCAATTCATCCGGATACGCGTGCAAGCCAGGCCCCAGGGGCACCCTGAATTCCCTGTATCGTAGCTCCCCTACCATCGTGGCACCTGAGACACACAAGGAAGAGAGAAAAGGCAAGCTAGAGTGAGAGGGAGGTCAGAAAACAAGGGCATCCAGGAGTTGGAGGAGCGAAAGCAGCAACAGCTGTTATTCTGGGTGGGGTAAAGTTGGGCCTGCTTCGGCCGGTGAGACCTGGACTGGACAGAAGAACATTGCGGAGTTTGTTATTCAAGAGCAAAATATTGGAGCTAAGAGGTCTCTAAGGCTCGCAGCCTCGAGTGGGTTTGGTTCGGAACACCCGGAAGGGCAGTGGCATAGAGCAGTGTTGGATTTACAAATGAAGCCCAAGGTCCTGGGACAGATAAAAGTAATTTAGGGAAACGGGTGTGTGGGGGCCCAGAACTGTGTCGGAGGGGGATGCGGTCTCTAAATTGAAGCACTGGATTGTGAGGCCCAAAGGAAAGGGCACAGAAATGGCCATCAGCAAAGCACGATGGGCTGGGAGAAGGGGAAGGTATGGGAGACATCCATGACCAGAGGCGCGAGGCCGGGAGAAGGGTGCATCAGGGGTCCGATGGATAAGCGGCGCGAGGCTTGGTGGATGGGAATCAAGACCCGAGAAGGTCCGGAAAGGGCGTGGTGGGATAGGATGGGGAGGTAGGCCCAGTAAAGGATAGTCCCGAAGCACGGTTGGGAAGGAGACGCGAGGCTCCGCGGTCGATCGGAAGCCCAGAATAGGGGCAGGGGCTGCGGTGGGGCTCTGGCCACCTCAGAAGTCCGCCGGGATCCTGGCGCGAGGCCTGTCCTTTGCAGAGCTAGGGACGCGCGGAACACGATGGCGGCTGCGGCGCTGGCGAGTGTTTGGGCCCCGCCTGGGCCCCCTGAAGGGGTCTAGGCGCAGAGGAGGGGGCGTGCCTCTGCAGGAGACAGGCGGGCAGAGGGCGTGACCAGCAGAGGCCTCCGAGGCGCGCCGGCGCACTGCCTGCTGCAGGGTGGAGCCTAGTCCTGGCTGGTGCTCCAGGCGCTCCGAGGCTCCGCCGCCTGCTCCAGCCACCGCTCGCTTCCGCCTGATTTAGCGGAAAGCTGGGGGCCGGGGGCCATCAGCGGGCGGAGTAGCGGGTGCCACCTGGACGACGCAGCCCTCCAGTCCTGCACCGCCCTTTCCTCTTCCTCTTAGTCCTCCTTCCTGCTGCCGGAAGTGCCTTCCCATTTCCCAAAGCCAGAACTGGATAGGACCTTGGAGGTCATTTCTGCCCCCTCCCCATCCGTTTTTCCATCCTCTTCCCTCTATCCCTGTTTACTTCTTGTCCATTCTGTACCGCGCCCTCCCAAGTGAAAAGGTAGTAAGAGATAAAAACAAGAGACATTTTATTAGAGTCCAGGGCAATCAGTTTTGGGCAGCAGCGGAGGGCAGCTTCACATAACTCTTCATGGGTGGTAGTGGCCGAATCTTTCGGCCGGCCCAGCCTCCCTTGCGTTGCCACAGCCCACTGTTAGGCCTCTTGCCCAGCCAGCGGTTCCTTCCTGCCTTGCCGATGACCCGCTGGTTATGGTTAACGTTGGATACTCGGCCTACAGTTGCAGTGCATGACTCCAGCACCTGACAAGAGAAGCAGACAAGAACGCACCGGTGGGGACACGAGGCTGGCAGGGCAGTGTTGGGAACACTACTCTGGGTGACTTCTTACACTCAATGAGGGACGGGAGAAGGGAGAAACACAAAACATTAGAATATAAACGTGGGTCCAACAATGAATTAAAAGTTAAGGAAAAGACTCCCCATATCTATGTTTGTGTCTGTGGTTTTCTTTTGGAGTCAGGGTCTGGGAAGGTATGTAGTCTTGGCTGACCTGGCACTGCACCAAGACACCCCTGCCTCTGACTCTTGAGAGATGGGATTAAAAGCCAGTTCCAACCTGGTGGTTCAACCTACGTCTTTTTCTGGTTTTTTGAGAAAGCCTAGGTGGCTTGCTTCTTTTGCCTCAGTGTCTGGGATGCTGGGGTTACAGACACGGATGGCCCGGCCTGGCTGGGAAGGGCATCTCGACTCTAAAGTTCCAGCCTGATATGGCATGCTTAGTCAGGTAGCAGAAACAGAGCAGACACAGAGGGAGGCACTGCCTGGCATCATAAACACTTGGGAGACACTGAGGGACATTCTAAAACTTCCTTCTCTTTTTCTTTTTGTTTTTTGAGGTAGGGTTTCTCTGTGTAGCCCTGGCTGTCCTGGAACTCACTCTGTAGACCAAGCTGGCCTTGAACTCAGAAATCCACCTGCCTCTGCCTCCCAAGTGCTGGGATTAAAGGCATGCGTCACCACTGCCCGGCCAAAACTTCCTTCTTTGCTGACCCCTCCCATCTGTGCCCATACACACCTGCATTTGCCTCTTCGAGGGCAGCTGGATAATGGCTGTCCCGTTCACCTTCCGAAGCAGCACACCGCATGTCCCTGGGGAAGGGGAAACAGCTTGGCCACCTTCCACAAATCAGAGGGAGGTTTCCATGGGGATCTGAGGCCACATGCCACCCTTCCTTTGCCCTTGGGGGGGCACATGAAACACAGAAGATCATACACTATGATCTAGGCTAAAACAAAGCACAGATTGATCCTCTCATTGTTTGTTTCTTCCTGTCCTGGAACAGATGTGAGTCTAAAGGGTTCCCAGAATAGTGCTATCCCAATTGTGGGATGTGTGTAGCTTTTGTGCCCATACCTGCAGCTCGGATATACTGGGCTCCCCGGCCAGGCTCGCTCTCTACGTTGTTGATGAGGGTCCCCACAGGCAGCGCCCCAAGTGGATGTGCATCCCCCTCCTGGGCGGCCACTAGAAAACAGGATCTCATCAGCACAAGACCCAGCCACCTCCACCCCACACATCCACCAGCCATCCCTCACCTGCCATCCTGCCTATGTGATTAGAGTTCAGGATTGTATCTCCAGCCTTCATGTTTTCCGTGGCAATGATCCAGCGCTTCCGGCTACCCCCAGCAACCAGAGCTATGTCTGCAGACCTGTTCAGGATGATGGACAAAGCCCACATTTTCTGAGAAGCTACAAAACAACAATTCAGACCACACCATCATCATTTCCCATCCCAAACTTGCCTACAAGGATCATAGCGGACTACCACAACCTTCTCCTCAAACGGTTCTGGTGCCTTTTCCTTTTCTGGCCGGAACCGTAGAAAGTCAATCATGCGATAATTCTGTTTGTGGCCTCCACCGATACCATGCACTCGGATGCGGCCTAGGATCAAGACAGTTCAGGCATGTGATTCAGGTTAGAATAACTCTCAGCCTAGATTGGACAGTAGTACTCCCTCACTATTATATCACAAACAGAAAAACGACAAAGGGTTGGTGGTATAGCAGTACAGAGCTTGCCTTGTGAGCGCTGAGGTCCCAGGTTCGAGCCACAGTATGTGGGTGAACAGAGGCCAGGGCTTCCTTGCAAAAGTAGTGGGGTAACACTTATATGGCTCAATAAAAATATGATTATTAAAACTGTACTGGAAGGGATATACACTGGACTCCCATCATTAAACCATTATAATGTTGGTCCCTTGCATTGAGCAGGTTTTCTGTTTCTCTGTGGTCTCTTCTTCAGCTTCAGTCATGACCCACACGGTGAGATGCACCTCAATGACATCTTACAAGCTATAGTGCACTGCTATATAGACATCCAGGATGCTAATGCAGTCGGGCAGTGGTGGCACACGCCTTTAATCCCAGCACTCAGGAGGCAGAGGCAGGCAGATTTCTGAGTTTGAGGCCAGCCTGGTCTACAGAGTGAGCTCCAGGACAGCCAGGGCTACACAGAGAAACCCTGTCTCAAAAAACAAAACAAAACAAAAAACAAACAAAAAAAAAAAACCCCAGGAGCCTAACACACTTTCCTCCTGAATGCTCCAGGCCCTTTTCCCACCTGTATGGTCTCGACCCCCAGACTTCCTCATCTTCACTGGTTTAACTGTGTACTTGGTACGACTCTTCCAGGACACAAACTTGGCACTGCGGTCCGCAGACATATGCACTGGGCGGTAAGAGGGCGACACCAAGGCAGGGGGCAGCTGAAGGAGGACATTGCTCTGTATCTAGGGATTAAAGGAAATATTCTCTTTTAGAGAACCAAGCAAGAAAGCACCTAGACTAAGTTTAGCTTCCCAGAAACATCTCAGAACGCTGCCCCCTAATCTCCAACCTTCACAAATACCAGTGTAATGTGTTTATCCAGTTACTTGGTAATCACTTGGTAAACCTCTGATATAATTCTCCAAGGAAATGGTCTCCCTTTCATCATCTTCTAAATCCTTTCAAGTTCTTGCCTGGAAACCTTTCCTTCCCTGAAGAATTCACTTCTCCAGAGCTGGTAAACTCCACACACCTATCACCACCATCAGCAGTGGTGCCTTTTGCCCAATGCACGGTTTGAGGAATTTTCGAGTATGAATGGAAATGATTATTTTGCTTTTCCACTGGCTGTAGACTAAGTGTTTGGTTTAGCTTGAATTATAAAATATACATTCGCTAAATTCTGCCATGCTCAGCCTGAGAAATGCAGAGAAGCAAGATCAGTAATTTCTTTTCTTTTCTTTCTTTCTTTCTTTTGTGTGTGTGTGTGATTCACCATTGCCCACTACAGACCCACTGTTCGACAGTCCCTAATATCAGCAATAACCCAGTCGTACATTAAAACAGTTAAGAGCACTGGTTCTAGGAGGTAGAGGAAGCGCATAGAATGAGCGAGGCTCTAGGTTTAATCTGCAGTAGCAGGGCAAGTTGCGAAGCCCGTCTGTCTAGCCCCAGAAGGTGTAAGACTGCTGACCAGGTTTCTCATCCCCAAAATGTGCATAAGAACTCTCAGGAGGTCGGTTAATTCAGTCCTCTTCTCTGCCTGGTTTACGGCTGGCACCTTAATGTTACTTCTGCAACCTGTTTAGTAAAGGCTTGCAAAAGCACTTGGAAGCCCGTATCTGAGATCGGGATTGACGGAGAACGAAGGTCACGTGATCTCGCCTAGCCTTGCGGGATCCCGGACAGCCCAGGCGGAAAGAACCAATCCTAGTTCCCAGGTAAGCGGATTACCTGGGCAGCAGGGAGCAGAGTCGGAACCCGGGCGGTAATGGCCGCGGATGCCAGGCTCAAAGAGCGCAGAGCACTCGTCAGCGCACACAGCGCCATGGGCCGGCCGGGCTCCTCCGCGCCGTGCTCGCTTTTACCTTCATCCAGAGCCTGGCGCTCTGGGATGACGTTCCGGTCCCGGTCCCGTCGCTTTCCAATGACGCGAGAGAGGCGGGCACAGAACGGCAGCGCCGCAGGATACACGCTTTCTTGCCTCTCCAAAGAACAAGTTCTCAGCCAATCATCGGGGGGGGGGGTTGCTCGGGTCACGTGACGGGCGGCAGTCCCCGCCCCTTGGAGCCGTCAAAACAATTGCCTCGAGCGGCAGCCATGATAAATTTAAAGGGGCAGCACCCACGGAGGCGGTAGCCGGACCGGCAGACTGCAGGTGAGTCTTTGGGAGTACCCCTGGGGCTGAGAATTAAGATTACACTGACTCTTATTCCCACATTCCGGGACAAATGAATAAGTCCCTTCCTACTAACCTCAGAAAACTTTAGACTGACTCAAAAACTCCGCCCCCCCGCGATTCTTCCCCGCCCCTCGGCGTCCAGACAGTGGGATAACCTGCCCCGCCCCCTATGGGAACCCCTGACTGTGACCTCGAGCTGGTCTGATGTCGGGTCCCGGGCAGCAACTCTGTTCTCACTCACTCTGCCCTTCCTCTCCCCTCAGCCTTTGGCGATCTTACTCTGTCCTCACCCTCGGCCCTCGGGGCGAGGCAGGAACCTTAGACACTCCTGAACTGTGGGCCCTCAGGCTTCGGTAGCCTGCGCTCGGAGCCTTGCTCCGTGACCCCACTGTGCTCAGCAGATCTGCTATGCATCCCTGAACCATCCGGCACTTGCGAGACATTTTAAGGCGCCTGTTAGGTGATTATGTCAGACAAAGCTATGGAAGGAGGCGATTGCCGTAATCCTGTTGGGAATCCTAACCGGGTCTCCCTTCTCAGGGACACCACACCCCTTGCTGCAGGTCTCCTTATCGGGAGAAAGTAACTGCACCGAGCTGGAATGAGGAGAGTGACTTAAGGAAGAAGGGACATTAGTACAAGTCTTTGAAGAACCTGTAGGCTGGAGGAGGGAGGGTGTTTGTCCTGGGTGGGGCTCCGTGCCAGGTCCTCTGAGAGGCTGTGAGGTGGTGACAGAGAAGGGGTGGGACTGCCGGACTTCTGGACTTTGGGCAGTACAAAGCCTTCTAAATCCTTAGTTTCAGGTCAGAGTTTCTTCCGGGCTCTGGCCTGGGAGCCGCCTGAAGCCAAGAGCTTCTGCTCTGTAAGCAGGTAAGGAGACTTCAGGGATGAGTTTGGAGGAAGTAGGAAGACCGGCTGAATTCGGGGGGGGGGGGGGGGAGTGAGGCCAGAAGGTGGTTTGGAAGGAGATCAGCAGGTTGGGAGGTGCTGGGCTTAGTGCCTTTGCTGATGCAGCCTGAAGACCTTGAACCTTCCAGAGCCTTGTCATGACGGCTGCTGTTTCCTGTACTCCCACATCCCTAACCTTGGGTCCTTCCCCTTTATTGGGACACTGCTTTCTGCACAGCTCTCCCACAAGTCCTCTGTGATTCTTACAATGCTTCAGATCCCCTGCTTCCTTTCCCTAACCTATGCTCTGTCTCCAATTGCCAAGTCCTGAATTCCTCTAGCTCCAAGCCTGCCCGATTGTCCTACAGATCTCTATCCAGGTTAATTCCTCTCCCTCACCTTAGTTTTATGGTCAGTGCCGTGGAACTCCTCCTCTTTCATCAGCTTAGCCATGGGGTCGGCCATACTCTTTTCCCTTTGCGGGATGCCCACCAATCTCTAGTAGTATGTCTTTTCTCTGCCCCACCTGAACTCTGTGGTTTCTCTTTAGCCTAGGATGTCAGGCTTGGTGTTGGGGCAGCGGGATGAGCCTGCAGGGCACCGGCTCAGTCAAGAGGAGATCTTGGGCAGCACCAAGGTGGTGAGCCAAGGGCTGGAGGCCCTACACAGTGAACATCAGGCAGTGCTGCAGAGCCTGTCCCACACCATTGAGTGTCTGCAACAGGGAGGCCATGAGGAAGGACTGGTCCATGAGAAGGCCCGGCAGCTGCGGCGGTCTATGGAGAACATCGAGCTGGGGCTGAGCGAGGCCCAGGTAAGAATAAGGGGGGATGCCAAGTGTTCCAGTGACATGATGCAAGTTTGGGGGTCTCCTTGTCCTAGAAACTTGGATTTGTTGATTCGTTAAATGTTCATTAAGTGACTACTGTGTGTCAACTCTTCTGCATGCTGGTGGTGCAGTATAGAACACCACAGCACAGTTCTTCTCGGAGCTGATATTATAGCTGGGAGAGTCAGCTAGAGCTCAGGTAAATATGTAAATGATTTACTGGGCCAGAGTGATCATTGCTAAGGACAGAACAAAGACAAAGAAAGAAGGGAAGGGGCTGGAGGGATGGCTGAGGGGTTAAGAGCTATGTGCTCTTCTAGAGGTCCTGAGTTCAAGTCCCAGCAATGGTGGCTCACAACCATGTAATGGGATCTGATGCCCTCTTCTGGTGTGTCTGAAGAGTGACAGTGTACTCATATGCATCAAATAAAGACATAAAGCTTTAAGAAAGGAGGGAAGTAGGAAGAGGATACAGAGCTGTCATAAAATCCCTCACTTAAAAGGTGATGTTTGAGCAGAGAGGGTGAGGATGCGCACCATGGGATTGATGGTCCAGCAGGCAGCACAGGCACACAGGCCTTGCTTGGAGCCTGGCTCATAGGTTTAGTGATTTGCAGAGCTGCTGTGGGTTCCTGCAGGGTGCAAAGTGAGTGAGGGCACAATGTAGATAACTCAGGAGGAGGAGGGATGCCATGGGAGACATCTACAGAGAGTGTGGAGCTGGGAGGCTGTCCTCAGGTTGAGAGAGCTGTTGGGATGTCTGAGGAGTGATGGGATTCGGCCTGGATCATCTGCTCTCTGGATGAGAGTAGAACTAGAGACTAAGGGCAGAGACCAGGGAGGCCTGGAGCAGGCTGCTGCTGTCTGAGTGGGAACTGGAAGATTGGCGTCTAATGGGCGGGGTGACAGCTGGGGTTAGAGTATCCATTTAATTCCATTCATTCATTTATAGATTTATTCATTTATGTTATGTATGTGAGTACACTATTGCTGTCTTTGGACACAGAAGAAGAGGGCATCAGATCCCATTACAGATGGTTGTGAGCCACCATGTGGTTGCTGAGAATTGAATTCTGGAAGAGCAGTCAGTGCTCAGAACCTCTGAGCAGTCTCTCCAGCCTGAGTATCTCTCTTTCTTAACTCCATTCATTTTTTTTTGTGTATGTGTTTTGTCTGCATCTATGTCTATATACTCCCCGTAATCCTGGTATGTGTAGAGGCCAGAAGAGGCCATTGGATCCCCTGGGACTGCAGTTACAGGTGGTTGTGAGCCAACATGTTGGTGCCAGGAATTGAACCCAGGCCCTCAGGAAGAGCAACCAGTGCTCTTAATCACTGAGACATCTCTCCAGCCCAGTATTTCTCAACCTGTGGGTTGTAACCCTTGGGAGGTCAAATGACCCTTTCACAAGGGTCACCTATCAGACATGCTGTATATCAGATATTTACATTACGATTCATAACATAGCAATATTAGTTATGAAATAGCAATGAAATAATTTTATGCCTGGGGGTTAGCCACAACTCGAGGAACTGCATTAAAGGGCCACAGCATTAGGAAGGTTGAGAGCCACTGCTCCAGCCTCGGAGCATCTGTTTATGATACGTCTCTTTTTTGGTTGTTGGTTTTCAAGACAGGGTTTCTCTTTGTAGCCAAGGCTTTCCTGGAACTCACTTTGTAGACGAGGCTGGCCTCGAACTCAGAAATCCACCTGCCTCTGCCTCCCGAGTGCTGGGATTAAAGGTGTGTGCCACCATGTTCGGCTTATGATACATCTCTTGCCACTCACTGCCGCTTGTTGCTTCCTCTCTGTCATCTTCCGGAAGGCCACCTGTCCCCTGAATGCTCTTATCCAAAAGCCTGGAGCTCATATGATGTTCCCACCTAGGTGATGCTGGCGCTGGCTAGCCACCTGAGCACAGTGGAGTCTGAGAAGCAGAAGCTGCGAGCCCAAGTGCGGCGGCTATGCCAGGAGAATCAGTGGCTCCGGGATGAGCTGGCGGGCACTCAGCAGCGCCTGCAGCGCAGCGAGCAGGCTGTGGCTCAGCTAGAGGAAGAGAAGAAGCACCTGGAGTTCCTGCGGCAGCTGCGGCAGTATGATGAGGACGGCCACGGCATGGTGAGCATGTGAGAGTGGGCCGAAAGCTCTCGTTCTCAGTTACCAGGATGTGTGGCAAAGACAAACGGTCAGACAGCTGGAACCCAGAATCCTAAGGGCTACAGTCAGGGAGAGCACAGCCCACTTAGGGAGGAGACTCCCTTACGGTCTTCTCTCAGTGAGCTGGTGCTTATGTATCCCTGTGCCTGTGCCGAGTGAGTGCAGAGAGGAGGAAAAGTGCCTGCCTTCTCAGGTCTGTGCAGAACTGGGCTCACACACAAGGACATGGATGTGACTAGACAAAGCAGCAAGCACACAGTGTGGATGTGGCTCCGTCAGATAGAGGAGCCACATAGATAGGTCCCTGAGGACTGGCATGGTCAGAAGGGTTCAGAGAGGAGGTGGGGTACAGAGTTGGGAGGTAGTTATAACCATGTGTTCATTTTTTTTTTTAAAGATTTGTTTATTACTATACATAAGTACACTGTAGCTGTCTTCAGACACACCAGAAGAGGGCGTCAGATCCCATTACAGGTGGTTGTGAGCCACCATGTGGTTGCTGGGATTTGAACTCAGGACCTTCTAAGGAAGAACAGTCAGTGCTCTTACCCACTGAGCCATCTCACCGTGTTCATTTAAGTGGGGTAGAAGTTGTGCTGGGCTGGGCGTGGTGGCGCATGCCTCTAATCCCAGCACTTGAGAGGCAGAGGCAGGCAGATTTCTGAGTTCGAGGCCAGTCTGGTCTACAGAGTAAGTAAGTTCCAGGACAATCAGGGCTACACAGAGAAACCCTGTCTTGAAACCACCCCCGCCCCCAAAAAAGAAGAAGTTGTGCTGGATTTTCAATGATGATGTGGGGAAAGAGGAGCTTGCTGGCCTGGAGGAGGAATTATAGTTAACAGTCCAGGGCTAGCCGGAGTGCTGTTCTGTCCAGGGGATGGAGAGATGATTTACCTGGGACACACAGATAAGCCTCTGTGTAAGGCTACCATTCCCGAAGAAGAAAAGCACATTTTCCATTGTGGAAATGTGTTAGACAGTGAGGGCTGGGCCCTCAGAGATGGTAAGCCCAAGGCAGAGCTAGACACTGTGGGTCAGTAAGAGCAGACATACTCCTTCCCCTCAGGAGAGACAGGAGAGACGTATAATCAGTGTAAGTGCACAGGGATCGCATGGCTATAATTGCAAAAGGTGAGCATTAGAGAGAGGGAGAACAGAGTGTTAGAGAGCTTTCGGGATGAGAAATAGAGTTAAACTATTTTGTCTATGACATCCCTGGCTTTCCCATCCAGGAGACCTGTGCATGACTGGTCAGCTGCTGGTCTTTCCCAGGGACAGAAGCTTTCAGCCCCATTGCTTGGTGGGTTTGTGGCTTAGAAGAACCCATGAAGCGGCCCTTGGGGTCTGGCATGCTGTCCCTTTTCTTCCAGGAGGAGAAGGAGGGAGAGGCCACCAAAGATTCTCTGGATGACCTGTTCCCCAATGAGGAGGAGGAGGACTCCGGCAACGACTGTGAGTTTGCCTGTGGGGCTGCAGGGTGCGGGCAGCAGGAAGCTGCTTCAAGCTGTGGCCCAGTCTGAGTAGCATCTCCACGTCCAGAGATAAGTTGTCTATTCTGGAGACTAGGCAGACTCCAGCCTAGGACTTGAGTCCCTCCCTCCTCTGTACCCATCAGCACTTAATGAGTGTGCTATGTACGAGGATTACCGAGATGAAAGTAAGTTTGCAGTCTAGCAGAGAATAACCCTGGGCTGGAGCCACAAGGATTCCTCACACCTTTCATGTTTTTGCTTTGCTGGATACCCCTAGCAAATGTTAGTTGAGTGACTTACTGAGCGAATAAATGGGATTGTGATGGGCACAGGTGCAAGGGTGTGCTTAAGAGAACAGCAGTGGTGTGGAGTCTCCTTTGAGAGCCTAGTGGGGAGCAGCCAAGAGACAGGGAGGGCAGAGGGGAGGGCAGGCAGCAAGGGAAAAGGAGAAGTCCTCTGAGGAAATGCCTTGTCTCTTTGGGGATGAGTTAGTGTCCCGTGGTCAGGGTGCTGCAGCGGCCCAGCAGGGTGGATATGAGATCCCAGCAAGGTTGCGGACCCTGCACAACCTGGTCATCCAGTATGCAGCTCAGGGTCGCTATGAGGTGGCGGTGCCACTCTGCAAGCAAGCGCTAGAGGACCTGGAGCGCACATCTGGCCGAGGTCACCCTGATGTGGCTACCATGCTCAACATCCTGGCTCTGGTGTACCGGTGAGCACTGCCGTCCTCTGCTGTCTACAGCAGCTTTCATCCTACCTTCCTCTGCTCTCTGCTGGGCCTCCCAGGGATACCCTGCAAGGCTTTGTCCCCACACTGGACCCCTCCCTCCAGTCCTGAACTCCCACTCCCCCACACACAAACCTCATCTCTCAGACTCTGTTTCTCTGGCCTCTCTGGAGAGAGTGTGTGCCTCATTCTGTTTGTGGCTCCTGCTTATGAGGACTTGTGACTTCTTCTTGCGATGGCAGTGTCTACAGCCTGGTGTGTCGTGAAGTTTTCTTCCTGTCCTCTCAGTCTCTAAGTGTGCCTCAGTTCTCTCGGAGGAAGGAAGGGAGGGAGGGAGGAGATGGTATGGGGGCGGGGTTCACACTCACGCTCATCCTTTCTGCTGCTTTCCAGGGACCAGAATAAGTACAAGGAGGCTGCTCATCTGCTGAACGATGCTCTCAGCATCCGGGAGAGCACCCTGGGCCGGGACCACCCAGCCGTCAGTATTCCCGCCCACTCCGCCCCCTCTGTCTCTGCTGTGTTGGCCTGTTAGTCCTCTGTGTGCTGCCCTCAGTCCACTCACCACGTGTGTAGGAAGGAGGCTCGAGAGCTTTCGGCCTTCACCCAGTGAACTCTGGCTCTCAGTTCTCTGAGGCCCAGTGACTCCTGTTTGTGTTGCTTACATTTTATATTAGGGTTTAGCAATTGTACAGAATAACAAGGTTTAATTGAGATATTTTCTTTCAAAAAGTCCTTTTCCCTTTATTTTATTTTTATGTGTCTGGGTAGTTTGCCTGCATGTATGTCTGTGCACCGTGGGTGTACAGCGCCTATAGAGGCCAGAGGAGAGCATCCTATATGGGTGCCGGGAATTAGAGGTAGGTCCTCTGGAAGAGCAGCCAGTGAGTGCACTTAGCCTCGGAGTCATCTCCCCAGCATGTCTGTAAAGTACTCTGCCCACATCTGTCCCTCCTTACTCCCCTTTCTTAACCTACTTTCCCTCATGGGGTTTTAGGAACCCAGGGCCTTGCCATGTTAGAGCAGCAGTCTCTTGCCTAGCTTGAACTTAGTGAGGCAATACACCTAGACCTTCGACTCTCTTTGTATGACAAGTGTTTTTTCTTGGAATTTAATTTACAGTTAGTATATCTTCCCTATACATATAACCCCCTGAAGTGTAACGAGACAACACTCTAATGGATATAATAGAGACAGAAAGTAATTTTTTATTACATGATTCACTCAATACAATGTAAAAAATAACCGAGTACAACTTCCTAGAAAATATAACAAAATAATCTGATGTTGGACAGAGAAACACTGTCTCAAAAAAAAACCCCCAAAAAACAAAAACCCAAGATTCTAACGTTGGATTTATAGAAGTGCTAAGACAAAAAGCAGAAGCCATATGGGTAGCTTTTTTTTTTTTTTTTTTTTTTTGGGTTTTGAGACAGGGTTTCTCTGTGTAGCCCTGGCTGTCCTGGAACTCACTTTGTAGACCAGGCTGGCCTCGAACTCAGAAATCCACCTGCCTCTGCCTCCCAAGTGCTGGGATTAAAGGTGTGCGCCACCATGCCCGGCTTTGGGTAACCATTTTATTACTAATATAACAGGTTTTTTTCCCCACAATGCTCTGGTTGTTTTGGAACTTGCTGTGTAGATCAGGCTGACCTTGAACTCCCAGAGATCTGCCTGCTTCTGCCTTTTGAGTGCTGGGATTAAGGGCGTACACACCACGCCTGGCCTAAAATGCAGCATTATTATAGGTATTCACAGGCCATTTTTATTTGTATAAAAGAGGAAGAGTCTAGAAATGTGCACTGGCAAGATGGCTCAGGCAGTAAAACTGCACGTTGCCAGGCCTGATGACCTGAGTTCAATCCTCAAACTTCCATGGTGGAAGGAAGGATACATACATACATACACATACATTTAAAAGCTTTGAAAATAAGTTGGTAGCTGGAGGTGTGGCTCAACAGTTAGGAGAGTGGACTGCTCTGTCAAAGGACCTGGCTTCAGTTCCCAGAGCCCACATCAGGTGACTCAAAGCATCTGGTACCTCTGGTCTCCCATGGTACATCACAGACACACACACACACACACACACACACACACAGAGACAGACACACACACATACATACACACACAGACACACACAGACACACATACAGACACACACAGACACACACATACATACACAGACACACACACACACACATCATTAAGACTTTTTTTTAAAAGATAAAGTTCTAGAAAACAGCTTTGAGTAGGGACAGAGTGCCAAGCAACTGCTGGGTTGTCCAAGTTGAGAAAATGGGGGCCATCACAGCTTTGGAAATGAGGTGACCTTGTGAGAACAGTTCCCTGTGATGTCCCATTAGCCAGGCAGGGATGCTGCATCTCAGTGGCACCAGGACCTTGACCTCCTCCTAGTGATGCCAGTGCTTCTGCCCCTTGCTCACAGGTCCAGGGGTGTTCCAAAGTCTCCAGAGTCCTATAACACACGCACACTACCCATGGCTTTCCTGTTTCCCCTTGCTAAAAGCACTGGACTGCAGCCAGAAACCACCATCAGAAAATTTTCAAAGTACCTCTAGGGGGCGATACCTCACCCCATAGAGCTTCAGCCGTTTTGTTCATAGTTTCTCATTCCAGACTTTGGCTCTGGTGGTACAATGTCTCTGTCTGTCTGTGTCCTTTTTGAAGTTACTACGGGGGCTGGGGCGGGGGGGGGGGGGAGTTATCCAGAGGTCAGAGGACAATCAGCTTGCTGGAAATGGTTCTCCCCGTGTCCCGTGAATTTAGGTCCGCAGACTTGGCAGCAAGCGTTTTCCCTGCCGAGCCATCTGGGGTGTAATGGGGGTTGGCCCTCTTTGCAGGTGGCTGCCACACTCAACAATCTGGCTGTGCTGTACGGCAAACGCGGTAAATACAAGGAGGCAGAGCCACTGTGCCAGCGGGCACTGGAGATCCGAGAGAAGGTGCCCACCAACTTCCCCATCCTCCCTGGTCCCCCTCCTCCCCTTTACAGCTTCTTATCTTCTTCCCTCTTTTCCTTCTCCTCATGTGCGTGCACACACATAATTATGCTCTTTCTCAGGTCTTGGGCACTGACCATCCAGATGTGGCAAAACAGCTGAACAACTTGGCCCTCCTATGTCAAAACCAGGGCAAGTACGAGGCGGTGGAACGCTATTATCAGCGGGCACTAGCCATCTATGAGAGCCAGCTAGGGCCAGACAACCCTAATGTAGCTCGGACCAAGAATAACCTGGTAAGGAAGGAAGAGACAGGAGGGTGGAAGGGGAGTGGGTGGGAAAGGCCTCCCACATGGGTCCTGGACTCAGAAAGCCTCAGAATGGAGCACGCTCCTTGGCCAACTTGGTGCCTGTCTCTATGGCTACCTCTGAGAAGGAAGGGTCTGCTTCAATCTGCTGACAGAGGCTCCCAGTCGCATTGGGAGCTGGGCAAGAATAACTAACTCTGTAATGAGAACAGGTTGAATGAGCAGGGTCTCTGGAGCCAGATGCCAAGTGGAGCTGCCTGAGTCTGGCTGAGACCTGCCTTCTTCATCTCTTGCTCCTGGGTTGCTGTTTCCTAGGCTTCCTGCTACCTAAAGCAGGGCAAGTACTCTGAGGCCGAGGCTCTGTACAAAGAGATCCTGACCTGTGCCCATGTGCAGGAGTTCGGGTCTGTGGATGGTGAGTGGGTGGGAAGGTCTGGGAGCGGGGTAGATCAGGGACCATACACAGGCTGTAGGGACAGCCACACCCCCTCAGTCCAGCTCCATTGGCCTGTGGGTTCTGAATCCCCACACATGTCCTGGTCTGTTCTCCTACCTCCTCATGCGCTATCTCATCCTCAGATGACCACAAGCCGATCTGGATGCATGCTGAGGAACGGGAGGAGATGAGCAGGGTGAGTGGGGCTACCCGGGCACTGGCAGCTCGCAGGGCCTCTGCCTTAAGCCTGTCTTAGCTTAGCTATTCACTCACTTGGCCAGCCCTCAGTGCACAATGCCTTCCCCTACTCAGTCTGCACCTTAGCCCGTGCCCACCTGCCTCCTAGCATCTTTCTGTTCTCATCCCCAGAGCCGGCCCCGTGACAGCAGTGCGCCCTATGCAGAGTACGGAGGGTGGTACAAGGCCTGCAGAGTGAGCAGGTGAGCTGCCAGGGGTCAGAGGCTCCTCTGAGGCTCCTCTGTCCAGCCTCCTGATCTCAGAGCCTTCTCACAGCCCTTTCTCTGCCCCTCTCCTGCCCTTTTCCATTGTTCTGTTTTGTAGCACTTACACGTCTGCAGGGCCTGTGTGTGCTTGACAAGTGCTCTGCTGCTGGGCTATGTTCTCACTCCATTTCTGTATCCTCCTCCCTGCAGCCCCACAGTGAACACTACTCTGAAAAACCTAGGGGCTCTGTACAGGCGCCAGGGGAAGCTGGAGGCAGCCGAGACCCTGGAGGAATGTGCTCTGCGCTCCCGGAAACAGGTCAGGAGCCCACACCACAGGGCCATGGTACTTGCTTGCTCAGGAGGCTGAGGTAGAAGGGAATTCCAGGCCAGCCATGGTCTTTACTAAGATCCTGCATCAGGAGTGGCTAGCGCAGTAACTCAGAGCCCTTGCTGTTGCTGCCCAGAACCCAGGTTCAGTTCCCAGCACCCATGTCAGGCAGCTCACAACGGCCTGTAACTCAAGTCCTGGGGGATCCAGTGGTCTCCGGCCTCCATGGGTATTGCACTCATGTGATGCACACATATCACCCAGGCACGCAGGCATTTTTTTTCTGAGACAGGGTTTCTGTGTATATCCCTGGCTCTGTAGACTCTATGGAAATGAACTCAGAGATCTGAGATCCGCCTTCCTGCCTGTTTTCCAAGTACTAGGATGAAGGGTGTGGCCAGGCAGTGGTGGCACACGCCTTTAATCCCAGCACTCAGGAGGCAGAGGCAGGCGGATTTCTGAGTTCGAGGCCAGCCTGGTCTACAAAGTGAGTTCCAGGACAGCTAGGGCTATACAGAGAAACCCTGTCTCGAAAAAAAACAAAAACAACAAAAAAAGAAAGGTGTGTACCGCCACCACCCAGCCGATAAATATATCTTAAAAAAAAAAAAGACCCTGCCCCAAAGAAAAATACAAGTCCAGATGGCAGGGCCAAGAAGGAAGGGCCTGGGGACAAGGACTCAAGGGACTTCTTGGGTTTCTTGTGCATGTGCTGAGAGAGGGACCAAGTCTTATGGCCGTGGTAGTTTTTAAGAAAGTTCTCACTCATGCTGGCTGGAGAGATGACTCAGCAGTTAAGAGCACTGACTGCTCTTCCAGAGAGCCTGAGTTCAAGTCCCAGCAATCACAAGGTGACTTACAACCATCCGTAATGGGGTCCGATGCCCTCTTCTGGTGTGTCTGAAGACAGCAACAGTGTACTCATATACATATAATAAATAAATCTTTAAAAAGAAAAGAAAAAAGGAAAACAAAAAGAATGTTCTCACTGCAAATTTGCCGCTTGTGTCAGGTGCAGATCTAAGATTTCTTTCATAGCTGGTATGGTGGCTTGCGCTTGTAATTCCAGTACTCAGGTGGCTGAGGCAGAGTAGTTACTATGAGTTTGAGGCCTTTTCTCAAAAAATCCAAACCAGGGCAGGTGTGAGCTGACTTAAAAGTGGCCTTTCACTCTGGGCCATAGCTACCACATATAAGTCTGTAAGGATGTACTGGAGCCACACAGAGCAGATCTGTCCAGCCGCTGAGTGAGGCGCATAGTAAGGAGGGGAGACACTGTCCCTGCACTGGCTGCCGAGAGGAAAAAGAGCGAGGTGAGCCACATCCTGGGACTTAGGGAGTGTGAGGGCCCAGCTCCTTCCTTTTACTGTATTCTTCTCTCAGATATTGCATCCCAACTACAGTCTCCTGCCCTCCCTCTCCTCCCCACCCCCTCCATTTCCCTTCAGAAAAGAGCAGGCCTCCCAGGGAGAGCAACCCTCAGAGGTTGGACTAGGCAAGTCAGTATGAGGAAAAGAGTCAGAGCCTCTGCTCCCGGTGTTAGGAACCCCACAAGAACACCAAGCTACACAACCGTACCATGTACGCAAAGGACCTAGCTCAGACCCATACGAGGCTCCCTAATTGTCACTTCAGTCTCTGTGAGCCCCTATGAGCCCTGGGTAGTAGATTCTGTGGACCATGTTTTACTGATGTCATTGATCCCTCTGGTTGCTACAGTCCTTCCTGCCCCCCTTCTGAGGGATTCCATGATGTTTGGCTGTGGGTCTTTCCATCTGCTCACATCAGTCGCTGGATGAAGCCTCTCTGAAGATGATTATGCTAGGCTCTAGCCTACAAGGACAGCAGAATATAAGCAGCATTCATTTCATTGCCCCCCGCCCCCAGCCTTGTTTGATTCTATCTTACCCTAGGTTATCCAGCCTCTGGTCCTGGCCCTCCAGGCAGTGTCAGGGATGAGCACCGACTCATGGCATGGGGCTTAAACTGGGCCAGTCACTGGTTGGCCCCCACCAGTTCTGCACCACCTTTACCTTAGCACATCTTGTAGGCAGGACAAACTAACTGTACATAGAAGATTTTGTGGCCAGGTTGGTGTCCCAGTTCCTCCATTTTCCCAGTATAGAAGGTGGTTCAGGCTCTGTGTCTCTCAGTACCAGGGGTCTATGCTAGGGTCACCCTCATAGATTCCAGAGAGTTTCCATTGCATGAGGTTTCTAGGTTACCCCTGAAATGATCCTCAATTCCAACCTTCTCTCTCAGTACTCGTTCTTTTACAGTTGTGTGTGTGTGTGTGTGTGTGTGTGTGTGATTTGGCCTGCACATGTGTCTGCATGCATGCAGTGCTCACTGAGATCAGAAGAGAGCACTGAATCCCCAGCTCTGGGGTTACAGGCCTTGTAACTTGTGAGCTGCCACGTAGGTGCTGGGAACTGAATCTGTGTCCTCTGGAAGAGCAGCTTATAAGGCTGGGCTGTGTTCCTAACATCTCCTCCTCTTTCTTCCAGGGTACTGACCCCATCAGTCAGACCAAGGTGGCAGAGCTGCTCGGGGAAGGAGATGGTAGAAAGGCCATCCAGGAGGGTCCTGGAGACAGCGTGAAGTTCGAGGGAGGTGAAGACGCATCAGTGGCTGTGGAGTGGTCAGGGGTAAGTCTGCTCACTACTACTGTCCTGAATTCTGAAGCTGTCTTTCCCCAAGTTTGTACAGGGTATGAGTCATGTAGTACCCACCAGTTAGCCCATCCTTTCAGGCCTGGCCCTGAGAATCTGTTATTTATTTGTTTGTTTGTTTATTGTTATACATAAGTACACTGTAGCTGTCTTCAGACACACCAGAAGAGGGAGTCAGATCTCATTACGGGTGGTTGTGAGCCTCCACGTGGTTGCTGGGAATTGAACTCAGGACCCTTGGAAGAGCAGTCAGTGCTCTTATCCACTGAGCCATCTTGACAGCCCCTGGGAATCTCTTCTTTTGGTTTTTCAAGACAGGGTTTCTCTGTGTAGCCCTGGCTGTCCTGGAACTCACTCTGTAGACCTGGCTGGCCTCGAACTCAGAAATCCGCCTGCCTCTGCCTTCCGAGTGCTGGGATTAAAGGCGTGCACCACCACGCCTGGCTGGGAATCTGTTCTTGATGAGGCCATTGCTTTCAATCACTGGGCTTCAGGAAAGGGAATAAATGGCAGGAATAGACTTAGAAGCTGGGTGACATGGGACCTTGGGTTCCCAATGCCTGTCTCTTCCCAACAGGATGGCAGTGGCACCCTCCAGAGGAGCGGCTCTCTGGGCAAGATCCGGGATGTGCTTCGTAGGAGCAGTGAGCTACTGGTGAGGAAGCTCCAGGGGACGGAGCCGCGACCTTCCAGGTACATGACAAGTGACAAGGGGTAACTATGACAAAGCAGGTCAGCAGGCCTGGCCTGCAGCACCTCCTGGTGCCGGAGAAATGTCCTAGAGTGTCCTACACAGAGGAGCAATGGGGGCCTCACTTCTCTTTTTCTTTGCAGCAGCAGCATGAAGCGGGCGGCCTCGCTGAACTACTTAAACCAACCCAATGCAGCCCCCCTCCAGGTGAGCGTGCTGAGGGACACCCTAGGGCCGAGGGAGGAAGGGCTCCCCAAGGCAGTCCCAGGGGCAACTGGGAAGGTGGAAGACTCACCATAGTGAAGGTGGCCTGGGAGACTGGAGCTCTTCAGGAGTCAGACTGACAGCATGGCATCGGAGGTGCTGGGCATCGAGAGACAGGGGCAGTGGGGGACACATGTCTAATCTCAGAGCTGGGGAAGCAGAGGCAAGTGGGACTCTGCATTTAAAGCCAGCCTGGTCTACAGAGTTCCAGCACGGACAGGGTGACACAGAAACCTGGTTTGAAAGAGAAGAGAAAGACAGACAGACAGATAGACAGACAGAGACAGAGAGAGAGAGAGTTTCTGGCTAAAGGATTCAGTCAGAATTATTCAGGAGAGTACCAGCCACTGGTGCTCTCTAAGCTGGTAATAATTCAGAGTGACTTAGAGCTGCTGGCCGTGTCTTACTCCTTCCCTTGAGGTCTCAGTGAGGAAGTAGGAACACCAGCAGCATGAAGTCTCCCTTAGAGAAAGCAGGCAACACTGCCAGCCAGTTCAACACAGTGAGCTCTTGGGTCAGCTCATTCACTGTGCAAGCCAGCATTCTTGCCCAGGTTTCGTCCCGTAGCTCCTCCAGTAGACCGTGCCTAAGCAAAGTCCTAGAGCTTAGGTTGAGGTTAGAAATTCCATCTTTAGTCTCTGCAGAGCAGGCAGACTCCAGGAGTTTGCAGTGATGTGTGGTTGCTGGTCTCTTTCAGGTCTCCCGGGGCCTCAGCGCCAGCACTGTGGACCTTTCTTCAAGTAGCTGACATTCAACTCCCTCTTTTAGTCTGCTGGGTCCCCACAGCCCTTACAGCATTCCCCATGGCTCCTGTCTCTTCCCCAACTCAATAGGATGGTGAAGAGGGAGCGGTGTATGTGGTAGATTGCTGCTTCTAGGGTCTAGGCTCCTTCCCTGGGAACCCCCCTTCGGAAGGGCCCTCAGGATAACATGATCTCTACTTTGGAGTCCTCTAGAGTAGCTGACTGAGGCTCCCAAGGTGGGAGAAAGTGGGTCTGCACCTCAGGGATGCGCCTGATGCTGGCTCTTCTGTCAGTTTGGGGCTGGCCAACTGGGCTGCCTTGCCCTGGTCTCTTTTACCCTCTGCTGCCTCACTACAGGTCCACATATTTCACTGTTTCTTTAATAAATGAACCAGGTAACATTTTGTGTTCGGAGTCTTCATTGAAGACGTTGTTCAGGACCCTTCCTAGAAGGATGAGGGCAGTGGTAGTGTGCAGGACTGTTGAATTCTTGGCTCAATGGTTCCCTCCGTGTTTGTACCCTCTTTAGCAGGGCCTGGAGGAAGACTTCTGGGGGATGGGGAATGAGGCACACAAGAAGAAGGTGCTGTGGACGGGGTTGTCAGGGACATGTGGTGGCCATGTGGCAGGACCCTGGAGTCCTGGCGCCACTTCTCCTGCCTGTGAGGCCCTCTGTGGCTTCCTTCCCCCCTCCCAGCTGCTTGGGGGAAGGGAGGTCTAAGCAGGCCTGGGGGGCCCTCCAGAGCCAGAAGGGGGACAAGGCGCTATCCATCCTCTCTTGCATATCCTGGAGGCCTGTCAGCAGCTGGGGCCCATCTTCTAAAGCTTGACTTCTTCTGACCCGCCTCCCACACCCCTTGCTGCTTTCACAACAAAGAAAGAATGTGGGGGTGGTGGCGCTGGGGGTGGAGGGTGCCTGGAACAAGGGCTGCGTTGGGCCTCCCCACAGCTGGAGATTTGGCCATGCCCTGACACAGCCCAGACTGCTTGGAGATGGACTTGGGATGTATGTCTGTTTAATAGCTCTCGCTGGGGGTTGGAGCCCAGGGTTTCTACCTTGGGTTCAGATTTGTCCAGTGTCACGCACGCCCCTCCCCCTCCCTGGCTACATCTGTTCCACCGGGCACCACAGCTGTGCCCTCCTTGTCTTCTGAGACATCCTGGCTATGTCCTCCTTGCCTTCTTCTGAGACACCCTGCTGGTCTGTCTCATGCAGCACTTTGGGTTGCTTAACTCCAGCAACTTGGAGAATTCTGGGCAAACTATTGCTCCAGATCTCCAGGTAGGTTCAGAGGGCCTAACGGAGTTCTGAGAGTCACTTTGGTTCTCTTGCGTCCCAGTGGATAGATTAGGCGGTGGGAACAACACCCAGGTCTCCGGCACTCCCCTAAGACGGCCACTGCTGCTCCCCCCCCCCCCCATCATTCCCCAGATCCTTCTTTCTATTGCCAGCTCCTCCCCTCGACGGCGGGGAAGGGGGCGTCAGGGGGCGGGGCGCCGTGCAGGCGGAGAGGAGGGGGCGTCGGGGGCGTGGCTTGGCTGCGGCGGCGGCGCGCTCGAGGGCTTGGATGTACGGGGCGCGCGCGGCTCCAGCTCCGGACGCCTCGGGCTCGGGCTGTAGCTGCTGCGGCGGCCCCCGCGCTCCGGTCCGCGCGCCCGCTCGCCGTGTGCCTTGAACCTCGCTGCTCGTCTGCAGCCCGCCAGGATGGGAGCCCGCCCGCTGACTCTGCTCAGAGCCCTGCTTCTGCCGCTGCTGGCCGGTGAGTCCCCCGAGAACCGGGAGGATCCGAGCTGTGCTTTGAGAAGCGCGGGAGTCCCGGGGGCTGGAAGGGCCCTGGAGAGGTGGGCTGGGCAGTTGGGGAGGTGGAGAGGCTCGCTAGGGGCTCGAGGATCCTGGGTTGGCGACGCCCCCTACGCGGTGGCGACACGGTGCACTGGGGCGCGGGGACGCGTTTGCTGTGAGTTCTCTCCGCCCGATCCGAGAGTTTGCTCGAGCGTTGCCCGGAGTCGCTGGCTCCCAAGCTCTGCTAAGATCTCCCTTTTGGAGAAGCAGTGCCCTCCCATCCCGTGAAAAGGTGCGGACGCGGACACCCAGGAATGCCCCGGGCCTTGGAGCCCAGATGAGGGGGATAGGCCTGGCTCCCGATCCCGTCCGAGCTGACATGGGGCGCGCCTGGCGCGGAGCTTTGTTACCTATGCCGGCCCGACGCGCCCGGGTCCCTCCCTGCAAGTTCCGGGGCAAAGCTGGAACCCCAGATGGCCCTGCGGGTGAGGGCAGGTTAGACTGAGAAGTGCCTAATCTTCTCCTCCAACTAGGCCTTGAGCCTACTCGGTGCCAGGGTCGTATCCCTGGAGCGGAGGGTCCCAGGCTGTAGTGGTGACTAATGAGTGAAGGCCGCTGCCAAAATCGGGCATGGCCGGCTTGCCAAGGTGCGGACGGGCTTTGCTTTGCTGTTTCCTGGATTTCCATCCTGTCCGTGTGTCCGTGTTCTCGGAGGAAAGGATTGTCTCTCTTCCTAAGGGCAGAAAGGCAAAGAGAGAGATAGAACGAGAGAGAGAGAGAGAGAGAGAGAGAGAGAGAGAGAGAGAGAGAGAGAGAGCGCCCAACTCTGGCTTTTCGTGAAGGGTCTCTCTACTTTGGTGAGGGTGTGGCCCCCCCGCCCCCCCCCCCCATCTCCAGGGCAAACAAGGGGCACCCTGTCCCGCAGACTTTTATTTCCTGGCTGATCACACCTGAGAGTCGGTCACAACTAAGGTGTTGTAAGTGACTTAACCGGAAATCGCCAAGCCACCCATATACCCAGTCTGCTGGTCCAAATGACTCCCTCCTTACCTTCCAAGACAAAACTACCAGTGGTGGTCTGCGGAAACAGCCCTCCTTGGGGAGACAGTCTGCGGGGGTGGGGGTGGGGGTGTCTTAGTCCTTAACCTAAAAAGAACTTACTTAGCCTTCTCTTTAATGAGTTCTAGCCGGGAGGGCAGGGGCAGGGAATTGTATACTGTCATCTTCCTGACCAGCTGTTGAGGGTTTAGGGACCAGAGAATGAAAGTCTTTCCCACCCCCAGTTATAAAGAGGTAGGCATAGCCTAAAAACCAACCCTGGGGTCTCTTAAGCTGGTGTTCCTAAGTTGTCCTGTGTTCCTTATGTGTGGGGTAGTCATTGCTCATGGCAAAGTCCTGCATCTGCTCCCAGAGGAAGTATGTAAGGTTTTGTTGTTGTTGTTGTTGTTGTTTTGTTTTTTAACACAGCCAGGATGAAGGCCCAACCATATGGGCAGGCAGCCCCAGCTCACAGGCCTCCTCGGCTGGCTGCTGGGTTTTGGTGTGTGTGGCTCTGCTAGATGTAGCTGTATTTGCTGCTGCGGTTTAGCTTTCTGAAGTCAAAGGCAAGTTCTGGTGGAGATGGCCCTTGCTCAACCACGCTACATTGCCAATTTCTTCTCTGAGGACTCTTGATGTTCGAGATGTGAACTCTAGTGGTGGGTGTTCTGGGAGGGTGTGTGTGTGGGGGGGGTTGGATAGGAGGGGTTTGGGGGGTATCTCCACAAAGAAACATTTTAATGAGAGCCTTAAATCAGTTCCACCAAATGTGCCTTCGTGTGAAACCTATCCGTGTGCTGTAAACGATTTCAGCGGAGGCGCCTGCTCTGCTGGTGAGATCCAGGGACTCTACCTACCCCAGATGCATGTCTTCAGGGGACAAGGAGGTTTTAATAGATCGAAGCACATTTCCCCATCGTGTTGTTTAACTGTGTCATTAACTGAAGCTGTAGGGAGACCTCACTGTTAAGGAGGCTGGGGCTAGGGACCTAGCCTGCCCAGGTTTGTAGACTCGGCCATTTTTGAAGTTTGGGTAATTATGCTGTAAATACCCAAGTTATGGTCCAAACCTTGAGATCCCTGGTGTGATAAATACGGTGGGGGAGGAAGAGAAGGCTTAAAGTTGAGAACCCAGACACCCCCACCCCCACCCCCTTTTAGACAGGGTCTTATTACATGCTCCAGGCTGGCCCTAGGCTTATGGTGCAGCCCTCCTTGGCCTAGAACTCATGATTCTCCTACCTCAGCCTCCAGAGAGCTGGGATTAGAGGATAGTAGGACCACACCTGGCCAAAACCTGGGATTTTTGTTCTTGTCGTTAGATTATTTTTTACATTTATTGGTGTGTGTGCTGAAGTTCGAGTGTGCGAGTGCCTACGTGTGCCACAGTGCACTTGTGGCGGTCAGAAGGCGACTGACTGATCAACTGAGAGAGATCCAGTCTCTGCTTTCATTGTGGTGGTCCCAGGGATGTTAACCGGTTGTCATGCGTGGTGGCAGGTGCCTTTACCTGCTGAGCCATCTTAGAACCGGCTCTCTGGTCATGTGTGTTTTCTGCCCGCTCCCGTTTCCCACCCTTTTTCCTTGGGTCTCCAGGCTTTTGCATCTCTGTGGAGGCTGAATCCTCACTTTCTGAACACTGTAGTGAGGGTTGGGTTCCTCTACACCCTGAAGCCTGTAATTCAGGCCTGGTACACAGGGGCGAGGGCACCTTCACAGAGGGTGTGGTCAGAGCAGCAGGGACAATTGACAATTCAGGCTGTGGACCTGTCTGTCTATCTGTCTGTCTGTCTGTCTGTCTATCTATCTATCATCTATCAGCCTGAGAGTCCATTCATCCATCCATCCAGTTTCTCAGAGTAGCCTACACTAGCCTTGACCTTGCTATGCAGTCAAGGATGGCCTTGAACTTCTGATCCTCCTGCCTGTTCTTCCCTAGTGCCACAATTACAGGTGTGCCAATTTTATGCAGTACTGGGGTTCAAATCCAGGGCTCCCAGCATACTCGGCAAGCAGTCTAACTGAGCTACCATGGACTCTCTCATTTTGAATTTACCATCTGTGTTTTTGCCCCAGTTGGAGTTCCAGTGTAGAATTCCTTTAATGTGGAACCTTATTTAGAGCGGGTCCTTACCCAGGGCAATTAGAAGAGGGAAGGGAAGGGAAAGGTAACTCAGTAGCAGAGTTAAGCCTTTCCTTGCATCGTGGGATGGGGGTGGGGGTGGGGGTGGGGGTGGGGTGTCTGTGTCTCCAGCCTCTCTGGGGTTCAGTTGCTTGTTATTCCTCTGGTGACCTGCACTGTCATGGTAGAGTCAAGGGGACAGACATTGTTCCCTGGTGGGCTTTTCTGATTTTTGATGTGTTTCTGGTCTTGTAGAGTTCTGGGCACGGACAGTTGTTTCCGACTGCGGGAGCTGTCTTGTCCCAAGAGGCTATGGATGAAGAATTAAGGTGGAGAATGTGTGTGGACCTAGGCAGTTCTGTAGCTTTACCACTCAGAGCCCTGTCTATACAGTGACATACTATACAGATGTCTATACTACCATCTCTGAGCGAGTAAGTCAGAATCACAAACTGGCTTTCTTGGAGTTCCAGACTGACTTCTAAGTCCTGATCTGCCTCTCCAAATCTCTTAAGTGCTGGGAGTCCAAGCATGCTCTGCTGTGGTGAGGTCCCCAGAGCTCTACAGGTCCTGTGGGGACATTCTGCGTAGATAATAGAAACTTAAGGCCAGTCAGTGTCAGTGGGTCGAGACTTGTGTAAGAGGTGAAGATTTTAAGACATACACTAAGTAACTTTGTTCTTGTGGACATTTCTTGGAATGATTCACACATTATTACTTTGTTATTATTTATTGTATGGGTAGATGAATTTGTGGAGGTCAGAGGGTAATTTTCGGGTGTTGGTTCTCTTCCATGTGGCCCCCGGGGTCACAGGCCTCAGGTCATCTGGATCGGTGGTAGGTGTCTTCACCCACTGGGCCATCTTTGATTCCCCTGATATGTGAATTTAAAGGTTATGGTATTTTGGGTTTGATTTGAGTTTGATTTTGTTAAGAAACTTGCCTGCTGATGTGTGCATACTCTGGGAGGTGTGTAGCATTAAATAATGTGAGGTTTAGTTCTTTTTTAGAGCCAGTGCTTTTCCTGAAGAAATTGATTTTTTTAATTATTATTATTTTTTAATCAAGGAAAACTGTTGAAGAGCAAGTCTCCGGGACCTGCTTGGTCCATACAGGAAGGCTTTGCTCCTCCGGCCGTAGCTCAGCTTTCGTATTGGGAGTTGGGGCATTGCATGAGTGTGAACTTAAGCCAGCACAGCTTCCGTGAGCCTTGTAAGGGTTGGAGGCTGGCTAGTTAGAGCTCTTACACTGGAGCCAAGAGCAGTTTAGGACCAGGGACTCAGGCTTTGGTGTTTTCCTGATGGGAGAAACGGGGTTAAACCGGGTTGGGTATCCTTGGCCTGTGTCCCTCAACTGCCTCTGCTTTCCCTAACCTCAGTAGCCGCCCCTCTGCCGCTGTGCCCAGGCACCCTGCCTCCGGCTAGAGCCATGTGGCTGGCTCAGAGGCTGGGCTGCGGTTGCTGGTTCAGGCCCTCACTTGCCCCGGAGGTGCTGCCCACCCTGCTCCCGCGTTCTTCTCTGGCACCCATCTGCTTAGCAGGGAAGCCCTACCATTATGGCCTGCTGGGTTAGCCTTCCATCCTGGGGTTCTCCAACTTCACTGCCAAGTGTGCAGTCGCCCCTGCCGAGCCCCCTGATGCTTCCTTCGGTGGGGTTGGCACTGCTGCTGCTGCCGCTGCTGCTGCCACAGCTAATCAGTGGTTTGAGGAAGCTCTCTGAATGTGTCACTTTTTCCATTCTCTCGTCTTCTCCATGCTTAGGCCATTTCCCTCTCAGGAATGCCATACAAACAGCACCGGGGTAGGAAGGGCCCTCCAGAGGGCAGCACGCTGGCCCCTTCCCTTTGGCTTGCCACACTCCTGTCTCTCTGCCTGCCTGAGACATGCCTTGGGCAGAACGCACAGGAGAGTGTCCTACAGGAGAGCCCTTGCTCATCCTCTGGCACACTTAGGCCAGGAGTTAGCAGAGTATATGTGACCTTGCTTATAAGTGTGCAAGGGACTTATGAAAACAGGGTCTCAAATTGTGAGGCAGGCAGAGGTGACTGGCTCTCTCGAGAACATTGGGTGGAGAGTAAAGCAAGAATGGGGGAAGCAGGTGACTCAAGGCTATTCATTTACATTTGTTTCCTGGGCAGTCGTTCAGACCTGTCAATCAGAATCATGGGGAGGGACAGGAAAGGCTCCCTCCAGCCCCCTTTATTAAATTATATTGTAATTTTTGAATGGCCTATCCAGATTTCAAAGGGAAATTGCAGTTATAAAGAGCTTGTTAGAAAACTCTTATATTGAGTAGCAGGAAGGAATCTTTTGTGTATTTTATTTTACTTCTGAGACAGGGTATGGCTAATAGGCCCAGCAAGCCTCAAGCTTACCAAGTAGCTCAGGCTGGCCTCCGACTCGGCTCTCCTGCCTGAGCCTCCTGAGTGTCAGGATTGTAGGCGTGCACCATGATGCCTGGCTGGGAAGGAAGATTTGTCAGTTTGAAATGGAGGGGAGTAGTGTCAAAAAAGAGGGTGCTTGTCTGAATTGAGGGGCCTGGGGAGAGCCTGTTGACAGCTTCTTAGTGTCTTCTAAGGGTGGAGGTATCTTAGGACCCGAGCTAGGATGGGGACAAGATGGAGGGATGTATGTCACATGGAGCATAACGAAAGATGTCATCTGGTTAAGTGCTAACCAGAATAGAAGAACATTCCACAGAGTATGGGACAGTAAGACCAAGACGTGGCAGGAGCAGATGGAGTGGGAGGGCCTTGGAGAGGAGAGGAGAGGAGAGGAGAGGAGAGGAGAGGAGAGGAGAGGAGAGGAGAGGAGCTGAGGAGACCCAGGCAGCAAGCAGTCCCTGACTTAGACTGACTTTCAGTAGGCTCTGAAAACTTGGGTGGTCTTTGTCACTACTACCCAGCCTCCATGTGTGGGAAAGTGAGGGGAGCTACCTGCTGACTGGAGTGAATCTTCCATGTCCCAGTCCTCCACCAGGGCTCACAGCCACAGTGGCCATGAGCTGCTTACATTAACCATTCTGAGCCACAGTTTCTTAGCTGTCTGAGGAGAGTTTCTCAATCCCTGTCAATCCACCCATCCCCGAGCTGTGGAGAGAGAGGACTTAGTGTCTGGAAGCAGCCTGCAGCTAGACCTGAGGGTCGTCCCCTGGCTGTCAGCCTTTCCTGAGTATTGGGGTTATTAGTTTCCTTGTTTGTCCGTTTGAGGTACTGGGGATGGAACTAGTGCAAGGCAGAGGCTTAGAGAGGTCTCCACTGGGCCGCGCCTCAGCCCCAAAGCATGGATTTGTCTAAACAGGTCTCAGCACTGCAACTACAGTTTAGAAACGTGGTACAGCCACTAAACATTTCCTGGTGGGAAACTCCTCTCTGACCCCCTCTAGCCTAGAAAGGGTTCTAGAGGGTCCATTACTGGTCTAGGGCCACCACCGCTCTCAGCATGTGAACATTCGCACAGGGTTTGGGAGTTGGTTTTCTGGCTTCTTGCAGCCCAGGCAAATGCTTCGAGTACCCAGAGGAAGGGCTTCTATCATCACGCGAGTGCTGTGCGCGGCTTTCCCCAGTCAGCGGCTCTGTGTAACAAGTGGGAACCTCTGTCACCACCACAAGGAGGTGGGAGGCGCCTTGTGGCCAGGAATGAAGGCCTCAAGTAAGAGTGAAACTAGTTTGCATGGCCTCTTCTTCAGGGGACATACTGGCTCTTTTGTGTCCCCTTCTTGGGAGTAGGGGTGGAGGTGAACCAGAGAGGAGGATGCTCGTCCGCCCTTGGGACTGCTGGGGTGTCCCAGCAGCCAGCTTCAATGGTGCCTCTGTGTACATTAGGAACGGATATCTAGGGCTGGAGCCGTAGCTCAGTGGAAGGGCACTCGCCTGTCACACACAGGGTCTCGGGTTCAATTCCCAGCACTACAAAGAAGATGGATGGATTGGTAGATGGATGGATTGGTAGATAGATGGATGGATAGATAGATCGCTCGATCAGGGGCTGGAGAGAGTGCTCTGGCTTTAAAGCACACTGTATGTTCTCCCAAAGGACCCGGGTTCAATTCCCAGCAACCACAAACTGTCTGGCAGCTCAAAACTGTCTGTAACTCTAGTTTCAGGGGATATGACACCCTCACAGACATACATGTAGGCAAAAGACCAACACACATTAAAAAAAAAGCCATTTTTTAAAATAAAAGAAATTGGGATCCTTTCGTCCAAGTGAAGGTACCGACGTGGTAGGAGATCTCTGGACTCTGGTTGCTTACCATCTTTGCCATGAGTACACTGTCCAGGGAGCCAGAGTCATTCATGGCTGTCCAGTTGGAGTGAATTTGGAATCAGCATCCCTTGGTCTTTCATCTGATAAATAAGATGATTTTAGTGACCCTATGCAGATGTTTCTAAGGAGGCCTCTTCATGACATTTGGCCTGACGCATTCAGTGGAGAAGTGGGGTTCCGCCGCCCGACTGGTACTGTGCCGTGCCTGTCTGGAGCCGCCGAGGTTTGGATTATTGGCTCCTCGCCCGCCGAAAGAAAGATTGTGCTGCCTGGCGGATGCAGGCTTCTGGCTTCCTGTGATAATGGCACAGAGGGTTGGCTGAGTCTGCAGAAGAAGCTGCTTGCAAGATTCCCTCACATCCATTCCTCGGCTTCCGCTTCCCTTGCTCTCCCTGGGGACAGGCAGTGAACTTCCAGAAGCAGAGGGACGCTTGGGCTTTGAAGGTTCCAGGGCCAGGGGATCTTGGGAGTACCCATTTCTTCTGAGCCGGGGAGACGTGAGTTTGAGGAGATTTGCCACAGGGAGGAGTTGCTAGTTTTTGACAAGTGTGGTATTCGTTCGATGTATGCACACTCGATGCCTGTGCCATGTTGTGTGGAGAAGAGTTAACTGGCAGGGGTCTCTCCTTCCCGTAATGTTGGTCCCGGGGAAGGAGTCCAGGTTGTCAGGCTCGGCCACAAGTCTCTTCTCTCACCAGCCTGGCTGTCACTGGCTTTGAGACAGGGTCGACTGTAGCCCATGCTCCTTTGGCTTGAGCTCACTGTGTCACCGAGGGTGACCTTGCACATTTGGTCCTCCTGCCCCCACCTCCCCAGTGCCGGCATTCTTTGTTACCGTGCCCAGGTGGGGAGAAAATGAAGAGCTTTTTTTTTTTTTTTTTTGCCCAGATTTAGACCTGGCCAGGCCCCTTTTTATCCAAAGTGGTTCTTGAAGCCAGGAAAGGGCCTCACCTGTGACAGCCCCAGAGGCACTCTGTTTTCTAGAACTTGCTCACCACCATTCCTGACTCTGGCTCAGTGCTAGGTTGGTCCGACAAGGGGTTTTTGGAGGGGTCCGTGAGTGTGCACTTTACAGGTAAACTGAGGCACACAAGAATGATTTGCTCAGCCCTGGAAAGCTGGTGGCAGCCGAGACCAGTTCTGCAGCCTCTGTGGTGGTCTTCACTTTAGTCCCTGGTGTCTGTTGTCATTGTCACGCGAAGTTACGAAATGGAGGATGTCTGTCTGGGCAGAGGATTTCGCAGGCAGTGCAAGGGGACTCGGCTGCAGTCAGAGAGTGGACTGAACGTTGCTTTTTCTGGACAAATAGAGGATGAGAAGAGCTTTTGGGATTGCCACCTCTCCTCTGCTTTGTGTGTTAAACGGTGAGGTTAAGATTCTAGGTGATCCATTCAGAGGTCTGTGTAGGTCTTCAATGTTTTAAGAGCTTACAGCCAGACTTACCATGTAGTGTGACAGGTCTAGAACTCTTACCTGGATACTCACGTTTTGGCTTTGCTCGTGAGTCCTGTTCTCTGCCAATTGCTTTTGGAAGGTCAAGGTGGCATGCAGGTCTTGGCTTGTAGGGTGCTGCCAACCATTCCAGACCATGGCTACTTGTTGGGAGCACACCTCCAGCTAGGCTGGGCTAGACCATGTAGGTGATCTAGAAGTCACTCACTGGGTGATTACAGTGCTCCGGGCCTGATGACGTTGGAGCACTTTGACCTTCGTGAGAGTGGAGGTGGAGGTTGGACCGGAGCCTCTGACATTTCTGGGAGATATAGCTTGTGTGCCAAGAGGCTCCTTTCTCAGCTGAGCCATCGCCTTCCTGAGGTTTGCCTCGGGCATCTGAAGTTCTTAACGTTCCACCATTCCACTGTGAACATGAAGCATATATTCTGCCTTGTAAAGCAGCGACCCTGGGGGTCTGATCCACTTTGTCTTCTCAGTCATCTCTTAGAAAAACAAAGCCGCGCTGTCTCCCAGCCCAGGGACGACGGGGAGGGAAGGGTCCTTCCGACCAAGGGTCCTTAGGAGAGATGATAGGTTAGGGTGACATTTGAGAGTCAAAGTCTGTTCCCTGCCACCTGAAAACAAAGCCTGTTTGGAACAAAGACCACCTTGTCTTGTGGTTTTAGGGGGCGGAACAAGAAAGGAATTGCTAGGGGCCTTGTTCCAGCCATAAAGAGCCCTTCATTTTCCCAGTTTGGTTAATTTAAGAGATTAAACCAATCGTTAAACACGTCGATTTAAAGAAAACGCTTGCCGTGGAAAACAGCTTCGGAACGCCATGATGCCGATCTCACCCCCGCCCTGGGAGTCAGGGAGTCACAGAGGGCCTGAAGAACCTTCTCTTCCCCCACGTTTCCAAACAAGAGGCTTTTATTTAGTAAACATCCAGTCTGTTTTTGACAGTGACCTGCTTTGCTTTGCTGTGTTTTGTTGTTTTGGTTTGGGTTTTGGTGGTGGAGGATCTGCCCTCTGTGCTGCTGCCTGCTGGCTTCTCTCCTTGTCCGCAGGGCCTCCCCTCCCGTGTCCCTGCCTTCTCTAACCTTCTTTGTCTCCAGGGCCCTTTGAAGATGGGCTGCTCTGCCTCCAGTCAGCAATTTGAGGCGAGTCTCTACTTGGGGCCTTCCCACGAGGTTTCCCTCTTCCAGTCTCTGCCGTGGGTGACCCAAGATGCAGGGGAGCGTGGGCCCAGTCGAGCCCGGGCGAGCGAGGGTGGCACCCCTTCCTGACATTCCCACCCTGCCCAGATCAAAGGAGCCTCCTCGGGGAGCAGGGAAGTACCTCACCCCATAGCCCCAGCAGAGAGTAAACAGCCAGGGCCTCTCAGCTTTTGAAGCCTGGTGCTTCGGGCCCCCGAGGAATGCAGAACATTGCATTTTAGGGCTAGACTTAGGTTTCCACTGCTTTCGGTATTTGCAAATTTGAAACAAATGCCCTCATTTAGCAGCAGGGCTGGCTGGGCAGTAAACGGGGCTGTTTCAGGGCGTTTATGGCGGTCACAGGTATTTGTGGAGAGAGGGACCCCAGCAGGTCTGGGGAAAGATAGAAGGTTTATGGTTAGGTGGGTTGGCCAGAGATCCTGGGCCAGGTCTCTGGTGGTGGGGTGTCTTTAGGTGGGCTTGCCATAAAAAGTTTCGCAGCCTCCTGCCCCTCCAGGAAGTATCTGTCTGGCAGACAAAGGGGGTTGGAAGGGTGTTTATCCCCAGGGACCAGTGCTCAGGGCCTCCGTCCCTCTCCCTTAGCTGCCAGAGTATCAGGTTTCCAATGAACCCCTTCCTCCTCTCACTTGTAGGACTTGAAAGGATCGTTAAATGTGCTTTATATATAGTAAGTTGGCTGAGAAGTTCCCCCTCGCTTCCAGCCAGCTCTGCCGGGAGGGAGGCGCTAGCAAAACCTGTTTCCCTTTTGTTGTTGCTGGAAGTGGGACCTGCAAAGGTGCAACTGAGAAAAGACCTGGTTTTTTTTTGTTTTGTTTTGTTTTGTTTTTAATGGGCCAAACTAATGTTGTTGGCCTTTGATGGGCAGCTCAACCGTGAGGGTCTGTGGGACTGCCCGCCCACCCTCTAGCGCCAAGGAAACTTCACAGATCTGTTTAGGAGCTGAGCTCTGGCTCCGTGATTTCTTTTAAAAAGAATATATATATGTATGTATATATTTTTTTCTTTTTATATATCTGTGTGGAGGGAGAAGCAGGAGCTTGTGCTTGCCCCGACATGCGTGCAGGTCAGACAATAACTTTAAGGAGCCTGTTTTCTCCTTGTGCCGAGGGTTCAAGGGATTGAATTCATGGCTTACACGGCAGCCATCTTTACAGGTTAAGTCATTTGCTTGGCTTTGCGCCATGGTTTCTTTACTAATAGAACGGACAACTTGCTGTTTCCTCTTGAGTGATAGAGATGGCCTTCCCAGTGCCATTCGAATTGGGAGAGAGAGTACAGGCCCCGTCTCTCCATCTCTATGCGCACCTCTCACGTTACCACCATCTTTAAATGAGGATCTAACACAGTCGGCGAGGCAGCATTTGGTTCACATTTTCCTTGAGTCCATTAAATAATGGTCCACATTAAAATCAATGGCACTGTTGAAACGTAGGAAGGACTTAGCCTGTGATCTCTACTGAGGGCCGTAAAAGGGTTGTCACTGATGGTGGTGATGAATTTATGGGGCTGTTTGTGTTCCCACCTTCTAGTGACTTTCAATAGGAGCTGTTTCCTCCAATCTGACAGGTAAGTATCAAGTTATCAAGTGAGGCCGGTATCTAAGCTCTGTGTGTGTGTGTGTGTGTGTGTGCAAGCCGACAGGGCACTTTGAAGCCTTGGGAAAGCAAGGGGATGGGCTATGTCCTAAGCCGGCAAAACTGTTCATTAAGGGAAGAACGAGCCTGTGGTTACTGGAGTCTTCATGTTAAAACCTGGGCTGTTCCTGCGGGAGGTTGGAGACTCATTCCAGGAATGAATGTCTTCTGGGTGAATTAGGACAGAGCAGGACTGAGTAACAAGCCGGGGTTTCAGAGAAGGGCTCAGGGAAGGTCCAGGAAGTTCAGGGCCTGGAGACCTGAGGGGGACAGGCAGGAGACAGGCAGGAGGCCACAGTCACAGCCTTTCCCTCCATTGGAGACACACGAGTGTGGGGTTGATCCTGAGGGGCAGCTGGGGCCCTTCATTCTGTTTTGTGCTGCCTAGATCGATTGGATTGTGTCTTTCCTACTCTGGGAGACCCAAGTAGCCCAAAGCCCAGGAAGTCTGTATACTGGGAGAGGGGAAGGGGGAGCCAGGATATTTATTGTGCATGTGAAGCAAACGCTGCCACTGTGCCCTCCTGGACACTCATGGGGTGGTCTTGTCGTTTTTTATTTTCTTGATGATATTGTCGATCCAAGAGCATGTATACTTTACCACTGAGCTAGGCACTGTCTCTCTCTTCTCTCTTCCCTTCCCTCTCCCTTCCCTCTCCCTCTCCCTCTCCCTCTCCCTCTCCCTCTCTCTTTCTCCCCCTCCCTCCCTCCCTCCCTCCCTCCCTCTCTCTCTCTCTCTTTCTTTTTTTTTTAAACTTCTTGAGACAGGCTTCACAGTTAACCTAGGTTGACCTTGAATTCATTCTTTGTCCAGGCAAGCCTTAATGTGTAATTCTCCTGCCTCGATCTCCTGAGCATGTGGGGCCACAGACCTGTGCCACCAGGGCCTGTTTCCGATAGAAATTCTTACCTTGGCTGAGTTCTGGATCGTGTGGTGAAGGGACATGTGTGCTATGGAAGATGAGAAGCAAAGCTCCCTTTGTCAAGACCAGAGCTTGTGGGGTCACTTCAGGAAGGCCTGGACACTCCACCATGGAGGGGCTCTGGGATGGTCTTCCTGTCAGTGACAGAATCCTAATTCTGGGAAGGTGCACCTTGGTGGTAAGGGGGTGATTAGTGGCTCACCCAGAAGGCAGGCATGCAACATGTGTTCCAAGGCCCAGTAGATGGGGAATGCACATGTATGTATGTTCAGGTATGTGAGTACAGAGACACTTGAATACCCTGCTCCCGCCCTCCCTCGGCCTTATTCCCTTGACACAGGTCTTTCCCTCAGTCTGGCTTTCACTGGTTTTTTGGTTTTTTGGTTGAGGCAGGCTGGTCATCAAGTCCTAGTGACTCTTTTCTCTTATCCGGAGCTAGCGTTACAGGGATGCCCGGCTTTTCAAAAACATCACAGTGGCTGGGCGTGTGGTGCACGTCTTTAATTCCGGCAGAGGCAGGCAGATCTCTGTGAGTTTGAGGCCGGACTGGTTCTACAAAGTGATTCCCAGGACAGCCAAGGCAGTTACACAGAGAAACCCTGTCCTGAAAATCCAAAAAAAAAAAAAAAAAAAAATCAACCAACTCAGAGGTGCTGGGGATTAGAACCCAGATCTCACATTTGCACGGCACAAGGCTCTTCTCCACGCCATCTCTCCAGCCACTTAGGAGTGTTTTGAGGGGCCTTGCGTGTAAACGGTTCCCTCCGACCACGGGTAGGAACAGAGAGCTGTGATGCTTGCAGTGCTCTTCCCAGAAGGCCTGGGGTGCACCTGGATGACAAACAGCGTAGTTTTGGAACACTTCTAAAATGGGGGAAGTCCGCAAACCACACTTGGTGGCACTGGCTTGTAATCCCAGCTACTTCCGATGTCGGCTGAGGCAGGAGGGCTGCAGATTCGAGACTTTCTTGAACTACAGATAAGTTCGAAAGTTCTCAGGTAACTTAATAAGATGGTCTCAAAAAAGGAAGGCATGCTGAGACCACAGGAGGATGCCAGGGTGGCGGGACCCCTCACCTTGCACACACGTATGAGGTGTGGAATTAGCTTTCCATTAACAAAACCCAAACCCAAACAAGGCCATCAGCAGGCAGCGTGCAGTGGGCCCTCAGCCCCTCTATGGATGTCCCGGCCTATTACAGTGATTGGCATTGTTAACATCGTGCTTTCTAGTGCATGTAAACCAGCCCCAATCAACCAACCAGATCAGAGCAAAAAAGCTAAAAAAATAAGTGCCACAGGTTTTGCAATAGGACCTGCGTAGTCGCCTGTGTTCTTAAAATCCTATCTAGATTACTTCTACTATATAATGCAGCAGTGTAGGCTTTATTCTGTATTATTGCATTATTTGAGAGTATTATCGAGGTTTGTTTGTTGGTTTAATTGAGACAGGGTCTCTATGTAGCCATGGCTGTCCTGGAATCTTTATGTAGACCAGACTGGCCTGACCTCACACACATCTGCCTACCTCTTGTCTCCCCAGTGCTGGGATTTAAATCATGTGTTACTGCACACGGCTTTTTCTGTCTCTGTCTTTCTTTCCTTCTGTCTGTCTGTCTCTCTGTGTTAATGTTCAGTTCTTAACTAGTAAAGAAACATTAAAAGCAATTCATCTGTGGCTGGAGAGGCGGCTCAGCAATTAAGAGCATTTGTTGCTCTTCTGTTCTGGTTCTGTTCCCACTACCCACAGGGAGCTTACAGCCATCCCAGGGGGTCTTACACTCCCTTCTGACTTCAGTGTGTGCCAGGTATGCTTGTGGTGCACACATACCCACAAAACACTCATAATTACAGAATAATAGAATAAATAAATCTAATGAAATAAAGTCTCAGCCGGGCGGTGGTGGCGCACGCCTTTAATCCCAGCACTCGGGAGTCAGAGGCAGGCGGATTTCTGAGTTCGAGGCCAGCCTGGTCTACAAAGTGAGTTCCAGGACAGCCAGGGCTATACAGAGAAACCCTGTCTCGGAAAAAAAAAAAAACCAAATAAATAAAGAAAAAAAGAAAGAAAGTCCCCAGGAGGTGGATTGAATCAGCAGTTGCAGAAAACTAACACTGAAGGCCCCGGGATTTACTTAACTTTATTTTATGTGTTTGAACCGTTTGCTGGGGTGGTGCCTTGAAGAGGCTAAGAGGGAGTGAGATTCCCCTCAAACTGAACTTGCAGATAATTATGGGCTGTCATGCAGGAGCTCAGAATTGAACCTGGGTCTTCCGTAAGAGCAGCAAGTGTTCTTAACCACTGAACAATCTCTCTAACTACCACCCACCCACTTAAAAGACAAGGTCACAGTTGTCTCAGGCTGGCCTGGCTGAGTGTAGCCAAAGATGGCCTAGAACCCTGATCTTCCTGCTTTGAACTTCCTAATTCTGGGATTATATTTCGTGCACCACCCTACCTGGTTAATACAGTGCTGGAGATGGAAGCCAGAGTTTCATGCATGCTAGGCAAACCCTCTACCTACTGAGCTCCGTTTTCAGCCCTGTGTGGGCCTTTAGTTGTCCTAAGCTGCCTAGTTGCCTGTTCTGGGTCTAGCAGTCCTGATGCCTCCTTTGCACAGTGACTAGGAGAGGCCTGGAGGACTTGGGTGGACCTCTGTGGATCTCCTGCCAGCTGCTGGCATCATGGGTGAAGACAGGGGCAGCCGGAGCCACAGTAGCTGCTCCGGGCCAGCCAATACCTCAGCCCTAGAGAGAGGTGTTGATCAGGCTGACGGGACAAGAAATCCCTCTGAGCCCAAGTTGGAAGTAAATTACTCTGGAGTCCGCTCTTAAGGCTCCTGACAAATTGCTTCTAGTTTCTGCTGCCAAAAGAGACCATTGGAAACAAGGTGTAAATTGAGTTATTTACACTGTCTGGTGCTGTTGTTTCCACGAAAGATCCAAGTGGGCTTTTCAGGATCCCTGTTGCTGCTCTCTTAGGTCCCTGGAATCTGCTGGACTTCAGTGGGGGTGGGCACATCTCTGGGGAAGTGCCCTTGAATACAGGGTGTGTGCTGACCATACAGGTCTTTGAGGTGCCTCGGGCCAGCCCCTTTCTCTGATCAAAGAAATACCTTTTGTCCCCTCCATCCCCCACTCTTTACACTTTCCCTCTACCCCAGAGCAGAGTCATAAAGAGACTGATGTTAGGGTCTGCACCTGGTCCCAGGGAGGGCGGGTGGGCCTTTCCTGCCTTCTGTTCCCACTGTGCCCGGGCTAGCCTGGGCACACAAAGTTCTGTGGGACCATCTGCCTGGGCTGTAAGCTGCTGAAGGCAAGCCACACAAAACTGGATTTCACTGCAGGCTAAGTGTTTTGGTTGCTGTATCATTTGCATTCATTAAAAGTAGCGGGGGTGGGGTGGGGGTGGGGAGGGGGGGTTGAGTGATATTTAGGGCAGCAGGACAGGTTTGTTGGAGCCACGGATATTGTTGAAGTTGCTGCTGTGGGGCCTCATTAAGAATTCTCGGGGCCTTAGAGAGGGTGGGAGCAGCTCATTCAAGCTTACTTAACTTCTGACTGCCTTGGGCATAGGCCAGCTACTAAAATATGAAAAATGTTTGCCCAGCAGCCTCCAGAGCGTGGCCAGACTGCCCTGGCCAAAGAAAACATACCCTTACAATTCATTATTTAGCCTCCTCCTGTGTGATTGCTAGAAGTCCTTCCTCCCTGGGGACCTTCCTAAGTTGGGGGGCACAGCATGGGGAGAAGACAGGAAGGTTCCTACACACTTTGGAGGGGAAGTTAAGTCGTTAGGGAGCTCTGCCTGCACTGCACCCCTCTTTCTTGACTCCCTTCTCCAGTTTATTTTATGGGTTTCCTGCTGGCGGACTTTGGGGTGTTCTGAGGGTTTCCTGATTTGTTTTATTTTTTAATGTGTGTGGATGTTTTGCCTGCATGCATATCCGTGTGACGTGCCTGGTGCCTGAGGAGACCACAGTATGGGTGCTGGGAATGGAAACCCCGGTTCCCAGTGCCCTTAAATGCTGAGCCCACTCTCCAGCCCCCCACCCCCATTGTGAACACCACCATTCGTTACCAAGTCTCATGTTGCCTTTGTCCTTGGGCCTGTCCATTGCTCCCAGGATTCCTGACTCCAGGATTTCTGTCAGAGGCTATGAACCTATCCCACTCAAGGCTTTTGTGTGTGCACACCTGTGAGCATGCCTGTAGGTGTGTGTAGCTCTCATGTTTTTTACTGACTCGTGAATCAATACTGTCCCAGTGGGCTTGTCTACATCACACAGGCTCTGTGTATGCAAACTGGAGGGGGGGGGGAGAGTTCAAGTGTGGGTCACTGCCAGGGAGCCCAGGTGATTTATCACCTCCAAACATTTCCACCTCCTGTACTAGTAATCAAGAAACAGCAGCCAACATGAACCCAGCTCGGTCCAGGTAACTGGTGATGTGGTGGCCGGGTGCCTGTCCCCGCTCTCACTCCATCTCTGAGGGCATGTTTGGTCTCTCTTTGGCATCAGTTAGCTGGACCTGTACTGCTTCCATCCCGTCAGGTGTGTGTCCCTTTCTGTTGTCCCCACGCTGATAAGCCCAGTGTTCTGGGGGCAGTCTTGGCTTTGGTTCCCCGTAAGTCCAGAGGGGCCCATGCTTGCTCACGTTGGATTCCCAAGACCAGAATTCCCACCCTAGAAAGGTTTGGCTTTGTAGAATTCCATGTCTTCGTGTGTCACATGAAGATGACAGTTCCCCTTGTCCGTTCTCACACTCAGGCCCAGCCAGGTGGTTTTCAGAGAGACTCTTCAGGTGTGTTACGGCTGACCGTGGAATGTGAGTTACAAGAGACCCACTTCCTGGGGGTCCCCTCTCCTTGGCCGTGTGTCTTGGGAGACCCCACAGTCCAGCAGGGGTCACTTACTATTAATGTCCCCTTGATTTTCTTCACGACTGTCCAGTCCTACTTCCTGGATGTGGCTTGGCTCATGCCATGGTTTGGGTATGTTTGGCCCATTGGGAGTGGCACCATTAGGAGTGTGGCCTTGTTGGAATGGGCGTGGCCTTGTTGGAGGAAGTGTGTCACTGTGCAGGTGGGCTTTGTGGGCTCCTAGTGCTCAAGCTCAATGCAGTGCAGGAGAGAGCCTCCTCCTGGCTGCCTTCGGATCCGTATGTAGAATTCTTGTGTCCTCCAGCACCATGTCTGCGTGCATGCCGCCATGTTTTCTGCCATAATGACTAAACCTCTGAAACTGTAAGCCAGCCTCTGTTAAATGGTTTCATTTATGAGAGTTACCTTGATCATGGTGTCTCTTCACAGCAATGAAACCCTAACTAAGACAGCTCTCGTCACTGCTTCTTTGGAATTCTGCTGGAGAAAGGAAGTAAGCTATTTAAAAAGCTGGGCCGATGAGATGGCTCAGTGGACAAAGAGGCTTGCTGCCAAAGCTGATGACCTGGGTTTGATCCCCAGGACCTCTATGGTGGAAGGCAAGAACTAACTCGTGCAAGTTGTCTCCTGGCCTCCACACACTATTTAACAATCAGAACAGAGAGCTGACAAGATGGCTCAGCAGAGCACATGCTGCCCTTCCAGGGGGCCCAAGTTCAGTTCCAAGCATCAAAACACCCAGGCCTCACTCTCCCCATCTAGCGCGCGCGCGCACGCACACACACACACACACACACACACACACACACACCCCAACTCCTTAACCAGCCATCACAGGATAATAAATAGGATAGGGCTAGGAAATGCAGCAGAGGCCAGCAGAAGCTCAGTGGGGTATGCACCCTCAGCCCAGCACACTGAAAACAACTATTCATGATTCCCTGTGGATCCATCATGGCTGTGCTAAGAGATGGGAGCACGTGATGGAAGTCTGTGGAAATCAGTCTCACCCTCTTCTTTCCAGGTTTGAAACCATCTAAGAGGGTGGGAGGTGGGACTCGGGGCGGACGTGGGACTAGACAGATGGAGATCTGAGAACGTGATTCAGTAATGATCAAAGCAAGGCTGAGTAGTGAAGGTTGAACCTGAAGAGGACCTGGATCCAGTTCCCAGCTCACGATACTCATCCAGGGGATCCAACGTATGCTTCTGACCTTTAAGGGCACTGTGCACACTGGTGCACAGGTAGACACTAATCTACATAAAATAGAATAAATAAATCTAAAAATAAAACTTATTAAATATGCACTGACTACAGCCAGGCAGGACCTGGCCACTCCCCACATTGGGGGAGGAAAGTCAAATCTGTTCCTGCTTGCCCCAGGGACTTGTGGAGGAGGTGGCGTGGTTCTTTGGTAATTCTTCCTTCCTGGAGCCAAGTAGGAGCTGTGAGGGTGTTGACCTTTGTTGGTCCTAGACACCTTGGGTGAAATGGGCGGGGCGGGGGGGGTAAGGGGGGAATGGGGAACAGCTCATCCTGCTGGCATCTGTCCTGCCTTCCCTGGTCGCTCTCTTCCTTCCGTAGAAGAGCCTTCCAGATTTCCACAGCAGCCTCTTGAAGGGATCGAAATGGGACCCTGTTTGAGTACAGCCAAGGGACTAAGCAGACCCCCTGTTTTCCAGGCCAGACCCTGCTGCTTTTATTCCATCTTCAGAGGCTGTGTAAAGCCGGAGGGCAGAAAGCTTCCTGTCCACTTCACCATTGTGTGTCCCGGCATGAGAACAGTGCCCTGCTCCTGGCGGGGCTGAGTACCCATCAGAGTGGGGCGTGTTCATACACGCCTGTAGCCCAGCGGACAGGAAGCTGAGGCGGGGCGTCCACAGCTGAGCCCAGCCCATTTTCCTTTGCTTTATTTCTGAGCTACTTTTCCAGCCCCCAACACAATATGTTGTCCTAACCCTGGTACCGGTGAATGTGATTTGGTTTAGAGTTAATTTGGCTTTTGCTGAGGTGGGCAGCTAACCCTCAGTAGTGGTTTCCAGACAGCCTTGGGGATTGTAGAAGAGGTACGGTATTAGACAACACTCAGCACTTCCATGGGAGAGCCTGCCGCTCTCCTCAATGTCGGAGAGTTTAGCTTTTTTTGTCCGGCTGGGAAAGGCAGACTTCTGTGGTGGCGGTTTGTTTTTTAACCGGGGACACCCAGAGCAAGGTAACTGTACATCTGCTGCCTTACCACCACCACCACCACCACCACCACCCCCAGCCCCACAGCAATATGGCTAACAGCCTCTCAGAGCTTTCTGCTCTCATCTCATTTACTCACTCATTCACTTCTGGCTTTCCTTCCTTTGTTTTTTGTTTTGTTTTGTTTTTTGTTTTTGAGACAGGGTTTCTCTTTATAGCCCTGGCTGTCCTGGAACTCACTTTGTAGACCAGGCTGGCCTCGAACTCAGAAATCCACCTGCCTCTGCCTCCCGAGTGCTGGGATTAAAGGCGTGTGCCATCACGCTTCCTTCCTTTTCTTTCCTTCCTTTCCTTCCTTTCTTTTCTTCCCTTTTCTTTTCTTTTCTTTTCTTTTCTTTTTTTTTTGGTTTTGTTTTTTTGTTTGTTTGTTTTGTTTTGTTTTGTTTTTGTTTTTTTGAGACAGGGTTTCTCTGTAACCCTGGCTATCCTGGAACTCACTCTGTAGACCAGGCTGGCCTCAAACTCAGAAAGGCATGCACCACCACTACCTGGCTTCTTTATTTTATTTTATTTTTTTTAAGATTTATTATTATATGTAAGTACACTGAAGCTGTCTTCAGACACTCCAGAAGAGGGAGTCAGATCTCATTACAGATGGTTGTGAGCCACCATGTGGTTGCTGGGATTTGAACTTGGTACCTTCAGAAGGGTTTCAAAACAGGGTTTCTCTGTGTAGCCCTGGCTGTCCTGGAAATCATACTGTAGACCAAGCTGGCCTAGAACTCACAGAGATCCAAGGGCTGGGATTAAAGGCATGTGCCACCGTTGCCCAGTGTCCTCTGGCTTGTATTTTATGTTTGGTGTTCAGCAGGGCTTGGCTGTGGATTCTGTTTCTAGTCCTCTGGCTTCTGGCTTCCTACTTTCCATGCATCCTTCTTTCATAACTCCATAAAACCCTTCTAGTCTCCCCACCTCATCTCTATAACCCTTCCATCTGACTTAGAGGCTTCTCTGAAGAATTCTCTGTACTCTCCTGTCACAAGCGACAGAGTAGGCAAGGCTAGTAGTCACAGGAAGCCTTACCCTGCAGCCAGATGTGACCTGAAGTTTGACTTCGGCATTTTGTCTCTTACCAGCTTCCGTAAGTAGCCTTGCTTCTGTGCCTCAGTTACCACATCTGCACGATGGGGATTGTGGCATGCCTTCCACTGGGCGGGCATGAGCCTTAACAAGACAGTATGGTTAACATGCTGGGAACGGCGCCTGGTTCGTAGCGCGGGTCAGTGAGTTAGCTATTACTGTAATTATATGTTTGCTTGTCTGACTCCCCCACTGAGCTGAGACACTTAAAGACAGTAATTGTGTGTTTTTCTCTTTGCATCTCCAGTGACTTAGAGAGTACTTGGCACATGGCAGGCTCTAAATAAATGTTTGTTGAATTAATGATGATAATTAATGTAATTGCCTACCCGGAACCTATATTAGGGTCTGACCCTCGGCGGATGCACGTGGGGTAGGGAGAACTCGATCGGGTTATCTGGAGCAGTTAAACCACCACAAACCAGCTGATGTTTCCTGGGCGCCCACCTCCTGGGGAGCCACTTGGGATGAAGGGAGCTGAGTGTGAGCTCTGCTCTTACCTTCTGCGGGCTTTCTATGGGGCAGGCATGGAGGTGGGCTATGACGTCTTGGTCTGTCTGGAGTGGTACACAATGTGTGGACATCAGGAGATGGTGAATTTGCAGGGTAGGTGTGGACACTCTATGTTCAGTGACTGTCCCAGCCTGTTGCTGTCCAACTTTGACTAAAAATCAGCATAGTGGCTTACACCTTTAATCCCAGCACTTGGGAGGTAGAGGCAGGCAGATCTCTTGAGTTCAAGGCCAACTTGGTCACAGAGTGAGTTCCAGGACAGCCAGGGCTATAGAGTGGAACCCTGAATCTAAACACAAAACAACAAAACAAACAAAAAAGAGGTTAGTGGACGTGCTGTGCTGGTAGTTTTGACCTTACATCATGTGACCTTAGGGACGCCTGTTCTGGTCAGCAGGCTTGCCGCAGGTGCTTAACCACGGAGCCATCTCTGTGTAAATTTCAAATTAGTTTAGAGAGATTCCAGAGCCTGTTTGTAATGAAGCCTGGGTCTCCAGATTTTATTGGGTCTGGATTTGATCTTTTCTCCCCGTGTGCATCTCCCTCAGTAGACACATCACATCTGCTTGTCTCTTCCCATCATCAGCAGGCACCAGCAATCATTGCTAGAGCCATTATTTCATTAGGAGACTGTAAACGGAGGACACTCTATTCATTAGCTGGAAATTCCTATGAAGACAAACCTCCCGCTTGTTTCATTACTCTGAGATAGAGCTGTTCTTTAAAAGGGAAAATAGCTGGCTATGATGGCATATACCTCTAGTCTCAGCACTCTGGAGACAGAGGCATGTAGATCTCTCTCTCTCTCTCTCTCTCTCTCTCTCTCTCTCTCTTTCTCTCTCTCTCTCTCTCTCTCTTTCTCTGTGAGTTTGAGGCCAGTCTGGTCTACATTGTGAGAGTTTGTCTCAAAAAATATATATATAAATAAGCACCTTATTAATAATTAATTAATTGCCACTTTTCATGAAAATGAAGTAAATTTTTCCTAGCACTCTACAGAGGAGACCGTTGAGACAGACATTTTTGGTCATTTACAACAAACAGCCGGGCGTGGTGGCGCACGCCTTTAATCCCAGCACTCGGGAGGCAGAGGCAGGGGCATTTCTGAGTTCGAGGCCAGCCTGGTCTACAAAGTGAGGTCCAGGACAGCCAGGGCTATACAGAGAAACTCTGTCTCGAAAAACCAAAAAAAAAAAAAAAACAAAAAAAAACCCAAACAGCCAGAAGCTGGGGGGGGGGGGGATGGGGGGGGTGGCACACGCATTTAAGCCCAGCACTCGGGAGGCAGAGGCAGGGGCATTTCTGAGTTCGAGGCCAGCCTGGTCTACAAAGTGAGCTCCAGGACAGCCAGGGCTATACAGAGAAACCCTGTCTCAAAAAACCAAACCAAACAAACAAGAAAACATTATTGTGACTGTGTAAATATTGTTTGTTGGTTTGTTTTGGTTTTTTGAGACAGAGTCTTACTGCAGTGCTCAGGCTGGACTAAAACCCCTGGTCCTTCTGTCTCCGTGCTCTAAGGTTGCAGTGATTGGCCTGTGTTCCCAAGAACAGCCTTGGCTTTGAAGTAGTCTCCATACATTACCATTCTCCTTGGCAAAAGCATCTTAAAGGGGAAACGGTTTGGTGCAGCTCACAGTTTGAGGGCCCACACTGACAGTGTGTGTGGGTGGCGGTTGTCACAGCACGTCCACATTCCTGCAGACAGAGATGAATGCTGTCACGTCATCCCCGTTTCCTTTTTATTTGGTCCAAGACTCCAGCCTATGCGATGGCGCCGCCCATAACCAGGGTGGATTTTTCAACATCAGTTAAACTACAACACTGAAAGAAAAAAAAAGGGATCTCACAGTGGAGCCATTTTCGGAAGCTAAGCGTGGACCACTCCTTACCTCCACGCTGGGGACTCAGCCCAGGACCTTGGGCATGCTAGGCCAGGGGCTCAACCCCTGAGCGACACTCTCAGGCTATTTGCTTATTTCATTTTTAATTTTCTATGAGTATGGCAATTTTGCCTGCATGTTTGTTCAATGCACCATGTATCTACCTGATACCTGAGGGGGCTCTGGTCCCCTGGAGCTGGAGTGAGAGACAGTGGTGAGCGGCCACAGTGTAGGTGCTGTGAGTCAGATGCAGGTCCTCTGGAAGAGCATCCATCCCACGCTCTCACCACTAAGCTTTCTCTCCATCCCCAGGGCCCAGAGTTTTCTCAATTGCAGGTTGAGCTGGAGTCTTGCTCAGTTGCCTAGCTGATCTCAAACTTGCTATTTGACTCTAGCTGGCCTTCAACGTGATCCTCCTGCCTCACCTTTCCCAGTAACTAGGACTGCAGGCCTTGCGCCACCCTGAGTAGCTGTTGGGATTTAGAGGAGCAGTTAGTAAGGTCCCCAAGCCGCAGGACTGCTGGGTCAGAGGTTCTGGAAAAGTTGGGTAGAAATTGGCCTGCTGTCTGTCCTCTTGCTCTGGCCTAATGGCTCAGACCATTTTTAGATGTCAGGAAGCATTTATAACATGGCGCATTTCTGATGTTGAATAATGGATGAGGCAGGGGAAGGCGCTGCACTCTTCCTGATGAATTATTTACCGGGAGCCTCTAAATTGAGGGCTCTCCATTATGAACGTCCTGAATCTCTCACAGGTGTGTAGCCCCTCTGTTTTCCCCTCTGCACAAAGCCATCACCTTCATGATATGCCTTTGCTCCAAGCAGACCCTAGAACCTATGGCCAGTGACAGTTTGGGTCTGATGTCCCCTCAGTCACTCTGCAGAGTTCCTTTCCTGGAGACCCAGGTCAGATCTGCAGGGGCAGTTAGTTAGTAGGGTTAGTTGGGATCTGGGGCCAATGCTACAGACACAGGAAGCCTTCCATTTGTGTGCTCACGCCTGCTCTTCTCTTGTTTCTCTTGTCCGTGTGTCTCTCTCATCTGTTATCCGTCTTGTCCCATTTTTTTTCTTTGTCCCTTCCTCTTCCAGTTTCTCAGTTTTTCTGTCCTCTCTCTCAGCTCTGTTGTCACTCAGCTCCCCACCCCCACCCTGTCCCCTCTTGTCTCTCCCTCTGTCTCTGCCCCTCGTTCCTGGCTTTGCAGTTCTGTAAAGCGATCCTCTAAGAACGGAGGGACACTTACGTAAGCCAGATCTCCAAGCCTCCCAGACCCCAACTTATAAGCTGGCAGAATAGGCACAGAATAAAAACCTTAGGTCTTTTAGTCGCTCTGAAGAGCTTTTTTTCTCTTGGGCTGCGTGTGCATGTGTGAGCTCATGTGTGTATGCAAATTTATGCATGTGCATGCATGTGTGCGTGCAATTTCTGTTTTTATGGTGCTTGTGGCCAGGGTAGGCCGTCCTAGATCAAAGACGTCTGGCCGTGAGCTGCATGTTTTTGGTACTTTTAAAAATAATTTTAAGGAGTTGTTTCTATTCCTTCTTTTTTTTTTTTTTTTTTTTTAAAGGCGTGCGCCACCACATCCGGCTAACTCTTTTTTTATTAGATATTTTCTTCATTTACATTTCAAATGCTATCCCGAAAGTCCCCTATATCCACCACCCCACCCCCCATCTTCAACTCTTTTTTTTTTTTTTAAGATTTATTTATTTATTATATATAAGTACACTGTAGCTGTCTTCAGACACTCCAGAAGAGGGCGTCAGATCTTGTTACAGATGGTTGTGAGCCACCATGTGGTTGCTGGGATTTGAACTCTGTACCTTCGGAAGAACAGTCAGGTGCTCTTACCCACTGAGCCATCTCACCAGCCCTCTATTCCTTCTTTATCTGTTGATTTTTTTTCATCTGTTGTTACTGATTTAGAAATTGAAATCCTTATCCTGCCATCTTTAGCCCAGAATGCATTTTCTAGATGATATGTATATTTTGGGGGTTGGGGGGAGGGCGATAACTACCTTTTATTCAACTATGCGGATTCCAGGCATTGAGCTCAGGTCATCAGACTTGGTGATATAAATATTTTAAAGCTTATTATTTATTTTATGAATGTGAGTACACCATTGCTGTCTTCAGACATCCTAGAAGAGAGCATCAGATCTCATTACGGGTGGTTGTGAGCCACCATGTGGTTGCTGGGAATTGAACTCAGGGCCTCTGGAAGAGCAGTCAGTGCTCTTAACCTCTGAGCCATCTCTCCAGGCCTAAATGATAATAAGTTTTTTTGTTTGTTTGTTTGTTTGTTTTTTTGGTTTTTCGAGACAGGGTTTCTCTGTATAGCCCTGGCTGTCCTGGACCTCACTTTGTAGACCAGGCTGGCCTCGAACTCAGAAATCCGCCTGCCTCTGCCTCCCAAGTGCTGGGATTAAAGGCCTGTGCCACCACTTGTTTAAGTAAAGTAGTGAGATACCACAGAGATGGCCCAGTGGTTAAGGGCACTGCTGTTCTTTTAGAGGCACTAAGGTCTGTCCCCAGCTCCCAGTCAGTGGCCCACAGCTGACAGTTACTCCAGCTCTAGGAGTCTGACACCCTCTCCTGGCCTCTGTGGGCACCTGCGCTCACATTGCATACAAACACACACAGACACCTAAATACAAAATTAAAAAATGAACACACTGGATCCTCTGGAACTGGAATTACTTTAAGGATGGTAGTGAGCCTCCATGCGGGTGCTGAGAAGGGAACCTGGGTCCTCTGCAAGAGCAGCCAGTGGCCTCCCTGTTAAGGCATTGCTCCAGCCTAGTGAGTGGTGAGGTGTTGGCCTGGCATGCACAAGACTATAAGGTTTAATCCCTAGCATTGCTGAGAGAACAAAAGAAACAAAAACAAAAAACAAAACAAAACAAAAAACCCAAGTCATTTGTAATGTGGTTAAGAGTTTGTAATGTCAGCAGTATGGTGACATCTATAAGGAGCCACAGTGTGTCTGAAGAAGTCCAATGGCTTGACTGTGATCACGCAGCTGGCCCATCCAGGCCTTAGATGAACCTTCAGTCCTGTATTGGAGCTGCGTTTATGACACATTGCAAGGCTTTGCCCACCTCTCCTGTACATTTGTCAGCATTTTCCAGGCCCGTGGAAGCAGAAGTGGCAGAAAAGACAGTGTTTGGTGGCACGGGCAAGGGTTCCACGCACCATCCTACCCCTGCCCGCCCCCTCCCAGGACCCTCACCCAGAGTCTTGGGGGCCAGGAATCTAATAACCTTGCCTCAAACCATCAGCCCTTCCAAGCGGCCTCGTTTTTTGTTTTCCCTTCGATCTGCATTCTTCCCTTTGTGTCCCAGGTTGTCTTTTAGGTCTTT